>NC_080677.1:158657168-159282168 GCF_030445035.2 Dasypus novemcinctus | reverse complement strand
CACGCTAGCTAATAGATCATTTAATTTTGTTACTCTCTGAAAACGGAAAAAAGGACTCAAGTGTGAGTAAGAAGATAGACGTTTCACACTGATTCTGCTACTTGAGGACCTTGTAACTTCGGACAAATCACTCCCCTCACTGGGGCTCAGTTTTCTTCTCTCTACATAAATGGGATCAGAATTGACAATCTTCAAAGTTCCTTCCACTTCTACGCATCTAAGATTTGTATTGCAACCCTCCCTTCCTTTTTTTTTTATCATGTTGCCTTATTCAGGTGAGAAGAAAGACGATTAATGTGAGATATGAGTACTCAGCACTTAACTGAAAATTGACAAGAACACCTTTATTTGGGAGACCCAGTTATGAATTTTTGCTCTTGTATTAGTAGTACCTTAATATCCTCACAATAATCTTACTGAACTTCATGTCAGATAAATATCCCAAACCTATTTCTGACTAGGGGATGCCAGTCCTTTATAATGCATATCTAAACTTTATCCAGTGGCCAAAGAGTAGCTTTAGTTTACTTCTGAAAACGAATTTCAAGGAACTGATGAAAGGCTTAATGAACTTGATGGCTTGTCAGCATTGAAGGTGGTGACAGGAAGCAATCTCCAGCTCTTTTAGTGTTGTTTACTCTCAGGATGCTTTTGCCAAGAATTGAATGTTTTTATATTTACAAGAGGTGATCATCACTTCATACATTTCATCACACACATTTATATCCTGGAATTTCTATGAAGGCAGTAAGATTAGTAAGAATTAGGCTCTAATGGAAAACTTTGAGATTTTAGGATTATTCTGATTAAATTAATAGACGAGAAGACTGGTTAGAGAATGTATATTTTCATTCCTTTTTAGTAAACAAAGGGAACATTTTTTATTATAAGAGGCCTTAAATTCTGTTGTTAGCATACTCAAATGTCTACCTGGCTGGCTAGAGGAGTCCAGCCATGGGGAAAGTACCTGCACCAAGCTTAGGCCTGTCAGGAAAAATTGCTTAGAGCAGTAGTTCTCAAATCTTAGCCTCCATCCTATTACCTGAAGGGTTTTTAAAAATACAAATTGCTGGACCCTACACAGTGTTTGATTTAGTAAGTCTGGGATGGAAGCCAAAATTTGCATTTCTAATGAGTCTCCAGGTCATGCCAATGCTTTCCGATGCTACCCTTTGAGAACTACTGACCTAGAGCAAGAGACATGGGGAATAGGCAGGACTTAGCTAAGCGAGGTGTTTGGGGATGTGGGAGAAAGAAAGGCTCAGCTGAGGGCCTGCACGTGGTCCACTGGGACCTGTAGGACCTGGGTAGGGAAAGCGGTGTGAGATGAGGCTGCCCTGTTCTTTTTAAAGGCTTTGCACCATGCTGAGGACTTGGGATTTGGGGGGATTATAAATGAGGCAGAAAACATGATCAGAGTGCCATTTAGAAAAAAACATTGTGGCTAGCATAGATTGTGGGTCGTAAGAAGTTGGGCAAAACCAGTCAGGAGACTAGTTAGGAGGCTAAGGTAGGAACAGGCTGGTGGTCAGGAGCTGTGTAGTAGCAGTGGGGATGGAGAAAACTAGATGACCTTTAAAGGTATTTAAGAGGAAGGAATTAAATGCTTGGTGATTCATTTGATGCATGGAATGTGAGTGAGAAAAGAAATCAAATCTCATTTCTATGTTTCTGCTTTGAGCAATTAGGTGCAAACATTCACTGAGACAGGCCATTCAAGACCAAAGTGGGTTTCAGAAGAGAGAGATGATTTGACTTGGGGGCCTGTTGATGTCCAGTAGGTCACTGAGCATCCAGGTATTGAGTGTAGGCAATTGGTGTGAGGTGGATTTGGGACCTACTGCCTATGGATGCTAACCGAAACCATGGGGCTAGATGGAATTATCTGGGTACAGTATATAGAGTGAGAATGAAAAAGGGTTAAGTTTAGGGGAACCTTAAGAATTATCATTGTTTAAGGGGAAGACTAACAAAGAGAAATCTGCAGAAATCTGTAGAAATCTGACAGAAGTAGAAAGAAAATCAAGAAAATATTACATAATGGAAGCCAAGTGCTTTAGCTATGCCAAATGCTGGAGTGAAATTAAGTAAGGAGTGAACAATATTGATTAGATATTAGAATAAGATAATTGATAACCTAGGTAAAAAATCCTTGCAGTGGAATTGTATGAGCTCAAATCAGAAATATGTGAAAAGTGAAAAATTTGAGGCACATAATACAGTGACAGACAATTCCTGGGTTGCCCATCTTCTTTATTTCAGCATGATTTCAACAAATTTATCTACTGTTAATAATGAGAACTAAATGGTATACTTTAAGTATACCTTTTATATTAAATTCTGGCAATTCTTGCAGCCTTCTCTATCTATAAGTTGCTACTTTCCTTGGAAATAATGAGATTTCTGAACAGATAGTAACCTAAATATTTATCTCTGGAAAAATTCTGGAAAAGTAATCCATACAAGAAATTTAATGATTGTATTTTTTTCCTAAGCTGTATTTTGGACAAACACATGTCTAGAGATTCTTCATTAGAACTTGGATTCTAGGACGTGAACCCACATAACTAATGGGAGCTCATTTTTTTAAAGGTATAGCAGCATAGTCTCGTTTTAGTTTAAGGCAGTGCCAGAAAATTGAATTTTATGCCATTTCTTAAAATTTAATATTCTGAAATGCTTAGACTGCATTGCAGAGTTGTGTCATTATGTTTCCTTGTATTTGAATATCAACAAAATCAATAATGGGAGATTCACAAGGGCTTTTGCTTTGGTTTTTCCTCTCTAGAAATGGAATTATAGGATCTAAGGCAATCTTGAATTCTCAGGCTATACAATAAACACCCAAAGGTCATCTGGAAAACATGAAAATTTCTGAGAGTTTAGAATTTTACAATTTCTTGATCAAAACATCAGCAAATTGGGATCACATAGATTTCCTCTACAAAAGACAAACTAAACCGATTGAGAAATATTTTAAAGGAGACCATTATTTAATAAAATCACTATTAGCTCTCTTTGAGGATTTTAGTTGCAGTGGAGATTGTTAAAATATTCAAGAACCAAAAAATGAATTATTTCCCAAATCTTGGCCATGGAAATGAAATATAAGACATAACTATTTTTCACTGAATAAGTGATTCTTGACCTAATGAAAACCATGCTTAAGAGATTTAGGGAAATCCTTGCAGTAAGTTGAACACTCCCAGGAGTTTCTGTGTGTTGAGGATCAAACTTCCACCTCAGCTAAAAAGTTCCACCCACTGTCTTCCAAAGATGAACTCCATTTTACTGCCTTTGTACTTTTTATGTGATTCCCTTTAACTGAAGTTAAGTCAGTGTGTCTTCTCCACTTTCCTCCATTTTTACCTATTGATTTCCATCGAGGCCCAGATCAAATACCTCTTGATCTACTATTTTGTTAACAATTACTAGCTGCATCCATCACATAATCTACGCTGTTACACATGGTATCCATTTGCATACTTATTTCTAGTTAGGTTATAAGCTTCTGGAAGACAAGAACCATGCCTTATACCTCCAGTCTTTTCTTATATGATGCCTATCATGTGGTTGCCCCTGTATGGATGTTTGTTCATTATATTTCAACATCCACATTCTAGAATCTGGCTAGAATTTAGAACCATTCTCTCTTTTTCTGCCCTAACCAAATTTAGAAGACTTGAAAAATAGGTCTGGGTCCCTCTTTTGAGAGTTTTATTATTCAAAATTGTAGAATTGACTCAGATACAACCAGAAATATCTGTCTATATAGTGACTGCAAGTTTCTCTTATAGAAAACAAGATTGGAACTGGCAAAAATTTAATTTCCTAGAAATTTTCTGTCACTTCTAAGTGTTGTTTGAATCATTTGATCTTTATATCTAAACTGCTGATTACAATAGAAGCCTTCTTATCCAATATAATTGGGGATAGTCATTGGCCAGTTAACTGATAAAATTGTTTAAAGCAGAAAGGCATTAAAGAATTATATATATACTTTGGTCCTTCCATGTGCTAGTTGAGCTCTGAATTTCAGCAGAGTTGCAATACCTACTCTCCAATTCATTGGATTTACCCAGGACAACTAACAAGGAGATGATGATGGGACAACACCCATCCCAAGGAATATTTTGTGAGCAAGATAGCTCCATCCATCTGTCCCATGGGATCTAAGCCCCTTCTCAATTAGAAGCAGAGTGGACATCACCATCCCCAAATCCTCAAGATTGGGGAATGAACAATGGACTAAAGTAGAACTTATTATTATTCTACCATAAACATTATTATTCTAGCAATGGAGGAACTTTTATCGTTGATGTAAAGGAAGTGGCCACCAGAGATTCTGAGGGATGAAAGGAGGACTAGGTATAATATGGGGGCATTTTCAGGACATTGGATTCATCCTTCATGACATTGCAGTGATAGATATAGGCCATTGTATATTTTGTCATAACTTAAAAATTTTTGCAGGACAAAGTGTAAACTATAATGTAACTGTAGTCCATAGTTAGTAGCAATGCTTCAATATGTGTTCATCAATTGTTGCAAATGTGTGACACTAATGAAAGATGTTGTTAATGTGGGGAAGTGTGGCAGGGGAGGGAGTGGGACATATGGGGATCCCTTATATTTTTTATGTAATGTAAAGCTTCTTTAAAAATAAAAAAAATTATAAAAAATAAAATATTTCCTTCTTAAAAAGAGAGAAGTATATAGATACTGCAATGCAAAATACACAAATAATCACTCACCAGTTTTTTAAAATAAGGCCTTCTCTATGACTATGGGTCTGATGTTTGGAGTTCATTCCTCTTTTTCTAGTAGAAATTGCCACAGTGCATTATCTACTTTTACATAGTGGTTCTTGAAATAGGAGTGAAAGTCTAAAGATTCTTTTGAAGCAATTTGAGTGTAGAATCTTTTGAGATTTGTGTGTTTATTACCCACCCTGATACTTAACAATTTCCTAACCTTCCCCCAACTTAACAATAGCTTATTTTAGTGACGGAGTCTTTCTAAAGCATTCAACATGGATTTTATACAAATAAGACTATATTTCACATCCTATATAATCATTTTATTTAGTTTGTACTTGAGATAAATAAACAGGCATTAACAGATTTGGGAGCAAATATAGCATCCTTAACAAGTAGCAATTCAATTAGTTGGAGCAGAAATGCTTGCAGCATCCTGGAGAGTAGTTTTGTGGGCTACTTAGCAATGGTGGCACTCAGCACGATGCGGGCAGGTCTCAATGTCCTTTACGTGGGAACAGAGCACAGCTGTGAATCTGGCAAATTGGTTGAATGTCGATTGGTTAAGAGAGCTTCTAGTGTTTCCTCATTTGATACCATTGTCTTTCAAACATGGTTTCACCGAAAAATTGAGGATGTGTTCATTCATATTTAAATACCTTCATGCTGTGTTTTAGCTGAAGGATGATGTGGTTAAATATAGAGAGATACAAGGATAAATAGGACATGCTGGAAAATAACTTCCTTTATTAGATGTGGTATGTTTATTCAGGAAAGATTCCAAAGGGCTACCTGTAGAAAAGCAGCATAATATCATCAGGCTATTTCAGATGTGTTTGCCTCATTTCTGACATTTATGAGGAATCATGTAGCTTTAAAAGTGTTGAAAGAAAGAGATGGGGAAGGCATGGACAGTTGTGAAAATACTCCTCTGTCTTTTGGAAACTGATTTTATCTGGTGGTAATATATTTCAAATCACAATTTTGTGACATAAAAATGTCAGAATTTGGAAGGGGGAAGGTGAGGAACTAAAATCACTTGAAGTCATAAAGCCAAAATTGAAGAATGGGCATAGGATTCCTATGGTAAGGTTGAATTTTTGTCTTCCTATCACCTTTTAAAAAAAAAAATTGTTTTAAGGTTTATTTTTTATTTATTTCTCTCCCATTCCCCTCCCCCCTAGTTGTCTGCTCTCTGTGTCCATTCGCTGTGTGTTCTTCTGTGTCTGCTTGCATTCTTGTCAGCGGCACTGGGTATCTGTGTCTCTTTTCGTTGCTCTCTGTGTATGTGGCTCCACTCCTGGGCAGGCTGCACTTTTTCACGCAGGGTGGCTCTCCTTACAGGGCGCACTCCTTGTGCGTGGGGCTCTCCTACACGGTGGACACCCCTGCATAGCACGGCACTCCTTGCACGCATCAGCACTGAGCATGGGCCAGCTCACCACACAGATCAGGAGGCCCTGGGTTTGAACCCTGGACCTTCCATGTGTTAGGCAGATACTCTATCAGTTGAGCCAAATCTGCTTCCCTGGAACAGTCCTTAAATATTTAATCCAGTAGTTCTAAACCTTGGCTATTTGTCTGAGTCATATATTCAGAAAAAACATTTTTTAAAAAATCACTATATTTCTTATAGGTTATCCCAATTTTCTTCCTTAATGCAACAATCTTATCCAGCTAACCTAGTATTTAAATATCCCTCTTGTTGTTTTAATAATTATTTCATTATTTTTGATGGTGTGATAAAATATGAAGGGAAGTCATATGAAATGCTTTTCATAAAATACCTGTAATCTCTACTATAAAAATGTACAGTTTAAAGAAGGAGTTAAAGACATTTATAGCAGTGTAATATTGAAAAATCCAACTACTTACTTTCAAGACTATTTTTGATAACTCACAAACCTTGAGTAAAATTTGTTAATGGACCATTCCAAATTCCTGAGAATTTTCCCTGAAATATTAAGACATCCTCAGAAGAGTATGACTCAGTGGTCTCTAATGCAGGCTCTTTGCTTTCCTGTTGAAAGATAAACTAGAATGAAATTAAATTAAAACATTTCTAGGTTTTCTGTCAAAACTCTGGAAGTAGATTATGGTGGGTTTAAGTTTAATCTAGAAAAACATGATAGTTTTGGAATTTTCCTTTCTGAGTGTTAGGTTTGCCTTTTCACGGTTTGTTTTCTTGCTTTTCCAGGGTTTTGAAGGTGTTTCTCTCCCGAACAGCCCAGCGGATTCCGTATATGACTGGAGGGCGGGTCATGAGGATGCTCGCGGTCATACTGCTGGTGGTGTTTTGGTTTCTGGTTGGCTGGACTTCGTCTGTGTGCCAGAATCTGGAGAGGGAGATTTCACTTATTGGCCAGGGGAAAACATCTGATCACCTCATCTTCAATATGTGCCTCATAGACCGCTGGGATTACATGACAGCAATTGGTATGTGGCCTCTTGCCTTGTGTGGTTGTCCTGTCCTCTTTCCAGTGTCTCCTTTAGAAGTCCTTTCCTCCAGAGAGAAAGCTTACCAGTTAGAAAATCTTTCTACTAGCAGGAGGGAACTGAGATTTTTTTTAAATGGGCAGTTTTATATATTAATTCTAGATAATAGCAAAGAAGAGGACATAGAAAGCAAGGAAGACCCTGCGTTCAACTCCAGATGTGACAATGGGATATGGACCATGTGAGAGAGAATAAAGATGTTTGGCTTGAGGGGTCTGCAGGGTGGAAGCCCCTTGGGCTACAGCCAGGTTCTCAATTAAGGGAAGGAGGTGGAGAGAAGCTAGGAGAGGACATCGTTATGGTGGCAGGAACTAGGACTTAGCTTTAGCCGTGAGAAAGTAGTAGTAAGGCTTAAGAGACAGGATTTGGTTAAATAAATACTCCACAAAGTGTTAGCTGGTCTGGGTAGGGTCTCTTAGAAAATCAAGACTGGCGATCAGGGTGCAGATACTAGGAGGTTAAGAAGGAGTTAAATTGTTATTGATGTTGCCATTGTTGTTATGGTAACTTTCTCATTCTCCATTTTTTTCTCCCATAAACTACTAGAACACATAAACTACTAGCTCTTCCTTCAGTAACACCGTTCTCTAAAGAAAAGTCAGGAAGTATGATTTAACAGTAGGGGCAAATATTTGAAATTAGGACTATCTTGAAAAATCTGAGGCAAGGTTGCTATGATTTTTTCACACTATCCTACAGCAATTTTCATTTTATTTCTCTTTTAGCATATAGCAGTAAGAAATTTTGCATTTAACATCCCTTAATTTAATATTTTCTAATGTGCAGCACATGCCTCTTTTCAGTTCTCATTATATATTTTTCTAAGTAGCATACTTATTCTTTGATTTTTTATATCCAGGCTCTTGCTCATGAGTAAATTCATATATCTCTGGTCAACTGAAGCTAAATTATTCCCTGTTTCCTAAGAAGAAGTCTTTCTATGCAGAGAAGGGGTTGTGTAGAGGCAAAAGATGTTTTCACCTGAGGCTGTGGGAAATCTTTTTCGAGAAGCTGTGTGTATTTATGTTAGGGGTCAATTTAGAAATGAAGGAAAAGCAATGGTTAATACATGGATAAACTAGCATTCTAGTTCAGATTTACCTATCAAAACAATCTATTATTAATAGATTAAAGAACCATTTGGAGTTTTGAAACACTAGTTTTCCCATCGAAGCACAACTCTAGTTAGAAATATAGGTCAGGAATTTAAGGGAAAAAAAGACCTGTGTAATTTTGCTTACTGCCCAGGGTTGCTTCAATCTGCTCATCTCAATGATTTTTCTACCACAAGATTTTTTAAAAAGTGGAAACAAGGATAGAAAACAGCTTGGAAAAAGCTCTGAGCCTCTATGAGCCTGAAATGATTTGAAAACCTAGAATGGGAAGAAAAATTACTTTCAGAATCCCATCGCCGTTTATATCTATTTAGAATTTTAAATAATCATATTATGCCCTACATTTAAAAATTGTGAGAGATACTAAACGGAAAACAAACAAGGCTATGAACATTGTGACTGCAGGAGACAGACATTGGACAACATGAGAGATGTTTTATAAGCCCAGATCTGGGTATGTGTGTGTACGCACATGCTTTAAGGACTTATTTTATCTGGTAGAAGGAGAATTTCAGAATTTGAATGTCTCAGACTATTTCTAGATTACACTAGAAATCCTATCAAGCTTAAACTATCATCCCTTTTTGGGAATCATCTACATCTATAATAAAAATAATGCCCCAGTACATACCCTATTCATGATCGGACACAGCACCTTTAATTTTCCTGATGTTTCAATATATTTTCTGTAGCTTACTGAAGGCAGAACAATGGCTTCTTCCATCAGCACACCTTCCTTCTTCCCACAGCCTGGTAGCTTTACGTTCTGCAGCAACATCAACTATACTTTTGATACCGTCCCCAGGCACTAAGTAAAGTCCAGCTGTCAGTTGTAGACTCAATAAATATTTGCCCAAACAACAAAGAATGGACTCAGTTCCCTTTATCTTGTGATAATTTCTTTTTTTTTTTTATCAGAGAGGCTGTGGATTTACAGGTTTCCCATAAACCACCCCGCCATCAATATCTTGCATTGGTGTGGAACTTTCGTTACATTGATGAGAGCAGTTTTTTTATAACTGTCCTATTTTTTAACAGTAGTTACCTTTGTTACACTTAATGGAAGATTATTAAAATAGTACTATTAACTATTGTCATAGTTTACATTTCCCATATACCACCCTATTATAAACACCTTGTATTAGGTCATACATTTGGCATAATTCTTGAAAGAACGTTCTCATAATTGTGCTATTAACTATAGTCCATTGCCCATCATAGGGTTCACTGTGTTATACAGTCCTGTTTTATCATTAATTTTTATTCTGGTAACATATACAACCTAAAGTTTCCTTGTAACCATATTCACCCATATAATTCAGTGCTGTTAATTACACTCATAATAATGTGCTACCATTACCACCATCCATTTTCAAGCATTTATAATAAACCTGAATAGAAATTCTGTACGAATTAAGCATCAGCTCCCCATTCTCTACCTTCAATCTATCCCTTTATAACCTATATTCTTGATTCTAACTCTACGAGTTTGCTTATTATAATTAATTCATATCAGTGAGATCGCACAATATTTGTCCTTTCGTACCTGGTTTATTTCACTTAGCATAATGCCCTCAAGTTCATCCATGTTGTTGCATACATCAGGACTTCATTCCTTTTTAACATCTGAAAAATAGTCCATCTTATGTTCATACCACATTTTGTTTAACCATTCATCAGCTGATGGACATTTGGGTTGCATCCATCTTTTGGCAATTGTGAATAATGCCTCTATGAACTATTTGAGTCCCTGCTTTATCTCCTGGGTATATACCTTGTAGCAGGATTGCCAGGTCATATGGCAAATCTATATTTACCTCCTGAGGAACTCCCAAACTTTCTTTCACAGTGGCTGTACCATTTTACGTTCCCACCAGGAATGAATGAGTGTTCCTATTTCTCCACATGTCCTCCAATTTTCTGTTTGTTTTTTTTAATAGTAGCCATTCCAGTGGGTGTGAAATAATATCTCATTGAGGTTTTGATTTTCTATTGATATTGAGCATCTTTTCATGTGCTTGTTAGCCATTTGTATATGATCTTTGGAGAAAGATCTATTCAAGTCTTTTGCCCATTTTTAAATGGGCTGTGTGTCTTTTTATTGTTGGATTATAAGATTTTTTTATATATTCAGGGTATTAAACCCTTACTGGAGGGAAACAGACTTGGCCCAATGGATAGGGCATCTGCCTACCACATGGGAGGTTCACAGTTCAAACCCGGGGCCTCCTTGACCCATGTGGAGCTGGCCCATGTGCGCAAGGAGTGCCCTGCCATGCAGGGGTGTCCCCTGCATAGGGGAGCCCCAAGTGCAAGGAGTGCACCCCGTAAGAAGAGCCGTCCAGCGTGAAAGAAAGTGCAGGCTGCCCAAGAATGGCACCGCGCACACAGAGAGCTGACATAACAAGATGACACAACAAAAACACAGATTCCCGGTGCCGCTGATAAGGATAGAAGTGGTCACAGAAGAACACACAGTAATGTACACAGAGAGCAGACAACTGGGGGAGAGGGGGGGTAAATAATAAATAAATAAATGTGATTTCCAAATATTATTTCCCATTAAGTAGGTTATCCTTTCACTTTTGTGACAAGGTCCTTTGAGGCACACAAGTTTTTAATTATGAGGAGGTCTCATTTATCTATGTTTTCTTTTATTTCTCATGCTTTGGGTGTAAATTCTAAGAAATCATTTCCTAAAACAATCCTCAATATGCTTCACTTCATGTACTTCCACTTTTATATTCCTGGTTTATTTAGGCCATTGATCCATTTTAAGTTAATTTTTGTATGTGCTGTGAAAATGAGGTCTTTTTTCAATTTTTTGCATATGGACATCCAAATCTCCCATCACCATTTTTTGAAGACATTATTCTTTCTCAATCGAGTGGACTTGGCAGCCTTGTCAAAAATCAATTGGCTATAAAAGTGAGGGTCTATTTCTGAATTCTCAATTAGATTCCGTTGGTCCATATCTCTCTCCTTTGTGTCAGTATCATGCTGCCTTGACCACTGTAGTTTTGTAATATATGTTAAAGTCAAGAAGTGTGAATCTTCCAAATTTCTTTTTGTTTTTGGCTACTCAGGACCCTTTTCCTTTCCAAAAAACTTTGATAATTGACTTTTCCATTTCTGCAGAGTAGACTATTGGAATTTTGCTTGGGATTGAGTTGAATCTAGAAATCATTCTAGGTAGAATTGACATTTTTATGATATTTAGTCTTCCAATCTATGAGATGACAGAAGATCCTTCCATTTATTTAGATTTTCTTTTATTTCTTTCAGTAATGTTTTATAGTTTTCTGTGTACAAGTCCTTTATATCCTTGGTTAAATTTATCTGTAGTTTGATTCTTTAAGTTGCTATTGGAATTGGAATTTTTAAATTTCCTCCTCAGCTTGCTCATTACTTAGCTGTAGAAATATTCTGGTTTTTGCATGTTAATCTTGTACCCTATCACTTTTCTGAATTTGTTTATTAGTTCTAGTATCTTTGTTGTCGATTTTTCAGGACTTTCCATATTTTAGATCATGTCATTCTGCAAATAGTGAAATTTTTGCTTTCTCCTTTCTAATTTGTATGCTCTCCCTTCCCTCCCCCCCCCCCCCCAACCTTTCTTGCCTAACTGCTCTGGCTAGAACTTCCAGTACAATGCTGAGTAACAGTTGCGATAGTGGGCATCCTTGTCTTGTTCCAGATCTTAAAGGAAAAACTTTCAGTCTTTCCCTTTAAATATGAGATTAGTTGTGAATTCTTCATATATGGTCTGTATCTTGTGGAGGTTTCCTTTTATTCCTATTTTTCTAGTATTTTTATCAAGAAAGGCATTTTGTCAAATGTCTTTTCTGCATCAATGGAGATGATCATGTGGTATTTTTCCCTTCATTTTGTTAATGTGGTGTATTACATTCATTGATTTTCTTATGTTGAACCACTCATGCATACCAGGGATAAAACATCCTTGATCAGGGTCATTAATTCTTTTAATGTGTTATGGATTCAACTTACAAGTATTTTGTTGAAGATTTTTGCATCTATATTCAGAAGAGAAATTGCTCTGTAATATTCTTCTCTTTTAGTATGTTTAGCTGACTCTTCTATTAGAGTGGTGTTGACTTCATAGAATGAATTAGGTAGTATTCCTTCCTCTTCAATTATCAATTTTTTTGGAAGAGGTTGAGCAAAATTAGTATTACTTCTTCTCGGAATGATTGGTAGAATTCAACAGTGAAACCATCTGGTTCTAAGCATTTCTTTTTGGGACGTTTTGATGACTGATTCAATCTCTTGCAATTGGTGTTGAGGTCTTCTGTTTCTTCTAGAGTCAGTAGAGCTTGTTTGTGTGTTTCTAGGAATTTGTCCACATCATCTAGGTTGTCTAATTTGTTGGCATACAGTTGTTCATAGTGTCCTCTTGTGATTCCTTTTATTTCTGTAGTGTCAGTAGTATTGCCCTGTCTCATTTCTATTTTCATTTACTTGTGTTTCCTCTTTTTTTGGTCATTATAACTAAGGGTTTGTCAATTTTATTGAGCTTTTCAAAGAACCAGCTCATGATTTTGGTATTCTCTCTCTTTTTTAAATTCTCAATTTCATTTATTTCTTCTCTAATCATTATTTCTTTCTTCCTGCTTGCTGTCCTTTTTCTTGATCTTCCAGATGTGCGGTTAGGGCTTTGATTTTAGCTTTCTTCTTTTTTTAATGTAAACATTTAGGGCTATATTTCACCCTCAGCACTGCCTTTGCTGCATCCCATAAGTTTTGATATGTTATGTTCTCATTTTCATTTGTCTCAATATTTACTGATTTCCCTGGCAATTTATTCTTTGATCCACTGAATATTTAAGAGCATGTTATTTAACTTCCATTTATTTGTGGATTTCCCAGCTCTCTACCTGTTATTGATTTCCAGTTTGATTCCGTTATGGTCAGAAAAGAAGTTTTATATAATTTCAAACTATTTACATTTATTGAGACTTGTTTTGTGACCCAACAAACTTGTTTTGTGGTCCATCCTGGAGAATGATCCACGTGCACTTGAGAAAAATCTATATCCTACTGTTTTGGATACAGTGCTCTGTATTTGTCTTTTATGTCTAGTTCATTTATATTATTCAAGTTCTCTGTTTATCTTCTGTCTGGATATTCTATCT
Organism: Dasypus novemcinctus; assembly: GCF_030445035.2. Classification (NCBI taxonomy): domain Eukaryota; kingdom Metazoa; phylum Chordata; class Mammalia; order Cingulata; family Dasypodidae; genus Dasypus; species Dasypus novemcinctus. The sequence continues at coordinate 159,268,647 of NC_080677.1, read as the reverse complement.
ATTGATGAGAGTGATATATTGAAGTCTCCAACTATTATTGTACAGGTGTCTATTTCTCCCTTCAGTATTTCTAGAGTTTGCCTCATGTATTTTGGGCACCATGGTTAGGTCCATAAATATTTATGATTGTTATTTATTTCTTCTTGATGGATTGTCCCTTTTTTAATATATAGTGTCCTTCTTTATCTCTTGCAACAGCTTTTGACTTAAAGTTTATTTAGTCTGATATTAGTATAGGAACCCCAGCTCTTTTTGGTTACATTTTGCATGCAATATATTTTTCCAACATTTCACTTTCAACCTATTTTTGTTGGGTTTAAGGTGAGTCTCTTGTAAAAAACATATAGTTGAATCATTCTTTTATGTATATTTGGCCAATCTGTGTCTTTTGATCGGGGAGTTTAATCCATTAGCATTCAGTGTTATTAATGTAAAAGCAGTACTTACTTCAGCCATTTTGTCATTTGGTTTTTATTTTTTTTATTTATTTATTTTTAATATATATATATATGTTTTTTAAGATTTATTTATTTATTTATTTATTTCTCTCCCTTTCCACCCCCCACCCTGGTTGTCTGTTCTCTGTGTCTATTTGCTGCGTCTTCTCTGTCCGCTTCTGTTGTTGTCAGCAGCACGGGAATATGTGTTTCTCCTTGCTGCACCATCTTGTTTTGTCAGCTCTCCTTGTGTGCAGCACCATTCCTGGGCAGGCTGCACTTTCTTTCACGCTGGGCAGCTCTCCTTAGGGGCACACTCCTTGCACGTGGGGCTCCTCTATGTGGGGGACAGTGTATCAGCACTGTGCATGGGCCAGCTCCACACAGATCAAGGAGGCCCGGGGCTTGAACCGGAGACCTCCCATGTGGTAGGTGGACACCCTAACCACTGGGCCAAGTCCGCGGCCTCATTTGGTTTTTAAATGTCATATCTTTTCCTTATGTCTCTGTACTCCTTTAAATTGCAAGTTCCTTTTTTGTATAGTTGATTTTTTGTGATATACTTGCCTGATCCCATTCTAATTTCTGTTTCTGTATACTTTCAGAATACCTTCTTTGTGGTTACTCTGAGGTTTATATTGTGCAACCTACATTTATAACCTACTAATTTGAAAAGACCAACTTAGCTTCAAAGCATACATATTCTCTGAATCTTCATTTCTTCACACCATTCCAAGCTACCCTCTCCTGTCTTTTCCTTTCAACCTGCAGAACTCCCTTTACTAATTCCTGTAGGGCACGTCTTTTGTTGACAAACACTCTCAGTTTATATTTATCAGCAAATATTTTTAACTCTCCTTAATTTTTTTTAAGATTTATTTATTTTTATATACTTCTTCCCAATCCCTCTTTGTTTGCACTTGCCATGTCTTCCTTGTTTCTTTTTAGGAGGCACTGGGAACTGAACATGGAACCTCTAATATGGGAGGGAGGCACCTAATCACTTGAGCCACCTCCATTCCCTGCTTTGTTGTGTCTCTCATTATGTTTTTCTTCTTGTGCCTCTTGTTGCATCATCTTATTGTGTCAATTTGCAGGTGCATTTGAGTCAGCTCACTGTCTTGCTCATCTTCTTTAGGAGGCACTGGGAACCTCCACTCCCTACGTTGTTATGGCTCTCATTGTGTTTTTCTTCTTGTGTCTCTTGTTGCGTTATCTTGTTGCATCAGCTTTCACAACTGCCCATTGTGCCAGCTTGCTGTCTTCTTTAGGAGGCACCAGTGACACCCTCCATGTGGGAGGCGGGAGCTCAATCACTTGAGCCACATCTCCTTCTATCTCCCTCATTTTTGAAGGACAGTTTTGTTGGACAAAGAATTTTTGGCTGGCATTTTTTTTCTCTTTCAGTACCTTAAATTTCTCATACCACTGCCTTCTCACCTCCATGCTTTCTGATGAGAAATTGCCACTTAGAAATTGCCACATACCTTGTATGTGACAAATCAGCTTTCTCTTGCTGCTTTCAGAATTCTCTCTTTATCTTTGGCATTTGGCATTCTGATTAGTATGTGTATCAAAGTAGGTCTTCTAGGATTTATTCTGTTTGGAGTACATTGTGTTTCTTGGACATGAATAGTTATGTCTTTTTTAAGAGTTGAGAAATTTTCAGCTATTGGTTCCTCAAATGTTCTTTCTACCCTCTTTCCCTCATCTTTCTGGGACACCCATAGTGCATATGTTTGTGTACTTCATGCTATCACTCAGATCCCTGAGACACTGCTCAGTTTTTTTCTTTTTCTCTCTGTTCTTCTGACTGTATAATTTCAATTGCCCTGTCTTCTAGTTTGCTGATTCTTTCTTCTGCCTGTTCAAATCTGCTGTTGTATGCCTCTAGTGTATTCTGAATCTCTACTACTGTGACTTCCATCCCATAATTTCTGTTATGTTTCTGTTTATACTTTAAAATTCTTCTTTATGCTCACACACTGTCTTCTTAATATGCTTTATCTCTTTATGCATATTTTTCTTCATCTTCCTGAATTGATTTAGATTTGTTCAAACTTCTTTGATTAGTACTTCCAAATTCTGTGTCTCTGAATTTTTAATTTGTTCTTTGACTGAGCCATATCTTCCTATTAATGTGGCATGTAATTTTTTCCACTGTTACTTCCCTTTTTTTAGAGTAATTGTGAGTTTGCAAAAACAAAAACTCTGGAACACTTCACAGATTTGCATGTCATCCTTGCTCAGACATCATATTGATCTCTCTGTCACTCCAATTTTAGTATATGTGCTGCCAAAACAAGCACTGACTTGTAATTTTTTGCTCATGTCTAGGCAACTGATTATCTTGATAAGTTAACTGTGAAGATGAATTTCTCCCTCTTGTCTGGGGATTTATTGTTGATTGTCTTTGTGTTAAAGCTTTTCTTTGACATTTGATCTAACTTACTTTGGACCCTTTAGAGTAATCCATGTTTTACCATTCAGATTTTCTTAGCTTTTCTTCATCTGATTCTTGCCCTGGATATGAGGTACAGTTTTTAAGATTGCACCTTCTGTGTAATTGTTTCACCTCCTGTTAAAAGTTTCTTTTTCTTTGTTCCTTTTTCTGGGAATCTTGTTCTGTTGTTTATCTGGGGGCAGAATTTTCTCTCCTGCTTCTGTCATTTGTTTAAATGCTTTTCCTCACTCAGTGCCTCATTTTCCTTTCACTTTTCAGTTCTGTTACCCTCCAGTCTTACAAGAGTTCAGTTTAGCACCCCTACCCCTTTCTTTGGTCTCTGTAAGGCTTCTGTGCCTCCAATTTCTTCCCTGTTAGGGTACTCCCTCCTTGGGAGCCAGATGAGGTCAATCCAGGAAGGTGGGTCACTCCAGAAAATTCCATTGTGCATTTAGGTAGTTTCACTAACAGTAACTGGATTGAGTGTGTGTACCACTTGAGTTACCACCATTCTGCCAGGATTTTTCTCTTCTTCTCGCCTCTCTGGGGACCCTTTTGTATGCAGTACTCCTAAGTGGCTTCTTTTCTACTCTGGGTCTCTGTGGACTTGGCTCCCTGAGCCTGAATATACATGGGATTCTAACTCATTTCTGTGAGTTCCCCTGTAGTCTGTGTCCCTGGTGGGAAGGACACTGGCTGCTACCTCTGGGGAATTCCCAAGCTTTGAAGGGACCAAGTGAGTGGGAGGGGAAGAGGACCAGCTGGTCCAGGGTGGTCATTTCCTACCTGATACTTTTCTCTTTCTTTGACTCAGCATTTGTGGAGTCCTTCTTCAGTCTCTACCATCCTCCTGAGTTCTAAATAAGTAGAGTTTGTCCTTATATTCACTGAGTCTCTCGGGAGGTTTTTTCAGGGCATGGCTTACATCACCATCTTAATGATGTCACCTCTTGTAATCATTCTTTGGTCATAATTAGACCAGCATGAAGAAGCATGCTAAAGCTAAAATCCAGAATTTACACAATTATCTTCAGTTTCATTTCAGTGATAAAAGTATATGTTCAAAAATTTTTAGTTGTTTTTGAGGAAGTTGTATAAACTAAGTTGGTGATTTCAAATTCTTTTATGAAATTCTATTCCTGAGTTCTTCAAAGTCAAGAATCTAGATTGGTAAAAATTTGTCATGCAAATAAAATTATAATTTAAAAAATATTGCATATGGCACTTGTAAATATTGACAGAATATAATTTATTTGCTTTTATTAAATTTTTATTATTTAACTATACCCCCAAAATTTTTGTAGAGAATAAAGGATTGAGATTGAGAAACATTCTCCTAAATTAATGAAGATATCAAATAAATATTTTTGAAAATAAATAATTTTGAAAGAGAAAAGAGTTGATAGTAGGACTGCCAATTTTTTTTCTTTTTCTAAATCTAGTTCCCCTTGTTGGTGTTCAGTTGTCTATGCTTAGCCCCTTTTTCACCAACATTGTTAATATTAGTCATGTTAAAAAGTCAAAACTTCACTCCACTACCCATTGCCTAATTAGTTGATACAAAATTAATTGACAAATGAGTAGAATTGACTTCTCATTCCTCAATTAATCTTTATAAATTTCAGCCCTAGTGTCAAACAGATCACATCTTGACATCTAGATTTAGAGGTACCAGGCAGGGTGCTCCAATATAGGGTTTCCAAATTTGGGATAAATTGCCATAACAGTAGAGGTAATAATATAATGAGGAGTCATCCTTTAGTATATTTAGTTAGTTAGTGCTCAACTTCTGATAACTGGTTGAATACTTAATTTACTTTACCTACAGGAAAAATACAGCAAGGCTGCAAAAAGTAGCTAATACATGGTAAAGTTGAAGACCTTCCATTCCAGGACTAAATCTACTATCAAACAGAGCTAGGCAAAGACTGAAATAGTTGTCCCGCTTCTTCCAGAAGCTAGGTGATGATCATCTAAAAGGTAGATAAGTGAGAATTGTCTACTGTCATGTCTATCTAGCACAAGAATAAATTCCAATATTGATTATCCCACTGTTTAGAAGTGCTAATTAGCTTCCATGGATTTCACATGCAACATTTTCACTACACAGCATATAATCTTTACACCAGTAGCATACTCTTCTTTATTCTCCTTCCCAGGGTACTATTTTAAACATACAAAACAGACAGTATGTTCAATAATTTAATTAGTGGTATGCCAGTGTTTATAAGGATCTGAGAAAAATGTGATAAACTGAGGTGTATAGGAAAATTCTAAAAGAGCAATTGTTTCTAAGAATTGAAATAATTATTCTAGAAAATTAGACTATATTATATCAGGTGAAGTGTGATGTAAGTGTCATTTAATGAGTATTAGGGAAACCAGATTAGACCTTTTCCTCATCTGGCTTAATGTTCATAATTTAGATTCATTTACATACATTCTTTTATTCTAATATACTGTATTCCTTAATCCGTGTTGCATTACTTATTAGCATTATAAAAATGCATCTTTAGTCTTCATTCCTTTATAAAAGCCTGACAGTATTGTCAGTTTTTTTCCTTGACTTGGATTGCTTCACAAAAAACTGCCTTTAAGAGCTTGCTTGAGGTTTTTAGAATGATTGAAATGGAAGTTAGTTTTCTATATATTTATGTTCAGCTTCTTCTGAAAAGGATTTTACATCTTTGAGGCTTAGTTCTTTATATGATGCTTTAGGGCAAAAAAGGAAGGATACATTAATTTATTTAATCCCTTGATTTTACACTTACAGTGTCGTTTTTATCTTTTATAAACAGAAGATTTTTTCATTGGGGTGACAATTGCCTTTGGGTGGGGCTTAAGGGAGAGGGAGCAAGAATAATTAAGGTACATATGGTGTCACAATTACATCTAAGAAATTTCGGTTCCCCTGTGGAACCCTAGGATTTTAAGAGAGAAAAAAATTAAAATAAAAAAAGAAAAATCTCTCTCTTTTTGCTTGAATGGAGAGATCCTATGAATTAGCTCAGTTGTTGAGAACATTTCAGGGGAGTAGGTATAGCTCAGTGGCAATATTTCTACAGACCTACTCCTTGCATTAAACATAATAGTTTAAGTAACAAGCTGCTGACCCGCATGGACTGAAAGTTCCACTGAGCTCTTTGGCTCCCCCAATTCTGATTTCTGCAGTACCAATAAAGAGAAGAGCCTAGTAATATCATTTCCTCTGAGTTCAGGGTCCTTTTAAAAATAAGTTGGGGGGAAGTGGACTTGGCCCAGTGGATAGGGCATCCGTCTACCACATGGGAGGTCTGCGGTTCAAACCCCGGGCCTCCTTGACCCGTGTGGAGCTGGCCCATGCGCAGTGCTGATGCGTGCAAGGAGTGCCATGCCACGCAGGGGTGTCCCCCGTGTAAGGGAACCCCATGCGCAATGAGTGCGCCCCATAAGGAGAGCCGCCCAGTGCGAAAGTGCAGCCTGCCCAGGAATGGCGCCGCACACACGGAGAGCTGACACAGCAAGATGACGCAACAAAAAGAAACACAGATTCCCATGCTGCTGACAACAACAGAAGCAAACAAAATGAGGAACACGCCGCAAATGCACACAGAGAACAGACAACTCGGGCAGGGCAGGGGTGAGGGGAAAGGGGAGAGATATAAATAAACATCTTTTTTAAAAAAATATGTAGATGTTAAAAATTTGGGGACCTGTTCCCCTCAGTAATGGAGACCCTGGCATAAATCAAATGAGAAAGACTCTCTGGCCAACACAACAGTAGATTTGCAGTGACCTCCTGAACCCTCCCTCCCTCCCTCATTGTCAAAGCAGTATCCCAAGCCAAGCCTAATTCACCTCCAAGCTCTGATAAGCAATAATTTATCTAACTTCCCAAGGACCCGCCTATCAATTCCAACTTCTTCCCCAAAGAATATACATGCCAATGATGGGGAGAGGGGAATGGAAGGAACATTATTGGAAGACATAGCTTGCTGCTCTGAAAACCTCTGCCCTGGAAGTATCCTGGAGACCACAGGGCAGACACTGAGGAGGCCTGTGTTCTACCAGTGGAACAGGGGCAATTGCAACAGATGGAGATTCTCAACCAGCAAAAACAGCCTCCGTGGACTTGGAGGGACCAGGCATCCTGTACTCCATGGTTCTAGTGAAATACATGGCAGCACCCTCTCCTCTGGCTTCTCAAACCCAAAGCTGAAAAGAGCACCTCAAGGCAAGTGGAATAACAACATCTCAAAATGTGCCCCCCTTCCCAGCCACACACACATACTCCAAGTGTATCCTTAGGCTACATGGTCCAATAAAGTCACTCCTCCCTTGAAATTCCATCAGAAAGTCACTCATTGTTTTCATCAATGTAATTCTCAAAATTATGCTTCTTTTAACCAAAGAAAAAGCAGATAAGCCTCCAACACTTCAAGGCTTCCATATACTGGTTGAACCCGGGAGCTGGCATTTGAGATAGTCCCAAGACTTATTGAAGGTATTTGATTTAATACTTAACTATAACCTCTGTGCTGACCACCATATTGTTAGAATAAAAACAAAATAAGGCGAGAGGACGTGGCTCAACTGATAGAGCATCCGCCTACCATATGGAGGGTCCAGGGTTTGATCCCCGGGGCCTCCTGACCATGTGGTGAGCTGGCCCATGCTCAGTGTTACCATGCATAAGGAATGCCGTGCCACACAGGGGAACCCCACACACAAGGAGTGCACCCCGCAAAGAGAGCCGCCCCACATGAAAAAAGCGCAGCCTGCCCAGGAGTGGCACTGCACACATAGAGAGCTGACTCAGCAAGAAGACGCAACAAAAGAGAGACGCAGTTTCCCGGTGCCCGCTGGGTAATGCAAGTGGACACAGAAGAAATCACAGCAAATGGACACAGAGAGCAGACAACAGGGGTGGGAGGGAAGAAAAATAAATAAAATAAAGCTTTTGAAAAATAAAATAAAATATCCTTACAATAGAACCTTATTTTTCTTTTTGGCTTGACTATGAGTTTTCTAAGTGGATATGATTTGAAGTAAAAGAGGACATTGAAAGGAACATCTGGGAAATGAAACCTAAATATTTCTTGGTTTATGTATCTATTTATACCATGTAAAATAATTTTTAAAGGACTGAGAAGAGTGGAAAATTATTGATTGTAAAGCCGCATGCCCTACTGAGTGCCTTTGACCCTTGGCAGTTGTCTTTCTCCCAGCCCCTTGGGCTGTCTAAGATCACGGAGCCCGGGAATCTTCAGTGTTGAAGAATTGATATTGATTCTCACTTCTTTGTTGGTCTCACCCTTTGGAAAGATAATGTGAAATTATGTTCAGCATGGTATATTAATTTTTAAAAAGCTGTGGTAGTTAACTTTTAAAACTGAGTGTTATCTTTTATAGATTAAAAATAAAATGCTTCCTTTTTCTGAGAGCCCAATTTGGACCTTGAAATAGAAATGCATTCTCTTTTTAAATATACTCCTGCCTCCCATCAAAATCATTTAACACTAGACATAATTTTCTAAAGCAGAAGCCCAACACATATTTCAACTCCCACGTAATAACACTGCAAAATTTGGTAACATCTGCATATTTCCTTTACTAATTGCAGTGTTAGCCTGAACTTAATTATATGAAACTGATTTTTTTTCCCCAAGCTCAACTTTTATATATCACATCTAGTTTAATTAGTACTTTGAATAATAAATTGTTTTTGGTTAGGAGCATGTTGTTTGATATTGCTAATGAAATGATTTTAATGTTCAGCTTAGCTATTATGAGGAATTTTATTTTGTCTTATTTTTTAAAGTAATTATCCATTGTAGCAAACTAATTAACCCAATAACTTTTCCTTTTTCTAAAAATTTGAGTATGATAAAATCATATAAAAATACTACAGTAAGTGGCAGGAGATAACAGTTTTCAATGCAGCTACACGTGACTCCTTCAACTGCAGCATGTTGTTGTGCTGGTGTTGCTTAATGTTTTCACATTCACCGTTCTTGAGTGCCAAGCCCAGTACTACCCTCTGCCTTAATGCCCACCAGTGATAGCACCAGCACGTGCCACTGCTGATCCTAATACCGCTGGGATCTTCAGACTACATTCAAGCCCTATGATTTCAGAGGAGTGGCAGGGTAGCAGAAAGTCTACCTCTCTAATGATTTAAACAGGAAACTAGTATCACTCATGTTCGTTCAATCCAACAAATATTTATGAAATCTAGTCCGTGTGCACTCAGTACTGTTCTTTCTTCTCTGTGGGCAAGGGAAGAAAAATCGGTGAAAGGTCAGCTTTTGTCCTGAGGGCTGGGTCAGAAGCTAGCTGGAGCTGAGGTGCAGGGTGACTAACATGACTCCAGGAAACACTTTCTCCCAGTTATATGTTGTGTGACGTTATTCTCTGCATTGTAAAGTGCAGATAGTTAAAAATGAGAAGACGTTAGAGGGAGGGAAATCCAATGTAGGTAAGAATCACTTAAAGTGGCTTTTGATGGAAGTGGGACCTGAATTAGACATTGAAAAAATAGGCTAAGATTTGGAAATGTGTGGGAGAAGCAGTTCTAGTAGTAGAAGCAATGGCCTGAGCAAAGAATTAGACGCCCAATGGATAGGGCATCTGCCTACCACACAGGCGGTCCGCGGTTCAAACCCCGGGCCTCCTTGATCCATGTGGAGCTGGCCCATGCGCAGTGCTGATGCGCACAAGGAGTGCCCTGCCACGCAGGGGTGTCCCCCGCGTAGGGGAGCCCCATGCACAAGGTTTGCGCCCCGTAAGGAGAGCCGCCCAGTGTGAAAGAAAGTGCAGCCCGCCCAGGAATGGCGCCGCACACATGGAGAGCTGACACAAGAAGATGACGCAACAAAAAGAAATACAGATTCCCAGTGCCACTGATAAGGATAGAAGCGGTCACAAAAGAACACACAGCAAATGGACACAGAGAGCAGACAACGGGGGGGGGGGCGGTGGAAGGGGAGAGAAATAAATAAAAAATAATAATAAAGAAGCAAGACTAATCTTTGGAGTGTTCATGCAGCAATGAGACTTCCTGGGTCAGCTCAAAGAGTTCAGGTAGGAAGTGGGAGATGATTTTAGGTAGATAAAATAAAAGGCATACTCTAGAAGGCTAGGAATGCCAAGATGAGGCATTTGTGAAATACTCGTGAGCCACTGCAGGTTTCTGAATATAGACAGTACAATCCCCCATGCTGAGAATGTAAAAATGCTGAAGAACCATGGAGACAAGGCAAAAAACCAGGGGCTGGGAGATTCAAGGCAAGCTGGGACAAAACTAAGGCTGTGGTGTTGACCTGCGGGTCTGAGACCAGGCAGAAGGCAGCGTCTAAGAAACACAGCACCGATGTGGGCGGCCAACATAAAGCCTGGGTAGCAAGAAAAGCTGATTTCACGTCTGGGTAGAGAAGGCACTAGTGGTATCCGCAAATCAGCATTTCCTGATTTTCCCTTCCCAACTCAGGAGAGCATGGCAGGAAAAAAGCATTTACCCAGCATATGGCCTTTGGACAACCTACTGAATAATTCAGACCTTCACGAAATTTCATGGAGAGATTTGAGTGAAGTTGATTTTTCTTTTTTTAGCTTCTGGGCATATTAGGGCTTTGGAGTAACTCTCGATGTATTTATTTAAGGGATTTTCAATAATTCTGGTACTTACTGGTTCTTAAATGGTGGTGGAAATACACTGAAACTTTGGCAGGTAAAACACTTTGGCATCTGGGAATGGAGATGAGTGTTTTGGTGTTCAAGTAAGTTACCCTAGATAATACATTTGATGATATTTTTTCTGCTAAATTAAAACTGTCTTCTAATTGATTAGATATTATCTGCCAATGCAGTCATGTCACTGAGCAGATCAAATGCGTTGTAAAGATTATTCAAAGTGAATAAAACCAATTAGTCATGTCTGTTTGAGAAAATGTCAAATGAGATATTTAATAAGAAGAACCATTTATTTGATCTCTACTGTGTGTCAGAAATCACATTAGGTGCTTCATGTGCATTATATTATTTAATTAGCAAATAATCTCTTGAAGTATGTATTTTTTTATCCATATTTCACAGATGAAGAAACTGCAGTCAGAGAGGTTAAGTTACCTGAGATTATTCAAAGTTAGAGATAGAGTGATGAACACACAACTATGTGATTATACCAAATGCTACTGATTTTACACTTTGGATGAATTGTCTACTATATTAATATATATCAGTAAGATTGATTTGTTTAAAAATGTAAAAAGAAAAGGGTATATCATTCAAATTCCATATACTTGTGAATTTCCAGGTTCTCCCTGTGTTCTTGTTTTTTTTTCCCAGTTAGACGGGTAATGTGCCGATATCATAGCAAGCTTGGAGGGAGGCACGCCTCACGCAAGCATGTGAACATCAATTCATCATGCTGATGAACCACAAAAGGATCTCCCTGTGTTATTGACTTCTAGCTCCATTCCGTTGTTGTCCGAGAACAGTTTTGTATGATTTCATTAAATTCACTGAAACCTGAAAAAAATAAAAAAGTATACCTTTGAAAAATCTTCTAGACACTGAATAGAAATTAAAGATGAATATATATTGTATGTATCATATGTGAATAACTTCTATGCATCTATTTCTAACTAAACATTTACAAATGCATGCTAAAGAAATTACACTTTACTTTTATCTTCACCTATAAAACTAATGGCAGATTTTTTTGCTCTTCTTGCAGCTGAATTTTTATTCCTCTTGTGGGGTGTTTATCTCTGCTATGCAGTGCGGACAGTACCATCAGCGTTTCATGAACCGCGCTACATGGCTGTCGCAGTTCACAATGAGCTCATCATCTCTGCTATATTCCATACAATTAGGCAAGTGATCTGTGGAGCTAGTAATTAACTGTTTTATTTTTCTGATGTGTTATGGTTTAATTCAAATAGCAAAATTGCATAGGATGCATAAATGCATAATGGAAAGATTTAGGGAGGGTAAGTGTTTTATAAGTTGACTAATTTCTTTGTCACTGAAATGGCAAATGTGCATTATTTCTTCAAAATTCTGTTGTTCTTAATTCCTTCTGATGTGTTGGTTATTTCCTTCATTTATTCTGAAGGTTAATTCAATCACATTGCATTTGTTAAACCACTTATGGAGATGCCATATCCAATGTTTTTTCATATGAATAGTTTTTGTTCTCAATGTACAAAGAATTCATGCATACATTATAAAGCCTATAGAGATAAATTGCCTATGTTTTTATTCATGTTTAATATGCTGGTTTAAACTTCAAAATCTTGGTACTCAAATAAACAGCTTACTTAGGTGAATTCTGCTGAATTCAAAATAAAGCACTTATGACTGGATATTGAGTGCAGTGGGTTTATCCTCATCACATTTTAGTGAAGGGTTTCTGTGGAAATAATGTGTCACCAGGCCTTCTGTTTGGATGGTCCCTTATATCTCTAAAGCAGATGAGTTTAAAGGAAGAAGAAAGTGGTTTATGATGAAATGAATAAAATGAAATATGGATGGCTTATCTTAAAATTTTCACCTGACCATATTTGAAAACAAAATGAAAAGTTCAGGGTAGAACTAAAAAATGGAATCTTCTCATTTGAAAAACAACAAAACGATGTCATTAACTTGCTTGACATAATTTAAAAGTTGGGACACACTTAAGAATGTGATCAGTTTTTGAATAGTTGTCAAAAACTTAGTGGGAAGAGGTTGTGGAGAGGACCTCCTTTAGTTTCAGTTCCTTTGCTGATATTTGGACTCCACGGGGGATCAATAGAGTGGGGAGGGGGTATTGTTGATCCTGTGGAAGTTTTTCAAGTTACTCAGCATCCCCTGCTTTGGTCAAAGGTCATAAAATGGCATCTTGTGCCTTCAGTTGCATATTTGGCATGGCCTACGATTTCTAAACTTTCCAGTAGGAAGAGGAGGCATCACTGGTTGGACAGCCCTGGAGACCCCCTCAAGGCCCAGCAATGATGGGGTTGCCTCCTAGCTGTGGAATGCCATGCTGCCCTCTCTCATAAGAGAGAAAAGAAAGAAGAAAGAGATTAGAAGGACGAGGAAAGATGAGAAGTAAATAAGCCAAGGGAAGGATGTTTCTCAACTCCGTCCAGATGGAAGTTCAAGGGCCTGAAGGGGAATGCCCTCTCTCCAAATCATAGTGAGGACCACAGAGGATGTTGTCGTGGTGACAGAGCTCCATGGCCTTTGGCATCTCACCAACCATCTCCCCGCCCCAATTCCCTTTTTTATCTTGTTTCCAGAGCAATCAGACATATGTTACACAATCTAACAAATGTGCTTTCCTGTAACCAGTTGTAAGTTAAATAAGTCAAACCAACAAAAGAGTTTAAAAAATGGAAGAACACTTATTACTGACAAGTTTAAATGTCTTCTGCTGTCAGAATAACCTGTGTAGTCCAGGGGCTTTCTACTTCTGCCATACAACTGACTGCTAATGTTTTTGGAACCAAATTAATTGCCCAAGAAATTAAGTGTGTTCAAAGTGGTTGCCTAAATTGATCTATATACTCCCTACCTTAAGATTCACTCTATTCTGTTTTCAGCATTAAGTACATTTTTTCAATGAATTTTAAATTCTAATTGGCTCAAGTCCTTTCAGAAGTAGGAAAGGTAAATTATTTCAATGAACTTTTTTTAAAAAAACTCTTAAGAAAAAGGTATTAGATGTCAATTACAGAAAAATCACAAAATGATAAAGAGAAAAGTAAACTCCCAAATCTAAACACCCAAAGATAAGCACTATTAACATATTAGTGTATCACTTTTAAATATTTTTATATGCAAATGGTATTTTATATGTGTTTTTATATTATAAGTGTGTGTGTACTTTACATCTTATAACTCCCATCTTGGAGCCTCACAATGCAAGTTAGCTGACAAGTCCTGCTGTAATGAAACCTAGTAAACGTTCTGTAGCCCGCATTTTCCAAACTTAACTTGCCATATTATCCTCCCCACCGGCCATCACTGGACACCTGATAACAGCAAACACATCTCAGAAAATACTGTTAATAGGATAAGAGGATAATAGGAAATATATGTTAAATATTTGTTGAAAACCTTTACCTTATTTTGCAATAAGTCTTTATAGCAGAGCCCCAAACAACGCTTCAGCCCAGCCAAAAGAGTCAGAGAAACAAGGAGCTGCGCTCTGGCTGAGTCATCTGGTGGTCTGGCAGAGGCTACTACGTGGCCGAGCCTGCTCACAAGGTTGCTTTTCCTCCATTTGACCCTGCAGAACCCTACCAGGTTTGGACAGGGAGGATTGCCTTTGATACAGGAGTGACACAGAAAAAGGAGCCAGCTTTTGGAGGCTTTGCTATTTTCTTAGGCAAGCCTAACTAAGCCAAAAGGAGAAACCCAATGTTTAATTCCAAGTTTGACCTTTCTGCATAGACCAGATTAGATCAAATCATCATAGCATACTCTCTTTCGAAAATTTCATTTGTACAGTCACGAAAGACCAAGGAATGGAATTTTGACAGTGAATCTGCAGAGCACTTATTTTGGGAGAATGGGTAGGGAGCAAGCAGTAGGCAATGATAATTTAAAAATCAAGTATTTACCCCATAGGCTTAATTCATACATGCAATGGTTCCAATATTTATAAAGTCCAAGAATAAGAAACAGTAACATAATAATTTAAATCTGCTGGCTCCATCTTGGTAGTTTTTTTCCTTGAATGAAATAATATTAAATAAGGCTTCCAACATCAGCAAAGACATTCTGTATCAATATGTATGTAGGTGTGTTTTCATACACACATACACATAAATGCATATATGAGTGCATATATAGCCATGCATTCTTTATATATGTGTGTGCGAATATATGTATATATGCATTTATAAATTATTACTACATGTTATATGCAGGTTATTAGCTTCATTCTTACCAAATAGTCAGATTGGAGAAAAATAAACCAATATCAAAGGTTTAAGTCTAAAAGGGCAAATAATGTAGAAGTCATTTTGTCCAGTCTGTTCTAATCCTTTATTTATTTTGGTTGTAAGCATAAAGCAAACCTTTAGGAAAGTGCAGGACTTTTAAAATGTTTTTATTTTTTATCTTAATTTTCAAATATTTCTCTGGCCCTGGTTTTTAGACCTATTTTTTAAATGTTAAAATACCCTCTTTACAATGAAGCTTTAAAACTACTACAGAATGCTTTTCTTCCCCCTAGAGATATTTCTAGTTGAAGATGCAACCCAAAAGCCTGACAATAATTAAAATCTGATTAATTTGAGAGTATTTGATGTCAGTATAATTCAAAGTTATTGTTGTTCTTGTTGTTTGTAGCATTTTCCGGGGTACATTAACATTACATATTGTTTATCCACCTCAATACTATGCCCCAGAAAGTGGAATTTATTCCTGAGGATGATGATCATATTATGACCAGCTAAAGGCAAACCCGTCTCCACCCTGAACAGAGTGAACATTCAGTGGTATCCAAGGATAAAAAAGAGAGATACAAAAATTAGTTTCTCCTCTTTCAGCTATTCATGGATGTTTGCTTATATTTGAATATGCTATCATGAGCATTTTCATAGGATGCTAACTTTTCACATTTGCTAATTTTACTACTGAAACAAAATTCTAGTTCTTTGATTCCCAAACCAGAAACGTCTCATATTTAGCTCTCATGGATAAACATAAGAGGGAGGAAATTTTTTTACTTATGTAATTGCAAAATGACCTTTATACAAGGAACACCTAATTTCTGCATAAGGTCGAGTCCTTTAACTATGAGCCTTAGTTTGTACCTGTACCTACTGATTATTCCAGAATATTCCAAAATTGGCATTGTAGACATCAATCCTGGATCCTTCCCATGCCTATGTTTCCTGCAGGGCCATCCCAGAAGATAGCTTTATAAATTTCTCATTAAAATCATATTTTAAATATTACCTTTTAAATTATTTTAAACATACTTGATACTTTAGAACAACTAAATTTTATATAATCAAAAATATGCACATTATAAACCATTGGCATTTTCATTTTATCCATTACATGGTTTACTGTCTAAATCCCCAGGATTATTCACAAAGAGAGATAATGACCCACTGTTTTTTAAAAATTCTAATTAATATTTTTAATGACTTTAAAGAATATTGGATCAAGTTTTATTTAGATATACCTTATAAGCCAAATTTTCCTAAAACCATCAGTTTGTAACCTTCTCTTCCATTGAATTCATATTTGTTCACTGTATTGGCTTTGCAGATTCTACTTACACATGAAACAATAATCTTTAACATATTCTCTCTCTCTCTCTATATATATATATATATACAGACACACATATATACATATGCTCTTTATTACTACTGATAATTTAAAATAAATAATCAAGTGTTCATAAATTATGCATCCAATCAGGTTTACTTAGCTCCTTGCTCTGTGATTAAAACAGATATCATAGAGACAGCAATGCAATTTCTTCCTTTTTGTTAATATGAGGAAAAGAATTGCCAAGGAACCTCATGTTTTAAGTAGAGCCCTTGTTAGATCTCTAACTCAGCAATTTCTTGTTTCAGATTTGTTCTCGCTGCCCGACTGCAGCCTGATTGGACATTGATGCTGTATTTCGCACATACCCATTTGACAGTGACAGTCACCATTGGGCTGCTTCTGATTCCAAAGGTATTCTTATACACTACTTTCTCTTGCAGAGCAATTATTTTAAATAAGCATAGGGCTGTTTCTTCTTTTTAAAATATCTAGTAATATAAGGGGAGGTGCGGAAATTTGCTTGACACTCTAAAATATTTTGAAATCTCTCTCTTCAGGAAACTAGGTGTCTCTATGTTTGTTTTTTCTTTCTTTCCTTTGGATTTATTAAATATCTTACATGATTTTTAAATGCCTTAAATTGTACAAAATCTGTCATCCACTGGGTTCATTCCCTTTCCAAATATTTTGGTGTCTAGTTTTAATTATTATAGCTAAGGTGATGTTCATTGTTTAGTAGCTATTGCATCAAGAACATTTTTAAAAAGAGCTATCCTGTTCTAAGAATCCTCTTGTTTGAATTCATATTCAGATAAGTATTGTGTTTTAAATATTCAGAAGATTTTTAGGTAAATAGAAATAAATAATAGCAATATTGTTTATGGAAGAATCTCACTTAATAACAATGGATTCTGACAAAGACTTCCCTAAGCAGGATAGAGCAGTGGGAGAAATGGACTGCCAGTCAGAACTCCTCCCCCACAAACTAGCTGTTCGAGCTGACATTAGCTGAGAGTTTTCATATCTGAGCTCCAACTTCCTCATCTATGATACAATAGCAGTTGTATATGCCTGCAAATCCCATAAGTCTGCTTGGAACGAAATAAAATGATATAGAAGTTTTGAAAATCAAATGTATTGTACAAATCACAGCATTATCACTATCATTTTCCTTTTTTACCAATAGATAAAAAACACAATAAAACATTTTATATCTTTTTTGGTACCATACAACGTAACAGTGGCACACCTGGAATCAGAAATGTGATTTCTTGTCTTTTAGTCCAGGCTTCACCACAACTCTCTCATTTAACCAAACCATTGAGATTCAGACCGATTGAAAAGGCTGAATGGTTATAAACAGAAAAAATACTTATGTTCTCAACACAGTTGCTGCCAATTTCATGAATTAGTCTGTTACTGCAATTCATCTTAATAATTTTAATGCTCTTCATAGTATAATTAATTTGTTAGATCAATTTATACTCAAACTATTCATTCAACAAATACTTTTGAGCTCCCAGGGCAACATATATCCATACAGAAACTTATGCATAGATGCTCATATCAGCATTATTCATAATAGCCAAAAAACAGAAACAATTCAGATGTCCATCTACTGACGAATGGATAAGTAAAACGTGGTATAAACAATGGAATATTATTCAGCCATAAAAAGGAATGGATTACTGATGTATACAACAATGTGAATAACATGCCAAATGAAAAGCTAGACACAAAAGACCACATTTTGCATGACTATATTTATGTGAAATGCCCAGAATAGGCAAATCTATAGACATAAGAAATAGGTACTGGTTGCCAGGGATGAAGGGAGAGAAAAATTAGAGGGGCTGCTAATGGTTATGAGACTTCTTTTTGGGATGAGTGGAGTATTGGCAGGGGTGACAAATGATCTGGAATTAGATAGCAGTGATGGTTTCAGTCTGTACGGTTTAAAAGAGTGAATTTTATGGTATATGAGTTATATCATTTAAGGTATATTTAAAATTCTTATCAAGAAGCAATATGCTCTCATGGTGCTTATAAAAAAACAAGATGCAGATTTAAAATAGTATTTTCACATAGAGAGAAGTAGTAAGAAAAAATAATGAAGCAGGAAATGGGGAATGAAATATTGACTAGAGAAAGATCTTTCCACACTCTTCTCATGAGCTTTATTATATGAATAGCTACAATAGCATCTGACCAGTAACTCTGCTTCCTTAATCCATGCTTGTCTCCAAGATTTTGCTAAAAAACAACAATTCCATTCTTAGAAATACCCTCCAGGGTGGTTTAACTAGTAGCACGTGAGACTTTGGAGGGCAGAAATTCTCTTGTATTCATCTTCATGGCCCTAAATTCCTTGCACATGCAGAGCCCACAAATGTAAGTAAATGAGGAAGGAAAGACTGACCAGCTTCTGTGGTTTGGCTAGTTCCAATTACAGAACAGTTACTATTGCTGGATATGGATCTCCACTTCACATGTTATCTCACATTCATGTTCACCTGGCCTGCTGAATATATTAGCAAACACTGACAGTATGCTATCTCTGTACCAACAGAGTAGGCTGTTAATTTTTTAAAGGAGTATTTGACCTGACAATAAATTGGGATTAGAAAGTCCATGCTGTCTATACTCTTCTCTCAATTTTTGAAAGCAGCCACTTGGCTTACAGATTATCCACATGGCTGGATTGTGTTGATTCTCCTTGCTTTCCATCATTTACCCAATTCATTCCTCCTGACTTCTCCACTTAAAGAAAAATAGAAATAGGAAAAGAATACATGAAACTGAAAACTATAAAAAAAATATGAAAATAGTCAAACTGTCAAAGTAATGATGTAAGAACTTGAGAATAATGATAAACTTGAGGGTAAAATCTGTAATTTCAATGAACCTTTGAATCTTAAACATGAGACCATCTAACTAAGAGCTCTTTAGGCTGGTGAACACTGTGCTCCCAAGAGGTCCCATAACTGGCTAAAGATCCCACGGATGAGAGTTGAGTCTGGAAAACAGATATGCTGCCCACTTAGTTAGGAAAATAGCTTTTTGGAAGCTGTGTATAGTAGACTGAAAGTCACATGTGCTTGGGACCAGTTGTGCCCATAGATGAAACACATCCTCTCCCTAAGTGAAATGACTAACATCAGATAATATCACTGCTCAAAAAAAAAATATTCCCACTCATTTGCCTATGGCTCTAAGTTGCTATTCTTAGAAAAAAATTATTTGGGGTCTTCTCTTTTCATTTTCAAAATGCAAATACATCATGGAAGAGGAGTAAATATGACTTAACATTGCGAGCCTGGAGAAAAGACAAGGAGAAATAAGTCAAAAAGGAGAACAAACACTAATATTGCCTTCTTAATAGCTGCAGCATGTAATATGGAAAGCAAAACAGGAATATAGTTGAAAACCTTTTGTAAAGAGTTTCCAGTGGATTCATATGAGCTGAAGAAATGATATTAACATTATGCACCTCTAGAAGATGATTGCTCTAAGTCTCACGGTGGGTCACACCTACAGCTCATATCGACTATCTTTTGCAGTTTTCACATTCAAGCAATAACCCGCGAGACGATATTGCCACAGAAGCCTATGAAGATGAGCTAGACATGGGCCGCTCTGGATCCTACCTGAACAGCAGCATCAACTCAGCCTGGAGTGAGCACAGCTTGGACCCAGAGGACATTCGGGTAATGCCAGTATTTCCAATCTCCTGTTGCATTAGACCTATTTGTGCAGGCAAGAATGTATGGATTGATATCTATGTGTGCTCATGTCTGCATGCATTATTAGAGAGAGAGAGAATGTGCATTTGTATTTGGACTGAAGACATCAACTGTAGAGTTAACCCAATTCTGAAATGTATAGTCCTGGTATAAATTAGAACGCACAGGCTATTTCAGCTCTTACAGTGGCCTGTCCTACCTTGATAGTCTTAGATGAATACTCATGCTCCAAAATACTTGTTCATGACACCGTGCTGATGGGAAAGTATGACAAATCTGTGAGCAGAGAGCCTATATTATTTGAAATAATCTCTAACAATGTACAAGCTTTGGAGGACGAAGGTGCTTTTAGGATTTGATGGTTGGTTGTTTCCTAACCCTAACCTAACATCAGATGTAACTTTATCAATGGTTACAGTGCTTCCAACGTGTGCAGGGATGTGGCTCGTCAGTAGGTAATGAGCTGTGTTTCATTCAGGTCCAAACTTAGTCATTGCCCCTGCAACTTGCAAGTTCAAAGTGGTTGCTCCATGAAGCAAGAATAGAATGTATGAGTTCATGTCTTCAAATCCAAAGTCTACATGAAACTAAACACAAAATAATCAGAAAACTCCAGGAATGAGGAGAAAGTCAATGAATATAGATGTTAGGAATACCTGTAGGGCAATTGCCCTAAAAAGCTCAAGCTTGTTGAATTCACGTAACATTTAGCAATATTATCAGGCTAAAACACCATATTATACCCCTCATTGAATTTGCTCTTGTTCTGGCAGGATGAGCTGAAGAAACTCTATGCCCAATTGGAAATATATAAAAGGAAGAAAATGATCACGAATAATCCCCACCTCCAGAAGAAACGGTGCTCTAAGAAGGGCTTAGGCCGTTCCATCATGAGACGAATTACTGAGATCCCCGAGACTGTCAGCAGGCAGTGTTCCAAAGAGGACAAGGAAGCCACAGACCACAGCACAGCCAAGGCTGCCATTGTCAGGAAGAATCCACAGGAGTGTGCAGGAAACACCGGGAAACCCAAGGAGGAGTCCCTGAAAAACCGCGTCTTCTCGCTGAAGAAATCCCACAGCACTTATGACCATGTGAGAGACCAGACGGAAGAGTCGAATAGCTTACCAACAGAAAGCCAAGAAGAGGAGGCTACAGAAAACTCCACACTGGAGTCTCTGCCAGGTAAAAAATTGACACAAAACCTAAAAGAAAACTGTGAAGCTGAGTCCACGGAGTCAGTGCCCTTGGTGTGTAAGTCAGCAAGTGCTCACAACCTCAGCTCTGAGAAGAAGCCCGGGCACCCGAGAACCTCCGTGTTACAAAAGTCTCTTAGTGTCATTGCAAGTGCCAAGGAGAAGACTCTTGGATTGGCCGGGAAATCCCATACATCAGGTGTGGAAGAACATGCTAAACCCCAGAAACCTCTGTCAAAGGAAAAAGAGACACATAGAAACTACTCAAATTCAGATAACGCAGAGACAAAAGAGTCTGCCCCACAGAACTCCAGTCATTTGGAGGAGCCAAGAAAACCTCAGCGATCTGGAATTATGAAACAACAAAGGGCCAACCCCCCCAACGCCAATTCTGACATGAGCTCGGATGCCACACAGATGGACGACTTTGACATAGGGGAAGTGTGTCCTTGGGAGATTTATGACATGACCCCCGGTCCTGTGCCTTTAGAATCAAAAGCTCAAAAACATGTGTCTATTGTGGCATCTGAAATGGACAAAAATCCAACTTCATCCTTGAAAGATAAAGCTCATCACAAGCCCAAGGCAGCCGAAGTATGTCAGCCGCCCCCTCCACAGAGTATAGGTAAGGCAGAGGCATGCCTGTGGGGGAGTCAAGGGCAGCCACTTTTTGAGGATGAGAAGCACTTGAGCTCCAAGACTCAGGCTCTCCCAGGGAGAGCTCAAGACGAGAATGTTGGTCAGCATCATGCAGCCAATGCGTGTGCTGAGCAAGACAAAGAACAACCCCCCAATGGTATAGCATCAAAAGGAGAGAACGAGAATCTCAACCAGATAGGAAACCAGGAGAAAAAGACATCTTTCCCTGAGGAAAATGTGCCTGGCCGTTATAACTCGAGTAATAGCTTTCAGCGGCCTTTGACCTCACGAGCCGAGGTGTGCCCTTGGGAGTTTGAGTCCCCAGATCAACCAAGTGCTGAAAGAAGTGCTGCTTTACCTGCCCCTTCTGCTTTAAGTGCAAATAAGATAGCAGGGCCTCGGAAATAAGAGGTCTGGGATACTTTCACCACGTAGCATTCCCAGAAAGCCAAGGAGAAGGAGGAACCCCAGATTCTATAAAACAGAAAATGCAAGGATCAAACATTCCCAAGGAGTAGTTGTCAATCAAGGGAAATGTGACAAATCATGAGGTGGGGCCAAAGGCGAGGGATGGAAGAGGACTAGGAGGGCACGGGCAGACTTGGCCCAGAACAGCCCATGACCTGGTTGCAGCAGGGGAAGACTGAAGAGCAGCAGCTGTGAGGGAAATTGCCCTCCAGTCTGCCCCTGATGGATAATTACCCATGGGACTTTGACGATCCTAAGCAAGCAAACCGGAAGACACAGAAGAGATATGAGACTTTGCCAAAAAGGAAAAGGTGCTGATGTAGAGGACTGAAATTCTGAGTATCTGGCTGAAAAGAATGCTGATTTGACCTATTTAATCCTGATAGCACTGCTAACTTAATGCATCCCCAAAATACCTTTTATATTCCTGATCGCTCTCATTTTCTTATAAATGTATGTTTCCTGCTGTATACTGTTGTATCTCATATCAAGCATTCCAGATTGTATAATTTTTGCAAATAACTTTGATATTATGTGACTCAACACATTTATGCAATCTGCAGCTACTCAATTGTTATTGCAACTTACAGAATACCTGCTCTCTATCAACTTTAGTTGGTTCTTAAAGTATAGTAAGCTTTCTCTGGCTTGGGAGGCCATAACGGTTATGATATTAAAAAAAAAAACTTTAGTTTTGGCTGTGGTTTATATATTGTGAATTTGGATTTGACTCTCTTATTTCACATCATGGTTTGTTATGCTGCCTTCAGCAGGGTTTTTCTTATGCAAGCTAAGTTACTTGTTTTGCACTTCTTGTTAGGACTCAGACGCTTCATTAATATTGGAGATCAAGTGGTCCTACTTAGTCATAAGTCTCAATAAGTTAAGGACAACTTATCCACTGTTTGTTAAAGGTCAGAGATAGAAAACCTTCATTCCAATTAATTATCCTTTTAACTCTTTCAGTATTTCACACTTAGCAGCATTTCCTAAGGAAGTAGCTAAGAATAAGAAGACTAGGCTGTGGATTATTACTTTCACTGTAAAGGGAAGTCTCTAGGAATGACATGAGTATGAGAGCAGTTTTACAGAGCCAGGGAATTTTGCCTTTCCAAACAAAGACAGAAAGTTAGCTCCTGATAGCACTTTCAAGGTATTATTTTTCTAAAGAGTAATGTTACGGTAGCATCAGATTCATTGTATGGATATATTTTTATTATGCATACTAAATAAATAATATTTTAAATTACCTTAGACTATTTATTCTCATAAACTCTTATTCATTGCTTCAGCTAGGGTTAGAATTTGCTGGGCTCAAAACCCAAAGAGGTTTATCACCTGAATTATTCAAAACCTCAATGGTATGGGCTCTTCATTTTCTGTGACACTTAGGAATCCTGCAAATTGCTACCTGGCTCAAAATTAAAGCCTAAGGTTTATTTGCAAGGCATAGCCACCCACAAAGCATATTTTATAAAACTGATTGCATTCCACATGATCACTTGGCGTGAAAATCCTAAGCTGCTGACATCGCCCTACTGATGTGGTCATGCCAAGGGGTTGCGTTCCAAAGTGCAGTCTCATTTTACTTAAAAATCAGTGGCTTAATAACAGAATCTAGACTTTCCTTTCTCTCCCACTTAACGCCAAAGTATCAACAGCTTGGGCCAGGATATTTCCAGCTCAAAAGACCAGCCTTTCCTTTGCCAGGAGCAAGGAGAACATGCTAGGATAAAAGATGCAGAGAGGGACTCAAGGTGGACACAGGGCTGTCCTCGGAGAATGTTATTCTCAGTGGAAGGTAACACTAGGGATTCTCCATCTCCACCATCACGAGTTTCTCAGTGATTTTTATTCAGCAGTAAGGGAGCACTTCACTGTTTTTGCAAGGTTGTGCATAATTGTTCCTCACCCAGTTGCTTGCTTTATGCATTACTCAGGTTGGTGAGGTAGGATTGAAGAGATAGAGAATTACTGCTTTCTGTGTTTCATCCACTTGCTTCTGTTTCTTCCCTTCCTTATCAGTCAAAGTTTATCTGCTTGATGACCTTGGATACTATGTTAAGGCATACTTTTAAACTTGACTTGAAGTTTCAAGACCCATCTAATTGTTTCATTTATGCCTGAGATCTTTTATTCGATTTTTGAGAAATAAGCAGTCAAGCATCAGTGATTTTTATTGCACTTGAGGATGATCCAGCTAGAGAAGTGGCTTAATGAAGGCCTGCCAAATTGTACCTTAGTGACCGTTGACACACAGCCCATAGATAATCCTCCACCAGCATAAACCAGGGAGTGTTCCTAGGGTCTCACCATTCCTTATCACCAAGAGAAGTTTAAATCTCCAGTTCTTGATGCTCTTTTACCAGCTTCACAACCACAAGAAAGTGAATACACAATTTCAAGGTCACAAACACTTGCTAGGTTGTCCTTCTCAATGCATGTGCAGGCTGCATCCTGTCCTTGTTTTTAAGCCAGGGTTTATAAATAAGTATATTTATACCACTCTTAATGTATCTGTACATTTTATGCAAGAATTAAATGCTATAAGACAAGAATTATAACTCAACCCATCGTAAACTTTGGTGGCAATATGGATTTGAAACTCGACAGTTCTCTTGTATTTGCTTCCTAGGTTTCTGCATGCAAGTGATGACAGGTAGGATTGAAAAAACACTGCCTTCGACTTCTAGCATTTAGCAACCGAGAGTTGTAGAGTCAGTGAAGCCGTAAGTCTCTTCACTTAACCCGTGGTTCTTCCGAAACTATTATCTAAAACCTACAGCATCCCACCATGAAATATTTGGTAAATTTATGTTGTGATGTGTTGCAGCATGTAAATAATTATAACTTCTCTGCAATAAAGCATATTTATATGAAAGTGATTTGTGGTGATGTGTGTGTTCTACTACCAAAAATTGACTTTATTTCATCTAATCAACTTTGGAAGAAGTAATTGCATATGGATCTTTTACTTTGGTATGCCTATGCACAGAAATCCTCACACTTCGCTTATCTATAGGGATATATGATATGCCAGTGTGGCCTCTAAATTACTGATAATCCTTCGGAGCCAACAAAATCTATTAGAACTGTTGATATTGGTTTAAGAATGCTCTGCCCAAATGGGAACAAATTTCAGCTATATTCATTCATTCATTCATTCATTCATTACACATAGCAGGCAATCTGCTAATCAATAATGACACAAAGGTGAACAAGATGAACAAGAGCATCTTCAAATGGGTTTATTGTTTTGATATATTCAGTTGAAATCAGAGTAATTAGATGACTTCATCAAATACAAACTTTATTTCTAAGTTTGTTGGTACTTCGGTTAATTTCAAAATTAATTTTGAAAACCATATTTGAAAATCCATAGACCTCATATCATCTGCTCAGGAGAAGAGCTGTGGAATCGCATCCCAGGTTCATGCTGTGGGAACCTTGATACTGAACTGGGCTGGGAGCCTGGAGCTACTGCAGTATAGATATAAACTCGTATCTGGAAGAGGTAGCTCACCAAAGATGTTCTGGAAAGGAAAGCAGCTGTGGCAAGAGGGCAGAGGGAGCTGGTTGCCCCACGTTATGCCAGCACTCATCTTTCCTTTAAAGATTCTATATTCTATCTACCCTTGGAACTTACACATAGATTCGGTAGTTTCTGCTCTTTGAAAGAATCTAAAAGGGAAAGACTGAAAAGTTTAGGGATTAGTAGCTCAAGCTTTCTGTGTGATAAGAAAGATAATCTTTTCAGTTATTGTTAACTAATAGTTAACTGTTGTTAACTAATGCTTAGTTAATGACTGTATTATGTCTAATGCTGATTACTGTTTCTTTTTTACTGGAGAAGTTGTGAGTTTGAAGAAAAAGCATGAATAAAACATAGAGTTCCAATAGATCACCCTATTATTAACAACTTACATTGGTGTGGAACCTTTGTTAGAGTAGATGAAAGCACATTTTTATAAGTGTAATATTTTATCTGTATTCCATGGTTTAACTTAGGATTCACTATGTTGTGCAGTTCCATCTATTTTTCATTAATATTTTGTTCTAATAAAATACCTCAATTTTCCGCCTTTTACCTCATTCAAATATATGATTCAGTGCTACTATTTGCATTCACAATGTTGTGCTACCATCCCTATCATCCATTACCAAAACATTTCCAGCATTTCAAATAAAAACTCTGTACATTTTAGTCTTTAACTCTCTTTTGCCTATCTCCACCCCATCCTCTGGTAACCAATATTCTAGTATCTGACTCTAATAGGTTACTTATTCTAATTATTTCAAATCAGTAAGATCATACAATATTTACTTACAATATTTACTGTACTTTACTATCTGACTTATTTCACTCAACATGAAGTCTTCGAGGTGGATTCATGTTGTCACACATATCAGAACCTCACTTCTTTTTATAGTTGGATAATATTCCTTTGAGTGTATATACCATATTTTATCTATCCAATCATCAGTTCATGGGTACTTGGGTTGCTTCCATCTTTTGGCAATTGTGAATGCTTCTAGGTGAACATAAGTGTGCAAATATCTGTTCGAGCCTCTGCTTTCAATTTCTTTGGGTATATGCCTAGAAGTAGGATTGCTGGGTCATATGGGAGTTCTATACTTAGCTTTCTGAGGAACTGCCAAAATGTCTTCCACAGCAGCTGCACCATTTCACATTCCCACCAACAATGAACAAGTGTTCCAATTTCTCCAAATCCTCTCCAACTCTTGTAATTTTCCATTTTTTAAAAGTGGTAGCCATTTTAGTGGACATGAAATGATATCTCAGTGGGGTTTCGCTTTGCATTTCCCTAATAGCTAGTGAGCATCTTTTCATATGCTTTTTTTCTCTCTCTCTCTCTCTTTTTTAAATGTTACATTGAAAAAATATGAGGTCCCTATATACCCCCCCACCCCCACACCCCACTCCTCCCACATCAGCAACCTCTTTCATCATCACGGGACATTCATTGCATTTGGTGAATACATTTTGGAGCACTGCTGCACCACATGGATAATGGTTTACATTGTAGTTTACACTCTCCCCCAGTCCACCCAGTGGGCCATGGCAAGACATAGAATGTCCATCATCTGTCCCTGCAGTACCACCCAGGACAGCTCCAAGTCCTGAAAATGCCCCCACATCACATCTCTTCTTCCCTCTCCCTGCCCCCAGCGGCTACCATGGCCACTTTTTCCACATCAGTGCTACAATTTCTTCCATTACTAATCACAATAGTTGCATAGGAGAATATCAGTAAGTTTTTAACCATTTGTATATCTTCTTTGGAGAAATGTCTTTTCAAGTATTTTGCCCATTTTTTAATTGGGTTGTTTGTCTTTGTGATTAAATTGAAGAATTTCTTTATGTATTCTAAATATTAAACCCTTATCAGATATGTGGTTCCCAAATATTTGTTACCCTTGTGTGGCTTGTCATTTTACTTTCATGATAAATTCTTTTGAAGTACAAAAGTTTTTAATTTTGATGAGGTCTTATTTATCTATTGTTTCTTTTGTTGCTTGTACTTTGGGTGCAAAATCTAAGAAACTATTGTCTAACACAACGTCCTAAAGATGCTTTACTACATTTTCTCCTAGGAGTTTTATAGTTCTGACTTTCCTTGATACATTTTGAGTTGAGTTCTTCATATGGTTTGAAGTTGATGTGTACTTTCATTTTTTCACAAATGGAGATCCAGTTTTCCCAGCACCATTTGTTAAAGAGATTATTCTTTCCCAATTCAGCAATCTTTCCCTCCTTTTAAAAAACCAGTTGGACATAAATCAGTCAGGGTTGATTTCTGAACTCTCAACTCATTCTGTTGTTGTATATGGCTGTCCTTGTGTCAGTATCATGCTGTTTTGATCCTGTGGCTTTGTAATATTAAAGTTTTGAGAATGTGAAGAGTGAGTCCTCCAACTTTGTTCCTTGTTTTCAAGAAGACTTTGGCTATTTGGAGCCTATTGCCTTTCCATATATATGTATTTTTTTTAAAGATTTATTTTTTATTTATTTCTCTCCCTTTCCCCACCCCGCCCTTCCCCCCACCCCCCGTTATCTACTCTCTGTGTTCATTCACTGTGGGTTCTTCTGTGTCTGCTTGCATTCTTGTCAGCAGTACCTAGAATCTGTGTCTCTTTTTTTTTTTTGTCTTTATTTTTTTTATGTTACATCCAAAAAATATGAGGCCCCATATACCTCCCACCCCCCTCACCCCACTCCTCCCATAACAACAACCTCCTCCATCATCATGGGACATTCATTGCACTTGGTGAATACATCTCTGAGCACTGCTGCAGCACATGGTTAATGTGTGTCTCTTTTTTTGTTGCATCATCTTGCTGCATCAGCTCTCCATGTGTGCAGTGCCATTCCTGGGCAGGCTGCACTTTTTTCTTGCTGGACGGCTCTCCTTATGGGGCGCACTCCTTGCTCATGGGGCTCCTCTATGCCATGGGGCTCCTGCATGCCATGGCACTCCTTGCATGCATCAGCACTGCGCATGGGCCAGCTAATTACACAGGTTAGGAGGCCCTTGGTTTGAACCTTGGACCTCCCATGTGGTAGGCGGACGCCCTATCCGTTGGGCCAAATCCACTTCCCTCCATATATATTTGATAATTGGTCATTCCATTTTTGTAAAGAAGGTTGTAGAAATTTTTATTGGGATTATGTTGAATCTGTAAATCTGACATCTGAACTGACATCTGAATAATAGTCTTCCATATATGAACATAGAATATTCTTCCATTTATTTAGGTCTTTTAAAAAATTTCTATTTTCAGTGTTTTGTAGTTTTCTGGGTACAAGTCCTTAGTTAGATTTATTCCAAATATTTGGGGTTTTTTAGTTGCTATTTTTGTTTTGTTTTGTTTTGTTTTTGTCTTTTTTTTTATGTTACATTGAAAAAATATGAGATCCCCATATACCTCCCACCCCCCTCACCCCACTCCTCCCATCACAACCTCCTCCTCCATCATCATGGGACATTCATTGCACTTGGTGAACACATCTCTGAACACTGCTGCACCACATGGTCAATGGTCCACATTATAGTTTACACTCTCCCCCAGTTCACCTAGTAGGCCCTGGGAGGATATACAATTTTTAATGAAATTTTTTTCTTGACTTCTCTTTTGCTTATTCGTTACTACTTATAGAAATACTACTGACTTTTAGAGGCTGATCCTGTACCCTTCACTTTGCTGAATTCATGTATTAGCTCTAAGAGCTTTCTTATGAATTTTTTTCAGGATTTTCTGCATATAGGATCATGTTATCTGCAAACAGTGAAAGGTTACTTCTTCCATTCCAAGTTGGATGCCTTTTTATTTCTTTTTCTTTCCTAATTGTTCTAGCACTTCCAGTGTGATGTTGAATAACAGTATTGACAGTGGACATCCTTGTCTTTTTCCAGATCTTAGAGGAAAAGCTTTCACTTATGAGTTCTTCATTTACGGCCTTTTTCATGCTGAGGGAGTTTCCTTCTATTCCTAGTTTTCTAAGCGTTTTTATTAAGAAGGAATGCTAGGTTTTTTCAATTCCCTTTTCTGCATCAATTGAGATGACCATGTTTTTTTCCTTCATTCTGTTAATATGGTTTATTACATTAATTGATTTTCTTATATCCAATCACACTTGAATACCTGGTATAAATCCCACTTCTCATGGTGTAGAATTCTCTCTTTCTTCTCCTAGGACTTCCATAATGCATATATTCCTACACTTGATAGTGTCCCGGAGGTCTGTTAGTCTATTTTTGCTTTGCATATTTCTTTTTTTCTTACTGCTTCTCAGTCTGACTCATTTCAATTTTCTTGTCTTCAAATCCCAATTCTTTCTTTTGCCAGCTCCAGTCTGCTGTTGAAACCCTCCTGGAAATGTTTCATTTCAGTTATTGTGATATTCAACTCCAGTAATTCTGTTTGGTTTCTTTTAAAAGTTTCTATTTTCTTATTCAGGTTCTCACATTGCTCACTCATTGTTTTCCTGATATCCTTTAGTTCTTGGTCTGTATTTTTTTGAATATTTTTGTCCATTATGTCCACAGTCTGATCTTCTTCATCGATGTTTTCTGGATTTTTATCCTCTTCCTTTGGATGGGCCATCATTTCCTGTTCCTTTGTTTGTCTTGTAATCTTTTGTTGCATACTGTACATTTTAATATTTTAAAATGATAACACTGAGATTTATTCTCTGAGATATCTGTTTCTTGAGTTTGTAACCAAGTGATGATATGACAGTAATTCTCTCTTTTTTTTTTAAAGATTTATTTATTTATTTCTCTCCCCTTCCCCCACCGCACCCCCTGCACCCCAGATATCTGTTCTCTGTGTCTATTTGCTGCGTCTTGTTTCTTTGTCTGCTTCTGCTGTTGTCAGTGGCACGGAAATCTGTGTCTTTTTTTGTTGTTGTTGCTGCATCATCTTGTTGTGTCAGCTCTCTGTGTGGATGGCACCATTCCTGGGCAAGCTGCACTTTCTTTTGCACTGGGTGGCTCTCCTTACGGGGTGCACTCCTTGCACGTAGGGCTCCCCTACGTGGGGGGCAACCCTGCGTGGCAGGGCACTCCTTGTGCACATCAGCACTGTGCATGGGCCAGCTCCACATGGGTCAAGGAGGCCCGGGGTTTGAACCGCGGACCTCCCATGTGGTAGACAGACACCCTAACCACTGGGCCAAGTCCGTTTCCCAACAGTGATTCTCTTGATTGTCAGGAAGTAATAAAACCAAGCAAACTTCAGCAAAGAACAACTTTTACCATCTTTGCAAATACGTTTGCATTGGTTGGTGCTCTCTGTCAGCGTTCAGCCTTCCCTATCAGGAAAATCAGCCCAAGGAGAATACAAAGGGCAGGAACTTCCCTATCTTTTCTGGGCCTGTGCCTTGTCATAGGCTGTGCTTGTAAGAGTTTGTATGCTTCCTCTACTTCTCAGGAAACAGACCTTCTTTTCCCAGGTGTGTCACTGCAGAACTTAATTTAGGTAAGCCTTTGCCCCAGGCCATTTGCCAGAATTATTTTTCACCCGCTGCTTGTGTTGTCTCAAGCTGCTTTTGCCTGGGGGATGGGTGTGCATGCCGGAGAGGAGTTTCCCAGGTCAGTCTTACCCAGCTGGTGCAAAGCCAGGGACCTCAAAGGGAGTGCAGCCAGCTCCAAATTGCTCTTAGAAGGGAAAAAGGAGGGGCCAGGAAGGGCATCAAGAGCTTCTTTCATGGCTCCCCAAACCTGCACTATCTTGACCTGCTCAGCAAATGCAGCCCTTCAACTGTCCCCCACAACTCTGAGAAAGTATACCATCTATAAGTGTCCTCTGCACCTTTGACCAAGGCAGGTTGGAACAATGGTCACCCTAAGAGCTGAGCCCCCAGCAAACTGAGTACCTGATCAAAAGCAGTGATCAATGATATCACACACAAACATCCAGATCTTGGGAAACTGGATTTTTATATCCCTATCTAGCACCATCAAGCTCCTCCACTGCTGCCTGCCATGAGAGTGGGAGATGGTTGATGGTAACTGCAGTGCAGAGAGAGCAATTTACTGGTACTTACTGAACTGGTACACCTTCCTCCCACTCTTTCCTGAAGCTGTAGAATGTTCTACTGGAGTCTAGATTTCAAAATAGTTGGTTCAGATAATTCTTGCCAGTTAATAGTCATGCTGGTGGAGGAACTGATTCCCAGAGCTTCCTACTCTGCTGTCTTACCACAAGTATAGGCATTGTTTCTTTACTCTAAATGTAGAATACTGCTTAAAAATTACCTGAGGAAAATGATCCTATCAGAAATAGACTTTATCAAACAAAAAGTCATAATATACATCTATTGTTCTAAAACAATACAAGTTAGCTGAGATTGTCTTTATTATTTTACCATATTCCATTGTAGCAGTTTGATATTATTGATGAATTCCAAAAAGAAATATTGGATTATGATTTTAAACTGATCTTTTCCTCTGGGCATATTAGATTATATTGGATTCAGAGGTTTACTTAATTAAGTAATCAGGTAAAACTCTTGTGCCAGTAGGGCATTCAGTCCTTACCCCTTGGTGGGTAAGGACAGACAAAAGGTATGGCAAAGGACAGAGTAGGGGGATTTTGATGTTGTAGCTTAATGCTGAAGCCTTAAGCTAGAGCTCTAGGAAGTGAGCACACAGAGGAGAGAAAATCAAGACCCTGGAAGAGAGGAACCCAGGAAGCCCGAACCCTCACAGACATGGGCAGACATCTTGCTCCAACATGTGAAAATAGACTTTGGTGAGGGAAGTAACTTATGCTTTATGGCCTGGTATCTGTAAGCTCCTACCCCAAATAAATACCCTTTATAAAAACCAACCAGTTTCTGGTTGTAGAATTTGTTGCAGAATTTGAGAGAGGTTCAATTATTTGTGTATAGAGAGGCCAGGACTCAGGAATGATTTTGAGAAGGAAAAATGGTTTATTGACAGCCGGCTGGACTCGGGAGCTTTCTGTTTCAATTCCGAGCCCCGAACAAGATTTTCAAATTTCTTATATACAGAGAGGAAAGGCCAAATGGTCCCTTTGTTTCAGTTCTCAATAGGCTTGAATTAGCATATATATCTTCCACATCTTAGGTAAGCTTTTAGCATGGACTCCAGACATTCTAGATAAGCTTTTAGCATATTTTGTTTGCATTTCCCCTAAATACTTAAAGTTTATAGACCTTGCATTGTTAAACTGTTTCCTGGGACTGGAGTCGTTGCCATGGTCACTAAGGGCAGGACTGCAGCCTCTTACCGTTCCACACCCACAAGTCAGACAGCTTAGGTTATCTCTGAAGAGACAAAGAGCCTTCCACCCATAGCCCACATCAGTATTTTGCATCAGCACCCTTTGGTTGGCTAATACAGAATTTGGTGCTGCAGAGTGGGGAAGTGCTTTTGCAATTACTGAAATGCTGGAATGGTTTTAGATATGGGTAAGGGGTATTTTTTGGAGGAATTGTGAGATGATAGAAAAGGCCTAAATTGCTTTGCAGAGACTGTTGGTAGCACTAGGGAGCCTAAAGTTATTTTTATTAAGGACTAAGAAGGAAATAATTGTGAGATGGATGCTAAAGAGACTTTCTATGATGCCTTAGAAGTTAATGATGAAACTATTATTGGGAACTGGAGGAAAGATGATCTGTGTTTTAAAGTTACAGAGAACTTAGCAAGATTAACTCCTGGTGTTTTCTGGGAAGCAGAATTTGAAAATGGCGAGCCTGGGCATTTAGCTGAAGAAATTTCCAAAAATAAACCCAGATAATTCAGCTTGGCTTCTGCTTGCAGCTTAAAGCAAAATGCTAGATGAGAGAGATATGCTGAGGACTGAACTGTCAGGCACAAAGAAAACAGAAACTAATTCTGGAAATTCCAAGCCTCTGGAAATTAAGTGCCCAGATGAAAGTGCCCCATTGGAGGACTTAACTAAACTTGGAACTGATAAATCAAGATTGAAGATGCAGTTATCTAGGAAAAACTTGTGGAAAGTCTTACTGTTTGATGACTTAGAGCCCTGCTTCCTACATGCTAAACCAACAAGGTTTTTGAGAGAGCTGAATGAACAAAACCACTGTCAGCCTGGAATAAAAAGGACATGGAAAGGAGAGATTGAAGGAGAAATAGTTTTAAGAGGAAAACCATGGAAGCTGAGATCTGGAGTTAGGATATCACCTAGAGTCAAGAGAGGAATCCCACCCATGTGTACAGAGAGGGTGAGTTTCTCTCAACAGTTGAAGAGGGTGGATGTTCCTGTCCAATATTCTGGAAGAGTTTTGCTGCCCCAGTGTACAGAGAGGGTGGAGCACATTCCACAAGGATTAGAGTGGTTAAGGTCAGCACCCCACAGGTCTGAGAGGGGTGGACCTCTCTCCCAAAGGTTAGGGAAGGACAGGTCATCAACTTGCATTGCTCTGAGAGGGTTGAACCTGTATGCCAAAGATTAGGGGGAATGTTGTCTTCACATCACTTGATTAAGTAATCATGTAAACCTCTTGTGCCAGTAGGGCATTCAGTCCCCACCCTTTGGTGGGTGGGGATTCACAGATAAAAGGCATGGCAAAGGACGGAGTTGGGGAGTTTTGATGTTGGGGTTTTGATGTTGGAATTTAATGCTGAAGGCTTAAACTGGAGCCCCAAGACATAAGCACACAGAGGAGAGAGAAGCAAGATCCTGGAAGGGAGGAACCCAGGAAGCCTGAACCCTCGCAGATGTCAGCAGCCATCTTGCTCCAACTTGTGAAAATAGACTTTGGTGAGAGAAGTAACTTTTGCTTTATGGCCTGATATCTGTATGCTCTTACCCCAAATAAATACCCTTTATAAGAATCAACCAATTTCTGATATTTTGCATTAGCACCCTTTGGCTAACTAATACATCCATCTTCCTCCTCTGACTAGTTATGAAAGACAGAAATAATATATTTCCAATTTTGGTTATTTCCTC
The DNA here is from genome assembly GCF_030445035.2 of Dasypus novemcinctus. Taxonomy (NCBI): domain Eukaryota; kingdom Metazoa; phylum Chordata; class Mammalia; order Cingulata; family Dasypodidae; genus Dasypus; species Dasypus novemcinctus. The sequence continues at coordinate 159,233,990 of NC_080677.1, read as the reverse complement.
TTTATTTGTTTGCTTCTTGTAACATTCTTGGAATGTACAAGGGCAAATTTGAGTACATCATATGCTCTCAGCGTTAACTGGTTAGAAGCAGATAATAAAGTGTATGAATTCATTTTATTTCCCTCTCTTTGCCTGTTGATGTGAAATACAACTTTGTCAGAAAAAAATGATCCAATTAAAATGAAAAATAAGAGCTAAATACAAGCAAAAGTCTATGTTGCAGAGTAGTCAGGTTCGTAGAAGAAAAAATGAAAGATAACAATACAAATAGAAGGTTCATGACAGTTCTTATAGTATATATGCCCCATTGCAGTTCAAACAGCAATAGGAAAGGGGGGAAAAGCCTCTTTTGTACATACAAGAGACAGATTTTATACAGTCTTTCACCAAACATACCATGGAATTTTATACCTCTGTGCCTTTGTCTTGCCATTTGGTCCATCTGAAGTTCTTTCCCTGCCTTCTACCTATCAAACATCTTTTTTATTCTTCCAATAGAATGATCATATATTTCACTATCCAAAGCAGAAAATGTTTGAGATGAAAATGCAGTATTAACAAGTATGCCTGGATGCCAGTGATAACCTCGTGGGTACATTTGCTCCTTCACCCTATTCAAAGACCTGCACAAAGCCCATTCTCTCTGTGAAATCTTTCTTAATGCCCCCAGGTCAGAATGAACATCTCCTGCCTCTCTTCTCACCTTAGGAATTCCTTAATGTCTGCCTGTGCATTGACTGTCATTTAATTGCTTCTGCCTGTGAATAACCTGCAGACTTAAGAGCTCCTCGCAGGCAAGGATTCACTTTACCCTTCTATTGATTCCAATCTCAAGCAGAGTACCTTGCCCTGAGCTCAGTAAATATTTGCCGAATTAAAAATTTTGATTACTAATCATTGTCTAAAATACACTTGGGAAAAGGATAAATTCTGAAGTAAATAGAATGAAAACATGCTTCACAATTTCTAAAATGTTGAATACTTCCTGCTCTTCAAAATAAATTTTGTCATTCTGGAAAACTCACAAATCATGACTGAGCTATGTTGACTGTAATTCTCCAGAATTATGAGGTAACTATATTTTTGCCACATAAGGTAGAAGAAGCCTGAGATTTAGACCATGGCCCAGTTTATTCCAGCTGTAAAAGATTTTTACATATGTCATAAAAAGAAAGAAATATTTAATTAAGCTCTAGGCACTTGCTTTTAGTTATTTCAGCCCTTCCTGGAAAATAAAGCATGACTGGGTTTATAGAAAATATCCACATAAAAATACCTTTTGATGATATGCTTTCAGAGGCTTCTGAGAAATGAAATAATTAGTGTGAACAAACTATTTGGATATTTGACTGACTTTAGAGGTTTTCATCCATATGTCTCATGTTATAAAGAAATGTCCATAATATGTATGTGTTTAACTCAATAAATGTTCCATGTGTGAAACTAAACATATGGGTTATATGTATGTATATATGTATACACATAAAACTTGTTTGTAATTGAGAAAATATAATATGAAAATGAATTTGCCACATAGATATTAAAAGATCTTGAAAAATAAGTATTTCCTTTGCTTACATCTTAAAGACTAGTAGCTGTAAAAACTGACAGTAAATAATTCAAGTTATGAATTTGTGCCCTAGCTTTTTAAAAATTGCTTACATATAGAAACTTGAGAAACTGGTCTGTAGCAGTTTGATATGGTTATGAATTCCAAAAATAGATATTGGATTATGTTTGTCATCTTGTCTGTACCTGGGTGTGATTAAGCTATAATTAAGGCTTTGATTGGGTCTCATCATTAGAGCTTTGTGTCCCCACTCCTTGGTGGGTGGGAACTCACAGATAAAAGGCATGGCAAAGGACAGAGTTGGGGGTTTTGGGTGCTGGAGTTTTGATGTTGGATTTTGATGCTGAAGCATTAAGCTGGAGCCCCAGGAAGTAAGCTCACAGAGGAAAGAGACACAAGCCCCAGGAAGAAGCAAGCCCTGGGAAGAGAGGAACCCTGAACTGAGGGAGAAGCAAGACCCTGGAAGGGAAGAACCCAGGAAGTCTGAACCCTTGCAGATGTTGGCAGCCATCTTGCTCCAACACGTGAAAATAGACTTTGGTGAGGGAAGTAACTTATGCTTTATGGCCTGGTATCTGTAAGCTCCTACCCCAAATAAATATCCTTTACAAAAACCAACCAAATTTCTGGTATTTTGCATCAGCACCCCTTTGGCCAACTAATACATGATCTTTGGATCAAATTCATCATCATAAATATGTAAATAAATAACTATCATACCAGCCAGGAGTGGCCTGTAGGGGAACAACTCTACAGCAGATGAAAGACCTGAGAGTAGAGTTGTTCAAGAACACCTAGGTACAAGTTCCATTTCAGAACCACTCAAATAAAAGAGCCAGGAAGTCAGTGGTCATAGAAGCACTTGCTGGAATACTGAAAAGCTCTAAAGACTGTTCTTCAAATAGCCACTATTCCTGGAAAAGATGCAAAAGAACCTCTTCTCCAGCCCTGCGTGTCTACCTGGCATTCATTAAATTCCTGTCTTTTACTGATTAAATTTACCAGCTCAGACTCCACATATGTGTAAATTAGGAAGATTCTCACCAATCTGTAGTTCATCTGTGGTAATTTAGACTGACATGAACACTTTAAACATTTTTCGAAGAATTCAGTTAGGTATTTTATAACATGTACAAGTAGTGTAAATATCGCTGACATGGAACAAGATGTTCAACAAGATGAAAAAATCTGGGAGTCCAAGACATGTTTCTGAAATGGGTTCTGCCACTTCTTGTTTCTGAAACAGGGTTTGCCAATAATTGACTTGGGAAAATCTCTTCAAATTTCTATGTTTGTTTATGTTTCTTAACCTGAAGGATTAGGGGCTTGGATGAAATGACATCATCTAGTTCTAGGACTTTAAGATTGTTAATGGTTTTGTGTGCATTTGTGTGTTAATTGCTTTGCTAGGATTGATAGAGCTAAGCAACTTCTTAGCATCTAGTCAAACACTTGGCAAATTTAACATCAGCTAGTGAAAAAAATACCCACATGAAAGAGGAGCAGAAGTGTGGTGAGTAATCTCCAGTCTACCTTGATTTTTGACCTGTTTTGTACTAAAATATAATTGCAGTGTTTTCTTAAATTCTTGAAAAAGGTCATAGGAAATTTACTTCAAAAAGCAAACCAGAGCTAGAGACAAGACCTGAATCAGAAGAAGCTGGAGAGCAGTTTGCTTTCAGCCTCCTGTTCTTTGCACAATTTTTCAGTGTGATTAGTCCTTCTTGAGAGAGGACAGTTCAGCTTTTTCAAGCAGAAGTAGTTCTTAGTGTGCTTCATATAGCATTGGAAGTGTGGCCAAAATACTTTTTGAGAACAAAATGAATGAAGTGCTTTATAATCTTAAAGGTTAACAGAATCAAACACAATAGATATACAACTTAACTATGCAGTAGGTTTATGGATGACTAATCCAAAGAGAGTCCATGTTGTATGAGAGATAGGAAAAAAAAACAAATGCCTATTATTCCAAAATTATCCCAAGATTACAGGCCATAATCTCCTCTGGTACTCAGCTTAATGCCAGGTTGAAGAGTAGGCAATTACTAATCAGAAATACATCAAGTAATATAGATCTTATACTATTTTATGCTTTCTATATTCTTTTTTGCTATTTTTCTACTTTATTTAAACATGGAAAGGATGAAATCAATTTAAAATTGATTTAGTTTTCCTGAGACTTGACACATATACCTTTACATATATTAATTGCACCCATTACTCTTCTGTACATTAAAAGAACAAATCTTCCCCCCAAATATCACACAAATGCAACATGGTCATTTTTTGTGTATTGTTATTGCCTATGGTTTCATAAAGGTATGTTTAACTCAAGGAATTCTCTTATTCTTTGATTCTAAGGAATAAGTGAAATATTGGGATCATAGCAAAGATGGTTTTTCTTAAAGGAGATAGGCATCTAGAAATAGTAGAGTAGGTAGTAGTATAGCTAATGACAGGACCAGAAGGCCTAGCAGTAAGCAAGAATTGGTGATGCGTCAAAATTATGAATAGACTCAGTTTGAACCTATATTTCAAGCAGCTGGGGCAATTCTATGAAGTGAAGTTCTGTGTTGATGGCTTCCATCAGCACAGAAGAACCATCTGCATGTTGAGGATGTCAGAAAACTAAGTAGAAAGATTTGGGGGACCTGATCACCACACCAACCCTGAACTACTTTCCTGGAGGTTTTGAATACATGAGAGATAAATGAACTTCTTTCTTTTGAAGGCATTTATTATGCTTTTCTCCTCTGAAGCTGAACCTAGCATCTTTGTATGTGGTATCTCCAGGTCCTTCTGCTGTAAATTCTTCCTTTTGGGTCTTGGCCATCCATACCTTGCCTCCCATATGATCAAAGAGATTCTTCGTTATTTTTAAATTTTATAGTGTATGTAAAATAATAGGTTTCTATACTTATTTTTAAAATCTGTGGACACTTTTTATCTATAGAAGTATATGTTACAATTGTTATTTCTTTTCCCCATGAACCATACATTGTTTGACCCAATCCAAAATAACTCTACTTTCTACCTCATTCCTTTGTGCTTTAACAGAGAAAAGGTTAGCATTCATAATTTGTGTTTTATCAAGTTTTTCATGGTGGGTATGATCATATGTATCTGGGGATGTAAAAGATTGTATTATTGTCTCCAGTTACCTGCCACCCTCTTGGAAGTCCCATGGCCTCCCATTACCATGTGACTTGCAGTGCCTCTCTGGAGAGGAGTATACTTTCTACCCCACATGGATTGGCCACTTGACTTGTTTTGACGCATGACACGTGATCAGAAGGGACACATACCATATTTTAGCAGCTTCTTCTGACTCAGGTTTTGTCTATAGCTCTGGTTTGCTTTTTGAAGTATATTTCCTATGACCTTCCTTGGAGAAGGGGTGAGTGAGTATATTTTGCTTGTAGAAGGGAGAGAAGCTAATATCCCTATCATGAAGATAAACTGTTGTAGACTGCATTATTGTTTCCGCTTATTTGCAACTTGCCCTGTTGGAGTGCTATGCATCCCTACCATTGCCATGAGACTTGTGGGGCCTTCCTGGGGAGGACTGACCTTCCTTCCCCACTGATTTCATGCTGGCCCACATGGAAGCAGAAGCTTTAAGAACCTTCAAGTGGCTCTGGCTTAGTTGTTTACTCTCCGTCCTAAGAACAGCATGTCCTATATTGAGTCTTCTCCTTTGGCCTAGATCCCAGAATGAAGCAGACATGTGGAGCAGGGCCAAGCAGAGCCCAGCAAAATCACAGCTGTTCCATAGCCAACATGAGCAAAATATAAAGCTTTGTTGTTGTGAGCCACTCAGATTGCAGGGTTGTTCATTACCACAGCATAACCCAGCGGAAACTGACTGATACTGAAATCCTGTTCAATTTCAAACTGTAACCTAAAACTATCACTTTAACCCTTATTTTTATTCTTTTGTGGCAGTTTGATATTATTTATGAGTTCTAAAAAGAGATATAGATTATTTTTGTAAACTGGTCTGTTCCTCTGGGTATGATACCCTTGGATTGATTTACATCCATAGGTTTTAAGTTTATTTAATTAAATCTATTGAGGGCCTTTGATTCCACTATGTCAGTAGGGTGTGTCTCAGGGTTGAATCCCTGCCCCCCTTAGGCTATAGAAATGGACACTCAATCAAGAAGATACACAGAAGAAGGCACAGGAAAAAAGAGAGCTCCATAGATGCAGAGGAAGGAAGGAGAAACCTGGAGAGATCACCTACCATCTTGCTTTAACATGTGGCAACAGAGTTTGGTGAGGAAGTAATCTTGAGTTAGACATTTTAGGGCTTCGTAACTGTAATCTTCTACCCCAAATAAATATCCTTTATAAAAACCAAAAGATTTCTGGTACTTTGCATCAGCATCTTTTTTGGCTGACTAATGCAGAATTTGGAACCAGAAGAGGGGTTATAGTATGATGAAATTACTAAAAATGCTGGGAGGGTTTTATAAATGGGTCAGGGGTACTTTTTGGAGGAATTGTGAGATGCTTGATAGAAAAGGCTTAGATTGCTTTAAATAGGCTGTTGATAGGTATATGGAGCCTAAAGTTATTTCTGATAAGGCCTTAGAAGGAAATGATGAAACTATTACTGGAAACTGGAGGAAAGGTGATCTGTGTTTTAAAGTTGTAGAGAACTTAGCATGATTTACTCCTGATGTTATATGGAAGACAGAATTTGAAAATGACGAGGTTGGACATTTAGCTGAAGAGCTTTCCAAAGTAAACTTGGAGAATACGGCCTGGCTTCTCCTTGCAGCTTAGAGCAGGATGCTAAATAAGAGGGATACGCTGAGAACTGAAGTGCTAGGCACAAAAAAAACAGAAACTGATGCCAGAAATTCCAAGCCTCTGAAAAGCAAGTCCCCAGACAATAGTGCCCCATTTGAGGAATTAACAAAACTTGGAGTTTGTAAGCCAGGTTTGAAAATGCAATTATCTCAGAAAGACTTCTGGAAAGTCTTACTGTCTGGTGGCTTGGACCCCTGCTTCCTGCATGCTAAACCAATAAGCTTTTTGCAAGAGCTGTATGAACTAAACCACCGTCAGCCTAGACTAAAAGGGAAATGGAGGGGAGAGATGAAAGGGAAAATGGCTTTAAAAGGAAAACCATGGAAGCTGAGGTCTGGAATTAAGACATCTCCTTGAGCCAAGAGAGGAAACCCACCCATGCAGTTTGTCCTGGCATTTGAAGAGGGTAGATGTTCCAGTCCACTGTTCAGGCAGAATTTTGCCACACCAGGCTACAGAGAGGATGGAGCACATTCCTCAAGGGTTGGGGAGGGTGAGGTCAAGACCCTAGTGCTCTGAGAGGGGTGGACCTTTTCCCCATAGGTCAGTGAGAGTGAGGTTGATACCCACACCTCTGAGAGGTGTGAACCTGTCCCCCACAGGTTAGAGAAGGCCAGGCCGTCAACTCACTGTTCTGAAAGGGTTGGACCCGTATGTCAGAGATGAGGGAAAATGTTGCCACCACCTTGGTGTACTAGGGCGGTTGATTCTGTAACCCAGAGAGCAATTGGGAAAGGAGTGGTCATCACCCCAATGTTCTCGGAGGCTGAAGTCTGGAGCTGAGTTCCCACCCAGATACTTGATGAGGGTGACCCCAAGAAAATGGCCATTGGGCAAGTCTGAGAAAAGGATGGGCCCCCATAAAGCCCCAGGGAGAAGAAACCATCATCTTAAGAATGACTCTCAGACTTCGAAATCTAAGGAAATATGCCCTGCAGGTTTACTGAACTGTAGGGGACTGTGACTCATGTTTCCCTCTGGAATTCTCCTTATGGTAATGCAAATGTTTATCCTATGCCTGTCCCTTTGTATATTGAAGCAGATAAATGTTTTGTAAGTTTCACAGGTCTACAGCCAGAGAGAACTTTGTCCCAAGACAAACTGTATTTCTATAAACTGATTGTGATATGATTTTGTACTTAGTGTTGTTACTGATACAAGTTTTTAAAAAATATTATAATGTCTTTTTTGGAACTCAGAGGGTGGAATGTGGCAGTTTGATATTATTTATGAATTCCAAAAAGAGATATAGATTATGTTTGTAAACTGGTCTGTTTCTCTGGGTATGATACCCTTGGATTGATTTAAATCCAGAGGTTTTAAGTTTGCTTAAGTAAATCAATTCAAGTCCTTCGATTCAACCATGTCAGTCAGGCATGGCTCAGCGTTCAACCTCTGCCCTCTTTGCCTATATAAATGGACATTTAATCAAAAAGACACACAGATGGCACAGGAAGAAAGAGAGCTCCAGAGATACAAAAGAAGGAAGGAGAAACCAGGAAAGATTGCCTGCCTTCTTGCTTCAATACAAGGCAACAGAGTTTGGTGAGGAAATAACCTTGAGTTGGACTCTTTAAGGCTTTGTAACTGTAAGTTTCTACTCCAAATAAATAATCTTTTTAAAGGCAACAGAATTTCTGGTACTTGGTATCAGTACGTGTTTGGCTGCCTAATACAACTTTTAACCATGGAGGGGTGTGATGGGGAGAGAGTACCACAAACAGAATAATTATAATTGGCCTTTGATAGCCTGGAAATCATTCTGTTAATGACGGGTCTATTCTTTGAGGGGTATATACCGTAATTCTCTTCTATCTGCTGCTTAGAGGTAATAAATGCGAAGAAGGTCCAGTTTAAATTTAGATTTTGAGTCTCCTCTTGGAATGAAACAGCTGTGTCCGGTACTATGGACTCACTGATACTATGTTCTGAATCTCTGTTTGAGTAAACCTCCTAGTGAAGGGCTTTTTTGTGTGCAGAAACATTGGATTTATAAGGGTACTTCAGGAGCAGAGACATGCCAAAATGAAGGCAGCTGCCTCTCATGATGGAGTTTGTGGTGCTATGACACCCAAATGGGAGCACTGAGGGTCCTAGTTGACCTTTCTGACTGCCTTCACCCAAAGTACCTGACTGGTCAGCCCCTCTTAGAATGGGCTTTACAGAAGGCGGTGTACTGAGGTACAATAGCAGGGCAATGCTTTTGAAGTCTGAGTTTCTGAGTTTCCCTATGTTTGGTCCAAGATGGTCAGTCACTGCACTTTTTTAGCCCTCCTTATGACCCAGCGCTGATATAATGTACCGGTTTGATGTTAAGCATATACTCTTGTTCCTGAACATTTGGAGGTAAATGATAATGCACCATTTATGTTGCCTCATGGGTAGCAGGTGGCATATGCATTTGGTTGGTTATAGTCCAAGTTCCAACAGAGCAATTTGTAAAAACCCATAACATTTCTCAGGAATGATCCTTTCATGAGTTTACAATCAAGAATCTAAAAAAGAAACCCAGAAGAGAACTGAGCATGGGCTCATGATAAGGATATAATGCTATGTTTTCCTAGATATGGTCATTTGAAATTAATAATAGAACCAAACAAGTCTAGTACATTCAGGATAGACTCTTTCCAATATCAAACTCAGGCAAGAAGATAGTGAAATGACAGTCTATTTCCTGACTTGTCACATTTCTTTGTAATGCATAGCCCAGTTTCCACCATGGGCTAACATTCCTTTCAAATCAAGTCCATTCCATGACGTTTTTTATTGTGTCTTCTAGGAGATGAGAACTGAGCTTTGACAAACACTGTCCCTATTTTTAAGATGCTTGTTACTCTTTCTGAACACATTCAAATCCCAGATCTGCCAAATGAAGGACAAGATTTTTATGGCTTAGGATTCAAACCTTCTGGAGACTCATTTGTAACTGTTAAAACCTAGTCAAGATACTAATGTTTTGGCAAAAATTGGCAACCCTTGCCCATCCACCTTGCCTGGAAGTTTCCTGGTAAGCTTCCTGCAAATGGATGGGTTTGGTCCATTAAAAGCTAAAAGCATTTGCATTCCCAAGAATCTCTTCTCTTTGGCTGCTGCGTGACCTTTCTGGAGAATCTTAAGTGTCAAGAATATAAAAATAACCTGACATTTGCGTAGCATCTCTCTCCCACTTAACTCAAAGAGCTCATTGTTACAGGAATTCTTGCAGGCATTTTATTAATCAGTTTGTCCTCCTAAAGCACATCCCATTCTAAGATCTAATTTTATTTATTTCCATTTCTTAGTTTTATCAAGGGAGTACTAAATATGTTTGCTTTCAGATTCATTTTAAACAACAAAATTCTAGCAATCCAGTTGCTTCATTTTCATCTCAAATATAAATTAAATAAAGTGAACTATTCAGTATCTATTCCCATTTCCATGACTTTTTACCCTTGTTTTTTTTTAACTTCATATGACAGTTGTTCGGTTAAATCTTCTTAGTTGTTTGTTTGTTTGTTTTTATATTATAATACCTATGTTTTCCATGTCTGGGAGATCCAACAATTCCAGGGTTCAAGGACAACCTGAAACCTGCAAGTGAATTAGCACTACTTGGGAATGACTGGTGGCCAAAATAGCCAAAAAATGCTGAAAAGTCTAAAAATACGGACGACACAGGGTGAAGAAGTAGAGGCCTGATGTCATTTGATGAGGCTGGTCCAGTCTAGTCCTAGGAGCATCAAATTGAGAAGTGAAAAAGTAAAACAGGGAGAAAAGGCAGCAACAGGGAAGAAACAAAAACATTTAATAGGGATAACTGTGGATTGTGCAAAAATGGCAGAGGTTAGTAGTAACAGGATGAGCAAAATCATACCAATTGCCCAGAGCAATAAGTGACCTCCACAAACAGGGAGCATCTGTAGGCCAGAAACAAACAAACAAACCAAAAAAAAAAAAAAAACAGAAACCTTAACCAACCTGTGAGAATCCCAATACTATAGCACAACAATTATTCATATTACCAAGCAGGCACACAATCATCCAGCTCTTCTTTAACATGTATATCCATAGTGTATTGGTCAGGATTCTCTAGGAAAACAGAGCCGACAGGAGATATCTGTAAATGCTGTGAGATTTTATAAAACTGTCTCATGTGACTTTGGGCATGGATGAACCCAAATTCTGTAGGGCAGGCTGTAAGTAGGAACTCAATGAAGGTCCTTGATGAGTTCCTCAGGAAACACTGGCTGTCTGGAGTAGAGATGGGAATTTTCTCTCTGAATGCTGAAATCACTTCTCCTTTGCAGGCTTTCAGTGGATTGGATGAGACGTCTCTCATTGCTGACAGCAATCTTCTCAGTTGGTTGGAGATGTAATCAGCCATAGATGCAATCAACTCACTGATGATTTAAGTCCGTGAAATGTCTTTGCAGTACAATCGGCCCAGTGCTTGTCTGACCAAACAACTGGGCCCAATTACCCAGCCAAGGTGACAAATTAGTCTAACCATCACACATAGTGTCCCTGCTACATAAAAGGGGATTCCAATCACCAAATTTATGTCACAACCATTATAAAACTTTTCATGTCCCAAAAAGAAAATTTATTTTCTTCCCTTGAGGAGTTTACAACCCAGCAAACATGACAATAATTCAACAGAGAAATAGTTCATAAAAAGATGAATGTAAGCCATTTTAGTGTTTTCTAAATTAAATCCTATTGTAAGTGATTCTAAATGAATGATTAAAGCAACTCTCTAAAATACTACTTTCATAAGATGGAAAAGAGAGTTACTGTCCCTAACACCAATTAAAATTTTTTCATTTTATTTAGAATGTTTGGTTTCCTTAAAGGGGTTATAGAACAACATATAATTAAAAATTAACTACATTTGTGCCAAGTGAAGTAGAATCACCCCATACTTAGTTGCACAAAGAAAATGTAGGTTCCTGTTCTCTGACATTGTGCCAATCTTCTTCCCAGACTTCCACCTCTCTAGGAAACAGGGACTGTGTAGATTTGCCAATTAATACTACCTGAGTCTCTTCTAGTTTAAGCAGTTTTCATTCTGTTAAAACATTCACTCTTTCCACAGTATAACTCTCTTTGGGGATTGTCTTTGATGTGATGATCTTTCATATAAATGATGTCACACTTTGCCTTTCCCCTACCTTCCCCCATGCATCTGCAAGGGCTTTGCTGGGTTCTCAAGGTGGTAGAGGGAAGCAGGGTCCTAGCGTCTGTTTAGGATCTTCTGGTTAATATCCTTTCTAGTCACTGCTGCCAAATGGCCTAATTGGTTTGCCTGCAGGTCCAGTGATTGCTGAGGAACGACCCTGCCTGATATTTTGAGATCTGTGCAGCTGCCATCCCAGAGCCTGCACCTCTAGAAATTTGTCCCAGGTTTAACATCACTGGCCGGTAGCCTTATATTCCTGACCCCAGGCTCTGCAGTCCACTGGTTCACTTAGCCCCTGCACATCCTTTAACCAGGGCACACGAAGTCATCTGGCTCTCTGGCACATCAAGCACAGGCATGGGGATCAGGATGGCAGCTCTACTCAACCTTCTGTCTTCTGCTACCATCTGCCTACATCACCCTGGGTGTATTGGAATTGCCCATATGTGGAGTTTCTCCCATGCCAGGGGAAGTGTGCCATTAACCTAAATATTCTTGTTTCCCCCCATGCCTCTCTGGGTTTTCCAAAGTTGCTCCTATGACTGATGACTGAGCCCAGAAGTTAGTATGGGTGGAGGGATGAGAACCCTGGGATCTGACCTCCTCACTCTCCCTCTCTCTTCTTTATCCTTTCCTCAATCCCACCAGAATAGAAGGCATAGGCTCAAGTGTTTCCTTCCTCCACATCATATTTTATTTCCACTCACTTATGTGTGAAAGGAGAATCTTCTCAACCTGTAAGCATCCAGATCCTTCAGGTCAAAATAATTTAGAAATACTTCTTTCCCTACATAAAGCCAGGGATGCAATTCTATTGTCTTGCTGCAAAATCCTCTTTGGAATGACAGGAGTTTAATATTAATTCTTTCTTTTAAGACTCCTGCTGCAGTCCCAACCACTACCCTCATTTTAGGCAGAGGGATATATCAGATTCACAAGGGAGATGCACATTTGCAAAGAAATATAAAGGAGAAAATAAATTAATTTTAAAAACTCTCTACACAATATTGAATGTATACTACAGAATTGAACGTTAAAGAGAGTTCAAAGAGTTTTGAGTTCAGTGTTGAAAGCTAGGAATTAGCAATACTTGCTTGGATAACACTGAATGGGAAAGGGTTCTTGAGTGGAAATACTTGAGAATTTTCTGGAGGACCAGCTGGCTTCACTTATTTCAGGCTCCTCCCACTATCATGTTCTCCTTGGGTTTCTGCTTTTACCTCCCCAGATTCCGTATCACCATGCTATTTCTTTGAGGGTACTTAGATATTTTCTTCTAGTTCCCCTGAAATTATAAGTGTTTCCATTAAGAAATATGAATAAATGTGTCATAAATGTTTAGACCAACCAACAGCTTTGGTCAGGGACAGATGTCAGAAGGTACCAATCAGGAATCTGCAGAGGATAGCACATATAGACCTTGGTATTAGAGTCCATAGCTGAGATAAAATCCCAGATCTACAAAATTCCTGTCATGTATGACTTCTTCATTCCTTGTTATTAAAATGAAACTGGCAACCACTTACACAGTGCCCATGCCCACCAACGTCTCAGGTACTACACTAAGCACCTTGTGTGTAGTAACCCATTTAAACTCACAATACTTTTGTGGGTGGGTAAAGTTCTATCTCCATTTCCCAGTGGAGGACCACAGCCCAGAGAGATTGAATATCTTGGCCTCAATTCGCTGCTAAGTTGCCTCTCTGCTCCTCATCTCACTCTCCTGGCAAGTAGAAATAACATCCTTAATCCTTAACTCCCCCACACACACCCCTAATCCTAAAATCCCCCACAAACAACCAAATGGCATCAAGCACCAGTGCTCTCCTCTGGGAAATGGGTATATCAATCCTCAAATCTTCTGCCTCATCACAAAATTTCATCAGTTCTCGGAGTTATCATTTATTTGTCTAAAAATGTGAAGTCCTAAACCCCTATTCCCCTAATCCCTTTGCAAAATAGCTGGGTACAGTTGGCAAAATAATGGCACTCCAAAGATGTTCACATCGTAATCCCCCAAACCCGTGACTGCATTAGGTTACATGGCAAGTAGGAATTAAGGTTGCAGATGGTTAGAGGTGGCTAAGCAGCACACTTTAAATTGGGAGATCATCCTGCATTACCCAGATAGTGCCAGTGAAACCACAAGGGTCCTTAACCATGAATGAGGAGAGAAGGACTCGACCTGCTGTTGCTGGCTTTGAAGGTGGAGGAAGGGGCCACAAGCTGAGGAATGCAGGTGACCTCAAGTGCCTCCAGGAAAGAACTAGACATTTTACCTTAGGCATATCCTTGTTGGACTTCAGACCTGCAGAATAGTAAGATAATACCTTTGTGTTGTTTGAAACTCAGGGGAGGTGGCTATTTGTTACATAAAAAAACTAATATACTGGGTGACATAGGAATATTCCTTAATCTCTCTGAACTTCAATTTTCTTATTTGGAAAACTAGATAATCCCAACCCTGGTCCCTGAATCATAATACTCACCCTAACTTTATTTGGATTTAAACTACAACTAAGTGAGTAACAAACAAGTTGGTGAAAAAAAAATCATTTATATTTCTTTGCTTTGCAACTTGCTTAGATTACGGTTTCATTTTAAGATTCAGTGAGCTAATATAGGTAGAGAGACTAGCACAGTGTGGGCCCTGGAGAAACTTTAGCTCCCTCCTGTTTCCTGTGCCACCAGAACCTTAGGTATGTATGGAACTTGGCTGCTTCCAAATCATACCTCATACACTGCAAGAGCAAAAGGGTTAGTATGCTATAGTCCTGTCTTTTTGAGATATTTCGAGGATTTGAGTTAGAAACACAAGATAACTTGAATGAAAGCCTGAACAGTTCTGAGAAATGACTCTCACTTCTGTGGGGCTGAGTTTCACTTTGTACAATCTAGTATGTTGATTTGCCAACACAGGACCTTTCAGGATTTTCTGTAGAAAAAGAAAGAGGCCAGGAAATAATAAAATATTTGCTGTGATAATTCAGAGTCACCTAGAGAGGGGGGTTAGGTAAAATTACACTTCAATGCAAATAAGAGTGTTGTCCATATCAAATAGTAATGAGCAGTGGGGCAGTTTGAAACTTTTTTATAAATCCCCACAAGAGAAAGGTTATGTTTGTTTACTAAATTCATTTCTCTGGGTGTGAGACTCTTTCAGATTGGACTACCACATTAGTGAGGTGATTCAGGTTGTCTCCATCCTCTTGCTGGGTCTGATAAAAATGACACACAGGAAAAGGGAGAGCTCTGCCATATTTGATCTTGCCATGTGAGAGGAAGGAGAAGCTCAAAGAGCTGAGGCCCAGGGAGAAATGAGCTTGGGAAGAAGGCAAGCAGCTGAATGTGAGAAAGGAGGCCTGGTAGGAGACAAGCCCTATGCCTAGTGGCCCACAGCCGAGATGACGTTAGACTCGAGGGGAAGGCAGAGAGACAGGCGGCCATCTTGCTTCACCATGTGGCAGCTGACTTTGGTAAGAAAGCACCTCTTATGGTGCCTTGACTCGGACTTTTTTCAAGGTCTTGGAACTGTAAGATTTTACCCCAAATAAATCTCCTTTATAAAAGCCAACCCATTTCTGGTACTTGGCGTTGGCAGCCCTTTGGCAAACTAAAACAAATAGGTCATGATTAAATGCTTCTTCTATGATCTCTTGATGTCCCATTTCTCTTTTTTGCCTCTAACCCAACTCTTAACCCCAAAGTGAATGATCAGTGATTAAACAGGTAAAAATTACCCTTCTCAATAATGACTTTCCAGCTACTGCAGGAATTATCCTGTATATGAGACAGAGTTGAAAAAAAATCTTATGTTCTCTCATCTGAAATAACAATTCAACATTTTATATGAATACCAACCAGATCATAAATTGAAAAAGCAAGAATTTTAGAGCATCCAATTAAAAAGAAGCCATGGAAGTAGCTAATAGCAAAGGTTGGAAGGAGGAGTTTGTCTTTAGAATCCAGGTAGGAAAAATGTCCCTGGGGATCTCACTTTAAATTTGATACAGGAAAATCTAGATTTATGCAATATAATTCAGGAATTGCTTACTTGCTTTGCAAAAGGCTTCAGACAGGGATTCTTAAGAACAGGCAATGCCCCCTAATGCATTAAAAAATACATATTAAAAATGCAATTAATACTTGATTTTCTCAGAAATGCATCTGCTGCTTCTATTCTTCCCTGGAGGGATCTTTATTTGAATTACTTATTCCTACATTTACAACTTAGCTTTTATATGTTCTCTATTACCTTGAACTCTTTCAAGATTGTCTTAGCGTGTAACACATGCACGCTGTGTGAAGCCCAATTTCATTCTGCGGCTCTAGAAGATGTCAAGAGCCTGAACACAGCAACCCTCTTGCAATGAATCCTCCAGAGCAGTGGAAATACACACACTGAGGTAACTGACCTTCCAAGGGGAAGCAGCCCTTGTCTGAGTTAAAGGTGTTGGGTCATGGTGAGAAGCTTGCTTGGTGTTTTGTCGGCGTGGGCACATTTACTTTGGTACAGGATTGATTATCGTGTGGATTCTCAGTCTTTTTTTTTTTTTTAAGATTTCTTTCTTTCTTTCTTTCTCTCCCCCCACCCCCCACCCCAGTTGTCTGTTCTCTATGTCTATTTTGCTATGCCTTCTTTGTCCGCTTCTGTTGTTGTCAGAGGCATGGGAATCTGTGTTTCTTTTCGTTGGGTCATCTTGCTGCGTCAGCTCTCCATGTGTGCGGCGCCATTCCTGGTCTGGCTGCACTTTCTTTTGCACTGGGCAGCTCTCCTTATAGGGTGCACTCCTTGCACATGGGGCTCCCCTATGCGGGGACACCCCTGTGTGTCACGGCACTCCTTGCGTGCATCAGCACTGCGCATGGGCCAGCTGCACACCAGTCAAGGAGGCCCAGGGTTTGAGCCTTGGACCTCCCATGTGGTAGATGGACACCCTAACCACTGGGCCAAGTCTGCCTCCTCCGATTCTCAGTCTTTATAAATGGACAAGTGGGACTCACCTGGGTTCCTGCTAGTGACCCCTGAAGCAAATCTCTCAGGTCTGTAAGTAGTGTTGTTGCCTGATAGGCATGAAAGAGCTTTGAGTGAAGGGCTTAAGGCTTGGGCTCTGGAAAGAAACGGACCTGGGAAAATATGTTACCAGTTGGATGGGTTAGAGCATATGGCATAACCTCTTTGAGTCCCAAATATTTTATTTATAAATGGGAATACAAATAACTAACATTATAGGCTAGCTATAAGACACAGGTAAAAATACGTGTGAACTTAGTATGGACCCAGCATACAGTAAGTTTCAATAAATGATAGCTGTAGTGGATACCATTATATAATCTTGGGAGGAAGGGAGGGGGACAAAGGGAGAGAAGGAGTAAGGAAAGGGAGGAGGGGGAGAGAGAGAGAGAAAGAGATAGAAGTCCCTTCCTCTTGCGGTGTCCTTCCCTTGCCCTCTACTGACCAGAACTAAGATGTTTCAGGGTCCACCTCCAACATCACAAACCCAGACAAAGGAGGATGGATTTGGAACTGCTGAGGAATGATACATTGAGCACATTCCAAGGTGATCAAACTAAGGCATAAGTTTGGAGATCTGTTCAGAGCCCACCAAGGTGAATCTCCAGACCATGCTGATGACCTCTTCCTTACATGAGAATATCAGGACTAATGATGGAACACTGTGGACAGAGTGGCTCCATTTCTAAGCATGCAACAGCAAGTTCCTGAAGGCTGCCCCTACTCCCATGCCCCAGTTCTTCAAAGAAATGCAATCACCTGCTCCTAATTTGTCTCGGCAGATAATTCTAAGACCCACTGAGGTGTCTGCATCTGGCCCCATGTCAGAGCTCCGGGACCATCACCAGGCAGTTCCAGAACATTCCCTGGAGCTGAACCAAGGGAGATTTGGAGTAAACATTGGCTGCCAGAACATGTAAACCCACGATGAATATTTTAAAATTTAATGAACCACTATTGTAAATTGTATGACTGAATTCATCAACTGATTGTCTGAATAGCCTGGTTTCTACTACAATTTGATTTAACTTCCCAACTGCACAATCATGCAAGGGATTAGTTGAGAGGCTCTGGAAAATCTTTTCCAGTGAAAAGTTTAAAAATAAAATTTTATCCCCCAGGGTCTCCTGGGGGGATAACTCCGTTTCTCTCTGCTGCTGAAACACCACCCACCAGCGTGACCAGAGGACAGCTCTAATGGAGGCTGGGCAGAGGCTGGGTGCAGAAGAGGCTCCATCTGTTACCTCCAGCCTGGGAGCTTATTAGTCCTGAACTAAATAAGCTAAGCTGCAGCCAGCCCAGCTGTACACTAAGGGCAGAACGAGGTTTTCACAGAAGTAGACAGTCTCTCCAGGACATGCAACGATAAGGGGGCTCCAAAGAGTGAAGCTGGGGACTGAGTTATGCGTCACCAGCGTTAACTACTAGAGATCTCCAGAGAGGGATGATCACTATGAACTGGAAATCCCTAGACAGTTTGCGTCAGGTCGGTAGCTTGGCTGCTGCCTAACGTTTCGCTACATTTGTGTGTGTGTGGCTGGAGGGGAGGGGCGCGTCCTCAGGGGAAAGTGCCTGAGACAGGCAATAAGAATGCTGGGTGCTGGTTCTGGGCCCCCACCCATTAGCTCTGTGACTTTAGGCAAAGCACATAAATTCATTAAGCTTTAATCTGCTTATTTCTGAGATGAAAATGATAACATGATTTATTCATACAAAATAAGACTATGTAAACAGTTAAGTTTCAGCCACATTAATTATTATTAGAGAGGCATAGACGAGAATATGTGATTAATATGAAAAGCTCTTTTCCTGGCCACACCTGACTAGAGTCACCTTTGAAAAGAATGGCAGTTAAGTGAATTTGAAAAGAAAATCCACTCCTGATATAAAATTTGCTGGACAGGAAAGGCAATAGCCAATGAAACAATATTCCAGGTTGCTGCATTAATATTTGTTTATACTTTATTTTAAGCAAAACTATGCAGAAATTCTTTTAAAGCTTTAAGAAGTCATGCTAAGCATCCAGGTTTCTTCAGCACATGACAGCTGAGAATCCAGGATGAGTTGAAGTCTCTATTTTTAGTTTTTAGTCAAAGGACAAAAATCAGACTTTCCTGTGGGAATCTTCTATGCTGAGTCATGCAGCACCATCAGGCCAGGATAAAATAGCTCTGTGACCCAAAGCATCCATTAATGCTGAAATGAAGAAGCAGAAGCAGCTTTAAAGAGTCTTCTCCCAGTGACCTTAGAACTTGGTGGCATTCTGTGTGATGAGCATGTTGTCTTCTCAGTGGCTAAGTGTCAGACCTCCCCTTTCAATGGGAAAAGTAGGAAAGAGCTGTAAACTCTTCAGTGTGAATTAGATATGAGAAGAATCATTTAAATCCAAGGCAAATAAAAAAGCAACTGGCACTCCAAAGATTACCCAATACATTGTTTGGCTGGTGATGTCTAAGCTTTCTGCCCAAACCTGAGCTGATAAGTCTACGCTTCTGTTTTCTAGGAAAAAACATGTGGGTGCTCTGAGAATGTAATACAGAAGCCATATTAGGTTTTAGATATTGTCTGAGCACTTTAGACTCCTTAGATATCAACTTATTTAAATGCCTTTATCTGTTAAGTGTGGTAACTGAGACCCAGAGAATTTTAACAAGTTAGAGATAGCAGGATCTGGAATACACAGAGGAGAAATATTCTAGGACTATGGATGCTTAAGGTCCTGATTTTCAAAACAGGGAAAGAGTAGAAGAGTCCCAGAACTATGAACTGATGTAATGGAGAAATCATCGACTCATGGCTGAGAGGCATGCTGGAGGTCTTCTCCTTGAGCCACTCCCGTTGGAGATGAAGAAATGGGGCAAGGTAGAGTGAGGGGCTTGCCCAGCAGCATCCAGCTGGTCAGGGCCAGAGCCTGCATTTCCTGATCTCTGCCTATGGATCTTTCTGCTTCATAAGCATTGAGATGCTTCTCAGGCAAAATTCTAGAATAGATTATTAAACAGATGGCTTGGGAGCATTTAAAAAAGAAAGCAATCATTAGCAACCAGCATGGGTTCAGTGAGAACAAGTAAGTCATGCTAGGCTAACCTCGTTTCCTTTTTAATATGGTGACAAACACATGTGCACAGTATTGTAGGATGCTAAAATGGGGGGTACTCCAACAGAATTGAGGCAAGCTCTTCTCACATAATTGAAGGTCACAGCCAGCCTCTCTTGGTCTAAGTTTTTCTCCTTGTTTCCCTGGCCTGTGCTATTTTCGGAACCCTCCAATTCTCCCCTTCCATACTTAAGGCTGGGGTCATGCAGTGAGAATCGTCATTGCTCTTTTTATCACCTTCGAACAGCTGTGATCCTTTAACCTATCCAAACTGGAGAAATAGGATTTGTGTAACTGTAGGATTTGTTTTGTCTGTGGTTACTAAATATTTTGGGAGAAGACACATAGACATAATTAATGTCCTTAGTGGGAAGGCATTGGGAGTTTGAGATTCAGACGGTGTTTTGTGCTGATGCTATTGGGCAACTCCTTTGCATCCTCAAGTGCCAAGAGCCCCAGCATGGAAGATGCACTACCACATGGTCTGAGCAAAAATGAACATCTCTCAATTTTTGATGAAAGTCAAAGCACAAATTATCACGGTCTGTATGATTATGGAGATGGCAGGTTGTTGAACTTTGAGGCAATTTTGAAAATTTTGCAATGGGAAAAGGAGATTGAACCTACCTAATCTTTGTCAAACCCCTATCTTGCGCTGAGTTTCCTCGGTTTCATTGCCTTCTCCTGGAAACTGGAGGGCAGCATGAGGTCACTAAAGTATCCTAGACTAGAGAAGGTATAACAGTTTGATATTATTGTTGAATTCCAAAAAGAAATACTGGATTATGTTTGTAAACTGATCTTTTCCTCTGGGCATAGTAGATTATATTGGATTCATAGGTTGATTGAGTAATTATGTAAACCTCTTGTGCCACTAGGGCATTGAGTCCCCACCCACCAAAGGGCACAGATAAAACATGGGAAAGGACAGAGTTGTGGGTTTTTGATGTTGGAGTTTGATGCAGAAACCTTGAGCTGGAGCCCTGGGAAGTAGGCACACAGAGGAAAGAGAAGCAAGCCCCAGGAAGGGAGGAACACAGGAAGCCTGAACCCTCCCAGATGTCAACAGCCATCTTGCTCCAACATATGAAAATAGACTTTGGTGAGGGAAGTAACTTATGCTTTATGACCTGGTATCTGTAAGCTCCCATCCCAACTAAATACCCTTTATAAAACCAACCAATTTCTAGTATTTTGCATCAGCACCCCTTTGGCTGACTAATACAGAATTTGGTACTGAGGTGTGGGGAAGTGCTTTTGCAATTACTGGCATGCTGGAATGGTTTTAAACGGGTAAGGGGTATTTTTTGGAGGAATTGTGAAATGCTTGATGTAAAAGGCCTGCATCACTTGGAAGAGACTGTTGATAGCAATGTGGATGCTAAAGAAACTTTTAATGATGCCTTAGAAGTAAATGATGAAACTATTATTGGAAATTGGAGGAAAGGTGATCCATGTTTTAAAGTTGCAGAAAACTTAACAAGATTAACTCCTGGTGTTTTATGGAAGGCAGAATTTGAAAATGGTGAGCCTGGGCATTTAGCTGAAGAAATTTCCAAAGTAAACCCAGAGAATGCATCTTGGCTTCTGCTTGCAGCTTAAAGCAAAATACTAGATGAGAGAGATATGCTGAGGACTGAACTGTTGGGCACAAAGAAAACAAAAACTAATTCTGGAAATTCCAAGCCTCTGGAAATCAAGTACCAGATGAAAGTGCCCTACTGGAGGACTTAGCTAAACTTGGAACTTGTAAATCAGGATTGAAGATGCAGTTATATCAGAAAGACTTGTGGAAAATCTGTCTGATGACTTGGACCCCTGTTTCCTGCATGCTAAACCAACAGACTTTTTGAGAAAGCTGTATGAACAAAACCATTGTCAGCCTGGAATAAAAGGAACATGGAAAGGAGAGATTGAAAGGGAAACAACTTCAGGTAGAAAACTACAGCAGCTAAGATCTGGAATTCGGACATTACCTTGGGCCAAGAGAGAAGCTCCACCCATGTGTACAGAGAGGGTGAGTTTGCCACAGCAGTTGAAGAGGTGGATGTTCCTGTCCAATGTTCTGGAAGAGCTTTGCTTCCCCAGGGTACAGAGAGGATGGAACACATTCCCCAAGGATTAGGGTGATTAAGGTCAGCACCCCACAGATCTGAGAGGGATGGACCTGTCCCCCAAAGGTTAGGGCAAGCCAGGTGGTCAACTCATTGCTCTGAGCGGGTTGAGCCTGTATGCTGAAGGTTAAGGGGAATGTTGTCTTCTCGTCATTGTATGAGGGGGGTTAAGACTCTAACCCAAAGTTTGGGTAAAGTGTGGCAATCACCCCAACACTCTTGGAGGGAGAGGTCTGGAGCTTGGTTGACACCCAGATGCTTGATGAGGATGGAACCAAGAAAATGGCCTTTGGACAAACCTGTGGAAAGGCTGGGTTCCCATAAGGCCCCAAGGAAAAGAAACCATTATCTTAAGAATGACTCTTGACTTTAAAATGGAATACAGGATGCCCTGCAGGTCTACTGAACTGTAGAGAAACTGTGATGCATGTTTCCCTCCCAATTTCTCTTTATTGTTATGAAAATGTTTATCCTTTGTTGTCTATTTGTGTATTGGAAGTAGATTAATTATTTTGTAAGTTTCAGAGGTCTATAGCAGGCAGGACTTTGCCCCGGGACAAACTAGATTTCTTTAAATTGATTGTGATATGATTTAGTGCTTGCATTGTTACTGATTTAAGGTTTTTTTTGAATATTGTAATGTCTTTTTGGAATTCAGAGGGTGGAGTATAGCAGATTGATGAATTCCAAAAAGAAATACTGGATTATGTTTGTAACTGATCTTTTCCTTTAGGAATATTAGATTTTATTTAATTCATAGGTTTACTTGATTAAGTAATTATGTAAACCCCTTGTGCCAGTAGGGCATTGAGTTTGCTGGGGCAAACTCACCCTCTCTCTACTCACAGATAGAAGGCATGGCAAAGGATAGAGTTAAGGGTTCTTAATGTTGGAGTTTGATGTTGAAGCCTTAAGGTCTAGCCCCTGGAAGTAAGCTCACAGAGGAAACAGAAGCAAGACCCTAGAAGGGAGGAAGCCAGGAAGCCTGAACCCTCTCAGACATCGGCAGCCATCTTGCTCCAACACATGAAAATAGACTTTGGTGAGGGAAGTAACTTATACTTTATGGCCTGGCATCGTAAGCTCTTACCCCAAATAAATACCCTTCATAAGACCAACCAATTTCTGGTATTTTGCATCAGCACCTCTTTGGCTGACTAATACTGAAGGTAACCCAAGAGTCTAAATAGAATTTGTAGCACTCATTTGCTTCCATAAGACATTGCTGTAGCCTTCTGTGGTCCATGGCATGTCTCTGTCAGTGGTCCAAAAGTTTTCTTATTGCTGTGCTCTGTTCTTGGATCTTTAGTGTTCAATTGATGACCTGGCTGAAAACGTGTTAGGTGTTGAACAAACTAGTAACCAAAAATTTAGACTTGTCTTAACTTTCTAACAATTAATGCTGTGCAAAGATGGAGAAACCCAGGTATGGGTCAGTCCCCACAGCAAGAGGTGGTAAACCAGAGTCTGACAGCATAGCCAAGAAGACTTAATATATCTATGAGGCCACTGGACTGAATAATCTTCCAGAAGTCTTTCAGTTTTAGTAATGGATTTGTCCAACATAAAGGTCCATGAAAATATCTGAAATGCAAATGCATACCACTTACTAATGGTTAGGGAAAGTGCTGTGAGTTTCTTTTTCTGTTACCCTCTCTTGGTTTTGCCTGCCCAAGGTGACACATGGCATATGTGCCCAATATGCTCAAGACCTGGATGAATAACTCTGAGGAGACCAGGAGACAATGGGGAGTCTCTAGGTCAAAGAAGTGAGAGCGACTCACAAATAAATATAAAAATTATATTTGCATGGCAATATTTAGATGAAAAAAAAATTCCAGAAGAAAAATGGTATGTTTATTCTATGATTCCCTTGTTTAGAAAAAAATATTACCTGAAGGTAGAAACTGAGCCTAAATTATACTTCTATTTTAAATCAGAGAACTTGTGATGAGATGTTTCCCTTTTTAATAGACATCTCCAGGGTATTTTCTTTTTTTTTTTTTTTTCACTTTTTTTTTTTATTGACTTTGTAATAATATTACATTAAAAATATATATATGAGGTCCCATTCAACCCCATCCAGGGTATTTTCAAAAAACTGTGTAGCAAGAGGAGTTCTCACCCTATAGATTTTGAAAAGGTACCTAAATGTGCCTGGTTCCCTGGATGCTGGTAAACGTGCCTAGATGTGGGTTCTTAGATGGTCAAAATCCCTCCTACCAGAATCCATCTCAATGACGCAGAAATTATTTATTTAACATCTGCAACATCATCCTCATTTTTCTAAACTCCATGGTCATAACAATGCACACAAATTAAAATAGAAGATATTGCCCCTCTAATTTAGGATCTCCCTAGTTAGTGACAGAAGAAATGCACGTGAAACCCAGGCTGTCCTGAGCTGCTGCAGGTGTGGTGGACAAGGATTTGGAAGAATGAGGTTCTGCCCAGCTCTATGTTTTCACGGTTATGAGTCCTTATCCCCTAAATCTCACATTCTCTAGGAATTCCAGTTTTCTAATATGCAAAGGAGGATAATTGTACTTCTCTATTCCAAGAGTGATTGATTTAGCAAATATTTATTGAGCATCTCTTCTGGGTCCAACCCTGGCAGGGTTGAGAATTCAGCTGTGAAGAAGACAAAGTCTTTTCCCTCGTGGAGTCTCGTACTTCTGGGTGGTCAGACAGTAAAAATAAAGCATAGATCAGCAAGATAAGTAGAGGTTATGATGGTAGCTATAAAAAGTGTGATTTCATAGAGACACAGGCTGGCTTCTTAGGTTAGAGATGGGGGATTGATATTGGGGGTTGGGATATTTGAACTAAAACCTGAAGGATGAGAAGAATTTAGCCATACAAAGAGCTTTCCAGCAGATGCATCAGAAAGGGCACAGGTCCTCAACCATGGCCAAGTTTGGGGAGCTGGAGGGACTTGAAGGTGCCTGGCATGGCTGGAGGGCTGAGTGAGAGGGAGAGTGTGGTTGGAGAGGTTGAAAGGAGACAGACAATGCTGGGCCTTTGTGTCACAGTAAGGCACTTGGGCTTTTCCCAAACATTCCAGAAAACAATTAGGAATTTAAGCAGGACTGAGGCATGCTGTGAGTTCTGAATTTTAAATTTTACTCTAGCTACATGGAGAATATGTGGTGGTATTTCAGGAGTGTAAGTAAGAAGACCAGTGCAGTGGCAATTAATGTCATCCAGGCAAGAATTAAAGATTTGAGTCAGAAGGGTGAATGGGGAATAGAAGAAAACTGAGGTATTTGAGCGGTGGAGCTGACAAGATTTTCAACTGATGGTTGCCATGGTACTGTATAGATAATCCAATGAAAGGTAAATGAGTGGGGGAAAGTCTGAGGGTCTATACACACACAAGACCTTGCTATCAATCATGCCACACCCTAAAATGTGTGTGTGGCTCAGGCTATAAAGGGCTACTCTTGGTCAACATGCTTGCTAAACTTATTCCTGGACATACAAAACAGAGTCACATGCACCAAGTGAAAGCACGTGGGAGCCACTTTCACCTGCCCTGTGATGCAGGGGCTACAATGGGTCCTTTCTATGGGTGAGCCGAACACTACCACTGGCAATTCCTGTTCCAAGCACATCCCACTGTCACTCGTGGCCAGCTGAGAGCTCTCCCTAACAGTGCTGTGACTGATTTCCAAGAAGGACCTTCCATGCCCACCCAGGGATGCCACCTGAGATGTCCTGAAGAGCCTTTCAACTTGAACAGGACATTGGACTTGTCGAAGATGCATCCTGATGCCAAAATATCCGTGCATTTCTTGAAACACCAAATCACACCATTTATGAGATGATGTATAGAAAAATGAAATGGTGCAAAGCTGAAGTTTTCATCTTCTGGCTGTGAGGATGCACCCTATTTAGATAGAGCCAAGAATCACTGCTCTATAAAGAACTGAGGGCTGCCCTGATTCTGAAGGATGTTATAGATAAAACTCAGTTCTATTTCCAAGACAGCCATAGGACCAAAATAAATCATCTGCAGTCTGTACATTCATTTATACATACATACGGTACCTTCTCTAACTGAAATAATTCACACGACAGATTGAATTCAATATGCTTTCCCTGAAGAAGTGACTCTGAAGAACAGACATGCTATTACCTAAAATAAAAAAGATAGGAATATTAATTGCACTGATGAACCTATTATTCCCTTATCCTTTCCAATCACAAAGGAAGCCAAACAAGTATTGTTTAATTAGAAAATGTGTGGTGGAATTGTCGTATCGTGGGTGGGTCTCACACAAGTCAGAAACGAACAGCATTAGTCAGGGAAGGGTCTTTGAGATGCGTTGAGTCCACCTGGAATCAATATTTACTTTCTAAGATGTTGCAAAGCAGAAAGCAGGTAGCAGCAGAAGGCAAGCCATTGTGGAGCTCCTGTCGAATTGCACAGGTAATTGTTTTTCTGTTAAATTAAGAAAGACTGTCTAAAACGATATAACCGCAAATTAGCAGGGATATTATTAATTTCTAAGTAATTATCCATTTCTAAGGTCTCTGTAATTGTTCTCATACTTTTTGTGAAAACAATTTAGCAATGTGAATCAAAAGAAATAAAAAGGTTCATAACTTTTACAACTTTTAAGCTCAACATAGGTAACCAGCTTAATAAAATATTCTAAAACATGGAAAAAACTAGGCACACAAAGAAATATTTCAGATCATTATTCATTACAGCAAAAATAATGAAAGAAATCTATACATCCAAAAGTAGGGGGTGATTAACTAAATTAAGCAGCATCTGCTCACTCTAATATTGGACTGGCAACTTACATAGGCCAAAGAAAAGATGGGGCAGGATCAGAGGTAAAGCTGGGAGAACAAAATGAAGTAAAGAGAGTGAGGGGCCATGGAAGAAAAACGAAGAGGAGGCACATCTAAAAATGAGAGTTTAGAGATGTCAAGGGTCTGAAAGGAGGCTCTCCCTGCCGACTGAAGAACAGGTGAATTAGCAGAACGGAGCGCAGATGCCACCCTCCAAGCCCCACCTCTGCGCATTCTGTGGCGGATGAAAATGTGACCCTTTGTGAAAGGCTGCAGTATATGTTCTTCTAGATACCATCTGTGTTTTTGAGCCACTAAGACAGGCTTGGCACTGGGGTTACGTGCTGTGAAGACAACTAAAGACACATGCTGGCTGATAAGTGTCCTGCCTCTACTTTATGGTTGTATGAAAACCCCTAGAAATAGAAACCAAGAAAACAAAGAACAACACTTGGTCAATCCAAGATTGTGTGTCTACTGTACCTTCATATCCAGTTCAAAATGTTAAGAATCAGTCCTTTCAGGGCATCATACGTGATGCCATATAACTGATCTTTTTTCCTCTGCCAAGTTCACCAGTTAATGGTAATGAGCTATTGCTATATCTCGGACATGACCTTGTGACCATTTCCCTCTGAAATGTACGTCCTCCCTTTCCGCTGTCCTCCCCAGTGAATCTGGGCTCTGTGTCCCTGACACTCTTAGCCGTGCTCTACTGCACGTGTGCCGTGCTTGGGGAGAGGGAAGCTTTCATTTCAGAGCTGGTGACTCAATCACTGGCTTAGCTGTCTGCCTAGCTCTCTGAAGAGTAAGTACGGTTTAGAAGTAAAAGCCACCCTAGGGCTTCCAAGGACTCCCATGTATCTCTAAAGTTTTCACATTATCTTATTCTGATGTTAACTTGAGGATTTAAAAAAATAAAACTTGAAACAATTCACATCTGATATATAATGGAAATTCTTTCTTCTGTTACACCCTACCATGTGAGAAAAAAAATTGGCAGAAGCTTGCCGGACATTGTGTATCCTGCCATAACCCACTGGATGGACACGGGGAGAGTGTGAACTAAAAGGTAAACTATGGTCCATGCGGTGTGGCAGGGCTCCAGGGTGTACTCACCAAATGCCATGAATGTGCCTCACTGAGGAAAGGGGATGTTGATGTGGGAGGAGCCGGGGGTGGGGGTGGGGTGGAGAGCGGGGTATATGGAAACCTTTTATGTTTTTTTAATGTAATGTTTTGCGTGATCTATTTATCTTTTTTTAAAAAGAATAAAAAATTTGCTAAAAAAATAAGTTTAGTAACTTATAAATGCATAAAGTATATACAATGATATGTATAATATTAATGTACAGTATATATTTTACTGTTAATAGCATAAATGAATAGCTAAAAAAATTAAGACTATGGCAAAATCGTGGGGAAAAAAACACAACGGGGTTAAAGAAAGAAACAAATGAGTAAATCAGGACAAAGGAGAAACAATGATAGTAAAAGAAGTTGCTGCTAGGTAAAGGATCTCATCCACATGCATATTCATTGGCTAGATAATTGATTCAGAGCTCCCCAGCTTCCAAAGTCGAAATGGAGAACTGGTCATTACCATGAACATATATGTGTTAGTTAGTTGCTCAGGGTAAGGTTCCAAAAAGAAGCTTTATCTTCCCATTACACATATCTGATTACACATAGATTTTTCTCCTTAAAAATGGTTAACAGAAATTTTCCCTGTGAATGGATGTGATTTAAAGCATCAATCAACCCTCACTGTAAGTGACTTGGGGACATTTGCTCTAGCTGAAATTGTCCTCATAAGATGCATGGGAGGACATGTGACCAGAAAGGAATAAAAAGAAAGATACTGGGTTTTAGGGATGATAACTCCTTTGCTTCACATATTTCCAAAGAAGTCTGTGCGCTTTAAAAAATATAATGGTGAGTTCAAATAAGCAAACGTATTACAGAACCGATAGCTGGAGCTAGGTAATACAATTTAAAGTCCAGCAGACATTATGCAGCTTCTGCACTAACTCACACTTTAGTGAAGTGATCTTACACCTGGGCACCGCTCAACATTTGTGAGGTGTGTCCTCATACCTAAATTTCTATGGTAAAATGAGATTTTAATACAATTAGAATACAGCTGGTTCATGGCAAGGCTGGACTTACTTGTACCCTGTCCTGTGCAGAGAAAGAGCCTGGTGGGTTACTCCCCAGGTCACAGGTGTTTTTTCTGTTGGCTTGTTTTCTGTTACAACTTTATTGAGGTATAATTCCATATTTAAAGGGTACTATCTGATGTGTTTATTTAATATATTTCTATTAAAGAAGTTGTGAACTTACAAAACAATTGTGCACATGTGTGGAATTCCCATACAACACCACTTCACCAACACACCACACCATTGTGAAATATTTGTTACAGATGAGATAATATCAAATTATTACCACTAACTATGGTTCATAGCATACATTTGGCATATTTTTTCCAGGCCCCCTATTATTAACATGGTATATCTTTGGCATTGATGCAAGAATATTACAGTATTGCTGTTAACTATAGTTTATAAGTTATATTTATTGTATTTTTCCCAAGTTTCTACACATTTCCACCACTCTACGATAGTGACATATATCCTTTCTAGTTCACACAAGGATATTCTTGCATTTGTACTGTTAACTGCAATTCTCATCCACTCCTGGGTTCACTGTATTATTCAGTCCCAAGATTATTCTCTAGCTTTCTTTAAATTGACATCCCTAGACTACCCTTTTCAGCCACAAGCCATTTATAAACCAGCTGCTACTCACTATAATGTGCTACCATCAACTCTATTTCCACACTTTTCCAGTCAAGTTAATTGAAACTTCAACATACATTAAGCATCAGCACTCCTTCACAGCCCTCCTCTTATTTCCTAATAACCTATACTCTAGGTTTTAACTTCTTGCACTTATTCTTCATAATTAGTTCATATTAGTGAGACCATGCAATATTTGTCCTTTTGTGTCTGCCTTATTTCACTTAGCATAATGTCTTCTAGATTCATCCATGCCATTATAGGTGTCCCAATTTCAATTCTTCTTACTGCAGCATTGTATTCCATTGTATGGATATACCACATTTTGTTTATCCATTCATTGGTTGATGGACACTTGGGTTGTTTCCATCTTTTGGCAATTGTGAATAATGTCACTATGAACACTGATGCGCAAATGTCTATTCATGCCACAGTTGTCAGTTCTTCTGGATATATTCTTAGTAGAGGAATGGCTGGATCATACGGCACTTGTATATTTAGCTTCCTGAGGAACCACCAAGCTGTCTTCCACAGAGGCGGCACCATTTTACAATCCCACCAACAGTGTACAAATGTTCCTATTTCTCCACATCCTCTCCAGCACTTATTGTTTGCTATTGTTTTTTTTTTAAGTGGTGTTGTGAGGTGATATTTCATTGTTATTTAAATTTTCATTTCCCTAATAGCTAGTGGTATTGAATATTTTTTCCTGTGCTTTTGGTCATTTGTATTTCTTCTTTAGAAAAATGTCTAAATCTTTAGCCCACTTTTAAATTGAATTTCTTGCTCTTTTATTGTTGAGTTGTATAATCTCTTTATACAGCACGGAAATCAAACCCTTATCAGATATGTGGCTTCCAAACATTTTTTCTCATTGAGTGGGAGGCCTTTCCACCTTCTTGATGAAATCCTTTGAATCACAAAAGTGTTTAAGTTTGAGGAGGTCCCATTTATCCATATTTTCTTTCATTGCTCATGCTTTTGGTATAAGGTTTAAGAATCCACCACCTACCACCAGGTCTTGGAGATGTTTTCCTACATATTCTTCTAGGAGGTTTATGGTTCTAACTTTTATATTTAGGCCTTTGATCCATTTTGAGTTAATTTTTGTATAAGATGCAAGTTAGGATTCCTCTTTCTTTCTTTTGGATTTGGCTATCCAGTTTTCACAGAACTGTTTGTTATAGACTGTTCTGCTGTAGCTGGGTGGATTTGACAGGCTTGTCAAAAATCACTTGACCATAGATGTGAGGGTCTATTTTGGAACCATCAGTTCTGTTACATTTGTCTATGCATCTATCTTTATGCCAGCAACATGCTGTTTTTATCACTGTAGCTAGGTAATATCATTCAAATTTGGAAATGAGAGTTCTCCAACTTTGCTTTTCCTTTTTAAGATGTTTCTGGATATTCAAGGACTCTTACCCTTCCAAATAAATTTGATAATTGCATTTTCCATTTGTTTAAAAAATGCTGGTGGAATTTTTATGGGATTGCATTGAATCTGTATGTCAATTTTGGTAGAATTGACATCTTAATGATATTCTTTTTTTTATTAAAGTTAATAGATCACAAGAAATTCATGATATTCTTAATGATAGTCTTCTAATCCATGAACATGGAATGTTCTTCCCATTATTTAGGTCTCATGATTTCTTCTAACAATGTATTGTAGTTTTCTGTATGCAAGGACTTTACATACTTGTTTAACTTTATTCCTAAATATTTGATTTTTTTAGTCACTATTGTAAATGGAATTTTCCCCCAGCTTTCTCCTCAGATTGTGCATTACTATTCTATAGAAATACCACTGATTTTTGTATATTGATCTTGTGTCCTAACACTCCACTGAAATTGTTTGTTAGTTCCAGTAGCTTTGTTGTAGATTTTTGGGGCTTTTCTAAGTACAGGATTATATCATCTGTGAATAGTGAAAGTTTTACTTCTTCCTTTCCTATTTGGATGCCTTTTACTTCTTTTTCTTACCCGATTCCTCTATCTAGAACCTCTAGCACTATATTGAACAACAATGGTGACAATGGGCATCGATGTCTTGTTTCTGATGTGAAAGGGAAAGCATTCAGTCTTTCACCATTGAGTACAATATTACCTGTGGGTTTTTCATATATGGCCTCAACTTCAATTGAGAACGTTTCCTTCAATTTCTATCTTTTGTAGTATTTTTATCAAGAAAAGGTGCTGTGTTTTGTGAAATGCCTTTTCTGCATCAATCGATAGGATCACATAATTTTTCTTTTTTGATTTATTAATGTGGTATATTATGCTGATTGATTTTCTTGCATTGAACCACCCTTGCATGTCCAGTATAAAACCCATTTGATCATGATGAATAATTCTTTTAACATCTTTGTTGGATTCAATTAGCAAGTATTTTGTTGAGAATTTTTGCATCTATGTTCATTAGGGAAACGGGTCTGTAATTTTCTTTTTTCCTAATATCTTTACTTGGCTTTGGTAGTAGGATAATACTGCCTCCATAGAATGAGTTTGATAGCATTCCTTCTTGTTCAATTTTTTGGAAGAGATTGAGTAAGAGTGGTGTTAAATCTTCTTTGAATGTTTGGTAGAACTCACCTTTGAAACAATCTGGTCTTGGGTTTTTCAGTTAGGGGAGTTGTTTGATGACTCTTTCAATCTCTTTACTTGTGATTGGTTTGTTGAGGTCTTCTGTTTCTTCTAAGGTCAGTGTAGGTTGTTCATATATTGCTAGGAATTCCATTTCATCTACATTATCTAGTTTGTTGGCATACTCTTGTTCATGGTATCCTCTTATGAACTCTTATTTTTGTGTATTTTATTTATTTGCATCTTCTCTATTTTTTTTTTCCTTTGTCAGGTTAGCTAAGGATTGGTAGATTTTGTTAATCTTCTCAAAGAACCAATTTTTGGTTTTGTTAATTCTCTCTTTCTTCTTTGAACTTAGTTATTTCATCCCTTCTATTTACTTTTTGAATAGTTTGCTGTCTTTTTCTAGTTCCTTCAGCTATATAGTCAGGTCATTTATTTTAGATCTTTCTTCTTTTTTAATGTAAGCATTCAAGGCTATAAATTTTCTTCTCAGCACTGCCTTCACTGCATCCCATAGGTCCTGATAAGTTGTGTTCTCATTTTCATTCATCTTGAGATATTTATTGATTCCTCTTGCAAATCTTCTTTGACTCACTGATTTTTTAGGCGTGAGCTCCATATATTTGTGAATTTTTCTTTTTCTGCCTCTTGTTGATTTCCAACTTTATTCCATTATGGTCAGAGAAAGTGCTTTGGATAATTCTGATCTTGTTAAATTTATTGAGATCTGCTTTGTGACCCAACATATGGTCTGTCCTGGAGAAAGATCCATGAGCACTTGAGAAGAATGTGTATCCTGCTGTGTTGGGGTACAATGTTCTGTATATGTCTATTAGGTTTAGTCCACTTATCATACTATTCAAGTTGTCTGTTTCTTTGTTGCTTTTCTTCCCAGATGTTCTATCCAATGCTGAGAGTGGTGTATTGAAGTCTGCAACTATTATTACAGAGTTTTGCCAGTGTTTGTCTCATGTACTTTGAGGCATCCTGGTCAAGTGCATTTACATTAAGATTGTTATTTCTTTCTTGTGAATTGCCCCTTTTATTAATATATCATATCATTCCTTGTCTCTAATAACAGTTTTGCTTTTAAAGATTATTTCATACAATATAAGTACTACAGTTTGTTTTGTTTTGCTTTTTACTGCAGGTGTGGATTATCTTTTTTCAGCCTCTCACTCTCAATCTATTGGTATCCTTGGGTCTAAGTCGATGTATGGATGGCTCATGTTTTCTTATCAATTCTGCCATTCTGTGTCTTTTGATTGAGGAATTTAATCTATTAACATTCAATGTTATTACTATAAAAACAGTTCTTATTTCACCCATTTTGACCTTTGGTTTTATTTTCATCACTCTTTTTACCCTTTTAGTTACATTTCCTGATGTAATCTTCATTTCTAGACTTGTTTTCAAGACTCTCTCTCCTCTCTTTTCTTTTCAGGCTGTAGCACACCCTTAAGTATTTCCTGTAAATCCAATCTCTTAGTTATAAACTCTCTCAGTTTCTGTTTATCTGTGAATATTCTAAACTCGTCCTCATTTTTAAAAGACAATCTTGCCAGGTATAAGATTCTTGGCTGGAAGTTTTTCTCTTGCTGTATCTTAAATATACCATACCACTGCCTTCTTGCCTCCATAGTTTCTGATGAGAAATCAGCATTTGATCTTATTGGGTATTTCTTATTTGTTATGCATTGCTTTTCTCTTGCAGCTCTCAGAATTCTCTCTTTGTCTTTGGAATTTGACATTCTGATTAGTATGTTTTTCAGAGTTGGTCTATTGGGATTTGTTCAGATGGGAGTAGGTTGCGTTTCTTGTACACAATATCTATGACCTTCAATAGGGTTTGGAAATTTCCTACCCTTGTTTCCTCAAATATTCCTTCTGCTCCTTTTCCCTTCTCTTCTCCTTCTGGGACACCCATGACATGTATATTTGCATGTCTCTTGCTGTCATTTAGTTCCCTGAGACCCTGTTCAATTTTTTTTCCCATTCTTTTCTTTTGTATGTTCCTTTTTGGAGGCCATGTCTTCAAGCTCACCAATCCTTTCTTCTACCTCCTCAAATATGCTGTTATATGCCTCCACTGTATTTTTTTTATTTCATTTATTGCATCTTTCATTCCCTTAAGGTCTGCGGTTTTTCTCTGTATGCTTTCAAATTCTTCTCTATGTTCACCCAGTGTCTTCTTAATATCCTTAATCTCTTTATTATCTCATTGAATTTGTTAAGGAGATCTGTTCAAGCATCTATGATCAGTTGTCTCAACTCCTTTGTCATACGGAGGCTTCTCTTGTTCCTTTGGCCATATCTTCCTGTTTCTTCATATTGATTGTAATTTTTTATTGGTGTCTTGGTATCTGGCTTACTAGATGTATTTATTCTGGGCACAGATTCTTTCTTTAGTTTGGAGCTTTCTTGCCCTTCTCCCTTGATGTTTGTGTAGTAAGAGCGAAGGATGTAGTTGGTACTGTAACCTGTGGAGACTGAAGCTGCCTGCAGTGCCCCAGGGACCAAAGAAGCTTCTTCCACCTTTCTCCTCTGCCAGGGGTAGGGACAGAGTCACAGCCTGGTGTAATAATCCAGCTCATGCAGGCCGAGACCATCTGTAGTTGTCCAGAGAGACTGATGAAGCTTCACATCCCTTCCTCCCCTGCCTGGGTCAAGGATGGAGCTGCAGATGTGGGCAGCAATCTATGTCATGTGAATCTAAAATGACCACAGTTGCCCAGGTAGACTGATGTAGCACTGGCCCCTCTCCTCCCTTGCCAGGTTTGGGGATTGACAACAATCTTTTCCACATGGGCCGAAGGCACCTATGTTGCACTGAGAGGCTGAGGGAGTACTGTCCCTTCTGCCCTTTAGGGAATGGGGATGGATCTGTAGGTACCCAGCAGTTCAGTCCCTGTTGGCCAAAATTGCCTGCTGTTGCCTATGAAGTCTGAGGAAACACCAGTCCCCTTCTATCCTATTGGGGTGTGGGTATGAACTCAACAGGTGCCCAACAATTCAGTCCCTGTAGGCCAAAAGTGCCTGCCATTGCCCAGAAAGGCTGAGGAAACACAGCTCCCCTCTTATCCTACTTAGAGGTGGGGATGGAGATACAGGTGTCTGACTATTTAGTCTGTATTGGCCAAAAGTACCTAGAGTTACCCAGAGAGGCTGAAGAAACACTGCCTTGTCTTGTCCTATTGGTGATGAGGGTGAAGCCACAGGCACCCAATAGCCATGTTGCTACAGGCCAAAAGCACCTGCATTTGCCCTGAGAGGCTGAGGAAACACCAGTCTCCTCCTTCCTATGGATGTGTATGAAGGAGATGGAATCTAAAGCACTCAACAAACCAGTTATCATGGGCCAAAGTCACCTGCTGTTGCCTGGAGAAGCTGAAGAAACAGCTCCCTCCTATCCTAGTGGGGTGTGGGGATTGAGCCCCAGGTATCCAACTATTCAGTCTGTGCCAGCTGAAAGCACCTACAGGTTCCCAGAGAGGCTGGTGCAGGACCCCCAGTTTCTTCCCTGCTGGGAGTAGGACTGGGGACTAGGCTAGAGCTGTAATCTGATCTGGGTGGAAAGAAGCCAGTCACTACTGTCACTATGATTTTCAATCAGACCCACTTCCCCTCATACTGGTGGCAGCTACTGGCCTCTGTCTGACTTGGACAGATTCAAACGTTAGCCATTCTTACAATTACATCACAGCCAGTCAAATTTACTAATCAGTAGCTGAAGTCAGTGCCCAACTGTCTCTTCCTCTCCCGGATTTTGGAAGTGGAGCTTCCCACTCCAGGCACAGAAGAGTTCCAGAGTCTGCCTCTGCCACCAGTGGAGGGTGAGCACTGGCCTCCATGAAGTGGAGTGCTCTATTCATGAATCTTCACTGCAGATGGACAGTCTCCTTCTTCCATTCTTTCAAGGATATTCCAGGATGCTCTTCTGGCCTCCTGGGTCCCCCAAAGAGGTGCTTTAGAGAGCTCTGGGTGATTACTAACTGCCCTGTAGGATGAGCAGAGTTTTAGATTGCCTTCTTCAGCTGCCATCTTGCCCTCCATATTTGATGTGTTTTGAGATAATGTACACCCATGAAACCTTTGCCACAATGAAGTTAAGAAATGTTTTTATTACCCACAAATCATCTCTTACCACTACTCTCACTCTATCTTCAATTATTACTGTTTTTCATTTACATGTTCCCATTCTAGAAGAAAGGACTGGCTTTTCAGAATGGAGTTCATTGTGGTGCAACAGTCAGCTTTTATCACCTGCTCTTTTTAACTTGTGATGGATGATCTCATCACTTTTATAGGAATTGTGACAGGAATTTCTCCCTATGCAGAGGGCTCAGGCTCCGCAAGTGCACTTGAGAAGAGCATGGGTGGTGGTGAGTACTGGCAAGCACACTCTCAGGATGTGAGAAGAACATTGGAATTGGAGAGGAGGTGAGGGGTGAGAAGGTGATTGCTACTCAGTATGAGGAGTTCCAGAGGGGAGATAAATGACTGCTGGACCATGGCAGGGATCATCCTGTGATCCTGTCAGAAAAGGGGAAATAATTTTAAATATGCTAGGGGCTGGTGAAATCCGAGATAAAAACAAAAAAAGAAAGAAAGAATGAAGGGGAAGGAAAGAAAGGAGGGAGGAAGGAAGAAGGGAGGCAAGGAGATAGAAAAAAGAAAATATTAATATTAAGAGGAAGAGAGAAAAAGGACAGAAAACACTGCAATAAGACTTTTGGCAAAAGATACAAAGTAGCTTTTGTGGTGAAGAAACCAAAGAAAGTGAAATGGCATACACAAAGACAAGCAGCTGGCAAAGCTGCTGCTCGGAAGGAGCTGAAGAGACAAGAGGTGGCTCAGGCATAGTAAAGACTCCCCCAGCACTGCCCATAGCCAGCAATGCCCATAGCCAACACTGCCCATAGCCAGTACTGGGGGTAGAGGAATTCTGTCCTACTCAAAAAAAGTGAAACACACCAGAACCTGCAGAGTTAGATTGCCAGATAAATATTGTTAATGGTGTTGCATTTCTTCAGTACAGGAAAGAGTCTGCAATCAGACTATCAATCCATTGGCCGCATGAATAGCAGTCAATTAATAAAATTGAGATGAAGTTTCAGAATCCTTGTCAACGATGAGCTCTAGAAAAGGAACTCTACAGAAATAATGCCACTGCGACGTCTTCTCTGCTCCATTCTTTACATGGCACAATTCAAACGGTTGGTTTTTGTCCTTAGAATTTCTACATTTAGATGGCATATCCAGCTGCTGTAATTTAATTGTCTAATTATGATTCTCTATTCATCAACAGATTTTCAAGGAGTGTCTGATTCAAAGTAACCAGGCAACTCTGCTATATACATCTTACTCTGAAAAGCAAAACAGAGTGACAGAGGAGAGGCAAGCAGAAGAAACATTTCCATTTATTTTTAAAAATAATCTTTATTGAGGTATATTACATTTACAGTTTAATGAATGTGACAAGCGTATATGCCCATGTCAGCACAACCATATGAAGTATTTGCATTACCCCAAAGTTTGCTTGTTTCCCTTTGCAGTAATGTATCCCCCGATGTCCAACATAGACAACCACTGATCCTCATTCTGTCACTAGATAAGGTTTCTTCAGTTGACTTCAGTTACCTCAATCAGGATGGGTCTTAATCATATTACTGGAGTCCTTTATAAACAGATGAAATTTAGACACAGAGAGGAAGCCACAAGACAGCTGCCAGAAACTGGAAGTCAACAGAACACAGAGAATCCATGCAACGCCTCCTTGTCTATCACCACATGACAGAAAAGCCAATGGCCAAGGATTGCCAGCAGCCAGCCCCTGATTGGCACAGTCTTCTAAAGAAAGTATTTGCCCCGATGATGCCTTGATTTTGGACTTCTCCTAGCCTCAAACACATGAGTCAATATATTCCTGTTGTGTAAGGCAACCCCATTGCATGGTATTTGTTTTAGCAGCCAGGAAACTAAAAATGATGACTTTTTTTTTACTTAACTCAGCATAATATTTTTGAGATCCAGTCCATGTTGTGTGCATATCAGTAGTTCATTCCTTTTCATTACTGAGTAGTAATTCATTGTATGAATATTCCACAATTTATTTATGCATGGGCATTTGGATCATTTTCAGTTTCAGCCTATTATAAATAAAGTTGCTATAAATATTATTGCCCAACCATTTCTGTAGATATATGGTCTCATTTTTCTGAGTAAATAGTTAGTGGTAAAATGGTTGCATCATATGGTAAGGGTATTTTTACCTTTATAAGAAACTGCCAAACTGTTTTCCACACCGGCTTTATGCTCCACATTTCCCTCAGCAGTGTGCAAGATTTCCAGTTGCTCCAAATCTTAAAATTTGTTTGTATTCTTTCCATTATGTCCTTTTCTTTTAGATAAAAGTTTTTGTGGATTTATCCCCATGTATGTGGTTTTTCAGTCTACTTCTTTGATTTACTTTTTTAATAGTTGTTCTAGGATTTCCAATATGCATCTTTAACTTATTATGGTTTGCTTTCATATAATATTATACTCCTTAATGTATAAGAAACTTCAACCACAATTCTCAGTTCTCTCTGACATTTGTGCTGTCATAAAATTTATTTCTGCATATGCTGTAAAACTAATAACATAGTTTCAATTTTTATTTAATAGTCAATTACATTTTAAAGAACATAAAAAGAGTAAAATAAGTTTACTCATATTTGTTATTTCTGACACTTTTTATTCCTCTGTATAGATCAGCATCTCCATGTGATATCACTTTACTTTGCCTGAAAATCTCCTTGGAGGAAATAATTGCTGGCAATGACTTATCCTTGCTTTCTATTTGCCTGAAAAATTCTTCATTTTGCCTTCATTTTTTTTTTTAAAGATTTATTTATTTATTTAATTCCCCCCCTCCCCCGGTT
Organism: Dasypus novemcinctus; assembly: GCF_030445035.2. Lineage (NCBI taxonomy): Eukaryota > Metazoa > Chordata > Mammalia > Cingulata > Dasypodidae > Dasypus > Dasypus novemcinctus. Next base: position 159,195,103 of record NC_080677.1, on the reverse strand, counting down.
GTCTGTTCTTTGTGTCCATTTGCTGCGTCTTGTTTCTTTGTCCACTTCTGTTGTCGTCAGCGGCACGGAAAGTGTGGGCGGCGCCATTCCTGGGCAGGCTGCTCTTTCTTTCGTGCTGGGCGGCTCTCCTTACAGGCGCACTCCTTGTGCGTGGGGCTCTCCTACGCTGGGGACACCCCTGCGTGGCGCAGCACTCCTTGCATGCATCAGCACTGCGCGTGGGCCAGCTCCACACGGGTCAGGGAGGCCCGGGGTTTGAACCGCGGACCTCCCATGTGGTAGACAGACGCCCTATCCACTGGGCCAAGTCCGTTTCCCTTGCCTTCATTTTTGAAGGATTTTTTTCTGGATATGAAATTCCTGGTTGACAGTTTCTTTTTTTCTTTTCCACACTTTAAAAATGTCATTCCCCTTTTTTTTATTAATAGATTTTTAAAAATTTATTTTAAGATATATAGATCATACAAAATGTTACATTAGAAAATATAAAAGGATCCCATACACCCCCACTCTCCACCCCACCCCCACTCCTCCCACACCACCAAGTTCTTTCATCAGTGTGGTACATTCATTGCATTTGATGAATACATTTTGAAGCACTGCTACACAGCATGGATTATAGTTTACATTGTAGTTTACACTCTCTCCCAAGCCATTCAGTGGGTTATGTCAGGATATATGTTGTCCTGTATCTGTCCCTGCAGTATCATTCAGGACAACTCCAAGTCCTGAAAATGCCCCCATATCACATCTCTTCTTCCCTCTTCCTGCTCTCAGCAACTCCCTTGGTCACTGTATTCTTTCAGAGGCAATGTTCATGGTCTTCCTTATTTCTGTTTCCTTTTACACAGTTCCCCCCACCCCAACCAGCAATTGGTTTCTCTTTAAATTTTCTCTTACAGTTTTTCAGCAATTTGATTGTGGCATGCCTTGGTGTAGTTTTCTATGGGTGTTTATTCTGCTTGGAGTTTGTTGACCTTCTTGGACTTGCAGCTTTATAGTTTTTATCAAATTTGGCTTTTTTTCAACCATAATTTTTGAAATATTTTTCTAACCTCTTCTATTTTATGGGACAGATGGTTTCTGTGCTTGAAATTACCCCATAGTTTGCTTAGACTCTGTTAATGTATTTGTTTTATTCTCTTTATATCTTTGTTTGGATGATTTCTAAAGCTTAAAGTTTGCTGCTATTTTCTTTTGTAGTGTTTAATCCTCTGTATATCCCAGAGGATAGAATAGAATTTTCATTTCAAATATTGCATTTTCCAGCTCTATAAGTTCCATTAGGTTATTTCTTAAAAATCCTTTCCATATCTCACTTGATGATGTTCATATTTTCCTTTAAAGCCTTTAGTGTATTTATAATAACTATTTTTTAATTTTTAAAAAGTTTTTATTTTTTATTTTATTTTTCTTAATTTTTTTTCATCATGGAACATTCATTGCATTTGATGAATACATTTTGGAGCACTACTGCACCAGATGGATAAGGGTCTGCTCATTTTTTGACTCTGTCTTTTGTGGATCTTTGAGAGACTTTTCTCTTAAATATAGATCACAGTTCTCTTTCTTCTTTACATGCCTGGTGATTTTTTTATTGGAAGCTATATTTTGTGATTATCATAATGTCAAGCATTTAATTTAGCTTTATTCTTTTAAAGAGTATTGGACTTTATTCTGGAATGCACTGAAATTACCTGAGGATCTTTTGAAGCTTTTTTTAAAGCTATGGTGGGGTAGACCTAGTGTTACCTTTACTCTAGGTATGATTTAACCCTAGTAATAAAGTATGACCTTTTAGGAGACTCTGCTGACTGCCCCAGTTGTTCCCTCCACTCTGGCTGGTTCAAAGTCCAAACATCTTCCCAACCCCATATAAGCTGTGGGAATTGTTCAATTTACTAATTTCACCATGCCACTCTATTCTCAATCTTACAGACTTTTGTCTTTCCCTCATGCCTTTTAATTGTTCATGATACCAAGGTGACTGCCATGCATACTGCTGGAACTCTTTTACTGCATAGCCCCCTTCTTCTGTGGTACATTGCAGTACAAATTCCAACCACTTCCACCTCTACAGACTATGATCCCTGTCTATTCTACTCAGTGAGATTATACTCTTTTCAAGTTTCTCCTGCCTGGACAGCTGCCCAGAAAATGCCTTCAGGCAGAGAGCCAAGTGTTGCAAGGGCTCACTTTCTTTGTTTCCTTTTTCTCAATGATATCAGTTCTGCACTACTTTTAGTTCAATGTCTGAAAACAGTTTTCTGGTTGTTTATGGCAGTACCAAGTCTGGTGCTAGTGACTTCAACATGGTTTCAATTAAATATCCCTTTTAAAACAGTAAAATGTAAGGAGTTACATAATTAAGATGACAACACATATAGCCACATTGTAATTGCCTGTGACTTTTTCATTTGCACCATAGAACTAAAGTTGGTTTATTCTAGGGTTTGATGTAGTTACAAATAGCAACATGGTAGCTCCTCTTTTCTATTAAAAAAAAAAAATCCCCTAAATGTGGGTAGAAAAACCAGGTTTGGCTCTTCATGAAAGGTGAAGTAAAAATACTTCTAGTGGTAATTTGCATTTAGAGTATTTTTTAAAATTTATTAAGCAATTCTATTTATCATAAAGTATAACTCCTACTAAGAATAGATTTTATTGTTTCTTTTTTTAATGGAAAGAGAGTGTCTAATCACTATTAGACAATTACAAAGAGCAGCCTTTCCCCTGTCTTTGCATGTTTTCTTTCCATTTGATTAAACTTCAATGAATATTTCAAGGTCCAACTCAAGTCCATTTCTCCATGGAGTCTTCTCTTATTTCTTCATCCTTATTTTTAGTTATGATAGAACAACTATGGCTAAAAATACCATAAAATATAGTACCTTGAAGTATATTGAAGTTTATTTCTCTCAGTAAAAACTTTCAAAATAAGCAGAATAGGGTAAGCAGGGCAGCTGCCTCCAGGGTTCTGTGCTAGTCATTGTGCCATCATCCCTTAGATGCATGGTGGTCCCCTATATGGTGAAAGCCGTATGTTCCAGTGGTGAGACCAGTGGTGAGGGAGGCGATATGGTAGAGGACAGCATACCTTCATGGCTTAGGTCTCAAACTCTCCTTCTGTTGGTAAGAACTTGGTCAGAAGACCATACCTAATTGCAAGAGATGCTAGAGCTTGCAATCCAGCTAGGTCTGCATGGCTACATCAATATATAAGAAGGGGGACGCAGGCTTTGGTGGACAGCTAGCAGTCTCTGCCCCCAATGCCTCTTTAACTTCTCCCTTCTCTAAACTCAACCTCGTGTTAAGATCTACCATATCTGTTAGCTCTGCTAATTCAGTCAAGTAAGAAGGGATGCTCCAAATGGGAGCTCCATTTAAATTTTTTGTCCAAATAAAAGTTGATAAATCTGATCTTGTTTGGTAGTTTTCATTATTTCTTTATATGAAGCTGCATGTTCCTAGGGTCTACTGGTTAGATTGCTTTCAGTCCACTTCCTGTTTAGTGTTTATTTGAGATAGACTGTAGAGGTATGCATTGTAACTCAGTTGTCATTCAGTCAACATTACTATTAGTTTCTGGGTCAGACAAACTAGGTTCTTATCTGGGTTTTTGTCATTTTTAAGTGTTGTAACTTTGGGTGAGTTACTTAATATCTCAGATTTTTATAAGTGTACCTATGTATATCTTTCAAGTTATGGTAGATTAAATGAGGTGACATATGTAAATACCCATACAAGTCTCTGAACACAAGGCACAAGATTGGAGACCAGTAAGTTTGGGCTTACATGTTCACTCTCTCTCTCTATCCCCCCCACCCCCAACTTCCATGGAATGTTCAACAGTTAACAATGTATACCTAAGAAGTTCTGGTCCATATTTATTCTGATCCATTATATGACAACTCTGTGTTTGAGGTCTTGCTATATTATAGAATCAGTAAAAAGTAGAGATTTCCTTTCTGGAAAAGCAGCTCATAACCTTGAAGTACAGGGGCCTAGCATTCCATAAATAGCAATAATCAACTGAACTTAGAAAATTTCAAGCAGCAGTCAGTATAACCACCAGAAGAAAGATTGCCTTTTTTTACTTTTTATTTTTTGACAGATGAAAGAGACATATGAAAGATTATTTTTGAGGATCAAAAACTAATATTAAATAGTGGTAAAATCATCTGTCTGGTAATATTCATACTAAAGTCGATTCTTCTACAACTAAATATGTGACCTTGGACAAGTCACTTAGTATGCCTGGGCCTTAAAAAAAAATAATAGTCATAACTATCATTTAGGAGAAATTACCATACCACCCAGTATCCATCCATTTTTATGTTTACTTTCACAGTCAAGGATAAATGAATTTAAATAATTTAAATAACTTGTCTAAGCTTTCTGAGTAATGGAGCAGTGGTTTTAATCCAAATCTATTTTACCCAAAAGTCTTTGCTCTTGATGAAATGGCGAGGTCAGGCTCGCTTATCTTTGAGGTTGGCTAAAGCTCTACAATTCAATGAGTCTATGAGTTTGGGTCTAGGAAAGATCAAAACAGAGGACAGTTGCCTGGAATACATATATTTGTCTTTGAACATTTTCTGCACCACGGTCCACTTCAGAGGTCCTCCCTGCCTGTATTGGTGTTGGTGCTGATTTCCAAATTATATCCCATGACTTTATTTTAATCCTCAATTTGGTAACTATTTTACCACATACATTTGCAGTAGGACTCACCGGTGGTATCTAAGCTCAAAATCCACTTGTCTCACAAACAGCACACTGAATCTCAAAGGTTGTGCTCAGCATGCTCATTGGTGATGTTGAGATGCCTTCGGATACTGACTTAGGCATTTAATTACCCAAGAGCAGCTACATCATCGTCTCTGTGTGGCCCATACATACACCCCTAATTCCCAAGGTAGAGAACCAGGTTGGGGCAGGAGCCTAAGACAACAGCTGGGTACTTTAATTGCTGCCCTATTTTAATGGGGCATGTGACTTTCTGCACTGGTAAGGGATTCTATTGTCCCATCCTTGCCATCTGACACCTACAGCTGCAGAGACTGAAAATAGGCCCCACCTGCACAGAGCATCCCCAAATGGAGCTGCTTCCCTCCTGCTGATGCTGTATCCAGGGCCATTTCTCTGGATATACTCACTCTTATTTACTGTTGCCACTTGTGCCACATGTGGGTTCAGACCATAATGTGATCTCTTTTCTGTTAAAAGAGCGTGTATGGGAAAGAAGCAAAACTCTAATTGCACTTGCTTGCACTTACTGACAAATAAACTAACTAAGGAATTACCAAACACTGCATGTATTTTGGGACTATGTGGTATTCTATTTTCCTGGGATATATAGTTTACCAATCTGTATTCAGAGTTAATAGTTTTGTTGTTGTTGTTTGGCTTTTACAATGGGAATTTATTGGCTTACAAGCTCACACTTTTGAGGCTGTGATAATGTCCAAATCAAGGCATCATCAAGAGGATACCTTCTTCCTGAAAACTGGCTGCCTGTGATCCTGGACTCCTCCATCACATGGCAAGACACATGGCGACATCTGCTGGTCTTATTCTTTCCTTATGGGTTTTGCTGCTTTCAGCTTCTTGCTCCCGTGACTTTCTCAGAGTTAATAGTTAACTAACAAAACTTAATTCCTTGTCATTTTTATGAGAAAAGTGTCTCAGAAACAATAAACTAAAGAGGACATTCATATATATTCTATTTCAAAGTGTTCAGAAAGCCATGTAAGAAGGTGATTCTAAACTTACATAAGAACAACCTAGGGAACTAGTACAGCATAGTGGTAAAGAATGCTTTGATTTCCAGTTCTACCAGTTGTTAACATGTAGCCTTGGATCTCAATTTTTCCCACTGTAAAATGAGCATAACAATAGTATCTACTTAAGAGTAATGTTCTCAGGGTTAAATTAGCTAGCATATAGAGAGATTTGGAAAAGTGTCTGTCAAACAACACATCCACAATATGTATTATCTAGATTACTAGACTGCACTTTCAAAGACCTTAAAAAATTAATCCAGTGCAGATTCTGAGAACCGACTTTTAAATAATAGTTTCTAGCAATGCTGGTGTCAGTATTCCAGGGACTATAGTTTGAGAAACAGTAACCAAAACCAGTGGTCTTCAAAGGGGTAGGTGAGCAAGTGTGTAAGGTAATCCACTGAGCTTTAAGAGGAAAAGTGGGTATTTCTATTTTTAATATTTCAGTAGTATTTAAATACTAGTTGATACTGGAGTCTTCACTGGTCTTACATGATTTGGATTCAGGGAAGATGCTTGAGGTTCCCCCACAGTGGAAGTCCCCCCACTTGATGGCTTGCTTCCAAAGTCTTGTTACACATTACAATTTATGTACAAACTGGTGAAATTAATTTAAAGAGTATCTGTTCTAGTTGTAAATTAGATGCACCCCCACAAAATGAACAACTGGTTTAAACACATTCTTGCTGAGGAATTATAGATCAACGGTAAAGCTAACAATTTCAGCAAAAGAACTAGAAGATGGGAGAATCACCATTTGCCTTTTTCTTCAGAGTTGCCATTTACAATGCCTCCACCACCACATCTCCAGTAAAAACAATGACTGTCCGGTCAATCTGACGAGTGAGCCCACAACAGTGCATTTGCATTTATGGAAAAGACAATTTGAAATATGAATTTACTTCTACTCTCAGTAATGATTATTACATCCCCAAGTATTTATTATGAACTGATGTAGTAAGGATTGTTACTTTTAGTGCATTTTAAAATTTTAGAGATGTGTCCCCTGCTCCCACCCTGCTCTACGCTTCCCTGTACTTTACCCGACTGTTCTTCGTAACCTCTCTGTATTATGGTCCTTCTCAGCAGCAGCTTACGCTGCTGCCTCCCTCCGCCCCTCCTCCCAGCCACTGTTATCTTCCCCCTCCCAGCCGATTGCTTTTCTCCCCGCCTCATTCCAATCGCCCTCATCCCGCATCCGCCCCGGCACCGCAGGCCCACCCTTGCCTCTGCAGCCAATCCTCAGCTGCCCCGCGGACATGCCCCTCCCACAACCTCCCCGCCCCCACGAGACTATAAAACCCCATGTACTTCCCTAATAAAATCAGACCTGCGCATAGACCTCGTCTCCGTGGTTCTTCTTCCATCGAACCGCGCGTCCCCCAAGCCTTGAGCCGCCCGCTGCCGCCCCAGTCCGGCCGTGGGCTCGGCCCGACTCCCAGCAGCGACCCGCCCGCTCGGCGGCGACCCGCCCGCGGTACCGCAGCGGCGGCCACAGAGATGATTAGAATACATTTTAAGTTTCAAGATTTTCTTTGTTAACTAGTATATCTACACTTATAGAGACAAGTAACAAAAATAAGAAGTTTTCTTTTCAAATTGGGAGAGAAAAATGACCATCTCATTTGCTAGAGTATGGAAGTATAGTTGCAACCTAAAAGATCCAATGTTTTTCAGATGAAGTTGCTATCTTGGAGCATAAAATTAAAACCTCTTACTCAGCAAGGGCTCAATTACAATTGGCTTCTCCTTTCTGTTTGTCTTTAATGGAGCTCCTATAATAAAGCTGTTTTATAAGCAATCTGAGTTTCTTTTCTCTGCTTGGAAGTTGGTTTCCTCTTAGCCTTTGGGGATAAACAAAGAAAAGAAAATATGTAGGTAAAAAAGTTGACTAGACAACAGATAAATATGAGTGTGATCAAAACTTCACTGCAGGGAAGTGGATGTGTCTCAACTGATAGAGCATCTACCTACCATATAGGAGGTCCAGGGTTCAAACCCAGGGCCTCCTGACCCATGTGATAAGCTGGCCCACATGCAGTGCTGATGCATACAAAGAGTGCCATGCCATGCAGGGGTGTCCCCCTCAAGGAGTGCGCCCTGTAAGGAGAGTTGCCCCCAGCAAAAAAATAAAAATAAAAAAGCACAGCCTGCCCAGGAGTGGCACCGCACACAGGGAGAGCTGACACAGCAAGATGATGCAACAAAAAGAGACACAGATTCCTGGTGCCGCTGACAAGAATCCAAGCAGACACAGAAGAACACACAGCGAATGGATACAGAGAGCAGACAACTGGGGGGCATGGAAGAAGGGGAGAGAAACAAAAAATAAATAAAAAAATCTTTGAAAAAAACTTCACTGCAGGCCAAATGAAATTTTTACAGACCGATGGTTTTGGAAAGCCTTTGCTGTGAACTCTATGACTACATCATAGAGTTAGCTTTGTCCCTTAGAGGTGCTCATTGCCAAGTGGACATCACAATGTAACACTGTGTAGGGGACGGGAGAATAGAATGAGTCCCTTAGGCTTTTCTTGGTAGAGAAAGTATCATGTACCCTACATTGCTCAGTCATCCACGGAGCATGTTGGCAACTGTAGACCTGAGTACTTGTATTTCATGATACTTACTGAGCACTCAAATGCATGCACTGGTTTAATGTAGCTTCTGTTCTATAGGACTACATTATCCACAGTAATGTAAATATCGGTTCATGTTTATAATCACAGGCACAAACCTCAGGCAGCAGAGCTTAAAGTTAAGTCAAACTGTATGAAATTGCCTTTTTGTTCTGGAGGTGAGCACTTGTGAATTCAGGTTCGGTATGCCAAGACCAGTGGTTGGCTCTGCTCCAATCCTGTGAGGCCAGGATCCAAAGCCAGCTCCTTAAAGACTTTGAATGTCATCCCTGCATTTATCATCTCATCAGCGTAATCTCTCTCAAACCCGAGGCTAAAAATCTCGTGTGCTGGACATAGTTCCATGAGAAACATCTGCAAAGAGAAGTTGAAGCAAACTTCTTGAATGTCTTTCAAATGGAATGTATTTACTTTTCAATAGTGACACATGCCTATCGAGGTCCAGAAATTTACAAATTTAAAGAAATGAAATTGATATTTGTATGCACACACCAGATTTTAGCCAAACAAATGAAATTTTCCCATCAAGATAATCTCCATGGGAATCTACATACTCGTTCCCCAGGTGATGATACAGTTTAAAATAGAGTTGATGCCATGTTGGCATTACCTGAGAGAGTTTATAAAAAGCATCCTCATTATCTCATAATTATGCCCCATACATGTGTTTACCTTGGGGTATTCAAATGAGAGGCCAGCACTCTATACAGACACATGCTTGATATATTTTAATAGCAATGAAGACACCACTTTGTCATAGTTTAAAGGATATCTTCCTGGAGCTAACAACCCAGGGCTGAATCCCAGGAATGTTTACCGAATTGTTTGGTAGGACAATCGTGGTTTCCAATACTCAAGGGTAAGTGGAAAGAGGAGTAGAACAAGCATGAAAAAATCATTACAAATGTGTGGCAGTTTGATATTATTTATGAATTCCAAGAAGGAGGTATTGATTATCTTTCTAAACTGATCTGTTCCTTTGGGCATGATACTCTTTGATTGTATTAGATTCAGCTAAGGCATCTGATTAAATTATGTTAAGATTAGGACTTTGATTCAACTACATCATTAGAGTGTGACTCAGCATTGAGTCCCAGCCCCCTTGGACTGATAAAACAGACTCTCACACAGAAATAGACACACAGAAGCAGATATGCGGGAAGAGAGAGAGGCTCCACCCCGGGAAGAGTGATGAGCCCGATGGTCTACAGCTGACCTTGTGAAGAGAACAGAGCAGCTGATCCCAGAAAGAAATGAGCCCTGGTGAGATGGATGTGCCTTATCCCAGCCTACAGCTGAGATTGGAAGAAGCTGGGACCATGGAGGCTTAAGAAGAAGAGGAAGGCTAAACCCTTGCAGACATTGGCAGCCATCTTGCTTCACATATGGCCAACAGACTTTGGGTGAGAAAGTGCCTTCTTTGGTACCTTGAGTTGGACTCTTTAGCTTCTACCTCAATAAATACCCTTTATAAAAGACAACAGAGTTCTGGTACTATGCATCGACACCCCTTTGGCTGACTAATATAGCATGTGATTGGATTTTAGTATTAATACTTAAGAGAATGTGTCCATCCCATCCTATTTTCTATGAAAATTCTTGAATTCTGCCATGTGACTTTATGGCAGTTCTCTAAAGTCTGAAGACAAGAGTGAAAGTCCCTTTGGTCTGTTAGATTCTTTTGCATTCTTGATCTTTAAATGTCCAGTCCTTCCGTGGCCTTTCTCCATCCACACCACAGAGCAATCTGGTCATTGGAAGCAAGAAAGGTGGAATAAGAGCTGGGGGACCAGGAAACATCCCTAGAGTCTCACTTCTTTTACTTGTATGACAACCAGCACTGTGGCCACCCTTGCTGAGGGTGTCTTCCATGGAAATGTTATGTTAGGGGTGGTAGAGAAGGAGAAAGGGTAAGAATGATTGACACCCAAGACTGCTGGGAGCTTGGGAGGCAGTGAAGGGATAGCTGGAGGTGCTTAGCAGGATGGTAAATGCTGGGATAACATTCTAGGGGTTTAGGCTCTCGTTTAGGATCCTAGGGTAGAGCTACTCACTAGTGTTGCCAAGCCAACTTGTATTCAGGATTGCTTGGTTCCAGAGCCAATTTCTGAGCGATTCTGAATGACAAAAATGGCTATTTGACTTGGTTCCACTTAATTTTAAGTTCTGCCAACTGAGGCTTATCTGCAGGGCCCCCTCACATCTCCTTGTATTTTCTCATATTTCACCAAAATTCTCAAGCATTGCCAACTGTTGAGTGGCCTCTCCCTAGGCCCTCTCTTTTCCATTGACCTTGAACTCTCTTTCCTTCTGCATCAAAATGTGTTCTTCTCCAGTTAGGGATCACACTTAGGTGTTGCTGCTGTGTAATGTATTACTCAGCTCCCACCCCCAGATCACAAGTTAACCCAAAGGAATTCACAAGAGGAGGATTTTAATTCGGGAAATCAATGAGGTTATCTGTGGATAGATCTGGGATGGATGGCGATGAGTCTCTCTTGTGCCCCAATTAAGTACAGACAAGTGGCTGCCTGCTTCATCTAGACAAATGATGACCTTTTTGGTGATTATGAAACTGGAGAATGTATTCAATTATCTTGCAGGCAAAATAATGAGTTAGCTCATGAACACTGAGAGACTTACGGAGATCAACTTAGTTGAGCTAAGTTGTCCTCTCCGTCAGCTTCGGGGCCATTCTTTGGCACAAGATAGATGCTGTTGTGATATTGCAATCTACTGCGATAAAAATAACTCCTGATGTCAAACCCTCACCCCAGGAGCCTGCTTGGCTCCTAACCTAAGAGGAGGGGCCGTGGGCATGGCCAGGACCGAAGCTCCGGGGAGACAGAAATAGATCGCTAATGGCCTGCGGTGGAGTGGAAGGGAGTGGGAGGGGGACAGCTAGATTTATGAGGAAGAACGGCTCTGGGCATCTGCTCCGTCCTCACTCTCCTCTTTTCCCTGGGTCTATTTCTGGCTGCTCTTTCCGCAGCACAGGCAGCTCCTCAAAATAAAGAGCCCGGCTCCTGCCAGCCCCGGCCTCCGACCGCGCTCCGCGGCGAGGCGGGGACGGGTGACCCTCGGGGTCCGGAGCTTTAATTGAAAAATATCCCCTGCCTCGGAGAGGCGCGCGGAGGAAGTGATCTCATCCTCAGCGAGGGCCCCCAGCTTTCGCTTTAGTTTCTTGGTGCTGGAACTCGAGGCAGCAGCAGCGCTCAGCGGCTCCAGCCTGCAAGTGCAGGCCCCCGGCGGCCGGTGTGAGCTCTGCGGCTTGGGGGCCCGGCCCGGGGGCGGCCCCGCGGACCGTGACCCCGCAGGGCGCAGCGCGCGCCTCTCGGCTGGGAGCGGCTGCTGGCTTCCGTGCCGAGGTCTGGGCTGTGATTTTACTGTTACTAATACATTGCTCAGGGGTCAGTGGTTTCCCCCCCGAACTTCAGGGTCATAACGGAGACGGTTACGAGTTGAACTGTGCCCCCAGCCCTCCAAAAAAGTCCTCAGCCCCACTCCCAGGAAGGTTGTCCTGTTTGGAAACAGAGTCTCTTTAGATGCGGCTACTGAAGATAAAGTCAGCCTGGATTAGGGCAGGTCCTCTCCGGGTCCTTAGGAGAAGGGGACATTTTTGATATAGACACATGGGAGAAGGTCGTGTGAAGATGGAGGCGGCTCATCCACCAGCCAGGGGCGCCCAGGACGGCTGGAGCCCCCAGAAGCCAGGGAGGGGCAAGGAGGGAGCCTCCCCAGAGGTTTCCCAGGGAACCCCGCCCTGCAGACACCTAGATTTTATACCCTGGGCAGCCAGAACTAGAAGACAGAATGGTTCTGCTGTTTTAAGCTACCCAGTCTGCAGTACTTTGTAGTACAGTTGCTCTAGGAAACAAAGACAGATACAGAGGACGAAGATTAGAAGTTAAATGCCACACATGAATTTGGAACTTCTGTCCAGAAACAAAAAAGTTAGATGGATTTTGTATCGGCTCACACTCACATTAGATTCTTGTAAATCAAAGTTTATTGGGGAAAATATATATTTTTAAAAATATTTTGTGTTCATAGTATATGAGTCTACTTTGAAGATACTTCTTATTCTAATCAATCAGTCTAAAGAACCTAGAGTAAACTCATTAATTAAAATTCAAGCTTTCCTCCTCTTTAAAAAAAAACACTTCTTTTGTGTAAATATTAACTCACAAAAGCTGGTTCTGCCTGTTGTGGCAGAGATGGGGAGTAAAGTGATGAACCATGTCCATATCTTCAGGCCATAAGTTTGATGCAGCCACAAGAATAAAGTTTATGTTTCCTCTTTGAGGAAACATAAACAGTATACCCTACCAAAAATAAGTCAGGGATTTTATGCATTGCACAACAAGTAAAGGGAATCTGCATCCCAAATCTGGCTCTATCTCCAGAGATTCTAACCAAAGAATCTGTCTGCCTCTCAGAGAAATAAGTGAAGGGATTTGACTTCAGAAGAGGAGAACATTTAAAATCCATTTTCTCAAGTCTTTCCAGTCAAGAGGTCAACGTGGTGAAGCTTCTGGAGTAGCCCGATACAGAAGCTATGCAAGGAGCCTCTCAGGCTGGCGTTCCCTTCTCACAGTCACCCGATGTGGTCCCAAGACATCCTAGCCTTGCAAATTTAGAAATTTGATTTTTCATTTTCCCAGGGGTGGTCTGGCCCTTGGGGACAAGTCACTTAAAGACACTTGAGAGACTGACCTATAATCCAGAGCTCCATAGGTACAGCCAGAAACTGGAACCATAATGAACTTGACATGCCATAGCTGCTCAACGCCTCTCCTTGCAGAAAATTCCACGAGACAGTGAATATAGTTGCAGGGTGGTTTGGTGATCATGGGACCAAAGTGTGTGAAGAGGGGCTAGGAAATGGAAGTCTCTGAACAGCTGATAAGGTGGAAGTGTAACAACTTGGCTTACCCATCCTGACTGAGCTATACCTGCCGAGCACACGGGGAGGATTGTTGTCTTGGTTGGGTTCCCCAGAGGCAGATTTGTGTGAAAGTGCTTTACTAGGACGTGTTCTCAGAAGAAGCTGGTAGGCAAGTGGAGCAGCAGAAGGGGAAACGAAGCAAACTAAGCTGGGGTGGATTGTGCAGCAGTTCCCAAGCAGGTAACTTGGTTCAGTCCCACACCCGAGTTCTGCAGACAATGCGGGTCCCACCTCACACTGTCCCGATCAGGGGCCAGGGAGCAGAGTGTCCACAGTCCTGCACCCCAGGCCTGGGGCAAGAGCCAGCCACGAGGACCAGCAAAGCTGGCTGAATCAGCACTGCCTGGGGTCGCACTCCCACTTAGAGGCCACAGCCATTGGAAGTGACAGTGCACCAGAAGAGAGAGTGCCCGGAAACGGAAAGGGGCCCTCCAGGAAAGCCAGCACACCCCGCAGGGTGTACCAGGGATGTTGTGTCGCAGGCTCTCCCAGCTGCCCTTCTGCCTGGAGCGCCCCCTAGAGGCTGGCCTCTTCCTTAGCATCCTAACCAGTATCCTTTTGCTATCAAATGTAATTTAGAGTAAGTTCTACATATGGGTGAGCTTTTTTTTTTACCTCTTTACATAGAGTTTTTTTGTATTTAGAAAAAAATCCTTTTTTTATATATTAACACCCTATTCTTTTTGTTTTGTTTTGTTTTTAAAGATTTATTTTTTTATTTATTTCTTCCCCCTTCCCCCAGTTGTCTGCTCTGTGTCCATTCACTGTGTGTTCTTCTATGACCACTTCTATCCTTATTAGGGGCACCGGGAAGCTGTGTTTCTCTTTGTTGCATCATCTTGCTGTGTCAGCTCTCCATGTGTGTGGCACCATTCCTGGGCTGGCTGCACTTTCTTTCGTGCTGGGCGGCTCTCCTTACGGGGCGCACTCCTTGCACATGGGGCTCCCCTATGCGGGAGACACCCCTGTGTGGCACGGCACTCCTTGTGCGCATCAGCACTGCGTATGGGCCAGCTCCACACAGGTCAGGAGGCCCGGGGTTTGAACCGCGGACCTCCCATGTGGTAGATGGAAGCCCTAACCACTAGGCCAAGTCTGCCTCCCAGAAGAAGATCCTTAACATCACCCCAGGTACATACGGCTGGCATTGAATAAAGTAGGGGAAGAAAAGCATCTTGGGAACCACAGTTTAACAAAGGTGGGGTAGCTGGTCAATTCAATCCCCCTGTGGGGACTGAATTATGTGACTGGAGGGTGCCAGTCATCTAAGTGAAGAAGCGGAAGAAAGATAGCACTGACTAAATAGTTGATGCTTTGACTTTGATAGACGAGGAGACAAAATTACCCACCAGAAGAGGCCGTGCACAGACAAGGTTAACATGTGGAAAACACCCTCTGAGGCCCTTGGCCTGGGCCTCCAAGGTCTTGGAACCCTGCACAAATAAACTCAGGCTTGCCAAAGTGCTTCTTCTGCGAACCTAAACTAGGGAGCACAGCTTTATATATACTCTGTTACACAACTCCTCCCTCCGCTCCACATTTTCCCTGCTCTGCCTTGGTCTGACTCCTTACCCCTATTTCGATCTAGAATTCTTTCCTTTAGTTCCAGGGAAAGTTCTTTCCTAACAAGGTGAAAATGAAAGAGCTGTTCTCTATGGTTCAAGAACAAAGATCTCTCTCAGCCTCGAAATTTCTAATGCTATTCCACGAGTCTGAAGAATTTAAATTCTCTCCAGCTTCCTCTGAGAAGGGACAGAGCAGTCACTTGAGCCTGACATCACCTAGTTTCAGACTGAAGGTGAATTTCAGATAGAAGGCAAACAGTGCAGTTAGCAAGAAAAAGGTTCTTCATTTCGAGGGCCGATGAAAAGGCTGTCAGACGAGGAAGGCGCTTGGAGAGCGGCCTTGCTGAGCTGTGGCCAGGGCTTGGGGCTGTGTTTCCCCTTCTCCTAGGCCGGGGGACTTGGGCAGGGCTCCCAAGGTGTGCTGCTTGGAATTCTGCTCCAGGACTCAGGCGAGGGTGCGTGGAACTGCCCGAGCACTGTTTGCAGGGTGGACTAGCCCCTCTCCCGGCACCCCCTGATTGCTCTAGTTTGGGGGCCAGGAAGGAAGTGGGTGTCAGCTCTTCTCTGGTGAGATCCAGGGTGACTGGGGAGGGTGGTTCCCAGCAAGGGCGACCCACAGACCAGGCAAGGAAAGTCCCCCTAATTCCAGGCTGCTGGGCCACGGTGGAGCCCGTCGTAGGGCCTGCTTTCCACCCCTTGCTGTGTAACATGTTTCATAGGCCCTATTACTAAAATCGCATTTCCGTACTTTTCTGCCTGGCTTGACCTTGCCCTCGTCCGCTTCCCCCGTTCTTCTCCGCACATCATCTTTCAGGCTACAATTGCCACATGGCATTTAAGATCCAACTCAAATGCTCATCACTCCACAATCCCTGGCACAAACTTTTACATCCTCAGATACACAACAACTTGGTAAATGTTCTTTTATGAAACTAGTTTTTAAAAATTTTTTTCTATTATAAAGTTCCTTGACTTATCATTGTTCATTACTTCAGTGCCTTGGTGGTGCCTTTTGTGCTTCATTTTCGTCAGCTGTAAACTGGGGATAATAATAAGAGTACTTTTTAAAAATACATATATATATTTTTTTAATTAAAGTTAATAGATCACAAGAAATGTTACATTAAAAAACATAAAAAAACAAAAAACATAAGAGGTTCCCATATAACCCACTCCTTACCCCCCACCACATTATTTTTGTAAATTGTATTTTTTTTGAAGATACATACATCACACCAAAAATGTTGCATTAAAAAATAATAAGAGTACTTACCTCAGTGGATTGCCGTGATGAGTAAATGAGTTAATAGATGGAAGGAGTTGAGACTGAACCCGATATATAGTAAATGCTCAAAAAGGTTAGCTATCAGGATTGTGTCTGTTGTCATAATAACCTGATACAGTTTCAGTAAATATTTTGGAATGAATGAATAGATTAAAAAATTATTAATTACCCAGGAGTAATAGGAGACGTGGAAACCGAGTCCTATTTCCTAGAATCTTCTGAAGGAGTGGTCAGTTATCACTGGTCTTAGATGGAGAGTCTGGGAGTTGTCTTTTCTTGTTAGCCCATATAATGGCCTGCAAATCTTACAACCTGCTAAATAAAACCCCAGATGACATTTAATAGGAAAGCTTTGAACAATAGTTTCTTCTCAGAAGGAAAGGAAATTGTCATGTGTTTTTATCATTGTTTCAGAATAATAGTGATTTCTACAGATATGAATAATTTTTAAATACTTAGGATTGAGAATTTAGGAAAATCACAAGGAGCCTTGTTACTTAATTGTAGCACTGGATGTGTAAACCCAGAAGACTTTGAGCCTCTTGAAATTTTTCAAAGAACTGCTGATGCTGTCAGTCACCCATGATGAGTTGTTTGTAGGGTATTGTTTGGTTCCGCTGATTTTTCCTACATTATTCTAGGTGTACATGCTCTCTCTCCCTCGCAGAAGGCAGTTAGCTTTTAGGAGGAATTCAGTAATCTGCATTCCTCTTTTCTTTTCTTTAAAGATTTATTTTTTATTTATTTCTCTTCTCCTGCCCCAGTTGTCTGCTCTGTGTCTATTTGCTCTGTGTTCTTCTGTGTCCACTTGTATTCTTGTCAGTGGCACCCAGAGTCTGTGTTTCTTTTTGTTGTGTCATCTTGCTGCGTCAGCTCTCCGTGTGTGTGGTGCCATTCCTGGGAAGGCTGCACTTTTTTCGCCCTGGGCAGCTCTCCTTACAGGGCGAACTCCTTGCATGTGGGACTCTCCTACGCAGGGGACGCACCTGCATGGCATGGCACTCCTTGCGCACATCAGCACTGAGTGTGGGCCAGTTCATCACATGGGTCAAGGAGGCCCGGGGTTTGAACCATGGACCTCCCCTGTGTTAGGCAGACACCCTTTCTGTTGGGCCAAGTCCACTTCCCTGCATTCCTCTTATGTCCATTCTCTCCTAGGACCTGACAGCCCAATGGGTCTCATGTTCTGATGGGAGCATCGCCAAGATTTCAAGGCATCCCCAGGCAACCACTCAGTGGCTCTCCCAAAACAAGGCATTTAAATAAGACCCTAAAATTATTCTAACACAGATGTATTTAGAAAGACTGCTTTCCACAGACACAAACCCAGATCCCAAAGAAGCTGCACCTTGAAAGTAAGCTCTGGCCCCACTGGGTACATTGAAGCAGAGAATTGAGTGGCAGCCACTGCAGGCATGAAGTTGAGCAGGTTTCTCCTGCAGGACAGAAGACAAGTGCCTGGAGAAATGGCCCTCTGGTGTCTTTAACTTTTGGGTACAGACACCCCTCCCCATGAGAGAGGTGCAGCTTTCCAGACCATGGCCTTCTACAGGACCTCCATGACTCTGCAATGAGCCTGTACACCACAGGCACCCTAATCTTTCCAACCAGCACGGCTCAAGTAGGGTGGGGAGGTGGACTGTGTTAGTCCTCATCTTTCTCCATGGTGCCTAGTTCATGACAGCCAGGAGCTGCTCTCTCATTGTGTGGCCAAAAGGAATATCTGCTAGCTCAGGAGGCCAGGCAGTTGTCTTGGGCCTGACCCTCTCCAGTTCAGGAGAGCCAGTCTGAGTTCCTTCTCATATGAGGGATCTCTGTGCTCCATGCAGACCCATGTCACCTCCCCACTGGGTGAGCTGTTCCTCCAGGAACACTGCCACCAGCTCCTTCTCTTTGCACATGTCCTAGTTACTCAAGGTCTTGACTCTTGGCTCCAAAAATTTTGGAAGGGCTTGTTGGGCTCAGTTCATAGCTCCTCTGGACAAGAACAGCAACCAACAGGGATGGGTTTGAGAAAGAGGGAACAGCTGAAACAATTGCCAGAATTCTTGACTCCAAAGACTCTTTCCAACTTTCAGGGGCAGCTCCTGCTTTCCCTCTGTGGGCAGATGTACATCCACCTCCTGAGAAGAGAGCCACTGTGGTTTCCAGGGCAGAAAACTATGGGATTTGTGGCATCTAATATTTGTTTTTTTTCATAGCTTAAGATTTACTTTGATCATGTTTACAATATGTTGTGAATTCATTTTTGGTATTTTCTGAAGAATTTAAATTATTAAATGAATGTACTTAAGTCAAGTGTGATTTTTGCATATTGGTTTATATTTTATTGCCATGAGCCAAAAATCAGATACTTGAAGAAAAGCATCTGTGAAATTCTACTGATTTAAAATTGACTTATTTTTTAAAAAAATAAATCTAATTATCAAACCTAAAACAAAAAACAAAAAAACCCTGCAGAACCTGACTTCCCAGAAGAACTATTTCCCTGGAATATCTCCAGGATATTCCACAAGCTTCCAGATAATTTGGGGGGATGTGGACCTGTGAACTGGGCAAGACTGAATCCCTGAGTCTGTTGCTCACTGTCCTTGGTAGGCCCTGCCACTGAACAAGCCTTGGCTTGTTTATACAAAGAGAGCATATGAAACTGTTAAGGTTTGAGCAGCCAAAAATCTAACCCAGAGCCTGTGTAGCAAAGGAAGTCTGTTAAGACACTGATTTCATACTAGAGTTTTCTAACTTGTGAACTGGAATTTTCCCAGTAACATTTGAATTTTAGTCACTTGTGGGAAATTTAAATTCTAATTATGAAAATTTGGTTGTGAAATAAGTATACCCAAAATTAAGTTTCCTATTATCATTTTGTTTTTAATTTTTAAATGATTATAAAAAGAGACTTTCTTCTGGGAAGAGGCCAAGGTAGTGGGTAATTCTTCCTGAAACTGTAAAATATGTGTACACTGTATTGACACCAACAAAAACAAAATGAAATAGAGTGAATGAGTGAACCAGATGAGTGGCCATGGAAGTCCACAGGGAAGGTTGGGTGAGGGTTGGCCTATGCCCATGAGCTGGCCACAACAAGCTGCAAGAGAGAGAAGCAGCCTTCCTGCCCACTGACTCCAGCTCCCCAGGAGGTTTCTGGGAGCTTCCAGCCTGGAACAAAGGACTGAGTCATCCCAGGGTTGGTTAAAAGAAGAGGGAGGAGGAAGGACAGGTGTGGCGATGACATGGTGCAAGGGTCTCCAGCCAGCTCCAGGTTCTTAGGTGCCACCAGCTGAGGGAGAGGCTCCTGGACACCCTGGCCTCCACCAACCACTGGCAGGAAAGATCAGAGGGCCCCAAGCTCTGCACGCCCCTGCAAAGTGCCCCATTCCCTCCACCCTCCTCTCAAGCTTCACAATCAGTGTGTCTGAGGCCATCTTGTACCATCTCATGATACACTTCCCAGCTGTTAGTCACTCTGCATAGAAGGACCCCACATTATCTCCCTCCCTGTAGACCCAGACCCCATGCCGTCCCACCTCCCCATAGCCCAGACCCCACAAC
The DNA here is from genome assembly GCF_030445035.2 of Dasypus novemcinctus. Taxonomy (NCBI): domain Eukaryota; kingdom Metazoa; phylum Chordata; class Mammalia; order Cingulata; family Dasypodidae; genus Dasypus; species Dasypus novemcinctus. The sequence goes on along the minus strand of NC_080677.1, from coordinate 159,175,328 downwards.
ACCCCATCTCCCTGCAGGCCCAGACTCCACACCATGCCATCTCCCCAAAGGCCTGGACTCTACGACATCCCACCACCCAGCAGAGCTCTCTAGACCCCATTGTCCATAACTCCTTAACCTAAAACATTTATTGTTGTAACATATATATAACATAACTTAACCATTTTTAAGTGTACAATTCAGTGGCTTTAATCACAATTACAATGTTGTGCTGCTATCACCACCATCCATTACCAATTTTTTCCATTGCCCAGAACAGAAACCCTGCACCCATTAAGTATTAAGTTCCCATTTCCTAGCCCTTGGCAACCCCTAGTCTACTTTCTGTCTTGTGAATTTACTTATTCTAGATATTTCATATGAGTAGAATCATACAATATTTGTCTTTTTTTTGTCTGGCTTATTTCATTCAATAGGCTGTCTTCAAAGTTCAAGCACATTGTAGCATGTATCAACTTCTTTTTATGGCTAAATGATATTCTACCATATGGCTGTAACTTATGTTGGTTATCCATTCCTCTGTCAATGGACACTTGAATTATTTCCACCTATTGGCTATTGTGAAGAATGCTACTATGAACACTGGTATGTAAGTGTCCACTTGAGTCACTCCTCAACTTTGGTAACTTTCACTGCAACTTTTGGAATTATGGTCAGTTTTGGACAAAGTCTCTGTATCCTCCAGGGCCTTTTGAAATTCCCCTTGACTGTTTTGCCCCTCTGAGACCCCAGCACCCATAGCCCTTGATCTCCACACTCTCCATCCCCCTCACTGGACTCTGGGCTGGGAGATGCGCCCTCCTTTTCCTCATAGTAATTCCAGGCTATCCTTTCTTTTTCTCCTCTACAATTCCCATGGCCCTGCCCCTCCCTGTTGCAGTCTTTACCGCTCCCTTAGTTACCCTCCCCCTCATTTCTCTGTGAGTTTAGAGTGTCTTCATGCTGTGCTCTTCAAAATTCTTGATGAGTAAATGTCTGAAAACACTCCTTCAATATTCTGACGTCTTCCTCCTTAACTTTCTCTCCCCAGTGGCCTGCCCTCCACCTATCACGCCCAGGATTTCTCATCATCAGGAGCTATCACCCCACCTCCACCCCGCAATCTCTCTGAACACCTCCTTTCAGCTCAGTTTACTATCCTGGCTTTAAGAATTCTTTGACCCTCTTTTGACATTTTTCTCTTGGTTTTGAGGGCCCCACACTGTTGCTCAGAATTTGGATAGGACTAGAAATCTGGGAAAAATTGTGAATGTGGAATTAGTGGGTGTAGCAGTTTGATATTATTGATGAATTCCAAAAAGAAATATTGGATTATGTTTGTAAACCGATCTTTTCCTCTGGGCATATTAGAATATATTGGATTCATAGATTTCCTTGATTAAGTAATCATGTAAACCTCTTGTGCCAGTAGGGCATTGGGTCCCCACCCTTTGGTGGGTGGGAACTCATAGGTAAAAGGCATGGCAAAGGACAGAGTTGAGGATTTTTGAATCTGGAGTTTTGATGCTGGAGTTTGATGCTGAAGTCTTAAGCAGGAGCCCCGGGAAGTAAGCTCACAAAGGAAAGGGAAGCCAGCCCCAAGAAGAGAGGAAGCCCAGGAAGAAGCAAATCCTGGGAAGAAAGGAATCTTGAGTACAGAGAGAAGCAAGACCCTGGAAGGGAGGAACCCAGGAAGCCTGGACCCTCGCAGATGTCAGCAACCATCTTGCTCCAACACGTGAAAATAGACTTTGGTGAGGGAAACTTATGTTTTATGGCCTGGTATCTGTAAGCTCCTACCCCAAATAAGAACCAGCCAATTTCTGATCTTTTGCATCAGCACCTCTTTGGCTGACTAATACAACCCCTTTGGCTGACTAATACAGTGGATGACTTGGAGATGGTGGAGACAGAACAAAGAGCTTGAGAACAAGGTCAAAGTGTTGGTTTACTTAGTTTGCGATTAGGTTTGAGACCAGTCTGCTTGAAATTATGGGAGAAACTCAGTGATAAGCTTGGAAAATTTAGATGCATATAGAAATTGATTAATAAATATTAGCATTATTATTTTAAATAGGTCTGTTTAGAAAGTGTTAACTTGTAGTGATACTGTCTTACTATTCATAAACAACTGTGCTCTTTATTATACTTAATTTCTTTTGTAAGACCATAGGATGTTGGGTTTTTTTTAGATTTTTTAAAACTTTTTATTTTGAAATACTTTCAAATGTACAGAACAGTGACCAAAATACTGCAAGCACAATACAGGGAATTCCAACATACTCTTATCCCCTCAGTTACCCAGATCCAACAACTTTTAATAGTTTGCCACATTTTGACATATCATTCTATCTATGTATATCTATTTATCTACCTACCTACCTACCTATTTCCTAAATATTTGAGAGTAGGTTATATGTATTATGCTCCTTAACACTTCCAGGTACTTTTCCTAAGAACAAGAATATTCACTTATGTAACTACCCTAAATGCAGTAACCAAGCTCAGGAAATTTAATATTGATATCAATATTAAATCAAAACTTACAGATTATATTCCATTTTTTTATTTGCCCCAATAAATTTCTTTTTGGGCATTTTCTCCTCCATTATTCAATCCAGATCAGGATCATGGATTGCACTGACATGTTAGATTAATTTGCTCTTGGACATGCTGGATTTGAAGTTTCCTATGTTTTGTCTGAGTGGGCAACGTGTAGCAGGCATATCTAGACGAGAGACGTCTATTGGAGTCATTGGCATCAAAGCTGTAGTTGAAGCCACATAACCTGGGGTCACTGCAGGAGAGCAAGGGGAATGAGAACAGATGCCGAAGTGCGACGGTTTGCTCGGTCGGTAGAGGTGGGGTCTGGCTGCGGACGAGGGGTCAGTCCAGCTCTGGACGAGGGGTCGGTCCCACTTGGGACGAGGGGTCGGTCCGGCAGCAGACGAGGGATCGGTCTCACAAGGGGTTGCGCGGTTCGGCTGACGGGGTCGCCCGGCGAAGCCGGCGATGAAGGGGTCGCCCGGAGAAGCCGGCGACGAAGGGGTCGCCCGGAGAAGCAGGCGACGAAGGGGTCGCCCGGAGAAGCAGGCGACGAACTGGGGACAAGGGAGGCCAGGCCCTTGTTGGGGGCTCTCAGGACTGGAGGGCGCACGGCAGAAGAACTACCGCGGAGACAAGGTAAACACGCAAGTCCACTTTATTGAGAGAGAGGCAACAGTTTTATAGGGGCTGGGGAAGGCTGATTGGTCGAAGCCACGCCCTGTTCTGATTGGTTGCCGGCGAAAGGTCAGTGGGAGGTGCTGGACAGGGGAGGGGTGGTGGTTAGGGATTGGCTGTCACTGTTGCTGGGGGAAGGGGCAGGGTTTAGTGATTGGTGGCTGCTGTTGCTGGGGTGGAGGGCAGACTTGAGTTTCCCGCCCACGCCTGGCTGTTGCTGCTGTCGGGGGAAGGGAAAAGGGCGGGCTGGATTTTTCCGCCCACGCCTGGCTGTTGCTGCTGTCGGGGGAGGGGAAAAGGGCAGACTGGAATTTTCCGCCCTGTGCCTGCGCAGGGAGAAGGAAGAAGAAGGGTGCCGCCCCACAGGCATCGTGTGGCGCCATCCGGGAGGAGGGGCGGCCGCGGAAGCATGGCTGCCGAGAAGGGGAGACCCGAGGGCACTCTGCGCCCATGCCGAGCTTCCTTCAGGGGTGGCGGTGAGTCCGACCAGCCACCCTATTATGGGGGCAGCGGCTTGGCCTGCCGCGGCTGCTCCCCCGCCAGGCCAGCAAACCACACTTCAGCCCGAGGGGTGACCACACCGAAGGATGCAACCTTTGCTACAAATGGACTGGGGTAGCCAGAAAAGGAGTTTGTGGGACATTTAATAAGTAAATAGCATAAAGCATCATGAGCAAATAGCTTTCAGAGGCCAAAGAAGGTGCGCTCTTTAGGAAAGGAGGGTCACAGTGGCAGCAGTTAGAAACATGACTAAGAGTATTCTGTTTGGAGACCACAGCTCATCGATAACAACGGCTCTAGACAGCGCCAAGGAGAAGCCCCAGAAGCTGCTTTGGCCAGCCTTGGCAGCGGGCTCTGGGTGCAGCCTCTTCTTTGGCTGTGGAAGGGGATTGTCCAAGGGTACAGGACCCCAGAGGGATGACCTCCCTTGAGTGTGTCTGAGCCTTCTGTTCTGGACTTCTTCATGAATGCTCCTTACCTCAACCACTGACATTATTTGGAAAATCCTCTTTGGGTTGGAAGAATGGAGGATTTCTGCCAAGCCGTCCTGTCTGCCTGGCGCATCTGCTGCGCATGTGCGTGTGCTATGGGGGGGAGCTTGTGTGTCGACCGCGAGGTGGGAGCTCAGGTTGCACTCTCCAAAGCCAAATGGGAGGGGAGTAGAAGATGAGGTCAGACAGAGAACAAAGGGATCAGACTAGGGAGATCATTTTAAGGACATCTCTGCTGAAATTATTTTTCCAAAATGACGATGGCCTGGCTTGATAGGCCACTGGAAAAATAGGAAATGGAGAACCAAGTTGATAGAGTAATGACATTCACTACCTTGCCTCTTCAGAGAGGTGAGCAAGGGGCAAATGACACGAACTGAAATGCTAGGAAGAGGGGTTTTGATCACACACAGGGAAAGTGTCATGGTGCTTTAGCATGAAGAATTTTGAAAACTGGGTGTAACATGAGGAGAGTGCATTAAGACAGGGAGTGGAGGAAAGCAGTAGAGGGCATTCCCAGTCCATGCTCTCTGCTATGTCTTCCCTGTCGCACCTCCTAGCATAACAGTGCCTCTTAAATATAGCAAGGAGAACCCCTGCCTGGCTCCATATTTCAAAACACCAGCTCTGGTGCAAGGCACCACAGGGCCACACACCCCCTCCAGGCCCCATGCAGGGTACCTGGAACCTTAGAATCATCTATTCCAACTCTCCCAAGCCGGGCCCCAGCATCTATACCAGCCTCTCTGTAGCTCGAGCCTCAGGAGGGCCCCCCAGGCTTCCAGGGTCCTAAGGGGTTGCTGCAGATGGACCTGGGATGGCCACAGGCAGTCGCTGCCATGCCACGCAGAAAGGAGCCCAGGGGTAAGAAGAGAAGGGGCTGGCTCGTGGCGAGGGCACAGAGGCAGACGCTTCTTGCAGGTTGGCATTCTGGCACTGGAAGTGAGGAATCCGACCTCTGAATTCAAACCTGACATCCCACGTCATTACAAAGCTACATCCGTCAAGGAGGGGGTGTAGAATATATTTTATGCAACCGTGTGTAGCTTGATTAATAATTTGAATATTGGACAAATGGTAGGTGGCCTCCACTGGTTCAAATGTTGGGGCAGCTTGCCTTCTGTTCGAGTCACCAGGTCCCCAGCTGATACCCGGTAAGAGCCAATCCCAGTGACTCATTTTGATTTCACACAGTTGATTCATTTTCCCTTGGCTTTGGCTTATTATAATGTCCAAAGCTTGCCATTTCCTCATCAAAGCATCTAAATTTTTGTGTGTAAATACTGGGATTTGTGACATTTGCCCTTTACTTACGTATCTGAAGAGGCAAAATGATAATAGCTGTACTTTTCCTGTTAGCGCAATGATTTGTGTCCTCTCCTTTTCAACTTTTTTACTATCCTGCCAAGCCTTGTTTTTAGGCTGTTGGAGTTTATCCTAATATTGCAATGGTCATCTTTAAATAGAGACGTCTATCTCGGCTTCAATTAATTCAGAGGCATTCGGGCAAACTGCAGTCATCTCTTAGCCTGGCAATCAAGTTGGAAGTTTTATTTGCCATGACTGAGATGGGTCAGCAGATGGCAATGAATATCCTGGAAGAAAGAAAGAATTATTTAGGCGAGGAGAAAAATCGCACGGGAGAGAATATTCGCAGGAGTTGGGATGCAGAACTGCTACAGAAGTGTCTTTCCTGTAGGCCTGAGGTGGGGCGGGGCGCTCAGTCCTTCCAGGCCCCTTGCCAGCTGTCATCGGACACCCCTTGCTTGTTGTGCCCTTTCCTACTCCACCTTGTGCACCCACTGCTCAGAACCTGTTGACATCATGGTGAAACCAAATGTACGTGCAGATTGGGGAACTCGGAGAAAGGGAGATGAGGTGGGAGTGGCTTGAGCCGAGCACCCCGGGAGGGCCTGGCCAGCGGGGCTGGCGCCCTGCACTGAATGTCCCGCTCTGACCTGCTCTCCGCTGCACCGCTTGTCCGGTCTCCTTGCTGCTCAGTATGCATCACGCGTCTGCAACTGAGTCCCAGCTCCAGAGCCAGCGCTCCCTTCCAGGCAGCCCCAGGAGCTGACAGCTCATTTAACCTGTGTGTCTTCAGTTCAGGTCTTATCTGGCGGTTACTATGGCAACTCCCAAAGCTCCTCAGGCTTTTTCCCTGACTGACCAGGCCTGGAAACCCATTCTGGAATGGACAATGCTATATTTGGGGGAAATTTTAATGAAAGAGCAGCGTGACCTAGTTTTAATGGTACACAATGAAATGGTGGCGACATGAGATGTTAGTAAATGGAAAGAGGCAGATGTTGCCAGAAAGATGGGAAGACAGGCAAAGCTGAATGGAGGTGGCGAAGTGAACTCATCCTCTATTTCCTCATCTTCCAAGAAAAATGAGCTCACCACTCATCTTAGTGGATCAATCCTCTGAAATAATGGGGACATTTCTGAAAACGCAGAAATCAGAATCGTTTTCCTGTTTTAATAAAAATATAAAGTTGAGGTTATTTTACTTCATTAAAAAAGAGAAATGATTTAGAGATGGAGTGGACATCACCATCCCAGGGTTCATGGGGTGGAGGAATAAAATATATTAGAGTAGACTGACTGGTATTCTGCGGCGGCTCACTCGGTCGGCAGAGGTGGGGTCTGGCTGCGGACGAGGGGTCGGTCCAGCTCTGGACGAGGGGTCGGTCCCGCTTGGGACGAGGGGTTGGTCCCACTTGGGACGAGGTGTCGGTCCGGCAGCAGACGAGGGATCAGTCTCACAAGGGGTTGTGCGGTTCGGCTGATGGGGTCGCCCGGCGAAGCCGGCGACGAGGGGGTCGCCCGGAGAAGCAGGCGACGAACTGGGGACAAGGGAGGCCAGGCCCTTGTCGGGGGCTCTCAGGACTGGAGGGTGCACGGCAGAAGAACTACCGCGGAGACAAGGTAAACAGGCAAGTCCCCTTTATTGAGGGAGAGGCAACAGTTTTATAGGGGCTGGGGAAGGCTGATTGGTCGAAGCCACGCCCTGTTCTGATTGGTTGCCGGCGAAAGGTCAGTGGGCGGTACTGGACGGGGGAGGGGTGGTGGTTAGGGATTGGCTGTCGCTGTTGCTGTGGGAAGGGGCAGGGTTTAGGGATTGGTGGCTGCTGTTGCTGGGGTGGAGGGCAGACTGGAGTTTCCCGCCCACGCCTGGCTGTTGCTGCTGTCGGGGGAGGGGAAAAGGGCAGACTGGATTTCTCCGCCCACGCCTGGCTGTTGCTGCTGTCGGGGGAGGGGAAAAGGGCAGACTGGAATTTTCCGCCCTGCGCCTGCGCAGGGAGAAGGAAGAAGAAGGGTGCCACCCCACAGGCATCGTGTGGCGCCATCCGGGAGGAGGGGCGGCCGCGGAAGCATGGCTGCCGAGAAGGGGAGACCCGAGGGCACTCTGCGCCCATGCCGAGCTCCCTTCAGGGGTGGCGGTGAGTCCGACCAGCCACCCTATTATGGGGGCAGCGGAATTAGGCCTACCGCGGCTGCTCCCCCGCCAGGCCAGCAAACCACACTTCAGCCCGAGGGGTGACCGCAGTATTCTACTATAGAACTATTGTGACTAGTAACGGGAGAAACTGTAGCACTGATCTGCAGAAAGTGGCCGTGGTACTCACTAAAGGCAGGGAGAGGGAAGAAGAGATGTGATGTGGGGACATTTTTGGGACTTGGAGTTGTCCTAAATGATATTGCAGGGACAGGTGCTGGACATTATATATCCTGCCACAGCCCACTGGGTGGACTGGGGGAGAATGTAAACTACAGTGTAAACTATAATCCATGGGTGCAGCAGTGCTGCAAAATGTATTCACCAAATGCAGTGAATGTGCCACAATGATGAAAGAGGTTGTTGATGTGGGAGGAGTGGGGTGGGGTGGGTGTGGGGTACAAGGGAAGCTCTTACATTTTTTAATGTAACATTTTTTGTGGTCTATGTATCTTCAAAAAAATACAATAAAAAATAAGTAAATAAATAAATAAAAGAAGCACTCCCCTCTGGGGGTTTGCTGTCTTTCCAGCCTCAGAGGGGTTTGTCTGTCTTCTTTTGCGAGGTTGTCTGATCCTGCATGAGCAATACCAGCTAACATTCCCTTTCTTCATGTATTATCCCTTTTCATTAAGTCTGTGATTTAACCAATTTCTGGCCAAATTTCCCTCTCTGTTAGGCACTGTTTTTTGACAGGGTCTGTGATTGGTTCTGCTAGGAAAATCAGCCTGGCTGTAGAGCACTGAAACCAATAATTCGCTCTGAAGGTATGGAATTCACAACTGCTGCTCGAAAAGAGCTCAGTTTCCCAAACACTCTCCCTCTGAGCTGGCCCACCCCTCTTGTCTCTTGTTAAAATTCCACTAAGTTTGCTTCTCAGCTATATAAAGGCTTTATATCATCTTTAAAAAAAAAAAAAAAAAAGGGAAATGAAACACAAAAAAATGCATTGCCCATTTGAAAATGGGGAATAAAGATCCCTGACCATTTAAACCTCAACTTTCCTGTGCTACTCATTTCCTTTTCTAACACCCAGGGGCTCTTGTGGCAGGCGCCTCGCGAGGCCCCCACGGGCCCCCACCTGGTATTCCTGAAAGCACCTCCCTTGACTACGGCTTGGAGAGATTGATTTGCTTCCACTGGATAGCATACTACAGACACGATTTGTCTCTTCTCAGGTTAGGACAAAACGACCCTGGGTTCTGTCGTGAGGGCCCTCCGACCACGTGCGGACAGGCTCGCACACCTCCCAGGAGCCAGGAGAGCGGGCTTGATAGCAGGGGCTGCTCCAGCTGAACCTTCCCATGCCCACAGCTCTAGCCGACAGCTTGTCTGCACCCTCATGGGAAACCCTGCGCCAGAGGCACCCAGCAAAATTTATCTGGTCCACAGAAACTGTGAGATGATAATGTTGGTTGTTTTAATCTGCTAAGTGTTGGGGTAATATGCGGCAATTTATTACATGGCAAAAGATAACTAATATTAATTTTAGTTTTGCTTCCATCATCTGGATGGTGGTTATGAGGGCATGCTCTTAGATGAGTCCAGTAATCTCTGATCCCTGGTTTCATCCTTTGCCAGGTGTGGGACTTTGGAAACAGTATCTGGCCTCCGTGGGCCTCATTTCTCATAGCTATAAAATGGGTTGATTTAAGGACCAAAGGATTTAGAAAACATCTAGCTCATAGAAAATGCTTAATTAGCTTTTATTATTACTATTGAATGCATATTGTTCACATTTCAAACCAACTAGTTTCTCTAAGTCTACATCTGTAATTTGTCTTTAGAGACTAATTTCCCCCAATGAAAAAAAAACCCTAGCCATTGTAGAGTTTTGTTGATCCATTCCAAATTGAAACAATGCAGAGTAAACCTAAGCAGCTTGTGAAGGCATTGCAATGGCCACATCCTGTGATGTGACTGTGCTCCATCTCAAACACTCCTTTAGATGATCTAAGCATCACAGCTAGTCCAGAGAAGGGCAGAAGCCAACTGGCCAGAAAAACATGGGGATCTCAGGTGGACAGTCCATACCTTTTAAGAGCAAGCAAGATAACGATGTTTTGGGTGGATAGGTGTGAAAACACATGTGATCCATAAACCTAACAATATATTAGCAATAACTGGACCACAAATCTGTGCACTTTGTTCAGTAGCACCTAGTGGTGGGGACTCTGCCAGATCCAAAGGGTGTGGAAGCCACAGTCCCTGGACTTCTGTGCCTGTGGTGGAATGGGACGATTTCAGGGTGCTCCCCAGAAGCCAGAGAACAGATGCAAGAGGGACAGTGTGTGTGCGAGGCGGTCAAGGAAGGAAGGCTCTTGGGTTGAGAAGTTCTGTGTGGCCTCCTCCAGGAGGCCAGCCAGTTCTCCACTCTATCAGAGAGGGCATAAAAAATAAAAGGGAGCTGTGTCTGCTCCCCCCTTGGCCTCACCTACAAGGTGCAAGCATGGCAGAGAAGATTCAGGGATTTGGTTAATTCTAATATAGATGTGTCAATGGCAGATCTCAAATTCAAGTGTTTGCTGCTGTTGGTAGTGGTTTGCTGCTACTATCTCCTGAACTACTAGCTACTGAGTAATAGTAGAACAGCCCTAAAAGGTAGATGCTAGTAGACTTGTTTTTTAGATTGAACAAAAAACTAACTAAAACACAAAGAAGTTGTTTATTTTCCTAGCTGCTAAACACACACCCTACAATAGGTTGGCTTAGCAACAGGAATTTATTGGCTCATGGTTTCAGAGACTTGCTCCTGGGGTCAGTATCCTCTGGCTGGCAGGCAATCTTTGAAGGGTTCCTTGGTTTTTCCATCATATGCAACATTCACAGCGGTGTCTTCTCTTTTCTCCTCTGTTTTCCATTGACTCCCAGTTTCTGGCTCCCTTTCTGTCTATCCACTTTCATTATGCCTTTAAGGACTCCAGCAACCCTTTATTTTATTTATTTTATTTTATTTTATTTTATTTTATTTTATTTTATTTTATTTTTTGAGCATTTATTTTTTTATTGTATATTTTTTAAGATACATAGATCACAAAATATATTACATTAAAAAATACAAGGGAAGCAGTTGTGGCTCAACTGATAGAGCATCCGCCTACCATACGGAGGGTCCAGGGTTCAATACCCAGGGCTTCCTGATCCATGTGGTGAGCTGGCCCATGCGCAGTGCTGATGCGCGCAAGGAGCGCTGTGTCATGCACGGGTGTCACCCGCGTAGGGGAGCCCCCTGCGCAAGGAAGCCACCCCATGCGAAAAGAGCACAGCCCTCCCAGGAGCAGTGGTGCAAACATGGAGAGCTGACAGCAGCAAGATGATGCAACAATAACAAAAAAAAGTGACAGTTTCCTGGTGCCACATGACAAGACTGCAAGCAGACACAGAAGAACACAGCGAATGGACACATAGAACAGACAACTGGGGGGGTGGGGGGTAGAGAGAAATAAACTGAAAAAAAAAAATACCCCACATTCCCCCCCCACATCAATAACCTTTTTCATCATTATGGCACATTGACTGCATTTGGTGAATACATCTTGGAGCACTGCTGCACCCATGGATTATAGTTTACCTTGAAGTTTACACTCTCCCTCAGTCCATTCAGTGGGTTATGGCAGGATATATGATGTCCAGCATCTGTCCCTGCAGTACCACCCAGGACAACTCCAAGTCCCAAAAATGCCCCCACATCACATTTCTTCTGTCTCCCTGCCCTCAGCAACTACCGTGGCCACTTTCTCCAGATCAATGCTACATTTCTTCCAAACCCTTTAAGTGAAAGGGTTAAAGCCCCACCTGACTCAGCCCGGCCACATCTTAACTGAGGTCACATCTTCAAAGTCCTAGTCCACATCTTCAAGGTCCACACCCACAAGGCAGGGGCTGGCGCCTGAACAGGCCATTTTGAGGGACAGAATGCAATCCGCAGCCACACAGGCGGTAAGCAGCAGAGCTGGGGTGAAAATCAGGCAGCCGGTCCGCAGAACCTGCCTCTAGGTGCTACAGACTCTCTGGCATATTTTTCTAAGCTTCCACGTCCTTTTAATTCCAAGCTCATTTCCTGCTGAATTGCAGAAGCTTCGTCTCAGGCAGACCAGGGTGGGCCCCACTTCCCCTGGGGTTGCGTTGTAGTCCGTTGAGGAACTTAGAGCTCGGGTGTCTAGGATGGCGGTGGAGAATCTGGTCCTTGGCCATCAAACCACACTCAGGGCGGTGCTGTCTTCCTACCAGTGTCCCTCAGGCCCTGCTCCTTCTACGGCACCCACTTGGTGCTGGCCTGTGGCAGACCGCGAGGCCGTCTCATCCACCTACCCACAGACGCAGCGCCACGGGAAGCGGGGGGAGGGAGCTCTGTCTCCCCATCGCAGCCTGCGGGGCTCTAAGCGGCTGGTGAGACGGGCCCAGCGCAGGAGCAGAGGCCCTGGGCGCTGTCAGCTCTGCCCCCCACCCTGCTCCCCCAGATGCCAGGAGGCGCCTGCCCTTTCCTGGGCTTTCATGGCCGGAGGTAATACAAACTCTTGACCGGGTCAAAGTGTATTTTGCTGATTTTTTAAGGCAAGGTTTTTTTCCTTCAAGTAGCGGGTACTCTGGAGAGTTTTGAACCTGAGATACTCCTCCCAGCTTACTTCACTCAACCCGGCATGGGCTGAGCTCGGTGGGCCTGGAAATGCGCAGGCCCGGGCCCCACTGTGAGTCCCCGCCTCTGTCAGGGAGCACTGGTGGTTGAAGCCGGCCTTCCTCTGCAACCTTTCACACACACACACACACAAACCATACACGTACACACTCATAGACTCACACACACATACCCAAAACACACATGCCACACACATACACACCATGCAAATGTGTGCACATCCCACATATATGCACACACCACTCACATGCCACATATATGCACACATCACACATCCACACACATGTGTACTCATAGATTCGTACACACAACACACACCTATGCACACACAAGCATGCTTCTTCTCCCACGTGGGGGCAGGCCGAGGAGTGGTCTCTGCTGCCCACAGCCTGCCTGCCACATTAACGGAATTGAGATGCACCTCTGCCCCAGGTGTAGACTCCAAGCAGGAGTGTAAGAAATCCACCGGAGATGAACTCCAGGACCTTGGTGGCCCATCAGGCTGAGCCTCTCAGAACTTCTTCCTCTTCCACCAGCTGCATCTTCCACTGTGGTCTTTTTTTCTTTTTAAGATTTATTTTTATTCATTTCTCTCCCCTTCTCCCCCACCTCCACCCCAGTTGTCTGTTCTCTGCATCCATCTGCTATGTGTTCTTCTGTGTCTGCTTGAATCCTTGTCAGAGGCACCAGGATTCTGTGCCTCTTTTTGTTGCATCATCTTGCTGTGTCAGCTCTCTGTGTGTGTGGCACCATTCCTGGGCAGGCTGCACTTTCTTTCATGCTTGGTGGCTCTCCTTATGGGCGCACTCCTTGCGCATGGGGCTCCCCTACACGGAGGACACCCCTGCATGGCACAGCATGCCTTGCGTGTATCAGCACTGCATGTGGGCCAGATCCACATGGGTCAGGAGGCCCTGGGTTTGAACCCTGAACCTCCCATGTGGTAGGTGGACATTCTATCCATTGAGCCAAGTCCGCTTCCCTCCACTGTGGTCTTTTGAGCTGCATTGGCCAACTGCTTCCCCACTTTAATCCTCCCCCCCTCTTGGGGCAGGTCTCTGCTCAGCACTCCCCCTTCCCTAGCTGCTCTCCCCAGCAGAGTTTGTGTGATGTATACACAGCTTTCCCCAAAACAAAAAACCCACCAAGTTCCCCTGTGCGTCTTAGGCTTAGCACTTCATTCCAAAGTTTTGGGAGGAAAAGCTGATTAAGCATTTTCCAAATGAGGTCATTCATTTAGGCCTTGACAGCTATTAATATGGCATAATGAATTAACTTACCAAATGAATCAGTCGATTTAGTAGAAAAATCAGATCAAGCAGATAACTGGCTTGGGGTTCGGGTCTGATAAGTGGGATGACTAAAAAGGTCAAGTGAGTACATCAGATTAAATGAAATGCTTTTATGTGAGTTCAGTAGGATAGAAGCATTCACAGACCAGAAAGTGAGGGGCTTCCATGGTCCCTCGGCCTGAACCCAAAGTGGGGATGGGTGCTTGAGCTGAAGTCAGAGGGTGCCAGGGACCCGGGGCTACTGTCCTCAGCTCAGGTTTAAGAAGTCCTGTCACTTCAGACACAAGGCCCAGCGGTGGGCAACTCTACTAGGCGCCTCTTGCTGCTGTCACAAGCTATCACAAATGTAGTGGCTTAAAACTAAATACAGGGACGTGGATGTGGCTCAAGTGATGGGGCTTCCACCTACCACATGGGAGGACCCAGGTTCGACCCCGGGGCCTCTTGGTGAAAAAGAAGAGAAAGTGTACCTGCGTGGCGAGCCAGCGCCCACGTGGTGAGCCAGCGCCCGTGCATGTGTCCGCATGGTGAGTGGGAAGTGCCCACACAAGTGAGTCACACAGCAAGATGATGACACAACAAGAGAGAGACAAGGGGAGCATCAAGGTGAAGCACAGCAGAGACCAGGAACTGAGGTGGCACAGCTGACAGGGAACCTCTCTCCACATCAGGAGTGTCCAGGATAGAATCCCGGTGAATCTCAGAGGAGAGAAAATGAGAAGAGAAGACCACAGAGACAGCAAAAACAGCAGGGCAGGAGGAGGGGAAGGGGGGGAAATAAATAAAATAAATAAATCTTTAAGAAAAAACAAAACTAAATACAAATGTATTGTCTTACGGTTCTGGAGGGCAGAAGTCTGAGACATTCCACTGGACCAGAGTCAAGGAGACAGCAGGGCTCATGCCTTCTGGAGACGCTAGGCAAGAACCCGTTCCCCACCTCTTCCAGCCTCTAGGGGCCGCTGGCATCCCTTGGCTTGGAGTGTCGTTCCTCTGACCCTCCTTCCACTGCCACATCTTCTCCGGCTCTGACTCTCTCGCCTCTATCTTTCAATTATAAAGTCGGCTGCAATTACACTGGATCAACCCCATAATCCAGGGTCGTGACCCCACTGCAAGCTCCTCACCTTAATCACATCTGCGGAGTCCCTTTTGCCACATGAGGTCATGTACTCACGGGTTCCTGAAATTAAGATGAGGACCTCTCTGGTGGGGAGCACATTGGTCTGCCCAGCAGCACAAGACAAGGTGGCCGCCAGATGTCCTGAGGCCGTGATTGTACATCTGCCTCAAGCTCCTACAGTGACATACTTCCTTTGGAGTAAGGCCTGGCTTCCAGAAAGCACCTGCTACCATAGACAGCTACAGCCTGGGAGACACACAGCATGCTTCCATGAACACTATCATTAGAAGATGGTGCATGGGTTTATCAAACGCCCTACGAAGCAGGTGCTCTAGTCACCTGCCAGGAGATCAGGTGATAATGGTCACCATGCTGGGCTCCCGGCCCAGAACCAGGCTCCAGACAAGACACTTTGAACTTACAGTTACTTCTGCTGTAACGATATGTTAGCTGGAGGCAGAGTCCGAAAGAGAACTCTGCTAGGTACCTACACTCAGCCTTGCATTTTTCTCATGATTTACCTCTACCAACAACAGTCTGGCTAAGCACTTTGTAAATCCATTGCTCACACCTGGGGGTAAGTCTATAAGGGGAAGAATCAAGGCAGGTTCATCTATCCCATGTCCCAAATGAGTAGTTATGATGTGGGAGTCAAAAGGTGGCTGGTCTCGAAGGAAGTGTAGGACTTCCCAAAGCAAAGAGGAGGTGGCAAGGGAGAAGCATTCCCGGGGGGGGGGGGGCTCCTATACAGTTGATTCTCCTTATTCACAGTAGTTATGTTCTATAAAGTCATCGTGAACCCTGAACAAGCAAATGCTGAGCCTTTACTCCTGAGGGAAATACAGGGTGCGGTCCTACTAGCCTCTGCAACACTTTTGTCAACTGATGAAAACATATCCTTGCTTTGTGTTTCTGTTTAAAGACATCTGATTTAATTGTGCATTCAGTAACAGCAAACTCATGGGCAATTAAAAAATAAAGACCAAAAAAAAAAACCAAAACAAAAAAAAAAACTCATGGTCAACAGCCTTTGAATGAGTGCTTAAACAAAGCTTACCTAATAAACGTATTTTCTTCATCAGGCACATCCAGCCTTCTGCGTGTAGTAATATTAGACAGGAACACTTGGGGGCTGTTTTAAACAGTGAAGTCACCACCAGAATGCACAAAAATGTGAAAGACATGGCACAAGATAGACAGCAAAAAAGAAAACACAGTTTTGTGATATGAACAGAAACAAGAAGGCTTGCCCGCACCTGGGAAGGTGTGCATTAGGCCACACAAATTTTTCGCCACTCTGTCCCTGTCTGTGAATGACCAGGAAAGTGCCCTGAGCATTGAGTTTGGGGTTACAAATAAATGTTAGTGAGTAGGCAAGTGCACAAACACGGGCTCTGTGAATAACGAGGATCAACTGTATTTGTGGAAGGGAAGGTTCGAGATGTGGCCAAGGAAAAACGGGCTGTAACTTGGACAAGTTTTATGCAGCCCCATTTGCCCTTGGCTAGAAGGGAAGACTAGAGAGGAAAGAGGAAAGTTTGGTTTCAAGGCTTTAGGTCTTCTTTCCTCTCCTCATGGCAGCAGTCACAGCACATCCACAATCGAGTGCACAGAATAGGCTGTTTCCTTCCAAGAATAAAAGGAACTCTTTCTTTAAACTTCTGTTAGGAGATATGCTCTGGGAACCGAAAACTCTGCCTTATATTTCCCTTGTTCCTAAACCTCTCTCCCTCCGTTTCCTCATTTATAAAATGGGAGGATACCTGAACGATTTAAAAATTCTATTTTTTGGTGGAGTTAGAAACTCAAATCTAACTTATAATTCAAGAAAAAATGGTTTATGTTTCACTGGGAAATAGTAAATTAAAATCATGGCTAGGTAACGATTCAATATGAAATGAGGGTTAATATCAAAAAGAAAACAATCAGCAAAAGAACCCACTGATATACTGTTTATATTCTATTATTACAATTCTTCGCTTTTTAAGGCTCTCACTACCCATCAATAAATTTAAAAATAACTTGACCCTCTTCCATTTCATAACAAAAACTCAGCTCAGAGGACATGCTCCCATTTTTCCTGTAATAACACTTGTAGTCAACAATTAAATCAAAATAATGTTTAAAAGTCAACTCAGAACAGAATCTTGATAAAATGGTCGTTGCTTCCTGCCTTCATAAAACCTGCTTGCCTCTAGAATTTCTCCAGTCCTTTCGTATATCAGTTTGTGCTTCTCCAGCACATGTATGAACTAAGTTTGGAGGTTATTTTCAGCACACTTCCCATTTAAGTGCTCTTTGACACAATAGAAGTATTTATTTTAGACTGCCTGTCGGCATTCTGGTGACTTAGATATTTGTAATGAAGAGAAATCTTTCTTGCTGGTAGCTCAGAGCAAATCACAATTTAGCTATATTTGATAAATCTAAGGGACAGTCTTCCTAACTCCCCATCTAGACTCACTCAACATTCCCCAGAGCTCATATTTATAAAATAAAACAAATGCAGAAATCATATTACTTTTATCTGGCAGTAAGACATTGGTAGGACACTCGTTTCTTTTCATTTGTCTTCACTCTTAATTAGCTTCTCCAGAGAAATATTATTCTAAACACCAGTTGGTAAGAGGAGGGCATGGCATCTTCTGATAACCTAAGAATTCATGATGACCACAAAGAAGTCCTGCCATGGAGGAAAACCACAGTTTAAAATGGATTTAAAAGATAAATGTACATTTAGCATTCGGGAATATTACTCTTAACTCTGGTTTGAAGATGCCTTTACTCCGTATATTCAACACCTGATTTCTTATGACACAAATTTTTTAAGCCAGATTTAGAACAACAATCTCACTAAACATCACCTGGCTAACATTCCCAAAGTAAATCGATTGAAATGAAAAAAGGACTTCAAGGCACATTAAAAATAAAGCATTTTCTAGAGCCACACCGCCATCTTGTGGTCAATTTTATTATGGAGTTTTTCGGCGCTATTTGGACGCAACAGGTACAGTGAATGGGGTGCAAAGTGCCAGTAATTGAGCTATATGCCAGTAGTATAGAGATAAATATAAGCTGTTTTGAAGAATCGGTCATAACAGAAGTAGGTAGCTATTTAATATGGCTATGCATCATTTTACTTCTTTACAAATAAGAAATTCAGGTCTCTTATGAAAACAATTGGAAGCACAGATGTCACGACCAGGTGCGGTTTTTGTCTGCCCTCCATACAGTCCACGTTCCTCCAATAACTGCACCTGTTTTTTCTGGAGGCCCTCCCACCCTCGCTCAGCATCCCTGTGTTCGGGTAGAATTCCTGCTCAACCATCAGCTCATTTTGTCAGGAGCACGTGATCCAAACCCGGGCAGGGATGTTCTCTTCCAGGGCTTTTGCTCACTCTTGAGGAGAAAGGCTCTTTCCGCTGGTTGGCGGTGAGCCTGGGGGGCAGGTCACCTGCTGCAAAACGCAGGGAAAGCACACCTGGGCACGGAGGTGGCCTGGGAAAGCAAACTAGGACGTGAAGCGTGGGAGAAGCCTGGTCACAATATTTGAATGTCTGAACCATTAGACCACAGAATGTTCAGCCAGGGGCCTTAATCCGGCAACAAGACAGACTGAGGATGCAATAGATGGACAAAATGTGAACACAACCAGCTGAAGAGCGACCATGGAAAACTGCAAACAACTCTCAGATGGGCATACTCATACATTACTTATGCACAGGTAAATAATAAAAATACATTTAGATGTAGTTTTGCAACTTGGTTTTGTAGGTTCACTGTATAATCATGTCTAAAATACAGAGGTCCCATATATCACATTATTAGTAAAACCCTGCATTTAATGTGGTACATTCGTTACAATTCATGAAAGAACATTTTTGTAATTGCACTGTTAACTATGGTCCATCATTTACAATAGGGTTCATTGTGTTTGCTTTTTCTGCAATTTTTATATAGCTGGGAAACTAAGACACTATTTCAACACTCTCCTCCTAAGCAAGTTTGAAAAGGAAGAAGTCAAACTGTCTTTATTTGCAGATGATGTATTGTTTTTATGTAGAAAATTCTAGGGAATCTACAAACAACATACCAGAATTACGTGAATTTAGCAAGGTCACAGATACCTGGCCAATATACTAAAATCAACATTTTTCTATATACTAGCAGCAGACACTTCAAAAATAAATCTAAAAATTATTAGGTTTGCAATAGAGACAAATACATAAAAAACTTGATAATAAAATATAAAAAGTCTTGAAAGATCGGTACACTAACGCCACAAAAATTCCACAAAGAAATTGAAGGAGATTTAAATAAATGGAGAACCATGTGCATTGATTGAAAAAATAAACATTCCTTAAATGTGAATTTTCCCCCAAACTGACCTATAGGTTCGATGCATTCTCAAGCAAATCCCAAGAAGAATTCTATTTATGTATAGATGAATAAGCTGTTTCTACAATGTATATGAAAATAAAAAAGAGTGGGAATCTCTAAAGAAATCCTGAAAAATAAGTACAAGTTGGAAGGCTCATATTACCTAATTTTAAGACCCACAATAAATCCAAAGTAATCAAGACAAGGTGGTATATTCATAGGGAGAAGTAGATGTGTCAGACAGAATAGAGTCCAGAAACTGAAATGTATGCTCTCTTAATTATTAATGAATAAATTTATTTGATACTCTAATTTTTATTTTATGTGTCCAAAAGTATAAACAATTAAAAGCAGATTTTCATTTTTTGATGCATTAATAAAAATGCCTAACTCCATCCTCCAGGCAAAGGAAGAATTTGAATGGGGAGAAAAAGATTGTGGTCTAGCAGAGAAAGAGGTCTAACACCAGTAGATGGAGATAGAGGATATATAAACAGCATGTTCTACAAAAAATGCTATAACCAAAGAGCACAATAGCCCATTTCAAACATAACCAAAAAGGAATAAAATAATAGCTGACTCTTCTAATGCATCTTAAAGTTTAGGTCAACAAGGTTAACCTATCCAATTCACTGTGTATTTTATATATATGGTGGTAGGAAGCAGTAGGTTTTCTCAGAAAGTGAAGTTAAGTTTAATTTTAAAACTATGAAGAGTCCTTAAAGTGGTTCATTCTTTATTGATATTTATACTATCTAACTTTTCAAAATAAGCACTGGGTCAACTTATTAGAAGGTATGCAAAATGTCTCTCCTACATTTTTATTATCTGAACCATTAATATTTTTTTCCCTAAAGGTTTTTAGAAAAGAGGCAGTGAAAATACTTTGCTTTGGATTCAAGTGGGAAGGGCCTTTCATGAACATTTTTTGAATTGAAGAAATCTATTTCATGATTTACTTTTCTCAAAGTTCTTGAAATCTGAATGAAAGAAGCCAAACCAAAAAACCAATCCACTAAGAATTTTTGTAGCCCTCTTTTCTTCCAAAAGAATTTTTACTTTAAATATTTAGAAAAAGTCCTTAAACTTATTATTTAAATCAAGCCAACGTATCTACACAAGTAATGATCAATTGATGTAATCCAAAGCCAAAACTGAATTTGCAGAGTTGGTGAAGTGAACAGTCATGTAATATAACGATCAATTGACTTCTGCCAAGGCCATCAAGACATGGTGCCTGGTTAAATAAGTAAACATATGGGACAAATGAACCTCAACCCATAACCCACACAATACACAAAATTATTAAGTCAAGATGAGCATAAAGGTAGGTGAATGTCTCCATGAACTTTGGGTAGGTATAGATTTCTTAAATAATTTTTAAAAAAATTCTAAACGTAGAGATAGTGAAAAATTGGACCGCAAAATAGTCAAGAACTTCTGCTCATCAAAAGATGAAAAAGTTAATCATAGATTAGGAGAAAAATGTTCTCAATTTATAAACCTGATGGACTCACAACCAGCATATATTAAGGATGACTATAAATCAATAATCAAAAGAATCCATCCAGTAAAAACAGTCAAATGCTTTAACAGACATTTCATAAAAGAAGATAAGTAAATAGCTAAAGTGATGCTTGGGCTCATGTGTCAACTTCGCCAGGTGATGGTGCCCAGTTGTTTGGTCAAGCAAGCACTGGTCTAATTGTTCCTCTGAGGACATTTCATGGACTTGAAATCATCAGTGAGTTGATTGCATAGGTGGCTGAAGGCATCTACAATCACCTGAGGAGGTTGCCTTCAGCAATGAGAGCAGACTTACCCAATCAGTGGAAAGCCTTAAAACAGAAGTGATTTCAGCATTCAGAAGACAGAATTACCATCTCTACATCAGGTAACCAGCTTTTCTGGGGGAATTCATCAAGGACCTTCGCTGGTGTTCCAGACTTGCTCCCTACGGAGTTTGGATTCGTGCATCCCCATCGTCAGGTGAGACAATTTTATGAAATCTCAGACTATTTCCAAATATCTCCTGTCAGTTGTTTCCCTAGAGAACTCTGACTAATACAGCCCAGAAGCACCTTCAAATGTGCTCAACATTATTAACCATGAGGAAAATAAGATTACACCACGAGATACTACTTCATCCACTGAAATTAAGAAAACAGACAACTCTAAATGCTGAGGATGTGGAGCACCCAGAACTCGCACACCCTGAAGGAGGAAATGCAGCAGTGCCCCAGCAGTCTGGAGGGCTGTTAAATATAAACCTGCCCACTCACCCAACATTTTACTCCTAGAGAAATGCCAATGTCAGAGAAACGGCAGCATGTGCCACAAAAAGACTTGTCTGTGAATGTCCAGAGGAGCTTTTCTCCTAACAACTAAAAACTGGAAGGCACCCA
Source organism: Dasypus novemcinctus (assembly GCF_030445035.2). Classification (NCBI taxonomy): domain Eukaryota; kingdom Metazoa; phylum Chordata; class Mammalia; order Cingulata; family Dasypodidae; genus Dasypus; species Dasypus novemcinctus. The sequence continues at coordinate 159,153,800 of NC_080677.1, read as the reverse complement.
TGTGGCCATCAGGCCATCAATGGATAAACAATTTCCTGCATATTCACACAATAGAAAACAATTCCACAAATAAAAGATAATTAATTACTGCTAACTCCAATACAGACCAAACAACAAAACAGTAAGTTGAGTGAAAGAAGTCAGATATGAAAATACGCATGTTCTGTGATTCCATTTATATGAATGCCATGAACAGGCACCGCCAGCTCTGGCGATAGAGTTCAGAACAGCAGTTGCCTACTGGGGAGAGTGTAGGAGGAGTCCTGACAGCAAGCAGGCGGGAAAGAGCTTCCTGGGGTTAGAGAATTGTGTGATGTTGTGATGGAGGTGTTTGTTACGCAGGTGTATAACTGGGCAAAACTCATCAAACTGCACGCTTAAGTTCTGTGCATTGCACTATATGTACAATTTACTTCAATTTAAGAGAAAGTTAAAAATAGAAAACAAAAACGCATACATTCCAAACAACAAAACAAAAACGTAAAAATGGGGGGGACTTCATATTGAGATGTAAGCACAGCCTTCAGTACAATAATGAACCTGAAACGTGGCAGTTGGCTGTTGGTTCAGTTTTGAGAGTGAGGTCCTTAAGCCTATGTGGGGGAAACAGAAAAGAGAGTGGGCAGTGCTGATGAAAGGAAACAATTCAACAAGTGAGGGCCTTTGCAGGGGCAGGAAAATAACATGCCGTGGCTCAGACTGTGGGAACAGGGCTGACGGCTTAGACTGAGAAGGCTCAGCGCTCACAAAAACAACAGAGAAAGAGCCAGAGGCTCTGCCTCGGGGACCTGCTCTGGGGTACAGCAAACCAGGACACTGCTTCACAACGTCCAGGAGAGTGAGGGTCAGAGAGACCAAGAAGCCAAACAACTAGTCATGAGTTATTAAACCTCCTGGCCACGGGAAGAGCTCCCCTCTCCCACCCCCAGGTATTAAGTGAGGGTAAAACTATCCGAGGGGAGAACAGACGTCTTCCTGCCAGCTCCTTTGGATGTTCACGGAAGAGGAAGGTGCTCTGAGCCATCTAGGAGGGCACTGGACAGGTAGGGAAGCCAGGGGCAAATCGTGGGCTGCTTGCCTGGTGGCTGGAAGTAGCTCCCATACCCGGCCCTGAGGGCCGATAGCCTGGGTGGCCCCCTGGCCTCTGCTCCAAAGGGAGTGTCCCTGCAGATTCCCCGCGAGGAAGAGGGCCTGGGAGGGTGGAGAGTGGCTTTTTGGCGGTGAGTTTAGCCAGCTGGACCCCCCTTGAATATCGGAAGGGACCCCGACTGGACATGGAGAGGGGAGGGGGATCTCCTCAGGCAGCCCACCACACCCAGCTCCTCGGTAAAGAGATGAACCACGTCAGAGAGGAGCAGAGCCCGACGCTGAGCCCAGGGCTGCAGGGAATCTAGCCTGCCCGAGGGGAGAGGGTCAGATGGCCTGAGGCTAGCTAGCCCAAGGAGGTGGAAGAGCTCCGCGCAGTGCCTGCCCCGCCTGTGTGGGGTCCCTGGTTCACTTCCTGGCTCTTCTTTGAGAAGTGATCCACTAGGGTAAGGCATCCAGCTCAAATTTTATGACAGGGAACATATGGACATTCTCATTGTATTAGCTTTCCTTGGATCTCTCTCTCTCTCTTTTTAATAAGAGTTTCCTGTTTTTTTTTAATTTCACTTATTTTACTCACTAAACCCCAGGTCAAAACCTGCAGCGGGCAGGCTGCAGACGAGTGATTGATGAACACTAGCCGCCCTAGAAGACCCTTGGGCTATTAGAAGGTTGTTTTTCTGTGTTTATTTTTGTTTATTTTTAATTTTTTCTTCTGTCTCCTTTTTTAAAAACGAGTCGCTGCTGTCTTGTTTCTTGTTTGTTGTGTTTCCCCTTCCTTTGTTTTTCTGCTTGTTTTTTTTCTTTTGTTTACTGATTTACTCTACCTAAGCTATTTCTTTTCTCTCCTTCATCTTTATATCTTCTATTTTCTGTTGTTGTTTTTCATTCCACGTCTTTATTTGGTCTCCCTCCTTTTTTCTATCTCCCTCCTTTTTTCTCTGTTTACTTTCTTTTTTTACTTTTAAAAAAATTAATTTATTGAAATATATCACCACACACAAATATTACTACTAACCAAAGTATTTTCCCTCAACTGTTCCTATTATTATCATCTTCATATCATTTATATATGAACATACATAAGCAATTAAGTGTAGAGTAAAAGTTGTGAACTTACAAAGCAAACATGTATAACATCATAGAAGGGTCCCATACATCAACCCTCCACCAACACCTTGCATTGCCGTGAGATGTTTGTTACAAATTATGAAAGAATATTGTCAAAATCTTACTACTAATCATAGTCCTTATCTTACATTTTATGTGTTTTCCCCCCAACCCACACTATTATTATTTTTAAATATATTTTTATGACAGAATTTGTAAACTTATAAAACAATCATGCACATGTGCAAAATTCCCAAACAACACCCCTCTGTCAACACACCAAAGTGTGGTAGAACATTTGTTACAGATAAGATAATATCATCTGATTGTTACCATGTTCATAGTGTATATTTGGCACACATTTTCCATACTGCCTCATTATCAACAGTACATCTTTGTCATAGATGCAAGAATATTATATTATTACTACTAACCACAGTCCATACGTCACTCCAGTTGTATTTTTTCCATTCATTCCCAATACCCTGCGGTAGTGATGTACATTTTCTCTAGCTCACAGAGGACACTCTTACATCTGCACCATCAACCACAATTCTCATCTACCTCTTGGTAGTTCCTAGATTACTCTCTAGCATTCTGTCAATTGGCGTTTATATACCTAGACTACCATTTTCAGCCATATCCCCATTTATAAGTTAGCTGTTACTCACTATTTGTAACCATCCATTCTACACATTGCCACACTTTCACAGTAAAGCAATTACAACTTCTACATACATTAAACATCAGTAGTCCATCACAGACCTTCCCTTATCTTCATTAAGAATCCACTACCTACCACCAGGTCTTGAAGATATTTTCCTACAATTTCTTTTGGAAGTTTTATGGTTCTTGCTTTTATTTTTAGGTTTTTGATCCATTTTGAGTTCATTTTTTGATAAGGTATGAGATAGGGTCCTCTTTCCTTCTTTCGGCTATTGATTTCCAGTTCTTTCAGCACCATTTTGCTGAATGGACTGTTCTGCCTGAGCTATGTGGGTTTGATAGGACTAGTCAAAAATCACTTGACCATACATGTGAGGGTCTGTTTCTGAACCATCAGTTTGGTTCCATTAGTCTATGTGTCTGTCTTTATGCCAGTACCATGCTGTTTTTTACCACTATAGCTAGGTAATATGATTTAAAGTTGGAGATGAGGGTTCGCTTTTCCTTTTTATGATGTTTCTGGCTATTCAGGACCCCTTACCCTTTGAAATAAATTTGATAATCATGTTTTCAACTTTACTTTTAAATGCTGGTGGAATTATCAGGGTTGCATTGAATCTGTATATCAATTTGAGTAGAACTGACATCTTAATGATATTTAGTCTTCCAATCCATGAAAATGGAATATTCTTCCAGTTATTTAGGCCTTTTTAAAACCTCTTTTAACATTTTTCTGAGTACAAATGCTTTACATTGTTGGTTAAGTTTATTCCTGACTATTTGAGTTTTATCTGTCATATTTTATTTTCACCACTCTTTTGACACTTTTAGTAACTTTTATTGATATAATTTTCATTTCTAGACCCTCTTCCAGGTCTCTCTCTCCTGTCTCTTCTTTTCAGGTTCTAGCACACCCTTTAGCATTTCCTGAAAATCTGGTCTCTTGCTTAGAAATTCTCTCAGTTTCTCTTTATTTGTGAATATTCTAATCTCACCTTCATTTTTGAAAGACAGTCTTGCTGGATATAAAATTCTTGGCTTGAAGTTTTTCTCTTATAGTATCTTAAAAATATCAGACCACTGTCTTCTTGCCTCCATGGTTTCTGGTGAGAAATCAGCACTTAATCATATTGGGTATCCCTTGTATGTTATGCATTGCTTTTCTCTTGCTCTTCCCAGGATTCTCTCTTTGTCTTTGGCACTTGACGTTCTGATGAGTACATGTCTCGGCATTGACCTATTTGGATTTTTTCAGATGGGAGTACGTTGTGGTTCTTGGACATGGATATCTATGTCCTTCAATAGGGTTGGAAATTTTCTACCATTATTTCTTCAAATATTTCTTCTGCCCCTTTCCCCTTCTCTTCTCCTTCTGGGACATCCATGACACATATATTTGTATGTCTCTTCCCATCGTTTAGTTCGCTGAGAACTTGTTCAATTTTTTCCATTCTTTTTTTCATCTATTTTTTTTGTACGTTCACTTTCAGAGGCCATTTCTTCAAGCTCACCTATCCTTTCTTTTGCCTCCTCAAAAATACTATTATATGATTCCAATGCTTTTTAAATTTCATTTATTGTGCCCCTCATTCCCATAAGATCTGCTGTTTTTCTATGTATGCTTTCAAATTCTTCTTTGGTCATCCAGTGTCTTCTTAATATCCTTAATCTCTTTAGTCATCTCATTGAATTTACTAAGGAGATTTGCTTGAACATCTATGATTAGTTGTCTCAACTCCTTTATGTCATCTGGAGGCTTATCTTGTTCCTTTAACTGGACCATAGCTTCCTCTTTCTTGGTGTGGATTGTAATTTTTTGTTGGTGTCTTGGCATCTGGCTTACTAGAGTATTTATTCTGGGAGCTATTTTTCTCTTAAGTTTAGGGCATACTATCATTTCTCCCTTGCTGGTTGTACAGTAGGAGCCAAAGATGTAATTGGTTCCATAAGCTGTGGAGGCTCAAACTTCCCTCACTGTCCCAGGATTCCATGAAGCTTCTCCCAACTTTCTCCTTTGCCAGAGGTAGGGACAGAGTCACAGTTGTATGGAATAATCCAAGTTGTGCAGCATAGACTGTAGTTGCCCAGAGAGAATGGTGAAGGTTCAAGCCCCTTTCTCCCCTGTCTGGGGCAGGGATGGAGCTGCAGGTGTGGGTAGCAATCTATCCATTGCAGGTCCAAGATGACCACATTTGCCCCAGTACACTTTCAATTATTCAGTTTGTGCCAACCAAAGGTATCTACAGTTACCTGGATAGGCTGATGCAGGGCTTACCAGCCTCCTCCCTGCCAGAGGTGGGCCTGAAGCCTAGACTATGGCTACAGGCCAATCTGGGTGAAAGGAACCAGTTCCTACCATCACTGTGATTTTTGTCAGCCTGGCTTCCCCTCATGCTGGGGGTAGAGTCAAAATGGCAGCCACCAGCCTCGTTCTGACTCGGGCAGATTCACACCCCAGCTGTTCCCAGGGTTATATCTTAGCCATCCAAGTCTACCAATTAGTAACTGAATTGGCAAACAACCATCTCCTCCTTCCCTGTTTTTGGGAAATGAAGCTTCCTATTCCAGCCACAGAATAGCTCCTGGGGTGGCTTGCACTGCCAGAATAGAACAGTCATCAGCCTCTGCAGCTTGGCTGGTAATTTCCTGCAGAGGCTGGCACAGGTCCCCCCAGCTTCCACCCTGTGGAGGTGGCGCTGGGGCCTAGGCTAGAACTGCAATCTGACCTGGATGGAAAGAAGCCAGTCCCCATCAGCACTGTGATTTTCAGTCCACCCCACTTCCCCCTCATGCCAGGTGTGAAGTTAAGATAGTGGCTACTGGCCTCTTTCTGACTTGGACAGGCTCAAACTTTAGCTGTTCTCAGGATTATAGTTGAACCCGCTGAATTTATTCATCAGTAGCTGAAGTTGGTTCCCAACCATCTCTTCCTTCCCCATTTTTGGCAAGTGGCACTTTCAGTTCTAGCTGTGGAATAGTTCCTGAGGTGACTTGTGCCTCCAGTGGAGGATGGGCACTGGCCTCGGTGACATGGAGCACTCTACTTATGAGTCTCCTCTGCAGATGGACAGATACCTCCTTCCATTCCTTCAAGGATGTTGCAGGATGCCTTTCTGGCCTACTGAAGCCCCCAAACAGGTGCTTCAGATAGCCCTGGGTGTTTACTAACTGCCCTATAGCAGGAGCTGATTCTAGGCACTCCTTACTCTGCCACCATCTTGCTGGTTGTCTCTACTTTTAACATTTCTCTATTTTCTCTTTTCTTTTCCTCTCTTCTCACAATTCCAGCCCTTTAATTCATTCCATATATTTTTCTCTATTCTGGTTCTTGTTTTGTTGTTTCTGTTCTACTTTTCTAATCTTATTCCTCTGTGCTTCTTACTCATGTTGATTTTAAATTTCCTAGGTCTTGTAATGTTCCTCTCATACCTTTAACTATTATTATTACTATTATTCTTTTTCTCTTCCTATCTCTTTCCTTTTCTTTGATCCTAATATTTTTCTTTCAAGGGAACATAGACAAGAACAAGGAAATAGAATAAGAGGAACAAAATGTGAAAGTGAAACCTTACCACACACACAAAAACAACAACAAAATAAAACCATAGTATATAAAGAGAAGCTAATCAACTGTATAAACCCATCAAGATAAACAGATAACTAGACACCAACAAAAATTACAAGCCATACCAAGAAACAGGGAGACATGGTCCAGTCCAATGAACAAACTAAAAATCAGGAGATGCAAAACATGGAATAACTAATCAGAGATGTCCATACAAATATCATGAATCAAGTTAAGTGAAGGAAGTGAAGGAAGAGATTAAGAATATTAAGAAAACACTGGGAAAACATATTGAAGAAATTATAAACATACATAAAAAGATAATGGATATAATGGTGATGAATGGCACAATCCAAGAAATCAAAAATATACCAGAAGCACATAACAGCAGATTTGAACAGGCAGAGGAAAGAATCAGTGATGTGGAAGACAGTACATCTGAAATCAAGCAGATAGGAGAAGAGATAGATAAAAAGATAGAAAAAATTCAGCAGGGCCTTTGGGATTTGAATGACAACACAAAATGCACAAACATATGTATTATAGGCATCCCAGAGGGAGAAGAGAAGGAAAAGGGAACAGAAGGAGTGATGGAAGAAATAATGGCTGAAAACATCCCAACCCTATTGAGGGAGATGGATGTACATGTCCAGGAAGCACTGTGTACCCTAAACAGTATAAATCCTAAGAGTCCTCCAAGACAAGAGTACTCCAAGACACATACTCATCAAATTGTCCAATGCTCAGGACAAAGAGAGAATATTGAAAGAAGCAAGAGGAAAGCGAGCCATCACATACAAGGGAAGCATGATAAGATTAAGTGCTGATTTCTCATCTGAAACCATGGAGGCAAGAAGGCAGTGGTATGATATAGTTAAGGTGCTAAAAAAACAAAACTTCCAGCCAAGAATTCTCTATTCAGCGAAGCTGGCATTCAAAAATGAGAGAGAGCTCAAAATATTCACAGATAAGCAGAAATTAAGAAAGTATGTCAATAAGAAACATGCACTTCAAGAAATACTAAAGGGAGTTCTGCAGGTCAAAAGGAAAAAACATGAGCAAGTTGGAGGAGAGTGTAAGAACAACTAAAAAAATAAAAGGAGAAATAAAAACAACATATGGCATATATAAACCTAAAGAAAATATGGCTAATATAAGTAATTCCTTGACATTAATAACAATGAATGTTAATGGATTAAACCCACCAGTCAAGAGACACAGTTTAGTAGAATGGATAATGAAATATGACCCACCTATATTCTGTCCTCAAGAAACCCATCTTTTTTTTTTTTTTTTAAAGATTTATTTATTTTATTTAATTTCCCCCCCTCCCCTGGTTGTCTGTTCTTGGTGTCTATTTGCTGCGTCTTGTTTCTTTGTCCGCTTCTGTTGTTGTCAGCGGCACGGGAAGTGTGGGCGGCGCCATTCCTGGGCAGGCTGCACTTTTTCACGCTGGGCGGCTTTCCTCACAGGCACACTCCTTGCGCGTGGGGCTCCCCCACGCGGGGGACACCCCTGTGTGGCACGGCACTCCTTGCGCGCATCAGCACTGCACATGGCCAGCTCCACACGGGTCAAGGAGGCCCGGGGTTTGAACCGCGGACCTCCCATATGGTAGACGGACGCCCTAACCACTGGGCCAAAGTCCGTTTCCCAAGAAACCCATCTTAAACCCAGGGATGCAAGGAGGCAGAAAGTGAATGGTTGGAAAACAATTTTACAAGCAAACAATAAACAAAAAAAAGAATGGGAGTACCTATACTAATATTAGGCAAAATAGATTTTAAATGCAAAAGTATTGTAAAAGACAAAGAAGGACATTATATATTAATAAAAGGGGAAATCTATCAAGAAGAAAGAACAAACATAACCATTTATGCACCTAACTAGGGTGCCTCAAAATACACAAGGTAAATACTGGAAAAACTAAGTATAGATGCCTCTACAATTATAGTAGGGGACTTTAATACACCATTATCACCATTAGACAGAACATCTTGACTTTCAATAATACATTAGAGGACCTGGACCTAGTAGACATATACAGAATATTACATCCAAATACAGTGGTATATACATTCTTCTCAAGTGCACGTGGATCATTCTCCAGGATAGACCACATGCTGGACCATGGAACAACTCTCAATGAATTCAGAAAGACTGAAATTATACAAAGTAATTTCTCTCACCAGTATGGAATGAAGCTGGAAATCAGTAAGGGCAGAGAACCAGATTAGTGTCAAAGATACGAAAGTTAAATAACAGTCTTAGACAAACAGTGGGTCAAGGAGAAAATCTCAAAAGAAATCAATAACTACCTTGAAACAAATGAAAATGACAACACAACATATCAAAACTTATGGGATGCATGAAAAGCTGTACTGAGAGGGAAATTCATAGCAATAAATGCCTATATCAAAAAAGAAGAAAGAGCTAAAATCAAAGACCTAACTGCTCACCTGGAGGAATTAGAAAAAGAGAAAGAAATTAATCTCAAAGCAAGTAGAAAGAAGGAAATAGTGAAGATTAGAGCAGAACTAAATGAAATTGGAAGAAAGCACTAGAAAAATAAAAACCAAAAGCCAATTCTTTAAGAAGATTAATAAAATTGACAAGCCCTTAGCTAGACTAACAAAGAAAAAAAGAGAGAAGATGCAAATATATAAAATAAGAAATGAGGAAGACAATATCACCACTGACCCCACAGAAGTAGAGTATCAAAATAAGAAACTTTGAAAAACGTTATGCCAACAAAATGGATAATTTAGAGGAAATGGACAAATTCCTAGAAACACACAAGCAACCTACATTGTCAAAAGAAGAAATTGATGAACTCAACAGACCAATTACAAGTAATGAGATAGAATTTGTCATCAAAAACCTCCCAACTAAGACAAGCCCAGGATTGGACAGCTTCACAGGTGAAATCTATCAAACATTTCAGAAGAAACTAACACCAATCCTGCTTAAACTCTTCCAAAAAATTAAACAGGAGGGAACATTGCCTAATTCATTCTATGATGCCACCATCACCCTAATACCAAACCTAAATAAAGCTACCACAAGAAAGGAAAACTAGAGACTAACTTCTCTAAAGAAACTAGATCCTAAAATCCTCAACAAAATACTTTGTAACTGTATTCAACAACACGTCAAATGAATTAAACACATGACCAAGTGGGTTTCATCCCTGGTATGCAAGAATGGTTAAACATAAGCAAATCAATCAATGTAATAAACCACATAAACAGATCAAAAGAAAAAACCACATGATCATCTCTATAGATGCAGAAAATACATTTGACAAAACACAGCACCCTTTCCTGATAAAAACACTACAAAAGATAGGAATAGAAGGAAACTTTCTCAACATAATAAGAGGTATATATGAAAAACCCACAGCTAACATCATATTCAATGGTGAAATCCTAAAAGCTTTCCCTCTAAGATTGGGAACCGGACAAGGATGCCCACTTTCACTGCTTCTATTTAAAATAGTGATAAAAGTACTTCCTCGAGCACTTAGGCAAGAAAAAGATAAGAAGACATACAAATTAGAAAGGAAGAAGCAAAAATTTCACTATTTGCAGACTACATGATTCTATACATAGAAAGCCCCGAAAAATCTACAACAAAGCTTCTAGAATTTATAAATGAGTTCAGTAAAATCACAGGTTATAAGATCAATGTGAAAAAATCAGTAACATTTCTGTACACCAGTAATGAGGAATCTGAGGAGGAAATCAAGAAACAAAATCCCATTTACAATAGCAATGGAAAGAATCAAGCCTAGGAATAAATTTAACTAAAGATGTAAATGATGTATATGCAGAAAACTACACAATGCTGTTAAAGGAGATCAAAGAAGACTTAAATAAATGGGAGAATATTCCCTAATTCATGGATAGGAAGACCAAACATCATTAAGATGTCTATCCTACCCAAACTGATCTACAGATTTAATGCAATCTCAATAAAAATCACCACAGCATTTTTTACAGAATTGAAAAAACTAATTATGAAACTTATTTGGAAGGGCAAGAGGCCCCGAATAGCTAGACATATTGAAAAAGAAAAATGAAATAGAAGAAATCATACTACCTGACTTTAAAATATACTACAAAGCTACAGTGTTCAAAATTGCATGGTATTGGCACAAAGAGAGACATACTGACCAATGGAACTGAACTGAGAGTTCTGATATAGACCCTTACATATACAGTCAATTGATTTTTGACAAGCCCACCAAGCCCATTCAATGGGAAAAATGGTCTCTTCAACAAATGGTGCTTGGAGAACTGGATATCCATATGCAAAAGAATGAGAGAGGAACACCACCTCATATCTTATACAAGAATTAACTCAAGATGGATCAAAGATCTAAATATAAGATCCAAGACCATAAGGACCTTGGAAGATAATGTAGGGAAGCATCTACAGGATCTTGTATTAGGAAATGGTTTCATGAACTTTACATCCAAAGCATGAGCAATGAAAGAAAAAAATAGATAAATCGGACTTCCTCAAAATTAAAACTTTTGCACCTCAAGGAAGTTTGTCAAGAAAGTGAAAAAGCATCCTACTCAATGGGAAAAAAGTATTTGGTAACCATATATCTGACAGGGGCCTAATTCCAGCTTATATAAAGAAATCCTAGACTCTGAAAATAAAAAGACAACCCATTTTAAAAATGAGCAAGTGATTTGAATATACTTCTCCAAAGAGGAAATAAAAATGGCCAAAAAGCACATGAAAAGATGTTCAACATCACTGGCTGTTAGGGAAACACAAATCAAAACTACAATGAGATACCATCTTACTTCCATAAGACTGGCAGCTATCAAAAAAAATCCAGAAGACTACAAGTGTTGGGGAGGATGTGGAGGAATGGGAACACTCATCCACTGCTGGTGGGAATGCAGAAGGATCCAGCCATTCTGGAGGACAGTTTGGTGGTTTCTCAAAAGACTAGCTATAGATTTGCCATATGACCAAACAATTCCATTGCTGGGTATATACCCAGAATAACTAAAACAAGAACATAAACTGATATATGCACATCAATGTTCACAGCAGCATTATTCACTATTGCCAAAAGTTGGAATCAACCCAAATGCCCATCAACAGATAAGTGGATATGTAAAATATGGCATATACATACAATGGAATATTATTCAGCTATAAGAAGGAATATAGTACAAACACATGCGATGACATGGATGAATCTTGAAGACCTTATGTTGAGTGAAGCAAGCCAGGCATTGAAGGACAAATACTACATGACCTCTCTGATATGAAATAAGCAAATCGAGCTGTCTCAGAGGGCCAGAGACTGGATGGTAGGCTTATAGGAAGTTAGGGGGGAGAGGAAGGTTGCAAGCCTACATGGGTGAAATCTATGATAAATTGGAGGTAAGTATTTGTACAGGGAAGGGATGAAATGAGAGCATAGGGACACCTTTGGGTGGGGCTTTTTAGGCTTGAGGGGTGCTAGGGTTTGGAGGATGGATCAGATGGCCCAAAGAATTGGGGGGAGGGCTGGGGAGAACTGTTGAACATGGGAGATTGTTAGGTATGTGATTAAAACTATAACATTGAGAAAACTCTTTAGAAAATATTATAAGGAAGGATCACCTGTTTAAGGTGCTTAAGGAAGGGAGCATCTGGCACAGGGACTGGCTTCTAGGGAGTGTGTGAGGGCTCATCCTGTCATAGTGTGTTAAATCATTGGGTGGAGACCCATACAATAAGTGGGAAGTTGTAACCACATCCTGGGGAGGCCTGATGCTCTCAAACAGAGTCAATTGTGTCTCTTGGGAGAATTGGTGGCTCCCAATGGGGGAGGGCTATCTAGAATGTCAAGCTCTAAGCATTGTTGCAAGTATCTGTGAATCTGGTCTCTCAAGGAGTGAAGATTGTGGGCCCTGAGGGGAGGGGGAAAGAGGCATAGAATAGATGGAAGCAGAGTAACTGGGGGGCAATGGAAGTGTTCCACCAAATCATGCAATGATGGGTATAGGACATGTTAAATTACACCAAAATGTATAAAGGTCTACAGGCTAAAATGTAAACCATAATGTAAAACATAAGAAAACTGAAAATTTAGAAAATTGTACAGTCTAAAATATAAACCATAATGTCAAGCAAAATGGAACCATGTTTGATAGCTATGTTTCAATATCTGTACATCAGCTGCAGCAAATGTATCATAAACATGTAGAAAGATCATTGCTGGGGAAGGGGAAAAATGGTTTGATGTTGGATATATAGGAGTCCCCTATATTGTATATGTGACTATACTGTGATCTAAAACTTTTTTGAAGAAAAAATTAAAAATTAGAAGGAAAAAAAAGAAAGGATGCAGACACTGAGGAAGAAATGAAAGACATTGCCTTGCCACTATACATACAGGGCAACACCTATTACAGTGAGGAAAGGCAAAATGTCAAAAACAAAGTTTTATAATATTTTTCATTTTTTAATACCCCAATTTATTTTTACTTTATTTTAGTTTTTCTAAATTAGTATGTATTCTATTTCTAATCTTTAAAACTATCACTACTATTTCATTTTCCTATTAATTGAATTTGGCAATATATTAGGCTTCATTTTTTAAGACGTTTTGGACCACCAAGGGGTTCAGCTATGGCAAGGGAAGAACGCTGGTGTGGGGTGTTATTGATGGGGGACACATGGTTGGGAGGGAGTTTTCCAGAGCATGTAAATAGGGTACATAAAATTGTTTGGATATATGTTGGGCATTTTCATAGTAGTTACTGTTACAAATAACAACTGAGAGAGTGCTGAGTTCCTAGCCAGGGGAACTCTGTCACATTCCCCAGTGGAAGAGCAACAATCCCACAATTGCAAGGGCAGAGACCAGTGAAGAAGGATGGTCTAATGATGAGCCCTTGATACTGATGACTATGCTTATGACCCTGTGTGCCTGAAATTTGAACTAGGCCTAGAGCTGCAGGGTTTCTAAGAGGTGCCTCCTGAAAACCTCCATGTTGCTCAAATGTGGCCACTCTCTAAGCCAAACTAAGCATGTAAACACATTACCTTCCCCCGCAGTGTGGGACATGACTCCCAGGGATGAGCCTCCCTGGCACCAAGGGATTACTACCAATCATTAACTGGTGATGCAACTAGAATAAAAAAACCTTGAATAAAAGGGGGAAATTGTAAAGATAAATGAGTTTATATGACTAAGAGTCTTAAAAAAAGAGTCAGGAGGTCATCAGAGAGGTCACACTTATGCACACCTCAGGAGGATCCCAGTGATAGCCAAAGTAGATACAATCCCAGGCACTGGTGCTTCTGAAGGCTACAGAGACACACAGGTTCTACAATCATGGTGGCTGGCTCTGGAGTTCAATGCATTGTCAGTGGGCCCTACCTGCGAATTTGTGTTCCTGAGTAGGATGGAGTTGAACTCAGATGTGAACTACCTACACATGCCTCTTCTGTTGCTTTTACTGAACCTGTGGTTGGTGCTGGGGTTGGTGTTTACCCAGGAGACTTCAGTCTCTGGACTGGCCATGTGCCAGCTGGGCCATGAGCCTCAGCAGAGTTGCAGCTCCTACTCACTGGTTTGTTGGACTTGCACAGATCAGATAACTGGGAGGTGAAGATGATCAGCCACCACTCCAGAGAACTGAGAGTGCCTACAACTCCAAGCAGGAGAATCGCATCCATTAACCATGGATCTAAGCTCTCTCTTGATAAAGAGGTGGAGCAGACATCACCATCCCAGGGTCCACAGGATGGAGGAATAAAATATGGATTAGAGTGAACTTACTGGTATTCTACTATAGAACTATTGTGACTAGTAATGGAAGAAACTGTAGCAATGCTCTGAAGAAAGTGGCCAAGGTAGTTGCTGAGGGCAGGGAGAGGGAAGTAGAGATGAGATGTGGGGACATTTTGAGACTTGGAGTTATCCTAAATGATATTGCAGGGACAGATGCTGGACATTATGTATCCTGTCATAACCCACTGAATGTACTGGGGGAGATTGTAAACTACAATGTAAACTATACTCCATGTGGGTTAGCAGTGCTCCAAAATGTATTCACCAAATGCAATGAATGTGCCACAATGATAGGGGAGGTTGTTGACGTGGGAGGAGTGGGGGTGTGTGTGGGGGGGTATGTTGGAACCTCTTATTTTTTAATGTAATTTTTTTGTGATTTATGTATCTTTAAAAAAAGACAATTCAATAAAAAAAATTTTAAACTACAATAGGATATCATTTTACACCCATTAGACTGGAGGCTATTTTAAAAACAGGAGTACAAGTGTTGGGGAGGATGTGGAGGAATGGGAGCTTTCATCCACTGGTGGTGGGAATGTAGAATGGTGCAGCCACTGTGATGGACAGTTTGGCAGTTCCTCAGAAGAATTGAAAGCAAGGACACAAACAAATATATGTACATGATTGAAACTACAATGTTGGGAATGCTCTTTTGTCATTATGGCAAATGAGAGTTGTTGGTTTTGGTGTTGGATGTGGGGGTCATTTGGGACAGAGTGCACATAGGGCAGGCTTCTAGGAAGTGTGTGAGAGTTCATCCTGCCATAATGTGTTATATCAGTGGGTGGAGACCCACATAATGAGCAATAAGGTGGTAGATTCCCATCCTGGGGAGGCCCACTGTGTTCTCAAATAGAGGGCCAGGAGTCTCTCAAGAGCATGGGTGGTGTCTAATAGAGGAGGACAGACCAGTGTGTCAAGTCCTCAGTGTTGTTGCAAGTAACTATGAATCTTGTCATTCGAGAAGCCTGGTGTTTGCCATGGGTTCCAAGGGGAGGGGAAGGGAGGAATAGAACAGATAGAACAGCGGGCATCTGGGGGGCAATGGAAGTGTTCCACATGATCTTGCTATGATGGGTTCAGGCCATGTTGAAGTGCATCTAAGTTCATAAAAGTGTTTGGTCCAAAATATAAACCAAAATGTAAACCATTGCCCATGGTTGGATGTGTCAATATTTGTACAACGATTGTAACAAACATACCATCCACATATAAAATGCTATTAATAGGGGGAGGGGGTAAAGGGGGATGACGTTGGGTATATGGGAGTCCCCTGTATTTGGTACATGCCTTTCTATAACCTAAAACTTCTTTGAGCACAAAATGAAAAAAATAAGACATTTGGACAATAAACAGAAAAAAATGTCACTGTACATATAGGACAACAGATCTTACAGTGATGAAAGTACAATGTCAAAAAATTTTATTATTTTTTCATTATTTTTATTATCACAAATTTTTATTTATATATATTTTAATTTTTGTATTGTACTTCTTATTTTTAAGACAATTGTTATTATTTCACTTTCTTATTAATTGTATTCCACTATTTTATTGGTTTCATTTTTGAAGAAGTTTTGGATCACAGAAGGGTATACATCTGTGGCAGGGGATGATCATTGGTGCAGGGTGTCAGTGATAAAGAATACATGAGGGGAAGCTCACCAGGGCATACACATAAGGCATATAAATGTGTTCACATGTTCACAGTGGATGGAGATTCACACAATAACCAAAGGAATATCAAATTCCTATTCTGGTGGGCTCTGCCTCATTCTCTAATGGATTGGCAAGAATCCCACAGTACAGGAACAATGACTAGTGAAGGAAAATGGTCCATTGAGGGGCTCTTGATATTGATTGCTGTGCGTATGAACCTTTACTCTTGAAATTGAAACTTAGCCTAGTATTATAGGGTGCCTAAAAGTTGCCTCTTGGGAGCCTCCTTGTTTCTCAAAGGCGGCCTCTCTCTAAGCCAAACTCAGCATATAAATATATTACCTTCTCCCCAGCATGGGGCTTGACTCCCAGGGATGATCCTCCCTGGCACCAAGGGATTACTACCAAGCATTAACTAGCAATGCAACTGGAAAAAGACCTTGACCAAAAGGGAGAAAATGTAAAAGTAAATGAGTTTATATGGCTAAGATACTTCAAAGTGAGTTGGGAGGTCATTCCAGAGGTTACGCGTATGCACACCTCAGCAGGATCTCATTGACTGCCAAAGTAGATACTACCCCAAATAGTGGGACTCCTGAGGGCTCTGGAGACATCCAGACACTACAGTAAGGGCAGATAGCTCAGGAGTTTGGTGCCTTCCCAGTGGGCCCTACTTTGGAATTTATGCTTCCCAGTGTGACAGAGTTAGACTCAGTTGTGGTTTCCCTACACATGGATCTTCCGGCCTTCTATTTGAACCTGTAATTAGTTCTAGAGTTGGTATGAGTACATCCAAGAAACTTAATTCTTTGGGCTGAATCTCAATGGAGTTGCAATAGCTGCTCTCCAGTCCATTGATCTCACCCAAGACAACTAACAAGGAGGTGATGATGGACAGCTATAATACCAAGGAACCGAGAGAGTCTACAGCTGCAAGGAAGAGAGTCCCATCCATCGGCCCCATGGGATTGCAGCCTCCTTTCAGTTAGAGGTGGAGTGCACATCACCATCCCAGAATCCTCAGGATTGGGGAATGAACTATGGACTAAATTAGACTTACTGGTATTCTACTATAGACTTATTGTGATTCTAGCAATGGAGGAAATTATATCATTGATGTGGAGGCAATGACCACTGGAGTTTCTGTGGGCAGAGAGAGGGAAAAACAGGTATAATATGGGGGCATTTTCAGGACTTTGGAATTGTCCTAAATGACATTGCAATGAAAGATGCAGGCCATTATAAATCTTGCCATTACCTACAGAATTGGGTGGGAGAGAGTGTAACTACAATGTAAACTTCAATCCATGCTTAGTGGCAATACTCCAAAATATGTTCATCAATTGAAATAAATGAATGTACCTCACTAATGAAGGACGTCGTTAATTTAGGTAAATGTGGGTGGTGTGGGAAGTGGGGCATATGGGAATCCCCTATATTTTTTATGTGACATTAGTGTAATCTAAGTATCTTTTAAAAAAAAATAACATGCCACTGGAATGAGGAGAGTGATGAAATAACAATGTATGCTGGGCCCAGGGTAGCACATCCCCATTTGTTAACTGTCTTGCAAAAACTTGTTTTTGCAATCTCTGGCCCTCTGATGGTCCTTCTCATAGTTTCATCACAGTAAAGAGTCTATATTTTTAAAACAATGATCTAATTCCTTTACTATCATATTTTTGAACTGAGATATAAGATTATGTCATTATATTACCTCTAATAATAATGTCAAAATGTGACATTTAAAAAAATATTTTGCATTTTGAACAATAAATTATATAGCTAGAGTTGTAAAAGTATGTCTCAGAAAATGCACCAAGAGTCAACTGAGATGTAAATTGCCAAGGCCTCCCTCTTCATAGCCCCTTGTCTCACTGGTTTTCACTTTTAATTCCTACATGAATTCTCTTAACTTAAAAGTATATTCAAATGGAAGAACGCTTATCATTGATGTAAAGGCAGTAGCCACCAGAGTTTCTGAGGGATTTAGGAGAGGGAAGAATTGGTGTAATAACGGGGACATTTTTGGGACATTGGATTTGTCCTGCATGACATTGCAGTGATGGATACAGGCCATTGTATATTTTATCATAACTTACAAAATTGTGAGGAACAAAGTGTAAACTATAATGTAAACTGCAGTCCATGGTGAGTGACAATGCTTCAAAATGGGTTCATCAATTGTAACAAATGTACCACACTAATGAAAGCTGTTGTTAGTGTGGGAAAGTGTGGGAGGAGGAGAAAGTGGGGTATATGGGAATCCCCTATATCTTTTATGTAACATTTATGTAATCTAAATCCTCTTTAAAAATAAAAAAATAATTATTTTTTAAAAAGCATATTCACTCATGGGTCTCTCCTCAAGAACCCTGGCTCTGCCCCCTTTCCTTCTGCAATGCAAAGTAATTATCTACATGAGAGATCTGTTCTCTCCCCTCCAAAATATGTGTTGAGTTATGAGTTTGCTAAGAGCATATGTGGTAATCCTGAGTACTTACTACTTGAAAAAAAAGTACTGTTGTGTTTTTTTTTGAGGTACCAAGGATTGAACCCAGGACATGGGAAGCAGGTGCTCAACCATTTGAGCTATATCTGCTCCCCGAAAACATACTGTTTTAAAAACAGGGAGTATTGGTTACAGCAGGAATACTCTATTGAGTCTGGTGGAGAACGAGTACTGACATGAGCTCAGTCAAAGATACACCCTTTCTCTGTGTCCTTCCTTTCAGTACTTTGTTTCCTTTTTGTTTCTTTATCTCTTCCATACTTCCATACTGTCTGGCTCAGCCCCCAGAGTGTAGTCAAAAGAAATTAGAAGCTAACCCTCTGGGGATGACGCTAGTTTCTTGCCTGGGAACTCAAGCAGTCTTATTCATTTGGCTAATTTTTACAGCCAAATGGACTCTGCCACTGTTTTGGGCCCTGACATCAAGTTCTCTGATGGCCATGGTTGACAGAAGGTAAGACAATAGCTCCTCCAGTCACTCACATACAAGGAAAGCTCAGCAAAGCCAGGGGCTGGCCATGCAACAGAAAAAGGGAAATCTGGGATTGAGTGCTGTGATCAATTGATTATTAGTATTGCCTGCCGGCTTTGTGCCCACAAGCAAGTTACCTAACCACTCTGTGACTCAGTTACTTTATCTATGAAAAGGGGATAATGATTTTACATATATCATGCAATTTTTAATAACTTTATTTCAAAGTAAAAAAAAAAAATAGCAGAAAAATGCAGCTCGGCGAGTCATGGAAACACTACTTCTAAAATGTTCTCTCCAGGCATTTCCATCTCTTCCAATTCCAGCTACTAACTCAGTTGTTCCTCCAGTGTTCAGAAAGACACACAGTTGAACAGATTAGTCAAATGACACAGTCAAGGTCTTCTTAGCAATGAAAAACAAATGAAGAGGGAAAATGCTAAGTCATATTCACATCTCACAAACCAAACTCCACATTCCCATTTCCTTGATCTTCAGCATTAACATAGCACCAAACATAGCTACAAAACACCACAATGTTGTTGTTAACTATAGTCTGTAAACTGCAGTAGTTGTGTTTTTCCCATATATTATCACATTCTTAACACCGTGTAGTAGAACATTCCTGTATTTATATTATTAACCACAATCCTCCTCTACTACCAAAATCATTGTTATACTTTCCCAATTATACTCTCCAGCTGTCCTCCAACTGACATTAATCTCCCTAGACTATTCATTTCTGCCACATTCACATGCATAAATCAACAGTTTGTTACATTCATTACAATGTGTTACCATCAAGTTGAACCATTACAGTGTATTTACATTTGACCTAATGATACTTTCTACATACATCTAGCACTGTCTCCCCCTTCTCATCCCGCATTCAATTTCCTACCAACCTATACTTCATAGTCCAACTTCATAAGGCTACTCATTGTATTTAGTTTATATCAGTGAGACCATATAATATTTGTCCTTTTGTGTCTGACTTATTTCACTCATCATAATATGCTCAAGGTTCCTCCATATTGTCATGTGATTACCCAATTGCTTTCTTCTTACAGCTGAATAGTATTCCATCATATATATATATACACACCACATCTTATTTACCCATTCATTTGTTGACGGTCACTTGGGTTATTTCCATCGTTTAGCAATTGTGAATAATGCTGCTCTGAATATCCGTGTGAAAATATCTGTTCACATCCTTACTTTCAGTTCTTCTGAATATATTCCTAGTAGTGGGATTGCTGGATCATATGGCAGTTTTATATTTGGTTTCTTGAGGAACCACCAGATCATCTTCCACAGATGCTGAACCATTTTACACTCCCACCAAAAGTGAAGGAGTGTTTCTATTTCTCCACATCCTCTCCAGCACTTGTAGTTTTGTTTTTTGTTTTTTTAATAATGGTCATTCTACATGGTGTGAGATAATATCTCATTATTTTGATTTGCATTTCCCTAATAGCTAGTGATATTGAACATCTTTTGATGTGTCTTTTGGCCATGTGTATTTCCCCTTCAAAAAAAATGTCTATTCAATTATTTTGCCTATTTTTTAAATTGGGTTGCTAATCATTTTGTTATTAAGTTGTGTGATTTCTTTATATAACATGGAGATCAATCACTTATCAGATATAAGGTTTCCAAAGATTGTTTCTCATTGAGTAGGTATATTTACTATCTTGACAAAGTCTTTTGAAAAACAAAAGTTTTAAATTTTGAAGCAATCCCATTTATATTTTTTTCTTTTGTTGCTCATGTTTTGGGTGAAAGGTACAAGAAACCACCACCAACACATGATTTGAAGATGTTTTCCTGCATTTTCTTCCAGGAGTTTTATGGTTCTAGCTTTACACTAAGTTCTTCATCCATTTTAATTGTTTTGTATAAGGTGTGAGATAATGGTGCTTTTTCTTTCTTTTGGATATGGATATATGGTTTTCCAAGCACCAATGTTTGAATATATTGTTCTGACTCAGCTGACTGGGTTTGATAGCATTGTCAAAAATTACCTGACCATACATATGAAAGTGTATTTCTGAACTCTCAATTCAATTTCATTGGTCAATCTGTCTATTTTTATGCCAGTACCATGCTGTTTTTACCACTGTAGCTAGTTAATATGCTTTAAAGTCAGGAAGTGAGAATCCCCCAATGTTGTTCTTCTTTTTAAAGATATTTTTGGCTATTCTGGGTCATTTACCCTTCCACATAAACTTGATAATTGGCTTTTCCAATTCTATAAAGAAGGTTATTGGAGTTTTTATTGGGATTGCATAAGTCTATAGATCAAGTTTAATGATATAAAGTCTTGCAACCCATGAACACAGAATGTCCTTCCATTTATTTAGATCATTATTTGTTTCTTTAATCAATGTTTTATAATTTTCTGAATACAGGTCTTTTATGTAATTGGTTAAATTTATTCCTAAATATTTGATTCTTTTAGTCGCTATTATAAATGGATTTTTTTTTACTTCTTCCTCAGGTTGCTCATTTGTAGTATATAGAAATACTACTGACTTTTGCATATTAATCTTGTATCATGACACTTTGCTGAAATTGTCTATAAGTCCTAATAGTTTTGTTATGGATTTTTGGGATTTTCTAAATATAGAAGCATATTATCAGCAATTATCAAAAAGTTTTAGTTTTTCCTTTCCTATTAGGGTAACTTTATTTTTCTTGCCTAATTTCTCTAGCTAGAACTTCTAGCACCATATTGAATAACAGTAGGAGAGTGGACCTCCTTATCTTATCTCAGTAGAAAAGCTTTCAGTCTTCTCCATTGTGTACAGTGTTAGCTATAGGCTTTTCATATATGCATGTTATCATATTGAGAAGGTTTCCTTCTATTCCTATCTTCTGGAGTGTTTTTTTGTTTGTTTATTTATTTTTCAATTTATTGCCATAAGGTTGTTAGTGTTGTATTTTTTCCCATTTATTTCATTTATTACGTTATTCCTCCTTATAGAAAATGGTAAACTCAATTAGCTTTTCAAACCTATCCAAAGCAAAACTTCACTCTGTCCTCTGATGTTCACTGGAAAACTCTCTGGGAATCTGACAGAACCTCAGAGGATCATCTTCATGCTTCTCAGCCATTTTGTTACAAGTTCTATACATATTGAAAATGATGTTATTTTTCAAATACCTCTACAAATATATTAAGTCAAAAAGTATGTAAGAACAACTTAAGTAGAAAATTAAATTAAGAACATATTACATATATAATATTAATCCAACTGTTAGAAATTACTTATATCTTCTGTCAATAAGTTTGTCCCAGGATAAACAGTAAGAAATTCCTGTTTCCTTATCTTATAATAGGACATCTTCTGTTTCATATTTCAGAGAAATCTTCTGTACTTTTGCTGAGAGGTAGTAGATATTAACTAGCTAATTTTACATGAATAAAGTTGAAGAGACAAACACAAAAAGGATTTATATGTAAAGAATTGCCTCATAACGGCTTTAAATGAAATTCATCTCTTTATGAAATGTGATTCTGACTGTAAATTTTTATCTTTTATGCATAGATAAATCTAAATGTTGCAAAAAATATATGTCTATATCCATGGCTATAGTATCAATAAGTATTTCTTCAGAAAAGTCTGTATTTCAATATTTCCAAGTTGGTTTTCTTTTTTTTTTTTTCCTAAGTGATATGCTTTATTTTTTTTATAGTCAATTGACTTTTTAATTATTTTTTAAAAGATACATACATTGCATAAAATGTTACATTAAAAAATATAAGAGGTTCCCATATACCCCACTTCCCACACCCCCCACTCCTTCCACATCAACAACTTCTTTTGTTAGTGTGGTACATTCATTGCATTTGATGAATACATTTTGGAGCACTGCTACACAGCATGGATTATAGTTTCCATTGTAGTTTACACTCTTTCCCAGTCCATTCAGTGGGTTACGACAGGATGTATAATGTCCTGCATCTGTCCCTGAAATATCATTCAAGACAACTCCAAGTCCTGAAAATGTCCCCCTATCACACCTCTTCTTCCCTCTCCCTGCCTTCAGCAAATCCCATGGCCACTGTCTCCACATCAATGATACAGTTTCTTCCATTGCTAAAGTCACAATAATTCCATAGTAGAATACCAGTAAGTCCACTCTAATCCATATTTTATCTCTCCATCCTGAGGACCTTGGGATGGCGATGCCTACTCCACTTCTAAATGGAGATGGGGCTTAGATCTCACATGACTGATGGATAGGATTCTCCTTTTTACAGTTGTAGATGCTCTTGGTTCCCTGGTGTGGTGGTTGACCATTCTCACCTCCCTGTTAGCTGACCTGGGTAAGTCCAGCTAACCGGAGAGCAAGTGTTGCAACTCTGCTGAGGCTCAGGGCCCAGCAGGCACATGGACAGTCCAGAGATTCAAGTCTCCTGAGCATATACCAACCCCAGTGCCAATCACAGGTTCAGTAAAAGTCATAGAAGAGGCATGCGTAGAGAGGTCACATCTGAGTCCAATTACATCACACTCAGAAGCACAAATGCCAAAGCAGAGCCTACTGGCAAGGCACTGAACTCCAGAGCAATCTGCCATGACCATAGGACCTGGGTGTCTCTGTAGCCCTCAGGAGCACCACTACCTGGGGTTATATCTACTTTGGCTGTCTCTGAGATCCTGCTGAGATGTGCTTAAGCACTATCCCTCTGATGGCCTCCTGACTCATTTTGAAGTCTCTTAGCCATATAAACTCATTTGTCTTTACCATTTCTCCCTTTTATTCAATGTCTTTTTCTAGTTGCATCACCAGCTGGTGCTTGTGGAGTGTTTTTATCAAGAAAGGGTGTTGCAGTTTGTCAAATGTCTTTTCTGCATCAGTTGAAATGATCATGAGATTTTTCTTCTTCAATTTATTAATGTGGTGTGTTACACTGATTTTCTTATGTCGATGTATAATTTTTTACATATTTTTGGGTTCAATTAGCTAGTATTTTGTTGAGGATTTTTGCATCTATATTCATTAAAGAAATAGACCCGTAATTTTCTTTTTTGTAACTTCTTTTTTTTTTTTTAAAGATTTATTTATTTAATTCCACCCCCACCCTCCCAACCCCCTGCCCCATTGTTTGTTCTCTGTGCCTATTTGCTGCGTCTTGTTTCTTTGTCTGCTTCCGTTGTTGTCAGCGGCAGGGGAAGTGTGGGAGGTGCCATTCCTGGGCAGGCTGAACTTTCTTTCGGGCTGGGCGGCTGGGCGGCTCTCCTTATGGGGCACACTCCTTGCGCGTGGGGCTCCCCTACGCGGGGGAAACCCCTGCGCGGCACAGCACTCCTTGCGCACATCAGCACTGCGCATGTCCACACGGGTCAAGGAGGCCCAGGGTTTGAACCACGGACCTCCCATGTGGTAGACGGACGCCCTAACCACTGGGCCAAGTCCATTTCCCGTGTAACTTCTTTATTTGGCTTTGTTATTAGGAGGATGTTAGCTTCATAGAATGAGTTTGGCATTGTTTCCTCCTGTTCTATTTTATGGAAGATTTTGAGCAAGATTGATGTTAGATCTTTAAATGATTGATGGAATTCACCTGTGATACTTTCTGGTTCTGGACTTTTCATTTTGGGGAGGTTTTGATGACTGTTTCAATTTCTTTACTTGTTATTGGTTTGTTAAGGTCTTGTATTTCTTCTAAGTTCAGTGTGGTTTGCTCATGAGTTTCCAGAAATTTGTCCATATCATCAATGTAGTCTAATTTGTTGGGATACAGTTGTTCATAGTATCCTCTTGTGATCTCTTTTATTTCTGCTGGGTCAGTGTTAATGTTATCCTTCTCATTTCTGGTACTTTTAGTATTAAATGAGTATAGCATCTCCTGAGTGAGCTACAGTATATAATTTATAAATGTTAGAACTAATAATAACAATGACTAATGCTGTTATTAACACTAGAAGACAAAAATGTTAAAACAGAGATAACAATTAGCAATTAATAGATGAGATGAATTAGGGAATAATATACCATTTTTAAAATTGAAGTGAAATTCACAAAACATAAAGTAACCATTTTAAAGAGAACAAATCATTGACTGTTAGTATGTTGAAAATGTTGTGCAACCACTACCTCTCTCTAGTTCCAAAACATTTTCATCATCCCAAAATAAAGCCCTGTGCCCATTAAGCAGTTACTGCCCATTCCTTTCTTATTTCTTACTCCCAGTCCCTGGCAATCCTCAATCTCCTTTCTGTCTCTATGGATTTACCAATTCTGGATATTTCATATCAATGGAATCATAAAAGAAGTGGCCTTTGTGTCTGGCTTCTTACATATAGAACAATGTTTTGGGGATTCATCCAGTTCAGAGCACGTATCAGTACCTCATTCCTTTTTATGGATGAGTAATATTCCAGCGTATGACAGATCATTATACATCAGAGAATGAATGGATATTGTTGTTTCCACTTTTAGCTATTGTAAACATTGTTGCTATGACAATTTGTATAAAAGTTTTTGTTTGAACATAGGTTTTCAGTTCTTTGGGTGTACACCTAGGAGTCGAATTGCTGGGTCATATTTTAGGAACTGCCAAACTGCTTTCCATAGTATCTGAAACATTTTACATTCATAGCAGCAGTGTACTAGAGTCCCAATGTTTCCACATACTTGCCAACATTTATTATTTTCTGGGTTTTTTAAATTACAGACATCCTGGTGGATGTAAATGATTTTTCATTCTGTTTTTTAATTTACGTTTCCCTAAAGACTAATAAGGTTGAGCATATTTTTTCATGTGCTTGTGGGATATCTGCATGTCCTCTCTTTGGAGAAATGTCTATTCAAATTCTTTGTCCATGTTTAATTTAGTTGTTTGTCTTTTTATCATTGAGTTATAAGAGTTCTTTATATATGCTATATGCAAGTTCCTATATCATACACATTATTTGCAAATAGTTTCTCCAATTCTGTAAGTAGTTCTTTCACTTTCTTGATAATGTCCTTTGATGCACAAAGGTTTTTAATTTTGTTGAAGTCCAATTTGTATATTTTTCTTTTTATATACTATGTTTTTGTTGTCATTTCTAAGAATCCATTGCCAAATCCAAGGTCATGAAGATTTTCCCCTAAGTTTTTTTCTAAGAGTTCTATAATCTTAGCGCTTATATTTAGACAACTGATGCATTTTGAATTCTTTTTTTTTTATATGGTAGGAAATAGAGCAACTATTCTTTTTTATCTTAGACTGTCAATTTTATTGGTCCTTCCAAAGGACCAACTTTTGTTTTCATTGATTCTCTTTATTGTTTGTCTACTGTCTATTTCCTTTATCTCCTCTCTAGCCTTTATTATTTCCTATCTTCTGCTAGCTGTAGGTTTAGTTTGCTCTTTTTTTCTTAGCTTCTTTAGGTGTAAAGTTATGTTACTGATTTGAAATCTTTCTTCTTTTTTAAAGTAGGTGTGGCAGTTTGAGTCTTTTGTAGACCCACAAAAATTATGTCCCTAGCTAATCCATTCTTGTGGGAGTAAAACCAATTGTTAATGGAACCTTTTGATTAGATTCAGTTAAAGGATCTTCCTTTTGGTTAGATTGATTCAGTAAGGCGTGATCCAGAGTGGGTCTTAATCTTTTTACTGGAGTCATTTATAAACTGGAGTAACATGAAGAGAGGGAGCCATAAAAACACACAGGAGCTCAGTAAGAAATGCTCAGAGGCTGAAAGACAGGGTCCCAGAGGCCGGAGTCTGGAATCAGTGGAACACAGAACCTGAGATGAAGCTACTTTAGCCAGAAGCTGAAAGCAGTGAGGCCCAGAGTAGGGAGGAGAGATGAACAAGTGCTATCATGTGCCTGATCACCCACAGCTATAATTCAGGGAGAAGGCATCTTCTGATAACGCCTTGTTTTTGGACACTTATATGGTCTCAGAATGTATTATGCTTATAAGTTAATAAATCCCCATTGTAAAAGTCAACCCATTTCTGGTATATTTCTTTGGCAACCTTTAACAAACTAAAATGGTAGGTATTTACAACTATAAACTTCCCTCTGAGCACTACATTCTGAATTCATAAGTTTTGGTATTTGTGTTTTCTTTTTCATTTGTCTTTAAGAATTTTCTAATTTCCCTGGTGATTTCATTTTGATCCTCAGACTGTTTAAGAATTGTTTAATTTCTGCTTATTTGTGGATTTTCTAGTTTTCCTTCTTTTGGTTTCTAGTTTTATGATGTTGTGGTCAGAGAAGAAGCTTTGTATGATTTCAGTCTTCTAAAATATATTGAAACTTGTTTTGTGGCTTAACACATGATCTATCCTGGAGAATGTTTCATGTGCATTTGAGAAGAATATGTAGTCTGCTGTGATTGAGTGGAATGTTCTATAGATCTGTTATATCTAGTTGGTTTACAGTGTTGTTCAAGTTCTCTATTTCCTTACTGATCTCTGACTACATGCTCTTTCTATTAATGAAAGTGGGGTTTTGAGGTTTCCATATATTATTGTAAAACTGATATTTATCTCTTTACTCTGTCAACTTTGCTTCATGTATTTTGGGGCTCTGATGTTTGGTACTTACATGTCTATAATTGTTATCTTTTTGATGAACTGGCCCCTTTATCAATGTATAATTCTCTCTTTTTTTCCATCTTGTACAATTTTTTACTTCAAGTCTATTTTGTCTGACATTGGTATAGCCGCTCCAGCTCTCTTTTGATTATATTTTGCCAGGAATATCTTTTTTCATCTTTTTGCATTCAATCCATTTGTATCTTGGATCTAAAATGAGTCTCTTGTAGATAGCATATATTTGGATCATGTTTTTTATAATCCATTCCGCCAGTCTGTTTCTTTTAATTGGTGAGTTTAATCATTTATATTTAAAGTGATCACAGATAAGGAAGGACTTACTTCTGCCATTTTGCTATTTTTTTTCTGTATGTCTTCTGTGTTTTATAGTTCTTATTTCCTCCAATATTGTCATTTTTGTATTTGATTGATTTTATTTCTGGTCTTTATATTCTGTTCATATTGATTCCCCCATTTCCTTTTCTGTAAAATTTTTAGTTGTTAGTGATTACTGGGGGGACTACAATTAAGATCCTATGTTTATAACAACATAGTTTGAATCAATAACAACTTAGCATCAGCAGCAAATAAAAACTCTGTTCCTATACATTTCCATTGAACTCTTTATGTTGCTCTTATCATAAATTATATCTTTATGTACTGTGTGCTCATTAACAAAAGTTTATAATTATTTATCCATTTGTCTTTTAAAGCATATAGAGAACAAAAAAGGGAGTTACAAATATACTGACTGTTTTAGTTTGCTAGGCACCGAAATGCAATATACCAGAAATAGGTTGGCCTTTACAATGGGAATTTATTTGCTTGCAACCTTACATTTCTGAGGCTGTGAAAAATGTCCCAATCAAGGCATCATCAGGTAATGCTTTCTTCCCAAATATTGGCTGCCAGTGATCCTGGACCCCTCTGTCATACAGTAAGGCACATGGTGGCATCTGCTGGTCTCTCCCTTCTCTCTGGGTTTTGTGGCTTTCAGCATCTGGCTTCAGTGACTTTCTCTCACCTCCTGTGACTTTCCCTCTTTGTCTCTGTATTCATTCCCTTTATAAAGGACTCTGGTAAGAGGATTAAAAGCCACGCTGAGCTACACCTCAACTGAAGTAATCTAATCAAAAGGTCCCACCTATAATAGGTTCACCCCACAGAAATGGATTAGCTCAAAGGACATGATTTTTCTGGGGCCTCAAACTATCATACTGACTTTTATTGTTATCTTTGTAATTACCTACACCAGTGTTCTTTATTTCTTCATGTGGATTTGATTTACTCTTTAGTGTCCTTTCATTTCAAAAGCTCTTCCCTTACCAATTTTTGTAGGGAAAGTCCACTAGTGAGAAATTCAGCCTTTGTTTATGTGAGAATGCCTGCATTTTTAAAGGAAAATTTTGTCAGGGAAAGGGCTCTTGGTTAACAGGTTTTTTTTCTTTCAGCATTTTAAATATGTTATCCCACTACCTTCTGGCTTCCATGATTTCTAATGAGTATTTGGGTGTAATTTTATTAGGCATCTCTTGTGTGTGACAAGGTGCTTATCTCTTGCCACTTTCATATTCTCTCTTTGTCTTTCTCTTTCAATAGCTTAGGTTAATTACCATGTATCTTGGTGTAGATCCCTTTGAGTTTATCCCCCTTGGAGTTTGTTGAGCTTCTTGGATGTGTAGATCCATGTTTTCATCAACCTGGGAAGTTTGGGTCATTATTTCTTCAAATATTCTTTCTTCCTCTTTCTCTCTCTTATCTCCTTCTGTGAGTCCCATATGTCTATGCTGCTATTTTTGATGGTGTCCCACAGGTCCCTTAGACTATGTTCATTTTTCTTTGATGCCCCACCTGGACAATTTCAATTTACTTGTTTTCAAGTTTGCTGATTCTTTCTTTTGCTTACTCAAGTCTGCTGTTAACTACCTTTAGTGAACTTTTCACTTCAGTTATTGTACATTTCAGCTCCAGAAATTCTATTCAGTTCCTTTTAATAATTTCAGTCTTTTCACTGACATTCTCTATTTTTCCATACATTAGTCTTCTGGTTTCTTTTAGTTTTTCCCATGGCTTCTTTTACCTCTTTGAGCATATCTAAGACAGTTGATTTAATGTCTTTGTCCAATAGTCCAACATCTGGACTTCTGCAGGGACCGTTTCTATAGATGTAATTTTTCCCTATGTTTGGGCCATAGTTTTCTTGTTTGTTTTTCATTGTACTTGTTGTTTTGTTTTTGTTTTTTGAATGCCTTGTGATCTTTTGTTGACAACTGGACATTTTGAATGTTACAGTGCTGTAATTCTGAACATCAGATTCTCCCCTTTCCCCAGTGGTTTTCAGTTTTTGATTATTGAAGGATGCTGTTTGTATAGTGCCTTTTCCAAAGTATTTTTGCTAATTCTCTGTTTTTGTCATATGTGGTCACTGAAATCTCTGTCTATTATATCAGCAATCAGCTAATGACTTGACAGAAAGTTACTTAAATGCCTTGAGTCATAAAGAAAAATATATGCTACTTTCCAATCTTTGTTGCTTGGCTGTAATCTGGTGTAGTTCTTTGGTGCTAAACCAGGTTGCTTATAACTTTACTGTAGCCTTCACCCTCTGCTTGTGAAGAGCCCACAGAGGTGCAAGCCTAGCATCCTGTCAGGTCTTTTATGAGCTTTTTCTGGCCCCAGGCAAGCACACTGCATTCTAGTATCTCAGGTATATATGTTTGCCCTCCAAAATCTTATTACCCTGAGAAACATACCCCTCAGCTTCCTCCTACCAGGTTTTTGGGTGGGCTTATCTGCTGCCTGCCTCATAGGCTGTCCCTCACCCTAGGCAGTTAGTATATGTACTTAAATCTTTAAATAGACACCACCACTGCCCCAAGAGCTGCTTCAACTTGAGGGGGTTGAAACAAAGTCTACCTTTGTGCTGATCCCTCAGGGAACTGCCAGATAGGTCATACTTACAACAATGGTATTTTGAGAATAAGATCCATATTAACCCCCTGGAACCAGCAAGCTTCATCAAGAATGCAAGCCACTGCTGTGCTGGAGAATTGGGGATGGCAAGCAGTTAATAAAAAATGCCATATCTCTCTTTCAACCAAACTTAAGCTGCTGTTTTCTTCATTAGGCCTGGCTATGGTTGCTCTAAGTGTAGAGTTGGATTCCAGAGTTCTAAAAAGTTTATTCTTCCCATTTATCCATCTTGACAGTTGCTTCAGTGAAAGGACTAATTTTTTGAACACCCATTTCCACCATTTTCTGTGATGTTACCTCTATGGTTATTTTTAAATTGTGTCTTTGTCTTAAAATCCCTTTGGACTGAGAAGTAGGATCATTTCCTTGCTTACAAAAGCTTGTTTAGCAGGGCAAAGGGAAGGGTGACACCATATTGCTAGACATTTTAAGACACATACCAAGCTTCCTTGGGCTAAGTGTATCGTGGTGGGGAGTATGTACACTAAATATTTACAAAGCTCTTGGATGCTAGTACATATATACTCAGGATTCTAGAATAGAGAGACATATATTTGGAGTTGGGGGCTTTGATCTCATAAAAATAATAGGCAGAGACTGAGCAAAAGTCTACCCCTGCTGTGGAGAAAATTTCCTGCTTCACTTTGTTTCAGGAAGTCCCAACCAACTGCAATAAGGATCCTGCTGTCCTGCTTCCAGATGGTACACAATCGTCTCAAAATTAGAAGAGATTTTCATTCTACACTTACAGGGGAAATAGCCATTCTTTCCTGCAGGGACTGGGAGATTGCATAAAATGAAGAACGATGCTCTTGTCCTGAAACTGGTCTTATATTTACATTTCCAGAATAAGAAGAAAGGTAAATTTAAAATGTTTTAGGGCTATAACACCACACTTGGTAATGAACTGCAATTATATATAAGTTTTCTTAAATATCATTCCTTATCATTATGAGGAATTCTTGTAAGATATGGAAATAGGAGAGTAGAAAGTGGAACGATCTTCAGTCATTTCTGTCATATAAGAAAACATGTCCATAAATCATAGATAATATTCTATGAAGCCATCCTATGTTACATTTAAAATTACTTATGTTGCTTAAGGCGTTCTTCCCAGATGAAATCAGATTTTCAGAAATAACAGATTTTTGTCTCCAGAAAACTCCTGATTTGTCCCCAAGCCCTGAGGACTTCATATACCTGTTTTCACAATGTTTGCAGCAGCTCCCTGGTTGTTAAATCTAAGGGATAATGCTCAGTCCTAAATAATAACACATGCCTAAGACATTTTAAACTATTGGCCATCGTCTCTTTAAAATTTTCTTGCTTTGGTTTTTCTGAAGCCACCTGCCTTCTAGTTTTCTTATTGCTTTTCTGTCACTGCTTCTCAATTTCCTTTCTAGCTTCTCCTTCTAAGTCAGGTTCTCGAGATTATAAAGGATTCTGCCATAGCCCTTTAACCTTTACTACATACTCACCCAGTCATAACCTGTCAAAGGCAGACATTGTTCAGATATTTTTCTATAATAAATTCATTTTGTCTATTCCAGAATGTCACATAAATATGACTATACAGTATATATTCTTTCATTAGCAGGTTGGTAAATGACCTCCAGGAAGCAAAATGTCCTATTCTTTTATTTTAGCAGAGCAAAATGAAATTAATGATCAAAAAGCATATGGAGCAGAATACTGAAGAAGACCATAGTGGAAAGACAAACACACTTGATATCAAGACTTACTGTAAAGCTTCTGTAATCAGACCAGCACAGATATGGGGAAAAGAATAGACACATAGATCAATGGAACAGAACGGAGATCCCAGAAGTAGACCCACACAAATATAATCAATTGATCATTGACCAGTCCTCATGAAAATTTCCAAGGTCATCAAAGGAAAGTCTGAAAAAATGTCAAAGTCCAGAGGAGCCTAAGGAGACATGACAAGCAGATACAATGTGATGTCCTGGATAGTATTCCAGAACAGAGAAAGGTCATTAGGCAAAAACTATGGAAATCCAAATAAAGCGTGGACTTAGGTTAACAATAGTGTCTGAATCCTGTTCCATCTATTGTGGCAAATGTATGAATGCAAGATTAGTCATATGGGAAACTCTGTGTGAGGTATATGAGAATTCTCTGTACTATCATTAGAATTCTTAAATATAAATTTATATTAAATTAAATATAAAGCTATTCTAAAATAAAGAAGTTAAGTAAAAAATCATAAAGAGTATGGGTCATGTTCTTTAACAGTGTTGCCAGGTTGGCTGATTTTCCATGCAATTGATCTGATTGAAACGTGGAATTGTGGGGAAACGCCACAAACCATTTCATGGCTTTGCTCTAGTTCATTAAAGGTGAATTTACGCTATGGAGCCAACGGATTGATATGCGATTGTCATCAAGAGTTGAAAAAGAATATGTCATACATGAAAACGGCAGTTCTGAGAAAGTTCAGAGAGAGGATAACCTCAAAAGTTTCACATTAGAAAAATGCTTGGAAAACGTACAGTGGATCAAGAACTCTCATTCTAAGGAACAAGAAATCTGTAAAAATGAGGTCACATGTGTTGCTTTCGTAGGGCGAAATTAGCCCCCAAGGTCAGTTCCATTCTTTTCTAGATTTGTCGCTTTGATTTTCAATATAGTTTGTAAGTAGAAACAGTAGGAATTCCTTCATTCTCATAGGGAATGCCAAAGGTAGGAGAAAATTTTTCAAAGGTGACACCATTTGAATACATGTGTTTATACAGGGCAACTTGTTTGATTATTGTGAGTTTTCTGTTTAATTCACAAACTTCATGAGTTGTCTGCCAACTTAATCCTTAGATTATAACCTGGTTAATGCTTTTGTTTCATGCATTTCTCTTTAGGGACAACTTAAATTCTTTCTCCTCTCTATTAAAGTGTTCATCAATTTGATTCTTTTGAAAACGTTGAGAGGACTGATATAATTACTTTGTCATTATTGTGAGTAATGATTATGCAATGTTTGTCCATTATGTAAAGCACCATATTAAGCATGACAGTGTCTAATCCTCCTCCTCTCCCCCATGCACAATGAATTGATATTGTGGTATCTTCTAGAATAAGCTTCAGCATAGAGTTGTTCTATTTCTTAGTTAATCCTGACACAAAATTGAAATAATGTTAAAGTCAGGTTGACGAAGAAGTAATGGAAATCCAAGCACATTCTTTTTAGATGAATGAGCATGATATTAAATTATAAGAACTAATTTAATTTCAAATAATTCCTGCCTCTTTAAATTTTATTGCATTTATATTTTATGAACATAAGCATGAGGGTTTTGCAAGATGATGTTTTGGTGCTATAACCCTCTTTCAAAGCTACAAGTGCATTCTTTCTATATAAATCTAATTTGCACTGTCTGAATACATAAATACTATTTATGTTTCTCTAAGAAATCCATCAGTATCAGAAATCTGGTGACTTACTTTACTATTAATATTTAAGCAAATACAACTTTTTTTAACTGGCTGATCTTAATCACAGCCTAAGCATTTAAGGTAAATATTGAAGATGAAATGTAATTGGAAAAACTGAAATTTGATATAAAATTGCCATCCCAACTCCGCTGAAGCTCACAGAGAAGTCTGTGTTCTTCTAGTGAAGGTTGGTAGCAGTCATCAAATGGATGTGGCTCAAGCAGTTAAGCACCCACCTCCCACATGGAAGGTTCTGGGCTCTTTTTCTGGTGCCTCCTAAAGAAAAAAAAACAGATGATGAGCAGACAATGAATGCAAACAATGAGCAAAAACAATAAGCAAACAGATGAGGGAGCCATCTCAGTGGAGGCAGGGGGGAAGAAAACAAAAAATGTAAGAATTGGACATAAAAAAACAAATGTCATTTTTTAAAAAAAGATAAATATGGATTTGGAAAAGGCTGTCTGCGTTATCACCTTTTCAGTTACACAGTTTTTTTTTTAAGTATTAAATGTCAAATACATCCTTCTATAGTAACACTCAACGTGTGCTCTTAAGCCCCAACTGTATGTATGGAAATTAGCATGTCATGGGTACTGGGGAATTATGCCAAAGAAGTTAAAGTGGAATTATATGGCTCGTTATTATCAGTGATTGAGGTCCAGGGAAACCAATTTGCTTCCTGACACATGGTTTGAATTACCCACTGAATGACTCAAACCAAATTGAAGGCCTGAGAAAAATGGTAACTGCTTAATTCCAAAGATAAATTAGGCTCTTCATTTAAAGTCAACCTATAGAAGTGGCTCACGAATCAAGAAGACTTTAGTCAAGTTTAAATTAGAAAGTCTGAAATGAGAGCTGTAATTAAGTACAGACCAGTCCTAATTAATTACTAAATAAGCTAGTTTTCCCGTGTATCCTTCACTCATTCTGACAGTAGCTATCTAATGAAGCTGTAGAGAGGATTTGAGGAGAAGCCAAAATACTTAGAATTTCAGGTTGGATACTCACATCAGAACTCAGAGGTGGTCAGTGCCTAAGGGAAATTGGCAGGCTCTGAGGAACAACTCAAGATATTCAAAGAGCATGGCACCCACTACCATCCTCCCCACAACTCTTCTCCACCTTCATCCCATGGGAATGATGCCCATTTGTGAAGATGACTGAACGTTCTATGTATTTCAGAAATCAAGGACGTAATGAAATGGAAACAGGCAGAAATAGCTTCGGCAAAGTAGACTTCCAAAATTTCCTCTCTCGTTTCACTTTGAGAAACTCTGATGTTCCATCAAGTTAAAAATACATTTGGGAAAAACGTGCATCCTCTTTTTAAAAATGGGTTGTTTCTGCCTGTTGAAGAGCTACTGCTCTAAAGTTAGTTTTGAATCAATTCACAGTCCCGCTTGCAGAATGGAGGCCGACTGGGCTCCAGGCCTAAGCGTTGGATAAGGTGGAGTGTGGGAAATCATTTGAGGTCTGGGTGTTTGGGAGAAAGAGCGTGAGTAGGAGCAATAATGAGGGCTCAAGAAAGCATGAAAAAGGGTTCTGAAAAGGAGACGGGGAAAATATACATAGGCTGGTCCTGCCCTTAACCTCCCTGCCCTTCCCTCTCTCTCTCTTCCTTTTTGCATTTCAGTTCTTGTTTTTTGACACAAAGACCATCAACTCAACCAATGCTATTGTGGAATGAAATCAATGGCTTCTTCCTCATCTGGGAGCCTAGCAGCCACAGATAACAATGCTTTGCCCAACAAGGCTGTTTGAGTCTGAGCACCCACATTTTACGTGAACTTAGGCACATGAGGGAGTAAAGGGAAGGTGGCTTGGCTGCACATAGCTCTCACAGGGACATCTTTTACAATGGTTTCTCCTGTTTTTATGGTTATTTTCCTCTGGTGACAGATGGTGCCAGCAAGTCATCTGTTCTGCACTATTGCTTCTTTCTGAGCTGGCCTTTGCGATTAGAGACGGCTGGTAGACTTAAATACACAAGGGCTGTTCTCGCTTTTTCTTCAGACCAGAATCTGAGGAGACTCTGTAACTGAGAACGTTTCTCAAATGGTCTGTGCTTTGCTGAACTTTCATTCCAGATTTTAGTCTAGGGAAATCATTAGAGATCTGGATATCATTTTTTTCCCCACTAGCCTTCTATTTATATTTCTTTACTTAAAGTTCTTATTTTTGTTAATTAATAAAAGTGAACTTTATCACAATGGGGAGAATAATCCATAACTCAGGTGATAAGGCTTCTTAAAGTTAAACAAATGATAAGTATATTACAGTATAGTTGGGTTCTCCAGCATGAACAAAATAGGTGTCTTCTAAAACAGGATGGGCAGTTGCATAAAATAGGATTACTGAGTATGTTAGTAGAGAATGCTGTCATCTAGAATACTCTTAAACCCAAGTCTTCCCCTGTGAGTCTGAGGGGCGAGTCATCCAATCCAGAGGCCGGACGTCAGGGTCAACAGACAGGTGAAGAGCATCTCCAAGGCCATCCCCTGAGGACTTAGATGAAAACGATGACTAGCAATTGAATGTCTCCGTGCTGGGGGTTCTCCAAAGATGGCCCTGGTGAGCCCCATTGAATCTGGGCTGGCCCCATAATGCTCTACTCACCCTGTGACCGCTATTTCAGAAGGTCACAGTTTTTATTTTTGTGTTTTGGGAAGCCCAGATCCACCAGGAAGGAGGAGAGCCCAAGTGACGAGGCCTCACAGAGCAGACATGGCACTGAGATTACCAAGGAGTTTCAGGGTTCCAGCGGAACCCACTTTCCAGCCATCCCTGCCCAAGCCCCAGCTATGTGGTGAATCACTGTGGATGTTCTAGACCCAACTTCTATCTAATTGTGGCAGCATGAGATACCCCAGCAAGACCAGCAGAAGAACTGCAGAGCTGAGCTCAGTTAATCCACAGAACTAGGAAAGCTAATATAATTGGTGCTGTTTTAAGCCATTAAGTTTTTGGGGTGGTTTGTTACATAGCAATAGATGACCAGAAACAGTCGCTTTGACACAGAAACCATCGGAGGGTTGCTTTCTGTTAATTTAGGTCCCTGGGAAGGTGCGTTACCTCCGGGTCCTAGGCGAGCCTCTGAGCACAGCTCTGAGCACCCTGGCGGACCGTCTCTGGGTAGGGTTGTGCAGGCGGTAAACTGCTTGTACGGAAAAGCACAGCAGCCCTTGCTCACCTTCCCCATCACCTCCTCGTCTCTCCACCAACAGGGATCCTTCACGCTGAACTCAAAAGAAGGCTTTGAGATTGTCACCGTAGTCCCTTTCATGCAACCAATGCATCTCGGGAGCCCACTAAGCACCAGAAACTTCTCTAAGATGCTTCAGGGACCAGACAGGGAAGTTTGTCATGGGGCTTGCTCTCAAGTGGGTTTAGGGGGCATGGGGTTAGCCTGACAATAAACCAAAAGAAATATATAATAAGCAAGGAAATTATGCAAGATGTCATCGGGGGAGCAGCTACGGAGAAACGGAAAAAGGAAAGCGGGTAAGGGGGGCTGGGGGCTGGGAGAGAAGCTGCGATTTTAAACAAGGATGGAGTAGGCCTAGTGGGAAGGTAATAGTTGAAAAGATGTGAAGGAAGTGAGGGAGGGTGCCTGGAAAGTGTCTTGGGGAAGAGCCCTCCAAAGAAGGGGAACAGACAGTGCAAAGACTCAGAGCCGGAGCCCCCTTTTCCTTCCCACACTCCCTTCCCCACATTCGTTTCCACGTCCATCCACTGAATCATCAGTGAATCCCTGCGGCATGGGCCATGCTGCTCTCAGCGCTCAGGGTAGACGCCCTGCCCTCGTGGAGCTCCCATTCTGGCAGGCAGTGAGCAACGGTGTTAATAAACACATAACACGCTACACATTGGTGAGAAGTGCGATGAAGACAAAAAGCAAGTAGTTTACAGAGGAGGGAACTGAGAAGTATGATGCCAGATGGGTGATCAAGGAAGCCCTCCTGGAGGAGAAGTCACTGGAACTGACACTGAATTCCAGCAAGGGGGCAGCATGTGGAGATCCGTGGGGGAGCAGTTCTGGTGAGGAGGCACAGCAGGTGCAAGGGCCTGAGGTCACCAGGTTCAGGTGCATCCAAGAAAACAGCCAAGGAGACTCCGTGGCTGAGGAGCAGAACATGCAATGAGGAAAGAGCCAGCGGCCTGAGGGTGGGTGTAGGGCTTCCAAGGAATGGTGGGATTCCACCTTCATCCTGAAGGAGACAGGAAGCATCAGCCCGGGGCCCTTGAGAGCAGACGCAGGACACCGACTGAGTCTTTTTTTTTTTTTTAATATTAAATGAATATACTCAAATGAAGGAGGAGTAAATGATATGGAACAGAAAATATTAGAAATCTATATAGAGTAAAAAGTGAACATAAATTAGCCAACTTCATGGATATTTCCAGTTAAGCATGCAC
Source organism: Dasypus novemcinctus (assembly GCF_030445035.2). Lineage (NCBI taxonomy): Eukaryota > Metazoa > Chordata > Mammalia > Cingulata > Dasypodidae > Dasypus > Dasypus novemcinctus. The sequence continues at coordinate 159,115,519 of NC_080677.1, read as the reverse complement.
ACAAATATATATCCACCTTTTCCATTTTCCAATAGGCATAACACATACATACATGACATGATAATTCTGGCAAAAAAAAAAAAAAAAAGATACTAAAATGAGTTTTAAGTTTTAAAAATGGTGTAGTTTCAAACATTAACTTTTTATGTGATGGGAACCCCTGATTTAATTCCATGATTTTATCGTGCCAGAAACATGGTTGGTTTTTAAATTCTTAACAGATAATGGTATCATAACACATTGGCTTATTAACAATCAAGGCATTTTGAAACATTGGCTCTCAGGGTGGACAAAATGTAATTAATATTATTTGCTATGATGTTTCAAATGTTCAGTCTTTTCAATATAAGAAAATAGCTACACACACTTGTGTTTACTTATAAAATGCAACCTTTAAAAATTGATGATTGGTCTTTCCTGTCTTATCTTTTTCATATAGCAAAATTACATTTTTATGCAGTATGTAGAACTGCATTAAGGTCCAGTAGTTCTTGAAGGTTATTACCAAATAGCAACATAAATCCCAAATGCAGCAAAGGTGAATGACCTTCTCAGTATACTTACATGTTGTGGAAGTTGAAGCTGCTCCTTTTGGATATTTTCCCCTTCAACAAGTAGTAGATGATTAGGGTTTCATTAGTGGTTTAATTACGTGACTTTTTAAAAGAAAAAATGGTTTTGATTTCTTTCACAGCTCTCAAACAAGGGTTTGTTGTTGTTGTTTTGGAGACTTAATGGTCTAAGACTACTTTGAATAACTGAGCACTCTTTAGTAGATGAAAGCTTTCAAAGCAATTGTAATAATTTTAAAAAGCATCTACATCCTTAGCTACATTGTTCGTATATCCTGGAACCAAAGGAAGATGATTTTCATGTTCCTGCAATCCACTTACCTGCTATTTTAAAATCTGAATATTTCCATCATTTATAACTTGTTTTGGATGATCATTCTGAACGCCACCGTTTTATGATGGCTTAAAGCCAATTTGGACCAACTATTACATATTCTTCAAATTTTCTTTTAAGTTGTGACTTTACTAGTGGCAGCAAGTCTACACAGCAGCCAAGTGAGCTGTGTTGTTTTTCTTCCTGTAAACTATTGGTGAGCACTGGAATGTAGGGTGCTGTCTCTCTCTGTAATACAGTATGTCGTTCTCCTAGGTCGCCATTTTCTGTTTATCTACTTCTTTCTTCTTCTCCCTTACTTTCCCCTTCCCGCCACAACTCTGGCAACCACACCAGCACGCATGCGCAAGGCGCGAAACTCTGCATACCCGGCGCGAGCCACTAGCCAATCCCCTCCCTTCACGTCTGCCACCCGCAAGACCAGCCAGTCACCCACGGACACGCTCCTTTCCTCAGTATAAATTACCCTGATTGATCCTCAATAAACAAGACTTGATCAGAATCCTGTCTTGTCTCCATTCTTTGTGTCTCTTGTCCCTTTTCATCCCCACTCCCTCCCTCAGGTCTTGGTCCGACAGACCCGCGGGTCTGGTCACTGGAAGGCAATCCATCACAACTCCAAGACCTTCTTTCCTCACCACCTAGGCTACAAGTTCACTTCAACCTCTCCTCCTCCGTAAAGTTAAAGCTACATTCAATCTCAAAATCCTACTAAACAAAACTTGTGCTGTTTTTTCATGGGCCTGAGAAACCTCAGGAGAAAACCAACTATATTTTGAGGATGGGCTTTCTGTCTGTGAAGAACCTGGGGTTAACCAAGTATGTCTGATTCTCGTGGGGTAATTTTTCCGGCAGGGGCCGCACAGGCCATTTCACGTGCATTATTTGCCATGTCATAGCCCCCACTTCTTGAGGACTGTTTTCTTCTGCAACAAGGATCTGGAAAAGGATGGAGACGTTTCTGAGATAAACCTTACATGGTTTATCTGGGCTTTTCACCGCTTGCCCTGCTGTTCCATTTAGGTAAGCAGCCAACTGTTTTGGCAGTTTCTTAGTCTCCTTCGTGTTCTTATTAGTGAAATCAGAGATCCTTTTTCTAGGAAGATCAGTGGAAATGATCCTCAATATAAATGGAATTACAGAAGTTCTGTTTTTTAATGTTGTGCGTTTTAGATGCCATAATCTCTTAGATCCCACTGCCTCATGGGACCGCAGCGCCTTGGCTCAACTCTTGTGTTGAGCAACCGCGTCCAGCAGCCTAGAGCAGCCTTCAGATTACTGGACAGCTTCACTCATGGCCACTCAAACATGGCCGCATGCCCTGGTTGACTCTATTGGAGAACGCAGTGCCCTGCTGGCACTATTGGAGAATCGACCATCAGGGGCAAGTCTGAGAGCAGAGGGACCAGGTAGGAGGCTGTTGAGAGTACTGACCTGCCAGGTGGCCAGGGCTTGGCCAAGGGTGGGAGGAGGAGAGGAGGGAGAAGCAGAGACTTTTCCCATATGGGGAGCTGACGGCAGAATCAACTGGATTGGTTGGTAGGATGGATGCAGGAGTTTGAGTAAAAGAAACTATTTCACAGATGACTTCTAGATGAGCCTGTTTAGTGATTGGTGATGACATTTACTGAGAAGGTCACTCTCCAGGGAATGGGGCAGATTTGAGGTGGGGAAGAACATGATTTGAATTTGGGACAGATTTGGCCAGAACTGCCTATCAGCCACCTAAGAGGAGCTGGTGAGCAGATACTGGAGTGAGGACAGAGGTCCAGGCAGGACATTGCAGCTTGGGAATCGCCCACACACAGATGCCATTTGCAGCATTGGGGCTGGGGTGTCAACAGATGAACATGGATAGAGAAGAAAAGGGATCTGAAGTCTGTGCCCAGAGCACACTAATATTTATAGTTTGGGATTAGAAGAAGGACGAAGCCAAAAAAGACTGATGAAATGACCACTGCGCTTGAAGGTAAAGAGGGCAATGCTGTGTTTCAGAAGCCAAAAGGAGAAAGACATCAAGGAGGGCAGGGAAAAAATTGTGCCAAATGGTTCTGAGAAGCCAAGTAAGGGGAGGGCAGAGAAAACAGAATTGGTTTTGTACCTACAAGGCTGGTGACCTTGATAAAAGGGACTTCTTGGCGAGATGGGCTTGAAAACTAATTGGACACTTGAAAACTGATTGGAACATGTCCAGGAGAGCCTGGGAAGCCAGGAAGTGTTAAGAGGAGGCAGAGACTAACCTTTCAAAGAATTCTGCAATATAAGGAAATAAAGAAATGGAACAGTAGCTTGAAGTGGGAGGTGAGACCCAAGGAGACACTTTCATTTCCTTTGCAGGAACAATAACATGAAGGAGGTGAAAGGAGAGGGTACAAGTAGAGGGGCTAAGCTGTGATAAATTCAGGGCAATCTGTCCATTGTCATAAGAAGAAGGCAGGCTGATGGCAGAGAGGCAAATATGTTCGTAAATTAGAGATGGGGAAAAGTGGAAGCTCTTTTCTGATCGCGTCCATCGTTTCAGGTAAATAATTAGCCAGTATCAACTGAGAGTGAGGAGTGCTGCGATCAGCTCAGGAATAGGTTGGCTCAAAGGGAAGGCAATGCAGAACTTTACAAAATAGAAGGACAGAAAGAGACACAAGAGAGGAGATAAAGACAGGACTAGGCGACTCACAGCTTCTGGAACTGAGAGCCTCGACCCTAGTTTCCATCTCGTCTTTATTGGAAACTTCCAAGCAGCCGTTTGCTATCAGACCTGCTACATCATCTACAATAATAGGGAACAGGTGCAAATTCTACAATAGGAAACAGGTCATACAAAGTTCAAATAAAATTTAAACTTTTTCCCACATTTCTCCCTTTTTGTGTTTGCACATAAAGGGTCACACAAAAACTAGATATATTCCAGTAAGTGTTCTGCTAGATAAAATGCTTTTCCAATGCTTTGCAACATCTACCTTACAGCTAGGAAGTCCTGAACCAGCAGCCGATACCAGAATCTTGATGAAAAATAACAAGTGAAAAGTGCTGACCCGTAAGGCATAGTTCACTGATTAACAAAGCTTCCTGCATGATATTTTCACTTTTAGGTTTGAACAATACTCATTAAATTTTCTCTCAATACATTCAGTCCCAGGATCGTTCAAACTTAAAATAAGAAATTTACATATACATTCAACAAGGTACATTTATGTATCATTACAGTTCATCAAATCACTTAAGTACACAATATGTTACATTATTAAAGTTCTGATTAGTATCCAAGCATTTTATACATAGTCCATAACTACGATAGATTATGCAACAACAAACAATAAGACCTCCAACTAGCAGACATTTAATAAACAGACTTACATTTCTCATGGGTTTAAGATTCCCATCCAGCAAGGTTATATAGGCCAGTACTCAATATTAGCGCTGGCCAGATCCAGTTAACAGGCTAAGTCATTACAAACTCCATTAACATGAGAAAACATTGTATTTATACTTTCAGCAGAGAGTATAGTGTTGCCTTACCCAAACAACATTTAAGAATTTGATTGAGCAGCAGGGACCTTACAGCTCCTCCCAATTGTTTGCCTTTTCCATGCCCTTAATATACCATTGTCTCTGATGTAGCTTAGTAGGGTCACTGCCACAGGTTTCATTTTATAGCCAGACTCATTACCATCAGGCCAGGGCAGAAAGCCTTGATGAAGAACTGCAAAAGTCCATTGCTGACCATTTCACACAGTTTTTGCACTTTTTGTATTCATTCAGGTTTGCTTTACTTTCACAAAACACATTCTCTCACTGAATGCTACGACAATACTTTTACAACTTGCTATATAAATACTAGTTCTGTCCTGCATATCTCCATTTTTGATTTTATAAAACTAACCGTTTTATTTTAGGACAAAATACACCTTATTAAATTTCAGTTAGCATTCCCACAAACTTTACCTTTTTAAATATTTGCTTAACTTTCACATCTTTTATTTTATCCTATGAAGAAAAATATTCATTTCAATTTAAGCAAGAACTATTTTTTATAAAGAAACTTATAGTAATTCTATTAATCAAGACTTACAACTATAAAGATCTCATTAACATTTAAACTTAGGTAATAATATAAGCACTTATTAAATTTTTGGCCATTTGGATAGAGCTCTTTCAGAACCTTTTATTTATTAAATTATATCACCATCCAGAAGTATCAAAATATATACTGACAATTCTCTTTCTCTTTTTACCTTCCTTTTTCTTTCTTTCTTTCTTCCTTACTTTCTCTTTCTTTTTTGAACAATCACATACACTGAAACAATTACAACATACACCCTGACATTGAACAAACACAAAAGCAGTTCCAAATCTATTAATCTAGAATTTCGTCATTGCTTCCTTTTATAATTCAACATTTCTTTTCCAGTTTTCCTCCTCTCAATTTCTTTCTTAATCTCTTTCTGTCCCCAAGCCATACTTGCTTTATGAAGTCATGCTTGAACACGTTCTGTAGTTTAGATATTTGGAATGAGACCCAGTCTTGCAGTTTCCAGCTTTTGTCTCTCCATCTGCATGATTGGAAGTTCTGGGTTCCACAGGAACTTTGGTTGTCTCTTGGCGTTTATAGTATGGCTTTATCCGATGAGCTGGTACACACAGGACGTTCTCCATTTCCTGAGGAAATACAAGCAAGCCCTCGAGGAATTTGAAGGCTTTCCAAATCACTTGGGGCTCTGTGCCATCACAACCACCTTAGTTTCTCCCAAAGCGATCCTTCTTCCCTTTGGGTCCCTGTTCAGGCACCAGTTACTCTGATCAGCTCAGCAATAGGTTGGCTCAAAGGCAAGTCAGTGCAGAACTTTACGGAATATAAGGAGAGAAAGAGAGACACAAGAGAGGAGATAAAGATGAGACCAGAGGACTCACAGCTTCTGGAACTGAGAGCCTTGACCCTAGTTTCCACCTCATATTTATTGGGAACTTCCAAGCAGCCATTTGCTCTCAGACCTGCTTACATCATCTACAATAATAGGGAACAACTGCAACATCTACAATAGGAAACAGGTCATACAAAGTTCAAATACAATTTAAAATCTTTTTCCCACAGAGGAGGGAGAAAGGAGAGTTTGAGAAGAGAGAAGCAATTAGTTTTCTGGGAGTGCAGGCAGGAAGGCTGGATGATGCTGAGGCCCATCTGAACGTGGGGTTCATTAATCACAAGGACAAATGGTAAAACCAGGTTCCTTGTGATTTTCTCCAACCATATTCATCTCCTTGGATACAAGCATGGAAAAGGCAGAGGAAAGAATTGAGTCCAGATAGAGGCTTTGCCAAGTGAATATGGAGGAGGTAGATAGGGATGAAAGAGATGACAACCGGGGGCAAGCGAGTTATAAAGATGGAACGTGGAATTGATCTGTGTAAGAGAAGGCAGTGGCAGGGTAAGGTGAGTGGGCTAGAAATATCATATCGGAATTTCCCAAATTACCAGGGATTAAGTGCAAGCACAGCAAGTACCAAGATTGGATTTCCCTTTGGGGTAAGAATATAATAGATTGTGAATATAATTTCAAGAATATTTTTTCTTCTTTTATTTAGAATTTTCATATACACTAAAAAGTGCTCTTTGAATAGACTATTCACTGATGGGAAAAGCATGAATTCTATGTATCAAATGCCTCTGGGAAAGATACCTAAATACTATGGCAGCTGGAGTGTGAAAACCTGTTAATTGTGTGATTTTTCAAGAAAGGAAATTATTTTATAAGGGGAAGTTATAAATGGTGTAAATTCAAGCAATCCACCCTGGAATGCTATTGGCCCTGTTGGTTTCTGCCTATTTCCTCCAAAGGGAAGTTTCACTCAGGAGGAAGAGCCTGATGAAGTCAAGAGCAGATGACGAAACTGCAGAGACTCATTTCCAAGCCCTCTTGCTGAGTCCCAAGCTGGGCACAGGGAATAGCAAACTAACCACTGCAGGGCCGCGGGACTCCACAGCACATCTAGCAACAGGGATTTTGGATGTTGCTAAAACTGTGTAGTGCTGACAACACACTTTCTAAGCCAGAAGCAATTTAGTTTGAGGCAGAATAGAGCCCAGCGGCCCATGGCCCTGTTAAGTCCGTGACATCTTAGAAAATACTTGAGCAAAGCAGAGCCAAGTGACAATTTGGGTTTCCCTAGCTATGACCCAGATGTGCACATGGTAAAAAATGGCCCAGAGATGCTGATGATCTAAGTTACAAGTCTGAACTAGAAAAGCCTTGGTCATTTTTCTTTTTATCTCTACTTCTCTTCTATGCTTTCCTCATTTCCATTCCCAGGAGTGCAAGGATTAGGTCAGACACATTTATGAAAGGAAAACGAATGCACTCTAGGCTGCTGTTTTAAAGAGTAAATTGCAGAGTCTGTAAAATTATGGCATCCCAGCAGCCTGCGTGTACTGTAAAAACTCTCCCCTTACTAGAGAGCCCATGACCTGAAATCACACCTTTGACCTTCACGCCTAGGGCTCTGGGTCGGCCATGGAAGGGGACGGGACCTGTGAGCTGTCCTACTGTGTACCAGGCACTCTCCACACATAGCCAACACCTAGGAGGCGTAAGTGGCATAATACGCTCACTTTGCAGAAGAGGAAACCGAGTGTCAGGGATTCACCCAAGTCACAGGCAAAGTAAGTGGCTGAGCTGGGACTCCAACCCAGGAGCCAAGTCTGACTTATTAAAAATGTCATGCTCCTTCGACTTAATCGAACAATGCTGGGCTTCGCCTTGAAAGCTAGCGCCTCCTTGACTTCTCACGTCGTTCTTTCGAAACTATCCTCCTAATTTTACGCAAGCTTGAAGACCCACTCCAATCTCCCATCTGTGGAAAACCCGCGGGGGCCCCTATGCTTGAGCAACAGCTCCTTTCTAAAGCATCTCAGACGGGAACAAAGGCTTTCTCCACGCGAGAGCAAGAGCAAGGCGAGCCCCAGCTCTTTCGCTTCAATCCTGCGTGGCCTGGCTCAGAGGGCAAGCCCCCGTTTCAGCCAGGGCAAAGTGAACCGGCTGCGCTATGACCCTCTCCCCAGGGTTATTGCGAGGACTGGATGAGACGATGCCCAGAACAGTGTACAAATACCAGGTTGTTTTAGGAGTTAATCTAATCCATTTGGTGACGTCCATTAGCCGCGTTTTATTGAGCCATTCATCTGCTCTTGTCGCTGACCTGTTTAAAAGTCTTGAAATGCGCGGATCATGCCATTCGGTCTCCTCTGCACAGGGCCTCCCATGCAGAAGGTTCTCTAGAAATCTTTGTTGAGCTGACTTGATTTCATAATGTAATCCCTTTAAATAACAGTGGGAAGCGCAATTCAAGATGGACTATTGTATGCATGTTACTAGCGGAGAAATTTAGTAAACAAACATGGGACTGTAGCACACAAACAGAGAACCCTATTGTAAATGAGGGGCTGTAGTTAATAGTACAATTATAAAAATGTTCTTTCATGAACTGGAACAAATGCTTCACACTAATGCCAGGTGGTAATAATAAGGTTGTGAATGGGAACGCTGTCTTTTATGATGATTCTTTTGTAAACCTACAAGTTCTCTGATAAGAAACAGAGGGAAAAAAACAACAAAAAAGATAGACTGTGGATTTTAATCATTTGTTTCCTTTATGATGCTCGCTCTTTGTTTTGCTTTGTTTTTTGCTTTCCTTTTGAGTCCATGTTTTAAAACAACACTTGAGGGCAGCATCGAGTCAGTTTGCAACTTTTCTATTGTGGACCAGAGAGAAAGATGAAATCCAGAAACAGGGGCTGACAGATAGGAAATAATTCTCAAAATACGTCACTAGCTCTAAAATGACTGTGCACTTCGCTACAGAAATCTATTTAAAAGCAGCGCTCCTGGGTGGTGCTTCACGGACAATTACGGGACATTATAGGTCCCCCCAGGGCCCACTGGATGGAACGTGGGAGAGTGTGGGCTATGATGTAGACCATTGACTATGGGGTGCAGTGATGCCCAGAGATGTGCTTACCAGGTGCAATGGATGTGTCACGATGATGGGAGAGAGTGTTGCTGTGGGGGGAGTGGGGGGTGGGGGCGGTGGGGTTGAATGGGACCTCGTATTTTTTGAATGTAATTTTTAAAGATAAATAAAATAAATAAATAAATAAAAAAAATAAAAGCAGCACACCCTTCTGCGTGTCTCATGGGAGATTCTGAGGATAAATGATTTGTTTTCTCTCAAACCCTGGGTGGTAGAGCAAACTGCAAAACATTTAACCATTTACTCACACAGCAAAATGGAGCAGATGTGCAAGCTTCTTTAAAAAGGAAGATAAATTCAGCCTACATTGATGATATAAAAAAGGACATCTACTGTGTTGGTGATTTAATACTACCTTAATAATTGGAATCAATTAAATCAGTTCAAAGGAAATATTGAATTTAAAAGCCCCATTAGCCAGAATTTTGCCCGGCAATGCTTAAAGAGAAGAAATGAAAAGGTGGTAGCCCAACAAGTCAATAGCAGAGGTTTATTCAGCCAAGCAACTTCTAAAACCCTTCTATGTCCAGTACAGAGCCTATCCAATAACCCACAGCTGCATTTACATGCTTAGAGACGCGACTGATGCTCAGAATGCTTGCCTCTGGCTGCTGCAAGATCCTTACCAGTCAAAACTGTTTTAACTTATCTGATGAAACAAAATGGATGTGGGCAATTCAGAAAATGTTCTAAGATTCAAAAAAAATGGTACAGAGAAAACTCTAGAATGCTTGGCAACCTGGTCCTGTCCCTATCTTTCACCAGAATTTGAGAAAGAGCACAGATTTTTCTACCAATTGAGTGTCCCATGAGAAGCAAACGGAAAGGTGTGCTAGCATATACAGGTTCCTCCACAGGCCCACACCTGGTTTCTGTATACCTCGCTGTGGGTTGAATTACATCCCCATGTAAGGCAAGCTCAGGTCCCAGCCCCTGGGGTGTAGACCATTTGTGGATAAGACCTTTGAAGATGTTCTTGGTGAAGGTGCCCAAACTGAACGAGGGTGGGCCCTCATCCCAAATGGCTAAAATCCTTACACGCAAAGGAAATTAGACACAGAAGAAGCCACAGGGAGCAGGGGGGAGCAGGAAGTCAACAGAACCTAGAAGAGCGAGAAGCCACCACCACGTGCTTTGCCATGTGAAAGAAAAACCAAGGAACCCCAAAGACTGCTGACCAGCCAGAGGACACTGGCCCTGGGAGGAAGCAACCTTCCAGTCTCTGAAATGGTGAACCACGACATTCCTGTTGTTAAGCCAACTCAGCGTATGGTATTTATTTCAGGAACTAGGAAGCTGAGACAGACCTGTTCCCTGATTTACACAGAGGCAGTCATTCTTCTTTAATTCTTTCAACAAACATTCACCAAATCTCCAATATGTGTCCAGTACTGGAGCTATAAGGATAAAACACATATTGTCTATGTTTTAAAGAAGTCTAGGGGGAATTAAAACACACATACGTCCATGCACACCACACAACTGCAAATAATTGCAATCACATTGATGTCTTTGGGGCTTGGAATCTATGATTCTTTTCATAACCCAACAAAAGTTCACCTTCATCTCCAAAAGAAACAAACCTAAACCTTCCTATACTTGATCATTACCATTAAAGATGCTCTCAATATTACCTTTATTTGAAGTAATAACAGTTATTTTCTGTAACACCTATTTAGTAATTAAGCACATACCACCTTAGGATATGATATGCTTCTCTGTGTTGATTTATTGTCTTTTAAGCTACAGTAGTGGGATTTATGAGCTATAAAGATCTCAGGGAGCATAGAGCTCATCTTACAGATCAGGAAAGTGAGGCCCAGCAATGTTAAAAGACACTAACAGGAGTGAGGGTAGCTCAGTTGGTCGAGCACCTGCTTCCCTTGTATGAGGTCCCAGGTTCAATCCCCGGTGCCTCCTTAAAAAAAAAACATTAACGAGGTCAAGCAGAGGGTGTAAAGCCATATAAGAAACTAGTCAGCACCCAGCTGATACCGTATTTCTACATCTGATCATTTTTGAGCGCAGGAATGTTGGGATAAGGTGCTATAGTCTTGTATTTCCCTATGTGTTCTAGGTCCCTAGTAGAAATCTTTAATAGATGCATGGTTATTGAACTGACTTTATTTCTCAAGCCCAGATAGACCTCTCAGCATTATGATGCCTTTCATAAGCCAGCTACTTTCACAAACTGACTAAATCGTTTGGTCTTAGAGATTATTCTCTGTTGGCCAATGGAGGCATTTTCTTTCCACTGATTGTTTCAGTTTGCTAGGCTGCCAAAATGCAATATACCAGAAATGGGTTGGCTTTGACTATGGGCATTTATTGGCTTATAAGCTTACATTTCTTAAGCTCTGAAAATGTTCAAATCAAGGCATGATCCGGCGATGCTTTCTCCTTGAAGACCAGCTGCTGGTGATCCTGGCCTGCTCTGTCACATGGCTGGGCACACGGCAGCCTCTGTTGGTCTCTCTGCTCTCTTCCAGGTTTCTTTATTACCAGCTTCTGGCTTCAGTGACTTTCTCTTAGTTCCTGTGGCTTCCTCCTGTCTCTCTCTCTCTGTTCATCCCATTTATAAAGGATTCGAGTAAGAGGATTAAGACCTATCCTGGACCACACTTCAATTGGAATAATCTAATCAAAAGACCTTTAACTGAGGTAACCTCATCAGTAGTTCCCACCTACACTAGGTCACACCCCCAGGAATGGACCAGCTTTAAGAACATGACTTTCTGGGGTACACACAGTCTCAAACCACCACACTAATGCTTCATTTCCCAAGCTTTGTGGTTGGGGTAGGCCCGTGGGCAGTTAACACTAGTGCATCTGAATTTGCTCTGCATTTCCTTTCATACTTCCCCCAAACAATCTCCCTATCTGCATGTTAGTCATTTAGCATTTGTGGTTATATCACAGAAGGCCTGTTGAGTAATTTATATCTCTGCACACCCAGTTTGCAGAGGGGAAAAAAAAAAGAGTCCTGCTGTGTAGCTGTTGCCCATTTCCACCATGTGACTTTCCAGCTCCAGTGTAGCAGTGCATCCTAAACGCAGGACAGGGCAGGCACTCAGCTTCTGCTCACGTGAGTCGGTATGGCTGGCTCCATGGGCTGTCCTCAGCTCATCCCTCCTCACTCTTGTGGAGGGTCAGTTGTTCAAGAACGCACCAGCGTCGGCTTGTGGGCTTGGTAGTAATACAGAAAACATCAGTTACCAAATTATTACATTGACAAAAAGATGAGAAGGGAGGCAACTAATTAAACTCCCCTGGTGATGATCATGGCTCTGGCGTACCTGTGCCCACACCGGTGACTCTCTTTGTGCACATCGTGGAGGCTGACCTGAGGAAAACTACCGACCTCAGACAGAGGGGCTTGGACCGTCAGACCAGCCTCAAAGGCTAAAATTCGTGAGGCAAAGAAAAGGCCCAGGGAAGGGGCAGTGAGAAAAACTTGCAGAGAGGTGATGTGATTCCTGCGCTTCTCAGTCAGCCAACAAATCGTTAGTAAAGCCCTGGGATGTGTTCCTCAGGGTTTAGATCTTTCGAAAAGGGCCTTGGGTGACATAGAAAAGGCAAAAAATCAATAGTAAGATACTCATTCTGTAGAAAACTCTGCAAATCAGACTCCCCATCCTACTCCTCCTGCCCACTCTAGGGCTAGCTTCCAGGATGAACATGGCTGATTGAACTTTGAGCCTGTTGCTTTCAGTTGAAGGCCGGAGGTGATGGTGATGGTGCGGTTTAGATAGAGATTTTGTTGTCTATTCCATTTATCTCGCTTCTGAGTCTTTTCAGTAGATGGAGTTAATTCTGAGTCTAAAATTGGACAAAAGAAATTCTTACTGAAATATATTCTAAGCATCAGCTGTGAAAGGAGTTAACAGGCCATTTTATATGTTTATTAGCAAATGCACATTTAAATTCCTTACCCATTAGGGATTCACAAATCTCCATAGAGAAGGTCTTCCAAGGGCCATAAAAGTACCAATAGAGATGGAGGCTGGGTGCTTCTCAGTGGGTCTGAGCCACCTAGGGGGTGTCCTGCTAGGGTCCAGGGTGTCACTGAGGACAAATTCTTACTACAACAAGGTTTTGAAGTGGAACTGAATGTGCTTGTTGCATGGAAGAGGACCTTTATTTAGTGAGTTCCAGAGAGGAGTGAAGCAGGCTAGTGAGATAGGGAATCAGCAGATGGATCTGGAACCTGGCAGAGAGTCCACGTGGACGTCAATAACCCCAAGATGGCTGCTGGAAGCCCCTCCCCAAGATTCTGTCACTCAGAACAAAGACTTCTTCCAGAAGCCAGGAGAAGCCCTGGATGTTCCTGAAGGACTTTATCATTGGGTCCTCATGGGGTATTCGTGGGGGGGGGGGGGTACTCAATCAAAACAGTAAACAGATGGAACTCCTCCCCTGCCATTAGCAAAGGTGTGGAATAATTAACAGTTCAAATAGCAGGCACAGGGCCTGAACTTGCTCTCTTGCCTTTGAACCCCTGCTCTTGTCTTCACCATATCCCAGTGCCCATCCGTGTGCCTGTTCCTGCCTTCAATGCCCTGCTCTCGCTATTTTTCTCCTGCCACGATGGTCATGCAAGTAAAACCTGGGCATTTATAATCTATAAAGGGGAATTGTAATCTGTAAATCATTAGCCCTCTTTATCGCTTTTCAGCCCCTTCCTCTCTACCTGAGACCCATGATCTGTTATTTCCTCCCATTCCTCTTCCCTCCCTATCTTAACAAATTACTAGCCTAATTCACCCAACGTACTTTTGAAATTCCTTTCAGCAGTATAGAACTTCTTTTGGCCCAGATGGGTTGGTACATTCATATGAAACCAAATTGTCCCTAAATGAGGTCTCAGGGGACAAAATAATGGCACAAGAGAGGTTTTCCATTTTCAAGGCTTCAAATATTCTTCTCAGATACTGCCACTTCAACCATTTGCTTAGATCTGAAACATTTGCTTATCATAATTTAAGAATATATTAAAATGTTAAAGATCATTCTGATTTGAAAATATGTGTCCTGCATCTCCGTAGCCTATTGAATGTCTTTCACATTTAAAGTAATTTTAGTTTTAGCCCACCTCCAGTGCTAAATGAATCCCTTACTCACTTTTCCGTTCCAGTGGAGGTTCACATTCACTTTCTTTTTTTCATGGAACCAGGGCCAGAGAATGAATCCAGGACCTGATTGTGGGAAGCTGGCACTCTCCTGAGCCACATGGACTCCCCTGAGCTGGCTCTTCCATTTGTTAGCTAGTTGCTGTTGTTTTGAGGAGGCAACAGGAACCGAACCCGGCACCTCCAACGTGGGAAGCAGGTGCTCGCGCCACCTCCCCTCCCCCACATTCACTTTGATGTGCTCAATAAAACACCAAGCCTGGTCTTTATATTCCAAGAAGAAACCCGGAGTTTAACCGAAACTCTCCAGAGGCTCGGCCATCAGCCCCAGACTTCTGAATTAATTTATTTACCTCAGAGTTAAATCATAACTATTAGAATCTCCCCTTTTCCTCATTTCCTTTTATAAAGTGGGAGGCAAAGTACAGGTCAAAAAGTCAACCCCCATTCCCAAGAATTTAGGGATCACAGTTTCTCCCTACGACAAGTCCAGTCACAAAATCCCCTCGCCCCACCCCTTTTTCCTCAAAGAGGCAAAAACACCGTGGGCTTAGAGGAACCATCACTCACTGTGGGAACATTGCCCCCTCCCCTCTGTGCCTAGGAACTCACGTCTGGAACCCTTTGTTCCTGTTGAATGACAATGTGAGCTGCGTGGCTTCTCCCCCTGGACACTGCCCATAGATGAGGCTGCGACTCCCTTTGGGGAGTGTGAAGACATTACCCAGAAGCCCCCAGGATTCCATTATCAGCCGCCACCAGATGGAACCTCTCAGCACCCTGTCAATCATCCCACACCTGTGGACTGCGCGTCAGAGCCAAAAAATTAATTGCTCCGAAGTACAAAATGGGCAGACTCAGATCGGAAAGGATTAAGAAAGAGGAGCTTAAGCAGAGAACCTTATCAAGGTTGGCATATCTGAGTGTGTGACGTATTCAAGCGTTTGATTTGGTTTTTAAGGAAGACAGCAGGAAAGACATAAAGGCAACTTGAAAGGGGGACAGAATACCTATTGCTTCAAATTGGCTTGTTCATATATGTTCTGAAGAAGACACCAAAATATATTTCCCTTCTATTTTTATGTTTTGCTAGTGAAATTTAGAGAATTTTCATTCAATTTGTTGATTTATTCATTTGCCCTCTTTTTCAAGTTTTTTCTTTGACTGCTTCTAAGATTTTATTTATTTATTTATTTATTTTTAAATTGATTTTGTAAAAATATTACATTAAAAAAATATATGAGGACCCCTTCAACCCCACCACCCCCACCCCACCACTCCCCCCCCCCCCCCCCGCCCCCAGCAACACTCAACACTCATTCCCATCATCATGACACATCCATTGCATTTGGTAAGTACGTCTCTGGGCACCTCTGCACCTCATGGTCAATGGTCCGCATCATGGCCCATACTCTCCCCCATTCCATCCAGTGGGCCCTGTGAGGATTTACAGTGTCCGGTGATTGCCCCTGAAGCACTATCCAGGGCAGCTCCAAGTCCCTAAGACGCCTCCACATCTCATCTCTTCCTGCCATTCCCCATACCCATTAGCCACCATGTCCACTTTTCCCACTCCAATGCCACCTTTTCTATGTGGACATTGGATTGGTTGTGTCCATTGCACCTCTATGTCAAGAGGAGGCTCAGATTCCTCATGGATACTGGATGCAATCCTCTCGCTTTCTGTTGTAGGCACTCTAGGCTCCATGGTGTGGTGGTTGTCCTTCTCCAACTCCATCTTAGCTGAGTGAGGTGAGTCCAATAAATCAGATTGTAGGTGCTGGAGTCTGTTGAGGCTCAGGGCCTGGCTATCACATTGTCAGTCCAGAGATTCAGATCCCCTAAATATATCTTAAACCCCGACACCAACTACAACTCCAGCACAGTAGCATGAAAGTCTTAAGAAGAGAGATCCCATCTGAGTCCAGATTCATCACACATAAACACCAGCTCCAAAGAAGGGCCATCTGACATGGCAGTTAACCCCATCTGCCATGACCATAACTCCCATGGGCCTCTTTAGCCCTCAAAGGAACCAATACCTGGGGGTTGTATCTACTTTATCTGTCTCTTAGACTCTGCTCAGTTGTGCATAAGGGCAATCCTTCTGACAGCCCCCAGACTCTTTTTTAGAGACCCGTAGCCATATAAACTCATTTCTCCTTTCCATTTCCCCCTTAGATTAGGTCAAACAGCATTTTAAAGTCATGTTATTTTATGTTGCTTCTAAGATTTTAAAACCAGCAGGGAGAGTTTTTTGTTTTGCTTTCTGTAATGTTTTCATGGGATTGTTTTTATAACTCCTGTTTTTTTCCTTAAACTGGTTTTTCTTTTTCCCTTTCTCTCTTTTTTTAAACAGAAACAATAACTCTTGATTCCATTGCAAAAATTATTCCTTACTCTGAGACTCCAGTCCTTCATCATTTTTGGCTTCTGTTACCTGCAAAAATGAAGCATGATTACTAAGATCCCTTGCAGTTCTCAAAATGTATGGATCAATAAACAATTTTCTACAGTATTTAGAAAAGACTTAGAAAAAATGTAGCCTATGGAAGTCAGGGGCGTGGAAAAAGGACACCAAAGATGATGCATCAACACAGGGTTCTCACTTTGGAAATTTCACCAAGAGAAAACAAACGTTCACCAGAATCAACGTGAGGAGGTAAGAGTCCCAGTAATTAGGGTGCAATCGTTGATTATAGTTACTTATGTAATTGATTAAAATTAAACGCAGTTTTTATTTGTTGACATGTTTTGCTTTATTTTGATTTTAAAACAAAGTATCTTTGATCCTGGCACAACAAGGCAGAGTATATTCTACATCTGAATGGAAATAACCATATTTTTCCTCTCTAGTTACCTATTTAGGATCAATTTAGTTCAATGAAGAATGAATTAATTTGTCAAATTTATATCAAATGTCAACTCCCAGCATATGCTAGTATTTTTAATTCCCCATGAATTTAAAATTCCTGTTGTCTGAATAAAAACAATTGCCTACATAACAAGTGATAGAAATAATACTTGCCAGCACTTACTGAGCATTTATGTGCCAAGAACTGTGCTAGTCACTTGGCATGCATGAATCAATCAAAACAATCCTGAAAAGCCTCTCTACTCCCGTTTTTCCAGGTGAAAACACTGAGGTCTCGTGCGGTCATGCGCCTGGCCTTAAACCACACAGCCCAGGAAGAGGCAGAGCTGCTTCTGAACTCAGGGTGGTCTCTGCACAGCTCAGCCTGCCTCTAACAGTACGTGGGCTGTTACTCCCTTCACAAGACGCCTAGAAAAGAGCTTCCGAGCAGGGTGGAGCTCAGGGCAGCGAGCCCACGTTTGACTTCTGAGCACCCCTCAGCTGAGGTGGGCCCCACAGCACCCTGTCCCCCCATTGGCTACTGCTCATCACACTTCTGATCACGCCCTGTATTCCTTTCCCCACTGGAATGCAAGTCTTCTGAGGGCAGGAACCTCTAAGGTACCGGTCTCCATGGTTACATACTCTCAAACTGCCCACATGACGTCACCAGCTCATAGAGTTCCTGAAAATTTAACAATCGCCTATTGTGAGCCAATCCATGCCCAGCTAGTACACACCTTGGGCAGGAGCTGGCCCTCAGTAGACACTCAACTCTTCTGTTAAGTGAAGCATTCCTTTTGAGCTGAAGTTTCTAGAAGTTTCTAGAAGGCCAGGCCTCTCACACTTAGTCAGGAGATCCATATCAGCTTTTTGCTAACAGCCCAGACCTGGCAAAGGCCAAGAAGAAGCTCGGGGAGTTAGACGATCTCTCAGAGGTGGATGAGAATAACACAGCTCTTGTTAGTGTTCTTCAGTGAAAGAAAAAGTGCCGTATTTATTAAGGCTTGGCCATGGCCGTTGTAAAAGGAACTATTTAGATTTGACATCGCTTCAGTTTCCTCTCTGGTAGACAGCACAGCCAGCACAGGTCCCAGGAGCTTGCGGGAACCTTGGTTGGGGCCTTTGCCGCTTCTCTAAGACGTAGAGGGTTAGAAACGTCGACCTAGAGCACCAAGATGGAGCCAGGGTGTCGCAGGGCAGGTGGCTGGCGGCCACCAGCATGGTCTTTGTTGTTCCGGGCACAGGCGTCCTTGTGTCCATTTCCTCACTGACGCACGAGGCCGAGAGGGAAAACTGGAGTGTTCTTCTGCATGTTGTCCTGTGCCTTCTGGTGCGGTCCACTCAGTAAGTTCCCAAATGAAATACAACTTCCCACAGGGAACTGACTTTTCAAACAGTCTCATCAAGGCAGGCAGTCCCAAACTGTTCAGAAAAGAGCGAACAAAACAAGAATCTGTGCGTTACAAGTACATTTAACTGTGACGTAAGCCTCCTTCTAATTTGAGGGAAAAGGAGATCCTGCAAAGAGCCTTGTACAGGGCTTGGCTCTTCGAATCCTCTGCCACTCCTTTTCTCTCTCCAAATGTATTTCTCTCCAATGTTGTTTCTTTTTAAGATTTATTTATTTATTTATCTCTCTCCCCGCCCCCACCTGGTTGTCTGTTTTCTGTGTCTATTTGCTGCTGCATCTTCTTTGTCTGCCTCTGTTGTTGTCAGTGGCACGGGAATCTGTTTCTTTTTGTTGCATCATTTTGTGTCAGCTCTCCGTGTGTGCGGCACCATTCCTGGGCAGGCTACACTTTCTTTCGTGCTGGGTGGCTCTCCTTATGGGGCGCACTCCTTGCGCGAGGGGCTCCCCTACGCGGGGGACACCCCTGCGTGGCACAGCACTCCTTGCGCACATCAGCACTGTGCATGGGCCAGCTCCACACGAGTCAAGGAGGACCGGGGTTTGAACCGCGGACCTCCTGTGTGGTAGACGGACGCCCTAATCACTGGGCCAAGTCCGCTTCCCTATTTCTCTCTAATGTTGTTGAGAGCATGGACTGCCTCAGTTAAAATCCTGGTTCTACCTTGGTCAATTTATTTAACTTCTCTGTGCCTTTCTGTAAAATATGGAAAGAATTGTACGTATCTCATTAGGTTACTAAAGACTATCATGCAGTGTGTAAAGTGCTGGAACAGTGAACATGCTCAGTAAATGTTAGCTATTCTTTCTCATCTTTTATTCTCATATCTGCCCTCAAACCTTAAAATATTTCTAGACTTTTTGGACACATGGTTGAGTTACTATTTGGATGATTTTGAGCTTTTATGATCTCTTACACCAGACCAAAACAATCCCTTTTAACTGACACTTGAGGATTATTCTATAGATCTGAAAAGCTTGTGGCTTTTAGCTGAAAAAAATCACTACACTTCTCCATAAAATATTGCTTAAAATATATAGAGATTTGGGTAGCATGGGCCACGCTGGAAAAGTGTGATCCTTAAGACCTTTACTATGAACTCAAAAAGGTGCTTTACAGGCTTGAAGTGAAAACGGTCTATCACTGAGGATAAAAATATACTGCACAGAAAGGTGTGTGATTGATTACCACAGGCTCATTTGCTGTGGTCAGTGGAGAAATTCCAAGACTAGAGATGTAAACGAAACAAATCAGATAAGACATCTCACACTGGAAAAACAGTGTTTTGCAGTGAAGTGAGTGGCCTGAAAGTCGGAGGACTGGAGTTCTCATCTTGCTGCTGTTAAAGTGCCGCGCGACCCTGTCCAAGGCTCATCACCTCTGAGGCGGTCGGTTTCCTCATCTGTAAAAGATGGTGACGGGATAAGACAGTTTGTGCTGGGCGTCCTCGGCCCTAGAGATCCCCGAGTTCAATGAAAGCGGGAAAGCGGCGTGACCTGGTCCTTTCTTTGTCTTAGCAGCGGAGGGTGTGCTGGGGGTTATTTCTCTCTCTCTCTTCGGATGACATCTGAGGTAAACAAAGCCTTCTGTGGTGCCTTCCACAGACAAGTTCATGAATCCAAGATCAAATATGTTTGAAGAAACAAGCATAGGGTGAAGGGACAATTTTTTCATTACTTCATTCCAACTGCTACAGTCCACTCTGGTTCTGTACCCCGCCAGATCATACAAAAAAGTTTCCTCCGCCATAGGATTCGATTTTTCAGATATAAAGTAGCATCCTTATCCTGCAGTGGTCATTCATTCATTCGTCCACTGATACACTCATTCATCATTTATTTACATCCGTAAATGTCAGGGTCATCTGACACCATTTCAAGGGGTGATAAGCAAGTTTCCCAGCTCCTTCAGTGCTTCACAAAGTACTAACTCTTCGTGCTTGCATTATGCCCCTATCCCACTTGGACCCCCGTATATTCTATGAGCTGCAGGGAAGAGAAGGGTCCCATCACCTTTCTCTGAAACATAAACAGAGACAGTGTGATAGGAGAGCTCCTTGGCTGAACTCCTTCAAAAAATAATATTTACTTCTTTTCTGATGATAAAAATATGTTAAATAGTTTGTATGATTATGAAAGTAATACTGGTTATTGTAGAAACTTTGAAAAAGTATTTATAAATCATCAGAAGCACCGAAATTACCTGCCATCACATTAGTCAGGGGTAACCACTGTAAATATGTTGTAGATTTCTTCCTGGCTTGCCAGTTTTTTCTATGCACGTGTGTATATGTGGTATTAAAAAAAAAGAACCGTGTCAGATATACCATTATGTAACCTCTTTTCACCTAAAAATATACTGTTACTTCCCAACATCCTTAAGTATTAATAAAAGCATACTTTTAAAATGATGCCATTATGTGAATTTGCCATAATTTGTTTAGCCAAGTGTTAAATATTTAGGTTATCTCTATTTTTCACTCACAAATAATACTGTGATGCACATCATTGTACATATTATTGTGCTCATCTATGGCAGTTTGAAATTACTTTATGAATCTTAAAAAGAAAAATACTATGTTGGTAAACTAATCTATTTCTCTTGGTACGATACCATTTGAAGATTAAATGACTTGATAAGATCACTTTAGGGCGTTTGATTGGACTCCGTTGGTGAGCATGGCTCAGGTTGGATCTCTGCCCCCTTGCTGGGTCTGTTATAAATGGACACACAGACAGAAAGACAGAGGAAAAGGGAGCCTGAACATTTAATCCTGCAATGTGAGAGAGAGGATTGTTTAAACACTAGGCCCCCAAGAGACTGGGTCATGGAGCAGCTCAAGAGGAGACCAGCCCTGCTATCTGCCTGAGAGCTCAGAGCTGAACTTGGGAAGAGAGCAAACATCTGAGACTCATCTAGAGAAGCCAGTAAGAGACAAGCCCGAAGTCAACTGAAATGGGGAAGAAATTGGAGCAGCTGAGCCGAGAGAGGAAGCCCGGACAGAGGATGAAAGACCCGGCAGAGATTCCCTGCCATTTGCTTCAACAGGTGGCAGCTGACTTTGGTGAGAAAGCATGTCTTTTGGTGCCTTGAATTGGACTTTTCATGGCCTTGGAACTGTAAGCTTTTACCCCCAAAAATACCCTTTATAAAAGCTAACACATTTCTGATACTTTATATTGGCACCCATTTGGCAAACTAAAACATCATCTGTGATTATTTCCTTGGAAAAAAATTAATATCATGGAATTACCAGGTCAAAGGATGTTTCCCTTCCCTCCAGCAGTTATTGAGAGGATCTATCTTACTGATGCTCACCAAGGCTTCAAATGATCATTTTGAAGAAATTATCAATGCAATGAGAGGAAAATGATCATTTGAAATCTATAGTACTAAGACAATAGTTTTATCATGAGTGTATGGACCTTTTATTTTCTTTTGTATATGAATTATCTACATGGGACCTCTCTGCATTCCTAGCAAACCCACTAAAAGAACCTCCAAGAACCACAGTACTTTGCCACAGCCACTATGGAAGTGGAAACTTCCAGCTCCTTCAAGATGTCCCAATCTTGAGAAGGTCCTACAGCAAGGCAATGTCACCAGGCTCACACATGTAGGATGTTAGGACTTAGGAAGTGGGTGTAAACTTCCCCTGGCTGCTGACACTCATTCTTGATGATGAAAAATTCCCAGTTAGTGGAGTGATTCAAGCTCAGAAAAAATAAGACGGAATTCTCCCACAGTGATCATTTACTTTGACACCAAACTGCCCAAAATCTTTTTAAAATGAGGGCCAAAGACTATGCAACATGTAGGAGTTCTCCTGGCTTGGCATAAAATTGTGGGACATACTTCAACGTTTCAATAACAGGCAGGCACTAAGAGGGCCATATCCGAAGGAATTTGAGAAAATACCGTCAGAGGTCGGCACCTCCGCACTATGGAAAGCTGGGGGTTATAGCATTTGCTTAGTTCAGTTAGTGTGGAACTCAAGACCATTGATGCCTTGACTTCACAGTAGTAAATTCAGATTGGTAAATATTTTGATATTTTGGAGTTCAGCTTGCCTTTTTGGCTTAGTTGATTGACTTAGCTGTTTGCCTTAGTGAGAAGACAACTTCAGTTAGCTCCATTCACAGCTCTCCCAAGGGGCCATCTTCCTTTCTGTTTCATTAGATACGACATTTACCATTTTCGGACCCCAAATTCTTCTGTAATATACGTTTATGTGTTGCTCTTCAGACTCCCAGAAGCTGTTTTTGTCCAAATATACATAACACAGACCTCAACTTAAGGTTAGGAAGAGCTGGAAATACGACATTTCTAGGGGAAAAGTTTCCTTGTTTTATTTAATTACTCAAGCAAGACACCAAGGGATTATCCAGGTGGCTAGAGTTCATATTTGCAACCAGACTATGTGAATGAAAGTGCCATAGCACCCCCAAGGCTTGGTTTGTTTCACTTGATTCTAGGTGAGTCCCCTTCAGGCAGAAGAGGTGGGCTCTGAATTGCCTGAAAATATGATGGAGGGCATGGTCAAAGAGGGAAGGGGCAGGGTGAAGGCAGATGGGAATGCGTCAGGAAAGAAGACGTGGTGCTGTGCACCGGGTCCACGTCCTGCCTTCGATGGCTGTTGGTGACCTCCAGGGACAGGATTGCCCTTTCCAGGGGTGGGGGATCCTCTCCTCGGAAGGTCGTCAGGCTTAGTGGTTACCCGCTGCTTGCATAGTTCTCCCCCGGGCTGCAAACCAAAAACTGCCTCTCAGCAGAGCAGCCTTAACTGACATTTCTGGGGGAAATATACGTGGGAGGAACACAGAAATCTTCCCCAAACCCGCTTAATTGATTCCTATACTTTAGATAATCTATTGCCAATGTCAACATTTTGATATATTAATTTTCATTCTCCTTGTATCATACAATTCCATGAACATAATGAACTAATTTTTAAAAACAGCATAAGTGCGCAACATGAAGGGAAGTGGGCCAGAATGTTTGCCTAGATTTATTTTTCATTAAAAAATTGTTGAGCCATGGCCAGTATCATTTTTAGTTTTGGTTTATTTCTGTAATCTATTTCCAAATGTTTTCTTTCCTTTTTACTCAGTTTTACCTATCACATGTTTTCCCTTGACACTTTTCTACTTGTTTTAAAATTAACTCTCCTATTCTTACATGAATTGTGTTGCCATTTCCTCGAAATCATCACTTCCTGTTTTTTAAATGTTTTATTCTGCTTATCAAGATACTTTACATCCTTCTGCCTTGTTGGATTATTACCTAATTTGATTATGCTACAATCAGAGAAACTAGAACTGGGAAAGGTATCATGATCTATGCTCTTGGAACCAGGAAACACCCAGAGGCATGGCTCTCATTTAGCCTTCCTTAAACTGCCTTTAAAAAAGAATCCAAACTCTGCATGTTTGAAAAAGTAATTTCATGAGAAAATATCTTCTTCCTCTCTGGTCTCTATATTTTTGCCATGTTACATGCCGTCATTTCCAAGTTCATGATTCATCTTGATCGGTACTGTGATTAGATGCCTCTGCCTTTCCCATTTCGGGAATCCCTGCTCTCTGTCCGTCACATACTCCTCTCCGGGCTGCTTGGCTCTCCCGTTTGCTTTCACCTTTTCACGTTCACCCTCTGCAGCTTCCACCTGGGCCTCCTGGGCAGGAGAAGGAGGAATGAGCTGGAGCTCTGGACACAGAGAGGGGCGGGGCTGATCATGGTTTTGCAATTTCGTTTTATTCTCTGTTGATAAAATGCTTTGGCTCATGCTTACTTATTTTGTTTTTCCTTCTACTTTCACGTTGAGTTTGTGCAGGTGCATTCCTCCTGTTGTGTTCTGAATGAAGCTGTTGCTGACCACGAGGATCTGGACACTGGACCTCTACGTGATGAAGGATGATTCCATCATCTGGTGAGGTTAAGGGCTGCGTGGGCAGCAACACCTCAGCAGGCCATCGGCAGTGTAGGAACTGGACGTGTTCAGGCTCCGCTCTGAACCAGTTATCACTATCATTTATTCTATAATGGTTAAAGCAATCGGATTAATTAAGCAAAGCAGGCGTTCTGCTTGCCTGGCTAACAGGAAGGAGTAGGATGCTGGCTTATCAACTGTCCTTTCCTGACAGCCATCTGTTTATTCTTTGATGCATTTCATCCGAAGGAATGAACAATTTAAACGACCACAATTTAAACAACCGATAAAAGTCCCCCTAGTATAATCCCATGTGCTCTTTAGGTCATCTGTGTGTGTGCAATTTTTTTACACATCTATTTAAATTTCTTGGGTAGGGTAAATTCTAACAGGGTGCTCCTGCTCTCCTGTCCATCATCAGGCCTTTATGTGAGCGACTTCCTGGTGGATCTCACATTTCCTTCTCTTGGATGATAATGAGGGTGATGCCCACGTCACCCCGGGCACACCTGGGCATTTGCTGTACGGCTGGCTCTTTTCAGCTGGGTTTCACATTGCATCCTGGCACCGCAAAGACCCTTTCAAACAATCATGGGAAGCAGACCACAAAAGCAGGGCCTGGCAGGTATTCAGTATTCAGGGCCTACTCAAGGTTGGAATCCAAAACATTGAAATGTGATAGTTGTCCTTGCAATGTAGCTGGGATTTGGGCCATTTTCAGGGCCAGGGGAGTTACTCGTCCTTCTGGCCTTTGGGGTAACTTCAGGGGACCCGCAGCAGGGCGTGGTTATGCTACACTTAGAGAAACTACAACTGGGAAAGGCATCATCGTCCACCAGCCTGTGTTCTTGCCCTGTGTTTTTCCAGTGAGCCTTCATCTCGAATCCATGGACTACATTCTACAATTGTGTCACCCACCCTCTGTGAACTCACACATGGTTTACAGGACAAGAAGCACCCTCTTCATTTCCCTAACCATGGGGCTGCTTACTTTTCAGGCCTGGGCTCTAGCGCTGCTGGCTATGGTTCAATGCCAATGGATCAACGATGTAGGTTAGATCAGGTGTCAGTAAGCAGAAACACATGCAGGACAAGGTCATGTACTGATGGGCTGATGAAATGTAGTGACCACAGCCTTCTAGGAACCCACCCTGCACTGCCCTTAGGAGCAGGGGAGCAGCTCAGTGATCCCAGGGACTTTCTAGGACAAACTGCTGCCAACATTGAGAACCAGCTGTATCTTCAGGTCTCAGGTCTCTGCTCAAATTTCTCCTTATCAGGGAGGAGTCACTGACCACCCAATATGGAGGAGCACACCTGGTGCCTCCTTGCCGCTTCTCTCTTCACTTTATCCTACTTTAATTTCCTCCAGAGTACTTATCCCATGTGACATGCTGTATGTTCACTTCCTGTTTGACTTTTTCATTCTCTTACCCCCCAGAGCATGCATGTCCCTTGGGCAGGGACTTTTGCTATAGTCTTCACACAGCCAGTGTGTGGCAGAGCTGCATGCTAGGCACCCCATGGTGCCAGACCTGTGGTTGGCATGTGCTTATGAGAAGAATGACGATCTGGACAACCAGAAGCAGTTTGATGCCACTCCAGTGCAAAGCATGGGGACCAGAGTGTGGGAATGCAATGGGGGTGGGGGGAGCTAGGGGACAGCTCGGGTTGGCCAGCTTCACCTTGCAGAGGAACTGACATGTTTACTTTAAAGAAAGAGACAGCCTCAGATCTGTGCTTTCCCTATGGTCAGATGGAGGCAATTGTTTCTTCCTTTTGTAGACAAGACGCTGAGGCTCAGAAAGGTGGAGGAATTGACCAAGTGCATGAAGCTGTAAGTGGTGGGGAGGAGACTGGAACTCAGGAGGCTGCCCTCTGGAGTCAGCTTTAATCACCAGCCATTGTCCCAGAGGATTCACTTTTCTAGCCAGTGTCTTTGGCTGTGTACTTTGAGCCCAAATACAATATCAAAGCCTAAACAAGGTAGGTGTGCATTTAATTCCCTTTTCCAAAGGGGGGAAAGTTCTATACAAAATTCCCCACCTTTAGTCTGGCCCTCTCTTCCCTTTTAGTCTGTCCCCAAGATGAAATCCATTCTTCAGGGGCATTTTCCAGGCTGGTACCTGGCTGTTCAGGATTCTGTAACAGATTCTGGGGATGCCACAGCTGAGAGGAGAGGGTCCCTGGCCACTCCTAGACACCAGCATCATGGGGCAAGGAAGGGTTACAGTTTTTTTTAATTTGTTTTTTAAATTTGATTTTATTTTTAAAGAAGTTTTAAATTACATAAATGATACATAGAAAATACACTGGGATTCCCATATACCCTACTCCCTTCCCTTCCCATGCTTTTCCCCATTAACAACATCTTTCATTAGTATGGTATACTTATAACAATTGAACACATACTGAAGCATTAATACTAACCATGTACTATAGTTAACATTGTAGTTTACACTTTGCACTGCACAATTTTATAGGTTTTGACAAAATGTATAATGGCCTGTATCCGTCATTGCTATATCATTGCAGGACAATTCCATCCCCAAAATGTCCCATGTTACACCTATTCTTCCTTCCCCCTCTCCTCAGAATTTCTGGTGGCCACTGCCTTTATATCAATGATAAAAGTTCTTCCATTGCTAGAATAAAATATCTACTTTAGGCTATAGTTGCCTCCCCTCTTATGTTTGTTCATTCCTCAATCGTGAGGATTTTGGAATGGTGGTGCCCACTCTGTTTCTGATTGAGAGGAGGCTTAGATCCATGGAGCAGATGGATGAAACTGTCTTGCTTGCAGTTGTAGATACTCTCCATTATTTTGGGATGGACATTGTCCATCATCATCATTCTGTTAGTTGTCCTGGGCAAGACCAGTGAACTGGAGTGTAGGTGTTACAACCCTGCTGAGATTCAGGGAACATGAACAGACCAAAGATTTAAGTCTCTGGTACATATATTTAATGAGTATAGTGCTAATTATAGGTTCAAATAAAAGGGGCAGAAGAGCCATGTATAAGGAAATTATAAATGAGTCGAACTCTTACATTGGAGAATGTAAGAATGGTAAGGCCCACTGATAGGGTGCTGAATTCCTGAGATTTTCTGCCCTGCTGATCATGTCTAGCTGTCTCTAGAGCCCTCAGGAGCACCCCTGCTTGAGGTACTGTTTATTGTGGGAGTCAATGAGATCCTGCTGAGACATGCATAAGTATAACTTCTTTAATGACCTCCCAACTCATTTTGAATCTCTTAGCCATAAAAACTCATTTGTATTGAATATTTCCCCCTTTTGTTCAAGGTCTTTTTCCAAATGCATGCCTAGTTGGTGCTTGATAATAATCCCTTAGTGCCAGGGAGGCTTATCCCTGGGAGGTGTGTCCCATGGTCAATGGTTTGCATTATGGATTATATTTTGCACTATACACTTTTTTATAGGTTTTGAGAAAATTTATATGGTGGGTATCTATCATTGCAAGATCATGCGGAACAATTCCAATGCCCTAAAAATGCCCTCTATTCCACCTATTCTACTCTTCCCACCCTCTCCCCTTGAAACCTATAGTAACCACTAACTTTCAATTTTTGAAGAATAAGGTTCATAGTTGCATGCATTAATATTGAGGGCTTGACATATTGGTCTGTTTGTTTGTTTTTTAATTGGCACTGCCCATGTTCTCGTGAGATTCTTGTCCTCTAATTGAGAACATTGTAGGACTCCCCAGGATGAGAGTTTAATATTTCCTTGTTTATTGTGTGGGTCTCCACCCACTGAGATAGTACATTATGACAAGATGAACATTTTCATATTCCATAGAAGCATGCCCAAATGCGTCCTATCCCCATAGCTCCCCACCCCCAACTCCCTGCACCAGTGACCCTTCCCTGCCTTATTTGCCAAAAGAACATTCCCGCCATTTTAGTTTTATCAACAGATCTATGAATCCCCAGAATTCACCTTGTCCTTCCTCCAGTCCTCCCCCAAGTTCCATGGGTAGTCCAACCCTACCTCCCACCCTATTCCCCCTCATATTCCAGCATTGACAACCCCCCTCACATCCCTGCACCAACAACATCCCCATCTACTGCCCAATCACCCCATTCAGGCTACAGTTTTGATAAATGATGCTGAGGATGAATGCATGGAGCTACAAGAAAGGGAGCAGAAGGGGCTGGCCCTGGCTGGGTGGTGGGCACAACAAGGGGTCAGAATGAGGCAGGCCAAGAGTGTGAGTGAGGACATCCCAGACAGAGAAAAGGAACAGGCAGGTAGCCCATGGTAAGAGCAGAATTAGACTAATTCTTGGAAATCGTTCTATTACTCAGAATGAGGTTTCCAGGGATTTCTAGGCTTTGACCTAAGTACTTGTAGAGATACTGTCTTAAGTCCTCTTTCTTGTGTTTGGCCTTGAAAAATGATGTTTTCTCATATAGTGAGCCCTGTGCATCTGTGATTTTGAAGGAGTGTCAATGTAGCTATGCAGAAGGGTTGGACAGATACACAGAATTATGCTTGAAGTCACTGCAATGTTTTGTTTCAGGCAATTCTGCTCATATTAATCTACACACTTTTGGAAAGGCTGGAAAATAGATCTAATTATACCTCTATTAAAGTTATCACTGCATCCTTTTTTCCTCCTCAAGGGTGTACAAGATAATTAAATATGTATTTATGATTTCACTATGTTGAATAGTTGAGGTCCTAAAACAAGGTGCCTGAGAAAATAAAACTGCAATGTCCAACTCTGTTTCAAAAGAAATCCAATGGTGATGAAGGGCAGTGTGGGGTGAAGCTACATCATGTTCCCTCACAAACAAAACTGTTTTGCTTAGTTTCCTTTTGAGACCTAATCTTGCCATGAGACCATGGTATGAGACCTAATCTCATACCATGGCACATATAGAACATCTAAGTCTTTAACCCTTACAAGAAAGTACAAGAGATGTATAAAATAGAAAGTATAAAAGATGTGTAAAATAGACATTATTTTCCCCAAATTATAGGTGAGGAAACTGAGGAAGTACGCTTGAATGACATGGGTACATTTGCATGGTTGGTTCATTGAGAAGTCAGCCTGGGGTCCAGGTCTGATTTCCTTAGATTTCAAGTCTCCTTCTTCTATAATTTAGATCACTGCCTAGTGGCAAATAATCATACTGGGGTAGAAGGAAGGCATTTTTAAAATCTAATTATTTCCTTTGGTTTCTTTCATTTGACATTAAAAGATGACTCAATAATGGCAAAATCAAAACACTATCTCTTACTAGGCAATGAAGAAGATAAAAATGATTAATTTTTTTCATGGTGCAGTGCCTGGCTCCTAGTAGATTCTCAATAAGTATTTATTGAAAGTGAATAAATAAAATGATAGGACAAAGGAAAGGAGGAAGCCTGAATTAAATAGGCAGTTCCTATTTTCTGAGATATATGGGATATTATAGAAGGGAATTTTACTTCTCTCCAAACCACTCCCCACCCAGCCCAGGCAAAAAGACTCATATTTTATTCTATGTTGTTTCAGTCCTTGAGACCACCAGTTGGACCAGGATGGGCAACTGATCTCAGAAAAGCCAATGAGTTTGAATGATCAGAGACCATCAGATTATTTCTCTCAACAATTTGAACAAAGAGGTCAGAAAACGTAGTCAGAAAGTAAAGTTCACCACAACAAGCAACACCATGAGAAGTTATAGGGAACCAGAGGACAAGAGAGCAGAGGGAGTCCAAGGGCCAAGATGAAATTGTTTTCGAGGTACAGGGACGAGCAGATATGAAAGACCATGTGGCCCGAGAAAACTGCGTACAGTCAGGGAAGCAGAGAAAGAGTGAAAGCAAAAGCCCCCAACTCGACTTGACTCCTGACCTCCCAGAGTCTTACTGCTATTTTCATGAAGCCTAACCTTATTTCATTCCTCAAGACCCCCTTATTGCTTCAATACCCACTCCTCTTCTTAGTGTATTTTATCCCCCTCTTTTCTTTTCCTTGCAACTAAGAACTTCCACTAGAACAATGCTTTTCAAAGTTAAAAAGCAAAAATTTTCAATCAAGTTGAATATGAAAAGCAATAATTCATCAATTTTGTTTCAGGTGGGCCCCTTTTATTAGGAATTCCAGGCCAGAGGCTACAGCTGTGCCATTGCGAGCTGACACTGGTATCTAGGGCATTCAAGCGAGTAAATGTGTCCTATCACCTCGCTGACAGGCTACTGGGATCGGTTGCCAGAGAATTCTGGCTCTTTGAACTAATGAGTATTTTTACAAACCCAAAACATTTATGGAAGGAAGTTTATTGTCCAATCTCTGGGACAATGACTAAATACTTAGTTTCCTTGAACATGACAAATGAGTAATTTGCTAATGAAGGGATAATTTTGGCCCTGACACTTATATGCGTGAATGATTACCTTCCTTAGTCTTTTTGATGTACAATTTGCTTTCTAATATACCTATGATTTATTATAGCAACACCACCTACATTGTAATTCCACATTCAGATGAATATAGTTGATATGCACCATGATAAACCTCTGTTTACCTAGAACGTATATATTTTTTCCTTTTAACAAATGTTCATTGATGATATTAGGAGTTCTATTGGGGATAAGAATGTACAATACATTGTCCCTTCTCCCA
The DNA here is from genome assembly GCF_030445035.2 of Dasypus novemcinctus. Classification (NCBI taxonomy): domain Eukaryota; kingdom Metazoa; phylum Chordata; class Mammalia; order Cingulata; family Dasypodidae; genus Dasypus; species Dasypus novemcinctus. Next base: position 159,084,629 of record NC_080677.1, on the reverse strand, counting down.
ATGTTATATTTAATGACAGTTGATTATTGATTTAATAAAATGTTCAGGTGAAACCCAGGCAGATTGTATTGTTCCTAGGAGGCTGGTTTGGAGAATTAAGGTCTTTTTCAAGTCTAGAGTTGCATGTTCTGTTAGGCGAATTTGATTTTGACTGAATATGTGTCGCTGCTCTATTTAACTCTTTTTCCATCATGCTTAGCACAAACACTGGTGAATAAGTGAGTGGTTGGATGAAGAAATGCACCGGTAAGAGTATAAGCTAACAGTCTGTATGTAAAATCTGGTACACTCAGGGAAGCAACTACTTGATATGACTAAATTAAATCAGAAACGATTGTCATTTGTTTTCTGGTGCTTGCTGGAAGCACCAGAATTTTGACTACAGCAGTTGGACAATGTCCACCTTTAACACCAAAATGTTTTTTCTCAGTCTTGACCCTTGTCTTTGTGCTCCATGTAGCCTTTGTAGCGCAAAATACTAAAAATGAACCACGGAGTCTTACTGCAGGATCCTCGAGAGCTTGCTTCCCCTTATCTATTTTTGGGGAAGTGTTGGTTGTTAAATTTTTAATGGTTATGAAGAAAACTTTAAAATACTATGAGACACATTGAATGAATGGAGAAGTCTTAGCATTTTTTGGAGACAAGAAATTCAACATCACAATAATGACAATTCTCTCTGAATTTTCCAGAACTCAATAAATATACCAAATAATGAAAGAAATATTATTTAGGAAAATTCTGAAAAAGAAGAATAAAGAAACCCTACTATATGCAATATATTATGAAGCCACATTAATTAGTGGAGTGCCATATTAGTTCATAAATAGACCAGCAGATTAATGGAATAGACTAGGAAGTCCAGAAGAATCCCAAACATTAATGGTAATTTAATAAGATATAGGCAGGATTTCAAATCAGTGGAAAGATGAATTATTCCAAAGTAGCTATGGAATGATGACAGAGCTATTTGGACAATATTAAAATTAGAGCTCTACATCACCTCTTATACTAAATAAATTTTATATGCACCACAAATTTAAGTAAAACAAATGTGCTTAAAAATCATAAAAAAAATTTTTTTTAAATCTCAGATTTAAATAAAGCTTTTAAAATATAGCAAGCAATCAAACACTGGATGGACAATATTTTTAAATTATGCACAAAATTAAACACAAAGCAACACTGAAGATAAAAACTGTATACTGGGAAAAATATATGCAATATATATCACAAAGGGTGAATTTTCTTACATAGAAAATTATAATTCAATAAGAAAATATCCAATAATTCATTAGAAGTTAGTAATTCATTAACCATATTCTCATGACTTTTAAATCTATAAAACAATTCTCAACTTTACAATAGAAGAAATGCAAACTGGAACAACATATCATCCCTCATTTACAAGAAGTGCACTTGTTGGTGAAATTGTGGAGACACGGTTAACAGCAGGTGCTTAAACTGAAAGGCAATGTGGCATTAACATCAGAAGTATAAAATACACTTATCTTCGATCTAACCATTTCTCTTCTAGAGGTTTATTCGAGGTAAGTCTGTAACTGATCTAAACAAAATGTATGCAAATTTACTCCAGAATTATTCATATTCACAAAATATCAGAAATATCCCAGACCAGGTTTTCTCAACCTCGACACTATGGGCATCCTAGAATAATCATTTTTTGTTGGGTGGGGCTGCCCTGGGCATTTCAGGCTGTCAGTAGCATCCTTGGCTTCTAGATACCAGGATCAGTCCCTGCCCCCAGCCAAGACAATCAAAAATGTCTCCAGACGTGGCCAAGTGTCCCCAGTGGGGGTGGTCACCTCTGGTTGGGAACGATTGACTTAGGCATCTTTCAACAGGGACCTTAAGGCATTGTGGTGTATCTGTACCAGGAAATAATATGACATGAAGAGAATGAAGCGGCTTTGTAAACACTTGATATGGAACACAAGCTAAGATATATAAAAGTAATGAAAGCAAGGTTCGGAACAGTGCGGAGATTTTTGCAGTTATTTGTGTTTTGTATGAAAAAAATTAGGAATATTTACACATACATGCTACTTGGTTGTGCATATAATATTTCTGGAAAGATAAAGAAGAAAGTCTGGGGAGAGCAACTTGTTTGCTGAAGGGGAAACCTGCTCTTTGTCTACCCCTTAATTCCTTTTGAATTTTCTACCATGGGCATTTGTATTACCTCTTCAAAAGTAAATAATTGAATTTCTAAACAAGAAAATTAATTCCTTGTATCCATTATAACGATGCCATCTATAAAATTAGATGCTTGTATAAGTTACCTCTTCCCCTTGACAGTAAATAAGTGTCAATTTTCAATCGTTACCTTGCAGTGCCCAAATGGACAAGAATGACATTATGACTGATGTATGATTCTCGCTGTTTCTTGAGAATGCTGGCTATGTGTCTCCTTGTTCCTGGCGTTTTCTCATGTGAATACTGAGGAATGCTGGGAGGTGGGTAGCTATAGCACCAGTGTATAACTTCAACTAATTGTTAGTTCCCTGAGATAAAACCTGAATCTCCAAAGAGGAGGTTGATGTTTGTGAAAATACCCACATCTTTGAAAGGGTATCCTCTTCTTGCAGAATAGTTGCAAGGCAAATGTAATTTGCTGGGTCTTAAGTGTAATTATGGTTCTAAGTGAAGTGGTTATTTGACACTGTGTACATGTGCTACAATTGCTACTCAAAAGTCTAACTCTGTATGCCAGACTTATTCCAAAGAAATCTGTGCATCTTGCCAATACTAATGGCTAACGTTTATTGAGCACTTACCATGTGTTAAGAACTGTTCTAAGTGCTTTACGTAGCTAAACCTTTTAATCCTATGAGGTAAGGACAAATATTATTCTCAGTTTACAGATAAAAAAGTTAAGGTAATTTACAAAGTTCTCACAGTTCATAGTGTAGGCAAGATTTGAAAAAGGCATCAGGCTCAAATTCCTGTGCTTTTCATCTTTATGCTATCTTTGATAATGCGTCTGTAGCCTCCCTACTTCTGCAATTCCCTCTGAAACCTAGAGTGACCTAGAGTTTGTCCATGTACTCCTTGATAGAATTCCATCTTAGGAATTACCGTAATTTTCTGTAGTTTTATAATCAACAACAATAGCCTGACAGGTGTCACTCCATTTACGATCCTCCCCGCTAAACAGTCTTCAAGAGGCTTTCAGCTGCTTAATGGATCAAGGGAAAACTCAGCCTGGGATTTAATGCACTAAGGACCCCACTGTCTTTGCTTGTGTTATACTGATTTTTTGGAATCGTGTTCTCCCACTTCATCCAAGGCAGTGGTGCCCTTTCATTAAAGCCAGTATCACATGCTACTTTCTTCTTGAAGCCTTTCTCGGTTTCCCCATCTACAAATTATTTCTTTCTCCTTGTATCAGGTCTGACTTTTTAATTAGTTTTCCCATGAGCAACTCCAAAATATAATTATCACTAGTAAATGAACGCAAGAAATCCTAACATGACATTGCTGGAACCCAGACAGCATCAGAGTCTCTAGTAGAAATATATTTAATCAATTGCTTTTATGAGTTCCTATAAAATATCAGAAAACTCATTATGGTCTCGTTGACGTTTATGAAGTTTGATATCAGGCGTGGCAGAACTGTTTTAATACCTAACATACCCTTTCTTTTTTAAAAAAAATTTACAATTAATCGTATATTCATTATTATCTTCAGGTTCTCTCAATTTGGAGAGGAAAAAATCAATAATACAAACATTTTGATAATCAACAGCTGACTAAAAACCCTGTATAAAAGTAATAGACTTTCAATAAGCTATTCTATCAATATGTATTAAAGAAAACATAGGCTTATATTTCCCCTCGCAAATCAGGCTATTTTGTAATCACAAACAGGCTGGTAGTGAGCAGACCTAAGAGTTCAAGTGAAATATTTAAATTGGATTACTTAATCCTATGCCCCACTAAAGAATCTACAGTTTCTCAAGGTCTAGTAAATAAAATCATAGTTAGCCAAACCCAGCTTAAGCCAAACCCAGTCAGAAGTAGTCACAATCCAGAAGGAGAACAAACCTACCATTTTTTAATGGGAATAATGAGTCCCTTTTCTTGCTGAGTGTGTGAAACCCTGCAGTAAGTATATGCTACTATTTTGGCCATCCAAAGTTGGTTTTTAACAACTCACAGTTACATCCTACCTACCTTTTTTGTTGCTATTGTTTATCTGAATGAAACCAACTAGATTGGCTTACTTCAGATGGTCTTATATATTCTCCTATTCATGTAAAATAACAATTTCTGTTTTAATAATTGAAAAATTTTAAAGTAGTTTAAATTTTGAGCTAAACTACATTGCATCAGTCTCAAATATCTTGACGAAACTCCTGAAATCCTTGGAGAAAGTAATGAAATGGAAAAGTTAGACTACATGTGGATGGGTGGAAATCCACTTAGCATGCTGTTCTAGTGGAATTAAACACCAGTTGTCTCCCTGTAACTGCTACTGGTGGTGACGCACATGATGAGCTCATCTTGTGCAAACAAGCTCCCTGTAACCAATCCCAGTAAAGCACATATTTTTGGCCATCTTAAAATAAATATAATCTCATGAGCACCAGCTATATGTATAGTTATAGGAAGTTTCTTAGGGAGTTCTTCTGGTAATTCTGAAAATCTCTTTTCTTTTGTTACAAAACCTAAGAAACAGGAAAATGTTTTCCTCTAGAGAAGTGAGCAAAAAAACCTCAAATACTGTAGCAAAATGGGATAAATGAACAACAAACCATTAGAAACATGAGCCCTGTTCTTTAGAAATGATCATTTAATTTCTAGACCCCTATATTAATCAGCCAAAGGGTGCTGATGCAAAATACCAGAAATCTGTTGATTTTTATAAAGGGCATTTATTTGGTGTAGAAGCTTATGGTTACCAGCCATAAAGCATAGGCTACTTCCCTTACCAAAGTCTGTTGCCACACGTGGGAGAAAGACAGCTGCCAATGTCTGCAAGGGTTCAGCCTTCCTGTAGTCTGGGATAAATCTCATCTCTCTTCCAGGGTTCATTCTTCTCCGGCTCAGCTTTTCTGTTCTCTCACAAGGTCAGCTGTAGACTATCAGGCTGTCTCACTTCCTGGGGCCTCCGCTATGCCTATGGAGCTGTCTCTATTTCTCTATGTTCTTCTCCTATTTGCTTACTTCCCGGGACCAGCTCAAATCTCCAACCTCCCTTCTCTGCTGATCCTACTGATGTGGCCCAGTCAGAGCCTTAATCATTATTTAATCATGTAAAAGTGAAATCTCTGAATCCAATATAATCTAATATGCCCAGAGGAACAGAGCAGTTTGCAAACACAATCCAACATCTATTTTTGGAATTCATAAATAATGCCAAACTGCTACAACCCCTTTGTAAAAGAATTCACATTTTTTTTGGTTTATTTTTACTGTGATTTATAATTTATACTGAGTGGTCTGGAAATGTCAAAATGTGCATACTGTGTGATCTAATATTAAAAATTATAGTTTGAAATTACAGGAATATATTGTCAATATGTATCTTTTACTTAGCTCACATTTGATCTCTTTAATGCAAAATTCTTATAAAATGTATGATTGTATTTCATTAAGGTTTCCCAGTTTTCTCAAATCTTGATTAAAGTCTGTGTTTTATAACCTTCTGTATGTAATCTTAATAATGATTAAGAAAATATACAAATTCAGCTTTTCAAAAGCCTGATTATCTTTAAAAATTTTCCTCTAAAGATAAAGATTCACGATGATATATGTATCATAGTAAAAAGCATATCCGAATCCCCGAAGTGGTGGTATTATCAAGAGACCATGTATTGCATGTTTTATTGTAATGTTATGCCATATATTAGAGCTCTATGTGATCTATTGCTTGCGCTGACAACAGAAATAGAGATGTAATGCTATGCACTTGAACAATAATGCTGAAAGATGGAACCAATCTGCTCAAAAGAAAAAAAAATCTCCAATTGCATCTGTTTGATTTGTTTTTCCTGCGTGGAACTCGACATGTCAGGTAGTCATAACCCCTACTGCCATTCTCATTCAGGTAAGCAGTGGGAAAATAATTTGCCAAACACCTGCCAAATGAGAGGAGGGGTCCAGCTAATTGGAATTTGCTTACAGTAAGTGTTTGTGGGAGAAAGAGTGGGTTGGGCATAGACAGGCCAGCAAGCTCCCAGCTGTTGGCCCCACTGACCCCAGCCTGCTGTGAATAACACCGGTTGTCAATTCCAGGGAAGGGAGGTTGCTGTGTGCACATGGGCCCCCCACCAGCTGGCAAAGCCAGCCCTGGCGCTGCTCCCCAGGAGGACAAGGGTGAGTCAGGACAAGTGACGATTGTGCTCAGCTGGGAAAGGGCTATGATCCAGGAAAGGCCAGAAGCAGGGACAGAATCCAGTGTCTCAATCATTAATCCACCATCACTACCCCACTCATTCCTGCCCACTGCCTTCAAACGCACTTGCCAAATGAATGCAGGAAATCAAGTCTCCTCCCTTTACAGCTGCCAGTGTAACTTCAGGTTTAATTTAGAACTGCTGGTGGGAGATGAGGTTGGTTTTATAGCTCCTCATTGCTTTGTTTTTACTGATGATTTCTGCTTTTATTCTTTTTTGTTTCCTTCCTTCTAATTTATATAGATTTGCTATGTCCTTACCCTACTTTATAAGTTGACTGTTTAGCTAATTTTTAAACTTTTTGGGGGGACAAATGCATTTAAGACTATAAATTTACCTTAACGTACTGCATTAGGTGCATCTCACACATTTTTTAATGTAATGCTTTCATGGTGGTGCAGTTCCAAATATTTTATTTTCTTCTTTGGACATGAGCCATTTATGAAAGCATTCTGTGGTTTCTAAATATGCATTTTAAATAAGTATCTAATTATATTGTGGTCAGAGAATATGTTTAAGTAACATCAATTCTCTTAAATTTATTTAAACAGAAACATGCATAGTTAGTTTTTGTAAACATTTTCATGTACTACAAACTTATAAATATTTAAATGATGTAAAAAATAGCTCTATTTAAATGGTGTAAAAGATAGCTCTATCTTATCTAGAGAGATAGAATTAGGCATCCTTGCTAATTTTGTTGTTCAACCCTTCTAAAAGCCTTATTAAAGAATTTGTGCTTTGTCTTTCAGTTTCTGATGGAAATAAATGAACATCTCATGCAATGGTTAGAGTTTTGTTATTTTCTTTTAATAGTTTTGTTTTATATATTTTAAAATGAATTGGTTAGGGGTTAACAAGTTCATGATGCTTGTAACTCTTGATGGGTATTCCTTTTAATTTTATGTAGTATCCCTCTTTGTCCTTATTAATGCATTTGTTTAAATTGTATTTGACCTTATATGACTATTGCTATGCAAGTTTTCTTTAGGTTAACATTTTTGTACTTTCCCTTCTTCAACCATTTGCTTTAAACCTTTCAGTGTCTAAATAGAGAAAAAAATATATATCTAGTATCTGTTTATTTTTCATATAGTCTCATAATCTTTTTCCAAAGACTAATTCAATTCATATTTATTATAATGTGAATTTATTTGAATTTTAAAACCATAATCATCATCTTAATTTTTTTGGTGTGTCATACTATATTTCTAACACAGTCTATAATTATTAAGTATTTTTGTATCCCTTTTAGACTTTTAGACATGACACAGACCTTAACATATTTTAACTGCCTTTTGCTACTCTTGTAATTCTACCAATTCTAATTTTCATGATGGTAGCCAACCTTCCTGTAGCCCTTACTATGTGCCAAGCACTATGTGGCATGCTTTGTGAATGCCAACTTAGTTACTCCTCCCAATGTCCTGGTAGGTGGATACTCTTCACTCCATTTTATTGATGGAGAAAGTGATGTGAAAAGGCAAAGTGACCTGCCCACAGGAACACACCTGGTAAGTAGTGGACCAAAATATGGAGTGAAAAACTTTAAGCCTTTCTCAGGGAAATGCAAACTCATAGAATTTTAATAATTGGAGTAAAATAAGATTTCTTAAATAAGAAAGAAAACAGACAAAATCCATCAATAAATCAGACAACTTGACAATTTAAAACTTCTGTCAGGCAAATGACACTTAAAGGAAGCTTAAAAGGCAAGGAAAATTATATGCCACTTTTCTCTCCCACTTAGAACAAGAAGGGGAGGTTTGCAGTCCATGTAAAGAGCTTCTTTCATTAACAAGAAATGGACAAACCATTCCACTGCCCTCCCCCAAATTATTTTCAAACAAATAATTTGAGAAGGCATTTCACTCTAAAGGAAGTCAGAATGGCCAACAGAGCCTACCCCACAGGTAATCACGGAAATGCAAAAAAAAAAAAAACCCAAGGAGATAAAAGTTTGCAGAAGGAGGTAATGCTTTCTTCCTGGCTGGTGAGATTGTACATTGACTCTGGCTGTGCTAGTAAAGGGAAGCCATGAATATCTGCAAAGGGCGGTGCCACCCCCAGACATGTGTTGCGAGCTCTGACAGCGCAGCATGTAGTAGGACCATTTCAGGCTCCAGGGAAGCCTACTCTTCACCAGGGAATGAATAGACAGGGAAACTGGAGCACAATTAATATGAATGACATGGAGCTGCAGGTACCAGAATGTATAAATCAAAGCATTAATAATTGAAATGTCAAATTGCAGAAAGGCACTAGAATAGGATACCGTTTATTCAAAGTTTAAAAATAAAAACAGTATGTTTTCCTTTATATATTAAATGATATATGCATGTGGTGGATTGGAGTGATGTACCCCAGAAAAACATGTTTTTACACTTAATCCATCCCTGTGGGTATCAGCACATTGTAAGTAGGACCTTTGATGAGTTTACTTCAGTTAAGGTGTGGTCCACCTCAACCAGGACGGGTCTTAATCCTGTTCCTGGAGTCCTTTATAAGCAGAATGAAATGCAGACAGAGAGAGAAAGCCAGGGGAAGCAAGAGGCTGGAGGTCAATAAAACCTGGAAGAGGAGGGAGAGGCCAGGAGAAGCTACCATGTGCATTGCCATGTGACAGAGGAGCCCAGGCCAAGGATCGCCAGTAGCCAACCCCAGAACACCAGGCTTTGAGGAGAAATCATCGCCTCAATGATGCCTTCATTTGGACTTCTCCTAGCCTCAAAATCATGAGCCAATCAATTCTATTGTTTCAACCTATTGCATGAGATTTGCTTTAGCAACGAAGAAACTGGAACAATGCATTTGCACATGAAGTCTGAAAACATAAATGAGGTTGATATTCACTTTTAGAGGAAAGGATAATCTCTGAGGAGGAAAAGAGCTGTGAGGTTACTAGAAGTTGAGTATAATGTTTTATTTCTTTGAGGTATGTAAAAAAATAATATGGCAAAATGGTGACAGAGGTGTGAGGTTACTGGGAGTTGAGTATAATGTGTTATACCTCTTTGGAGGTATGTCAAAAAATAATATGGCTAAATGGTGACATTTGTTAAATCTGAGTGAAGGGAGTCCAGGGGTGTCTGTTATGTGTACTATCTATATGTATTTCATATTTAATAATTTCAAATAGAAACAAAATAGTTATTATACACTGATTAATAATTCCAATGTTCTTTAAATACTTTAATTTAGGTAAACAATTCTTTAAAATAATACTACAATGTTTTCTATAAGTTTAAATACAATAAAGAACCATTTCAGTGCAATGCATCAACCGAATGGCATTTTACCATCTGGGGTTCTGAAAGATTTCCTCCCATAGAGATTAACTAAAATTTTTAAACAGCATAGGATTGTCTGCCCTCTTAGTCATTCAAGTGTGTATTTTTTTAATGCCTGCCTCCTAGCTCCAAGTTAAAAAAAAAACTCCTATAACAATCCTACAAATGCATTCTCCATGACTTAATTCTCTAAAAACTTCATTGTCCAAGAGTTATTATTGTCCAGTTTTTCGTGAGATTCAAGCATGTAACTTGTTAGGTGGTTTTAATGTTTCATTTCTCCAGTATGGGTAATATGGGTCATCTACATTTTCTTAATAGAGGAAGGAAAAATATTGCTATTATGCATCATCATCACAGTCATGGTTGTGCTATACAACCATGCAATACTTATTACAGATCCATGTCCACATATATATTATGTGTATATTACAACATATCAATCCACAGAACCCTCAGCTGGGGAAAGAGTCTTGCCTTCCCCATTATAACCCATATCCCTAAAGAAAAAAAGTGACCCTAGGAGGAATATCTAATGTGGCTGATGAATGATTAAAGTACTGACAATGGCATCTGTTAGAAATATTGACACCTGGTTCATTGGATAGTGATAAGCAAGCTTATGGGCTCTGTAAGATCTGGGAATTGATTCTTATATCCATTGTCTCAACTATTGACCATTCTGTAATATTGGTGTTGCACAGTTACAACCTGCCTGCCCTTATATTCTTGGTAATAATAAATAGATAATAGGTTCTGGATTTTTAGATATGTGGGCTACACTATACCACTGAAGGTTTCTAACCTCCATATTCTAAAACAAAGAGGAAAATAATGCCAATATTTCATATAAGTAAATGGTCTAGGAGCTTGAAGTTTGTAAGCAGATTGTGGAAATACATTGTGCCATGATATACACAGTCCTTCTGATAGAATTTTTTTCTCATTGGCTGTGAGGTTTGGATGTCCCTTGGATGGTAGGAAGAGCTCACCAAAGACACTCACAGCTTATAACCAAATGAATCAATTTCTAATCTCCAAGTCATAATTTGTTTTCCAAGACTAACCATAGTTTGTACTGAACTAAAACTCTCCTTTCCAAAGCTGGTGAAATCACCTCCAGTTCAAATCATAGAGAATGTGTCTCCACACACACACACAAAAACATACTTTTAAACCACTCTGTTTGCCCAATAACAGATGCCAATGGTGCAATGGAGTCTGGAAGTGCATGCCAGCAGCAGATGGGAGCGTGAAGCTGGCCTTTTTGCAAGCTCCAGATTGTGTCATTTGTGTTTGAATATTTGCGTGTGTGTAGCAGTCAGCCAGCATTATCTCTGCAGTGACTTCTGAAGAAAATGTCAGACTTGTATTTGTAGTAAGGCATAGATACTGCTGCTGTCTCATTGAGGGACACTCAAGGAGACATATTGTCTGTGCTTTAATTGGATTTTTTTAGAAGCTGGAGGTTGAATAGCTATGACAAAAAGTTGTTAAGATACCATTTAAAGCTGAGTCATTATTTCTGCCAATCATTCACTCCCTTCTGAGTAAGATAAACATCCAGACACTGAATCATGGGGTCTGGAGTTGGAAAGGATCTCAAATGTCACCTAGTATAATCTCTCTCTAATTGGAAGAATTACTTTTATAGCTTCCCTCACAGAAACTCTGAAAATAAGACCATCTCTCCCAATCTCTTTTTCTCTCTTCATTTCTGTCTTCTTTCTTTCTGTCTTCTTTCTTTCTTTCTTTCTTTCTTTCTTTCTTTCTTTCTTTCTTTCTTTCTTTCTTTCTTTCTTTCTTTCTCTCTCTCTCTCTTTCTTTCTCTCTTTCTCTCTTTCTCTCTTTCTTTCTCTCTCTCCCTCTTTTTCTCATTCTCTTTCTCTTTCTCCATTTCTCCACATCTCTTTCTCTCTCTCTCTTTCACACACACACACACAGGCACTCATTCGCCTACATCTAATACACATACATTTTTTTCCATCTCTCTAACCTGGTTCACTTATTGCCTTTATTTTCACCAGCTTGAATAATAAAGACAACCTTTTATCCCCCTCATTTTCTTTTGCATGATAGTGCTTCAAATATCATGGCATTTGGATTTACTTTCTTCAAGCTAAATAAACATGCCATTTTAGCTTAGTTTCCATGCCTTCACCATCTTGGCCAGTCTTCTCCGGATATACTCTAGTGAGAGAAGGAACACTTTCTTTAATTGATGTTACTTCAAGTTATATAAATATTTAGATAAAAATAATACTGGGACCAAAAGTGACTATAAATTATGAATATTCTATCATAAGCAAGATTAGATTCAGCACATATCTGGCCATGTCTTAACAATTCAGCTCTTCCTCCTGGATCCCAAGATGCATTAAGCACTCACCTGTCTGAAGCACTGGTTGTTCCTGATAGTTATGCCTTCTTGGTCTTAAACTTAGGATCTGTATATGATGACACAGATGACCAGGCTGGGTCAGATGAGCCCATCATTACTAATGTTGAGACTGTTGATAGTGTGAGATATTTCCATTGGGTGATGCAGAAGATAAATTGTCTTTTAAAGACCTACCACATAATCCGGGAGGAAAGCGAAGATGTAAACAGAGAACATAATTACAATGAGGCAAAATTGAACACTGTGCAATGGTTATTATTGCAATCATCAAATGTTTTGCATTTTTTCAGAATGTCAGAATGAGTTTCAGAAATACTTCTGGCATTCTAGTCTATTGATATGGTTTTGCATGGATGGGAAAAAATGACAAAACACAAATTTCCAGACAGGGATGAGTTTAGCCCTTTAAACACAAGATTCTTAAAATTGAACCATTTAGGGGAATAGCTCCTAAAACATATTTCCTTCTCACCTGGCTTCTTCGGTAGATGGCCTAATCATAGCTTAACCTTTCATTGATGACTCACTGTGAGCCTCAGTCCTTGTCCTGGGTGATTATCAAGCAATAGAGGGAGTTGAGGCCACTTCCCTTAGAGTTGGGGCTTACGCTCCTCAGGGTTTCAGCTTTTGGCTTTCTCTTGTGACCTCACATTTACTGATTCAGGACAGCTTAATGTCGTGCATTATCTCAGGCCCCTCCTCTGAACGGCGGTGGCTCTGTACTGCAACTCAGAGCAAGGTTCAAGGAGATTGGCATGGCCAAGCACTGGTCCTTGGTCACAAGAGGAGTGATTGGAGTTAGCCCATAGTAAATCTCCCCAAAATGTTACATCACATTAAAACTAACACCAAGGGGCTTTAGATTCAGAGGAAAATATCAGAAAATATCAGGGCAAAAGTGCTTGGAAAGAGCAACATGAAGCCTGAGAAATACTGAGGGGTTGGCTTGCTGTTCTTACTCTGCAGCTCCAACCACAGAAACTATAGCCCACACGACTGCAATGCAGCCCTGCCAGCCACACAGCACAGCTGTTTCCCTTTCCTTCCCCACAATTCTGTTCCTGAGAAGTCATTGACTCTTCACTCTGGGTTCCTGCTGCCTGAGTGACTGAACTCATGAACTGCTAGACAAAAGATGCATTATGATCATTGAAAAAGAAAGTGCCTTAGGAATCGAAAGACCATCCTGTGGGTAAAATAGTGATTTTTCAAAATTCATGCCTTGTTTGTTTTAAAAGAAAATATAAGATAGACGTCAGAATATCAAATGTGACTGTCTGTAGCATCCATTTCAACTTGTATTCATTAAGTGTGTAATCTAGACCTTGAGTAAAAGGGAAATGGTAAAGACAAATGAGTTTATATGGCTAAGAGACTTCAAAATTAGTCAGGAGGTCATCAGAGGGGTCATGCATATGCACATCTCAGCAGGATCCCGGAGACAGCCAAAGTAGATACAACCCCAGGTACTGGTGCTCCTGAGGGCTATGGAGACACTCAGATCCTACAGTCATGGCAGATGGCTCTGGAGTTCAGTGCCTTGCCAGTGGGCCCTACTTTGGAATTTTTACTCCTGAGTGTGATGGAGTTGGACTCAGATGTGACCTCTCTACACATGCCTCTTCTGTCACTTTTACAGAACCTGTGGTTGGGGCTGGGGTTGGTGTATGCTCAGGAGACTCTATTGTCTGGACTGTCCATGTACCAGCTAGGCCTTGAGCCTCAGCAGAGTTGCAATACCTACTTTCTGGTTCATTGGACTTACCCAGGTCAGCTAACAGGAAGGTGAGATGGTCAACCACCACACCAGGGAACCAAGAGAGTCTACAGCTGCAAGCAGGAGAATCACATCCATCAACCATGTGGGATCTAAGCCCCCTCTCAATTTAGAGGCGGAGTGGGCATCACCATCCCAGGGTGGAGAAATAAAATATGGATTAGAGTGGACTTACTGGTATGCTATTATAGAATTATTGTGACTACAGCAATGGAAGAAATTATATCATTGATGTGGAGATAGTGGTCATGAGATTTGCTGAGTGCAGGGAGAGGGAAGAAGAGGTATGATATGGGGGCATTTTCAGGACATGGAGTTGTCTTGAATGATATTTCAGGGACAGATGCAGGACATTATATATCCTGCAATAACCCACTGAATGGACTGGAGAAGAGTGTAAACTACAATGTAAACTGTAATCCATGCAGTGCAGTGTGCTCCAAAATGTATTCATCAAATGCAATGAATGTGCCACAATGACCAAAGAGGTTGTTGATGTGAGAGGAGTGGGGGGCTGGGGTGGGGTGCAGGGGTATATGGGAACCTCTTATATTTTTTTAATGTAACATTTTGTGTGATCTATGTATCTTTTTAAAAAAAGATAAAAAATAAATAAAAAATTTTTAAAAGAGTCTATTCTAAGCCTGGTACTGGGGACACAGATTGGTGAACAATAGTTTCTGTCCCTGAGGAGCTGAGGAACAGGTAAGCAAACAACGAGAGCTGAGCTTGCTGAGTGCTACCAGAGGCATGGAAATGGAGCTAGGAAAGCACAGAGAGCAGAATAATCAAATGGAGGAAGTGTTTAGTAAGGCTAACTTACTTAAGGGAGGGAATGAAACTTAAAGAAAGAAGGTGGAATGTAGGTTTGGTTTTGCAGGATGCAGAAAAGTGGCAGAGAGAGGAAAGGACAATTTGACAAAAGGGACAAATGAGCCAAGTACAGTGGGATCCATACACCACAAATGCGATGGGTGCATGAGGCTTTGGGGGTGAGGTTTAGAGGCTGGCTGGCCGGGGAGAGAGGCTGGGGTTAAACTGAAAGCCATGACAAGGAATTTCAGGGGCCATTGAATATTTTAAACCAGGAGAATGACAATGTAATTTTTATTTTTTTAATTAAAAAAAGAAAAAAGAAAAGGGTGTGGAAAATGGCCTGAAATGGAAGAAACTTGAACTAAGGAGACCCATGAAGAGTTACTTGAAATAGTTCAAGCCCGGGATTTTAGAAATTGTGATCTGTCAGTGGTGCCAGGAACGCAGAGGTAGGGATGGATTCCTGAGGAGGAAAGGGGTAGAAGTGGCAAGATTTTGGCTCAGAAGTGGAGAGAAGCCATATCTCAGGGCGAATGCTGGTCCTCGTTGGTGAGACTCCCTCGACCATTACCCAAGTCTGAGAAGGAAAAGGCTGAGCTCGGTGTGGTGGGCAAGGTACTTGGAGATTCCCATGGACCACGTGGGCTGCCAGGTCTGAGCGTGGTCTTGGTGGTGAGGGTCAGGGACTGTCCCAGGAGCTGGAAGGACAAAGAGGGGCATGGACAGGACAGCACCTTCACCTCACGGCGTCCAGGGAGGAGGCGGCTCTGCGCAGTAGAAGCAGAGACACTTCCCACTGCCCCGCGTGCTGGGGAACGGCTGATGGTTTTGGCTGCCATTATTCGCCCTTGACCTTCAACGACCTACTTTCTCTGGTACAGCTTGATTTTTCATGTTCTAAAGTCTTCATTTTTTAAAAAATCTCTATTTACCGGAAGATAAAAGGCTCATTTCTTGCCATTCTGCCCTTGGCGTGGGCATTTGGTTTCAAAGCCCCATCGACCTTCGTGGGGCCACACGCTGAGCTGGTCACCCCCTTCTCACAAGGACCAGCAAAACCACCCCGGACCCTGCTCTCGGGTGGACCGGGCTTTGCTGAACCATCGGATCATCTCAGGATGGAGGCATGAGCCTGAAGCTCAGCTCTTCTGAGCAGGAACGGAGGCCCCCTGCCCACGCTGCCACCAGCCTCCTCTGGGCGCGCCTTTCTCAGTGGAGAAGCAGGATCCACCCCCGTGGGAACCGCTCACCCTTTCGGTGTCGGTGCCACGGGAAGTAACTCCGCACCCATCAGGCCTCTTGAGGCAGGGTAGTACTTTCTGCAAAACGAAAATGCCAGAACCAGGCGGGGCATGGGTGCCTGTGTTTAAGAGAAGCGGCCCCAGATGGAAAAAGGGAATTAGCAGTCGAGGCACGACGGGGAGAGGCCTCTCCTGGAGTTCATTCTGAGGAGGTAATGACTGGGAAAATGACAAAGAAAACTGTTACTGACCATTAGCGAGCAAGCGCTCTATCATATGACCGAGATAATTTAGATAAATGCCGGCTTCGCTGTCGCCCAGGGAGACCGCTGCTGACGTCCTGGATAAGGGTAGACCTGCTTTCAGGCTGCTTCTGACAAATGCACTTTTTCATCAGGCAGCTGTAGAGGAGTCGTGTCTGTGCCTGCCTGTTGGAGGTGGTAATAGCTCTTTTGAGAAGTTTGCGGGAAAAAAATCTGTCATTTCCCCTGTACGGTGCCCCATCAAGGCTTTCTGGAAACGGGGGAAAGCAGTGTTTGGAAACAAAAAGCATTTAATAAATGAATGCTGAGTGTACCATATTTTTGTTCAATTGACTTCTATTATTTTAGCAGCTGCTAATTATGCACAGTTGATATTTGGAGGCCGGCGACAGATTTCTCTGTTCCATCTGGGTAGTCCGGCTTTTTGAGAACAGACTTCCCCCCACCCTACCTTCAGTTGGGTTTTGGCTGCTCTGTTCTGAGGGCAAAGCGAATCGAGACAAAATGAATAGGCAAGTAGCAGGTTTCAAGGGAGAAGACAAACTTGGCCTTTTGTCATTTGGAAAACGTTGTGTTTTATCTCTGATATCACACCACTCAGGACGGTCAGTGTAAAGGGCAAAATATTGGAGCTGCTCTGCCCTCCTTCAGAGCAAACGAGAGACATGCACATTCTGAGAATATCTTACCCAGAGGAAACACGGGGCAAAAATGGCCACGGCATATGTTTAATCTCTTCAGCAGTTCCAGGGATGGCTTGAGGCGTGGAAGCCAGCGTTCGTAGTGGAACAGAGCAGGAAAGGGCAGAGAAGCCGAGGTTCTCGGCTTAGAAGCCCCACGGCCCAAAGACAGCTCAGCTCACTTGCCGAATGAATGGGAAAGTGGTCCGTAGATTCCAAAATGTGGCTACCTCGTCTGTCACAAAAGGGAAAAATAGCACCGGATCTTTAGGATTATTGTGCAAATGACCTAAGATAATGCATATAGAGCTCTAAGCATATGGTGAGGAGGACACCTGTGATTAAAAAGATGCACACCCCACCTTGAAATCAGAAAAGGTTGCTTTCCTTAGTGTGAGGCATTGTCTTTGGGGATTGCAGGCAGGTGCCTGAGCTACAGAGGCAAATCCATTTGTTGGCTTTCCTTGTCTGGATCGAATATTCTGCATTGTCCTTTACTTGGCACATGCAGCACATGCATTTGCTCCACCTGCACAGTGGGGGGTTATTTTTAATTTTAATGCGGCTAATTAATTGAATGGCTTGCTAGCGTGAGTGGCGGCCTGGCTGCTGGACAGCGGGGCCTGGGCCAGCACGTGGAGGATGCTGCTGGCAGAGCGACCACCCCAGCTGAGCATTGAGGAGTGTCCAGCCCATCACAGACGCTCCAAGGGACTCCCGAATCCCTCCTCTTACAAAGTACTCTTAGAAACTAGAAACAAAACAAAGTGGAGGGCTGCTCATTGTCCTGCAGGCTCTAGGTGGTGCTTTCATTTACACAGACGGAAGACATTATAAAATCTCTAATTACTTTATTCTGTTTAGGCCTGAAACCTAATGATATATTTTGAGTACTTCATATACATTCTTGGAATGTGATTCTTTTTAATCTCAAAACACTTTTTCTGCTGGTCGCAGTTCAGTGAGCTAAAAGGTTTTCCCTTAAAACATCTAAGGCGGAATGGTTCAAGCCTAGTGGCACATTAGAATCACCTGGGAAATTTTTAAATTCTATTTCTTGTTTTCTGTTTTTAAATAGTGATTCCTGGGCCCCTTCCATCAGAGTCCATGAGGTGTGGAAGGTGAAAGTTCTCGGGTGATTATAATTCACTAGGAGGAAGGGGAACCAGGGATAGAATGAATTCTGACTTTCCCTTTCATTAGGGCCAGAACTGAATTTTTATGGGAAAAAAAACCCGTAATAAAGTGAACAGATATTTGTGCCTGCCTTCTGTGCTAGTGGACAGGTGCTGAGGACCAGCTCCCCTCCTCTCAGCTGCCACCTGCTGCAGGGGGGCGAGGAGGAAAGAGCACTGCCTCGGGCATCGGAGACGGGGCTGAAAGGCGGTGAGGAGCTGCTTATCAGTCCACCACTCCCCGGGAGGTTCTGGTTCCTTCTTGGCTCAGCACAGCTGAGTGGGAGGAATAATAACGTGGAAACGGGCCACCCGCCGCGCGCTCAAGCTCCGAGCACAGGGGAGCAGCGAGCGGCCTCCGCTGTCGCGCTTGGATCGCCAAGGGAGCCTGGCACGTGGCAGCTCAGGTGCGGGAGGAGGTACCCGGGCCAGCTCTCCTGTTCGGGGGCGGCATCGAAATGCCTTTCCGGTTCTGGGGGAATGGGGAAGCGGGGTAAGTCCTGCCCTTGGTGCGGTCCCGTCCGCCTTTCCAAAGCCCCAGCTCCTTTAGAACTGCTCGCCCTCCGTGGTGCCAGGTGAGAGCCCTGGGCCCTATTAAGACAGTAAGGCCTGGAGGGGCCCCTCTCCCGCCCCCACCCGCCCCTCCTGGGCATTCTGCCCTGGAGTCAGCGGCCACAGCCCCATCTCCATCTCTCCCGGCAGGCTACAGTCCAGCCCTTATGTTAGACTCCCGTCCTCGCTCAGGCAAGCCAGCGGCGCGCTCTCTCCGCGGGGTGGCTCTGCTCCCTGCTGTCCTCCCGTGCCCATGCCTGCTGCAGCTCTGCACTCCCGGAATCCCACCTGAACCGCCGGCTTGCTCGCCTTGCCAGTCGTCAGCTCCTCGAGGGCTGAGGCTCTCCTGCACCCACCTGCGCCCCGCACCTGGCCTGTAACAGCCCCAGTGGCTGCAGGGACCCTCATCCCTGCAGGGGGCCGCCCCCCTTTGTCTTCCACCGGGGCCGGGCCACTCCTGCCCGGGAGCCATCTCCAGACACGCCGCCCTCCTCTTCAAGGCCAAGCCGGTGCCTTCCTGCTTCCATTTCCTACCCGGCACCTCAATCTTTCACATCACCCCAGGCACGGGCACCCCACGAGGATGAATTCGGGGACCACCACAGGCACGGCATGGCGAGGTTGTGAATTCTAAGTGAGAGTGAAAGCAGGTGCCTGAGGAAGCGGCTGTGGCTCCATCATCTGGGCTCCCGTCTACCGTATGGGAGGCCCTGGGTTCGCGTCCTGGGGCCTCCTTGTGAAGGCAGGCTCGCCCACATGCTGCGGAGAGCCACCGGCCTGGGTGCTACAGAGTGCCACCTGGCCTGCAAGCACTGTGAAGAGCCGACTCAGCAAGGTGATGCAACAGAAAGGGAGACAAGCAAAAACACAGAAGAGTGCAGAGCGGATGGACACAGAGAGCAGACAGCAAGCAAGCCACAAGGGGGGAGGGGAAATAAAATAAATACAGACACAGAAGAACGCACCGCGAACGGACACAGAGAGCAGACAGCAAATAAAAAGCCACAGGGTGGACAGTGGGATAAAAAAAAAAAAAGCAGGTGCCTGGATGACCTTGCCCTGGCTGGCCATGTCCCGAGGAGCTTCCAAGTCTGGAGAATGAGATACGCAGGAGGAAAAGACACTGGAGTCCTATCACTTACCGTCGGAAGGGACCTCTGGGACACTAAGTGCCACGGCCCTGATTCAGGGTGGAGAAAGCGAGGCTGGAGACCTGACGCAAGCTGGAGGCCGCAGGGAGTGAGTGCAGAGCCCGCTCAGCATCCCGAGCGCTCCATCCTGACTTCTCCCCGCAGAATCGTGGGATCCTTCTTTTAGTAGGGATTGTGCTTCCAGGGCGCCAACTTCATTACCGTGCCCGGGTGGGGGGCAGCTGGGGGCTTGAGCCTGCTGAGAAACAGATGCCTCTGCCATGGCCCCGCGCAGGAGCAACCAAGAATTTCACCAAATAACTCATCCTGCCTAGTAAGAATGTCTTGAGTTCAAAGGAAAAATCCACTGGCAGTCAGTGAACAGCTTTCAGCGCATACCTGAGTCCTAGGGAAGCAACTCTACTCACTGCAGAATGTATGCAGAAGCAGAAATCAGGGAATTTATGTAGAAACAGAAATCAGAATCAGAGACCCTGGCTATCACCTGCATGGTGCAAGTCCACAGTCCACCAGCAGGAGGCAGCATTCCCCGTCCCCTGCATCTTGGTGTTTGGGAGTGTCACCTCCAGGAGTTGGGCAGTGCACAACCTGTGCAGCCAAATGCAGGGGCCGTCGTCTGGGATACTAGTCTACCCACTCTGGTGGACGCGAGAGAGAGGGGAAGGGATTTGGGAGGAGGAAATCCGGTTTTGAGACTCAGCTTGCTCTAATAACCAAGAAGTCTCATGTTATTTCCACTTTCTGAGCCAGTTTCTTCATCTGTGAAATGGACAGATTAGGAATAAATTCTCCGGGGGCAAAATGGCTGAGGCCCTGAAACCAGGCTTGGGGCACTGTTTCAGGACGTCTTTGAACACTCTGTGGGCCATTTCTCAGGACGGGTGCTACGTCTCCTGGGACAGGTAGCGTTCGGCATGTAAACCGTGGTACTCTGACAAGCAGCCCGGGGTCCCCAGCTGGGGCCCAGTCAGCCGCACCCCCTTCTGCATACCGTCTGGTCCTGTCTGTCCCCGAGGTGGGGAGCAGGGGCGTGCGGGAGGTGAGCACCGGGGAGCCGGGAGGCCGAGGCTGCACCCAGCAGGAGGGGCCGCTGGAGCACGGAGCCCAGGGGCTGCCCGCACGGCTCTCGCCCGTCCCCGGCTGCCAGGCTCTGGCCTGGGCACAGTGGGTCCTGGGACCGGCGGCCTGCGGGCCCATCTCCGGGCCAGTGGCTCGTCGCCCTTTGGAAAAATGAAGGCGTTCACAGAAACGTCTCGCAGGAGATGTTACCAGTTGGGTGTCGAACTGTGTCCCCCAGAAGGGGCCTGTGCACGAGGCCTTTTTATGAACTAGAGCCATTTGGGATGGGAGCAGGCCAGACATACGGCAGCGGGGTGGGCCTTTCATCCCATGTGACTGCAGACCCTGCAAGAAGAGGAGAAGGGAGGCCGGGAGGGGGACAGCCTGTGACAACGGCGCTGAGAAGGCAGCGGTGGTGCTACACGCCCAGGCGGCAAGGACGGCCGGCAGCTGAGGGGCGGGCAGGACCCTCCTTTTCCCAGGTTGGGGGGAGCACAGCGCAGCCCACACCCCGAGTTTGGACTTCTGCCCTCCAGGACTGCGAGAGAATGACTTCCTTTTGTTTTCAACCACCAGTACGTGGTGCTTTGTTTCAGCAGCCCTCGGAGACTAAGACGAAAAGAGGAGACTGCGAGTCGCTTCTAATATTCAGGATAGTTTTGCTGCCATATTTAAACTGTCCTAGAACATAGAAGGATGCAAAGCTCCCAAATTCTTTTTTAGGAGCCAGACTAACAGTCATACCCAAATCAGACCAAGGTATTGCAAAAAGGGATTCTATCTTGTTTATGAGTAAATATCAAGGAGAAAAGCAGAAGTAAAATAATATTAAATAGAATTTTCAGGAGATTAAAAGAATTTGTACCCCAGGGAAAGTAGGGTTTGGCATGAGGGGCAGCCCTGACTCAGGACGCAGCCTGCCCGCGTGGGGACGCTGCACTGCCGCCAGCAGCTCTGTGAGCTGGCCCAGTTCCCAGAGCTTCCTGTGCGTGCCCCCTTGCCCCCTTCGGAAGATGGGGTGACATACCTACCTGATAGGCTGATGTGGATTAAATAAGGTCATATATGGGAAGTGCCTAGAACAGAGCCTGAGCACGTTAGCTTTTAGTCTTATTATTATTTTCCAGGAAATGTGGGAGGGTGCTAACATTTTTTCCCAAAGAAGATAACCCCTTGTCCTGGCACAACTTATCAAATATGGTTTATTTTCTGATTTACTTTAAATATGGTCATTGCCATATTCTAAATATCACGGTCCATTGCTAGGCTTTCTATTCTGTTACATTTCCTTAAAAGCCTACTCTTGAACCAGTAGCGTACTGTTTTTATTATTATATTTTTAAAACAGGTTTTAATTGCTTGTGTTTTGGTTCCCTCACTACTACCTTATTTTTGTTCTACAATTTGTTTTCAGTCCTTGCCCTGATCATCACTTATGGTAGTACAAAAAGGAAAATTACTTTCACTGAGGAATATCACTGCAAAAAGTTTAAATTCCAACCCCAAGCTGATCTTAGAAACATGCAAAACTCATTAAAATGTTAAAAAAAATTTTTTAAAGTTTAAACAAAATAATAGCAAATACCAGTTGGGTATTATTGCAATTTCTTCAAACTTACACGTGATTGAATGGTATTTGATACCTTGACTACATTCCTGGAAAATGGTACTTTGCAATTGCTCAAAGTATGCCTTTAATTCTCTCAGTAATGCTTCAAATTTTCCCTTTAGTGACTCTTTCTATCTTTATTGTTAAACTGATTTATTGGTTTTGTAAATTCTCTCTCCGTTCTATGTTCTAACTCGTTCACATTTAAGGACGTGGTTAATCAGTATTTTGTATTTTTTAAATATATGGTTATCTCTTTTCTTAGTTTTAGCATATTCTACTCCTTTAATTTATTTTCTTGGAATTTCTTGATAGTCATATCATCCACAAATAATGAAAATTGGGCATCTGAATTCCCACTTATAGGCTATTCTCTCACTTGTAAGTTATAGTTATAACCTATAGGACAATGTTAAATAGTGGTCCTGTTTCCAGATATTTTTTTTCCTTTATTGGTTCACCATTATCAATATTAAGTTTGAGTTGGGATATACTTGGTAAACTATGTGATGTGAGACAGTTTAAAAATCAAATATGGAGGTTGAATTTTCAAATGCTTTTCATTGTCTAATAATTTCTCTTTTACTTGTTTATGAAATATAGTGTGTTAAGATATTCCTTTATATTATATGATCGTAGCATTCTGAGAAGAAATAGGTTATGACCTCCTATTATTGAAATATACTGTTGGACAAGATGCATTAAAGTCGTACCTGGAAATGTCTGCATTTATATTAATATGCAGGGTTGAACTTTCCTACTTTAATGCTGTCCAGATCAGATTGGTAATTCACTGTTATGATAGAATCATAAATGAGATATGCCTCTATCTCTTTCCATGCTCCGGATTATCATGCATCACAAAATAGATATTGCTCTTTAAATCATCTTAAGAATGCATTGGTAAAATTATAGGCAGCCGAAGACTTTTTGGAGATATTTTTGATAATATTTTTAATTTCTTCTTTTACCATTGGTCTATTCAAGCTCACTGTTTCTTGAGTTGATGTCGGTACTCTATATTTTTTAAGCAATTTTCAACAATGATATTTTGTTATAATCTAATTATATGCAGTTCTGCATAGAGCCTCAAGGAATAGAATTTAGAAATCTATATTTTTAAAAAATCTATATGTATCTCTGATGTAATGAAACCACAATCTGATATTGGAGAACCATTGTTCAAAACCACAATACCTCTTAGCTAAAGTAAACCAATAGATTAAACTCTGTCCCCTTCACATCTCCACCACTCCACCATCTATACCTTCACACCATACTAAAAATGAAACATCCCAGCATGTAAATAAAAATCAGACAATGAGTACCATTTACTGAGGACTTCTTCTTGGCTTTGTAGTGTTTAAGTAACTTCTACAATGACATGAAACCGGTAGTTGGCAGAGTCAGGTTAAAATGCAGATTAAGTTGACTCTTATTTTTTTTTTTAATTTATTTTATTTTATTGACTTTGTAATAATATTACATAAAAAATATATATATGAGGTCCCATTCAATCCCACCCCCCCACCCCACCTCTCCCCCCCCCCCCAGCAACACTTGTTCCCATCATCATGACACATCCATTGCATTTGGTAAGTACATCTCTGGGCACCTCTGCACCTCATGGTCAGTGGTCCACATCATGGCCCATACTCTCCCCCATTCCATCCAGTGGGCCCTGTGAGGATTTACAACGTCCGATGATTGCCCCTGAAGCACCATCCAGGGCAGCTCCATGTCCCAAAGACGCCTCCATCTCTCATCCCCTCCTGCATTTCCCCATACCCATCAGCCACCCTGTCGACCCTTCCCAATCCAATGCCACCTCTTCTATGTGGACATTGGATTGGTTGTGTCCATTGCACCTCTATGTCAAGAGGAGGCTCAGATTCCACATGGATGCTGGATGCAATCCTCCCACTTTCAGTTGTAATCACTCTAGGCTCCATGGTGTGGTGGTTGTCCTTCTTCAACTCCATCTAAGTTGACTCTTATTGATGCTTTAAATCAGTGTACTTGGACGTCTCCAATGCTTATCTCTGCAGGGCAAGGTCTAGTTGATGAAATGTTACATCAATTGAACTAAATATTGTGTACTTGCTATTTAGACTTCTGCACCATGTGGGTTTAGGAAAGAGCAACTGCCAAATTAACAAATTGCACATTACAAACATGGTAGAAAAATGTATTTTTACCACCATTAAAATGGCTGAATGCAAAAGATGAGAATTTTACAATTCTGATTCATCATCCCTCTCAAGAGACTTTCTATATATCTACTTGCATTTCAGTATAACTGGACTATAATTTTTATATTTCCCATGCCTTTTTTGCTTTTAATAATACAGATATTTGCATGTTACTTATCTAAGTAAAATAATCTCTATTATGACCTCAACTGTCACAACCTGCCCACCTGTTAAAATTAACAACACTTCCCCCTCCATCCCCCTCCAGTATCACTTATCTCAATGGAAATGACCAGCCACGGGACTCACTGGATGGACTCCAGTCTCAAGATGTAGTTGTCTTACAGAAAACTTTTCATAGAATAACTTACAAATATGTCTCCTGATGAACACCCTGCAGATTTTACCAATTGTATAAAAAAAATAACTAGTGAGCGTGAAGATGGACATTAACTATATGGCATTAGAGGTCAATGTTATTTCCATGCCTTGGATTCTGCTGATGCCACAGTTTGTTTTTATTTTTCTAACCAGGGCACAGCTTATATATGCACCAAGGCGCTTGCAGATTTTCATTCTGAAAAGTCAACATCCAAGGGCATATTTTAAATTAATCAAACCTGTTTCTGAGAGATAAGTTAAATTAGTTCTTTAAAAGGAGAATGTGAAATGCAAACTTATGTATTCATCATTATATTTAGCTTCAAAAAAAAATAGCCTTATATAACCCCAAAGTGGATTTAAATGATGACTAAACTCAACTTCAGGTTTGACACTGATATAAAATCTCTTAAAGGAATATGCTGCCACAATTTTCTGCAGTCACAGCTTACATTCAATATGTTTTAGATTGTTTTATGCATTTGCTTCATAATTTAAATAAGGAAATGGAATTAAGTCAATATTTATTAAGTGCCCTTATGCACTATGAATTTAGAAAAGGTGTATAAGGCACAATCAGTCTACCCACAGAGTACACTGCCTTACTAGGCAGGAATGACCTAGACACATAGAAACTGTTCCAGCTAAATAAAAATTACATGCAAAAGATTCTAAATGTATGGTTTCCAGAGTTCCAGTCTTTGTTCCCTGGTTTGATGACAGACCCAAGCCTGGCTCTTGATCACTTACCTGCAGCCTAGAGGAGTCTTAGATTGAGGCACATTTTCTTTACCAAATGGGAGATTAGCATCTTCCCTCTGTTGAGGATCAAAGATTAGCACAGATGACTTAAATAGACTGCATTAAAAAAAAGAGCTTGGAGAAAACCAGGAAGGTGTCTGCAGCCATTTCAACTGGCAGCAAATTCCCTTCTGCAAATTCCTAAAATCTTTAAATATGCATAGATGGCTTAACCAGTGGGAAGGTGAGGATTTCTAGACTGTTCCTCCATTGAATGAAAATAATTTCACCTAGGAGTCCAAAAGGCATACACTGGGTAGTGTTCAGCAATCCTTGCTTGCTTGATGGAAAATGGGTGGATGAGTGACTAAGTGTCTTCTTTGTAACAGTGTTTAAATACACGGTTAATTGGCACAGTATGAGTTTGGAAAGGTGCCTATTGATTCATCTAAATAAACAAAGCCTGCATTCAAACAATTCTATAAGATGAGTTATTCCCAAAGTTTGCCTTTGGTAGATAGCAATACCATAAGGGAACAAACTGTTAAATACCAGAGTCATGACATTGGAATAGTGCTGTTTTCTTCTGGCTTCAGCATATAAACATGGGGATTACAACTTTTTGCAAATGTTTTAAGGAAGATTCTTTTAAAGGATGAAAAACAGCTCCCCGATCTAAATGACGAGGGGGTTGCTTCTGGCCTCCCTCCCCACTTCTCAACTGATGTTACAGCTATTGAAGTTTCCATTCCCAGGATTGCCATCTTTCATCTCTTGATTTTATGGTTGGCAAATACATAGATGTCCTCCCAAAACAAACTGTTGAAATGCCACCGGTAGGTTTTAATACCCTCCCTCTTGAGCAGTAGTCGCTGATGCAGGAGCCCTGCTTGTAGACCCCTGGTGACTCTCCAAGGGTCTGAAACAAGAATAAGTTTTGGTTTATCAAGCACAGTTAAAAGATCAGTTTGTGGTTGCAGCTACATATAGTTTCCCAGTGCAGTGAGCTAAGCATAAGTAATTCTTCCTCGTACATGCACTATGTCAAAAGCTAATTTTTTTTAGGCTGCGTCTCAGCATCCAGTGTAGCTCCTGTGACATAATTGGAATGACCCTACCAAGCAAACCACCCAGTACCCATCTGCAAAAATTACAAGCAATTGCCCACCTGGAAGCCTGGACGTTCTGAAAGAGTGTTGTTATGGGAATTATTTTCCTGGAGGTTGCTATGGTTTCCGAGCTGCACTTTTTCCTCTCTATAGTTGGATGATTTTAGTTAATCAATGGCAAGCTACAGTGTAATCATTTTCTCTTCAGAGAACAGAAGGAACAAGAATAAGCTGGAGTCTCTTGCACAATGTCATTGCTGACAGTTATTTTTTTCACTACAAAAGAAAGACAATGTTCTTATTCTAAATACAGAGCAGAAAAAGAAGGTGGGGAGAAGATTGCAATTACTTTCCCGTCCAGGTGGAAAATGCAATGTGAAGGCTAGACTTTTGAGAAGCACAGAGAAGCTATTCACCCAAACTATCTTGCTAAGATATATTTTATTAGGCTGTTCATCAGGGAGGATGTGAGAAAGACATAGCTCCAGCCTACAAAGAATCTGGTATTTTCTTATTACTTCTACAAGATGATGGGCATCAAGATTCCTTCTTAAAACTCCTTCTTAAAAACCTTAAAATGATGTAGGCCTGAGAATTGTCAAGAAGCCACAGTGAGGGCTTGTTATTGCTCTGCTAAAGTCAACTGCTGCTTCAGGTTTCTGAAAAGTTCATGTGCATCCTCAAATACACAGAATTTCAAGTTCAAACAAAATAAGAGAAGGAATGCTATTGAGGGAAGCAGAGAAATGGAGATTCAATACAAAACTGCAAAAGAAGCTTAGGGGATCATTCAGAAAGCTGAATATTCAAGAATTGGCACCAGGCCCAAGAGCTGAGTGTGGCATCATTTAGGTATGCCACACTCCTTAGATGGCTGGTTGTTTAGTAAATTACAAATTCTTAGCATTGAGGAGCAACGAGATACAACTTTGGCCATCCCCATGCAGATCCATTCCATCCCCCTTGGTTCAGACGGTGGGATCAGCACATGCCAAGTCAAGTGGAACAGGGTTCTTCTTGGAAGTTCAGGATTTCTGGATGTGGCAGGGCATGAGTGGTGGGAAATACAAAGAGGGAAGGCAAGACTGATGTGTTGATGATCTTTGTTTTTTGTACCAACAGTCCTTGAGTGATCGAGGAAACCATTCTAATTGTGGAAAAAGTAGAAACATAAAATTCAGTCAAGCTTCTTTTTAAATTTTAAAGGGAGTCAAGGCCAGAGCTCTGTGAATTTCTATGGACAAGTCACATCCCTCCCAACTGTTTTGATTTGAAAGCGTGTGTTTAATTCTTTCTGTATTTTAACTTATATTTGAAAACGGGGCCTGTTCCAGTTAGACATGGCTCTCTCCAACAGGTCTGTTCTCCTTGCCAGTGTGTAGAGAAATTCAGTCCCTTAGCATACACTCACGTATGTAAGAGAAAAAATGGAATTCCAAGTTTCAAAAGAAGATGTGGTTTTAGCACAAATAGTACTTTTTTCCTTAACTTCTTTTCATTTTAAATTAAAAAAATAAAATACAGAAAATTGTCAAATTTGAGATTTCAAACAGATGCTCCAAAGTGTTTTATGGAAAATAAGTTCTTATTTATTTCTGGTATTATTAGATTTCAATTTTACTATTTACTTCTTGATGAATTTCATGTACATTAACATAGTCAATAATTTTGATATTCAAATTCCCAGAGTATTACTCTATTGGAATGTCATTTTAGACACGATGGAGTAAAGCCCAGCATGCATTATATATCTGTGCTGAATGTAGTGGTCATTTTCAGTCATTCACTATCTGGGAAATAATTGTGGTCAGAATTTGCTGTCTCATATTTTGATTTTGCTTCCTTTATTTTACCGTATTCCCCTTAACTATATGTTATGGAGAACGACAAGCTATCTCATTTCTAAGGCACACCAGTTAGGAAATGGTCGACAAACTCTCTCCCAACCTACGTATATTAGCATAAAATGGTTCATTATTAAACAGATGAACTGTAATGTTCCTAAAGGCAAAGAAAATTTCTTCTGAAATTAGTCACATGAATTAAACGAAAAGAAGCTGATATCTACTTGTGAAGGTACCCAGCATTATCCTTGGGGACACACTATGTGTTGGTGAATGTTTGTTTCCTTCTTATGAATTTTATTACTAAAAACAGGGCTCCATTATACTTTATTTAAATTGGATTTATTGTTTTATATCAAGGGCCATTCTCAATTTCAGGTATTAAATGTTTCTTGATCTCCAGTTGACCCCACCTCATAGAGTCTGATGTGATTAAGCAAGATAACACATAGAAAAAACTCAGTTAGGTACCTGGCATATATTACAGGATTAATAAGGTAGATACTATTGCTTTAGGCAGGTGGATTACTCTGTTAGGAATAGAGCCTGCCCTTGGCTCTAGTTGTTACCATTTTTTTTTCTTTTTCTTTTTTTTTTTTATTGACTTTGTAATAATATTACATTAAAAATATATATGTGAGGTCCCATTCGACCCCACCCCCCCCACCCCACCTCTCCCCCCCCCAGCAACACTCGTTCCCATCATCATGACACATCCATTGGATTTGGTAAGTACATCTTTGGGCACCTCTGCACCTCATAGTCAATGGTCCACATCATGGCCCATACTCTCCCCCATTCCATCCAGTGGGCCCTGTGAGGATTTACAATGTCCAGTGATTGCCTCTGAAGCACCATCCAGGGCAGCTACATGTCCCAAAGACGCCTCCACCTCTCATCTCTTCCTGCCTTTCCCCATACCCATCAGCCACCATGTCCACTTTTCCCAATCCAATGCCACCTCTTCTATGTGGACATTGGATTGGTTGTGTCCATTGCACCTCTATGTCAAGAGGAGGCTCAGATTCCACACGGATGCTGGATGCAATCCTCCCACTTTCAGTTGTAATCACTCTAGGCTCCATGGTGTGGTGGTTGTCCTTCTTCAACTCCATCTTAGCTGAGTGTGGTAAGTCCAATAAATCAGATTGTAGGTGCTGGAGTCTGTTGAGGCTCAGGACCTGGCTATCACATTGTCAGTCCAGAGATGCAAATCCCCTAAATATATCTTAAACCCCAACATTAACTGGACCTCCAGCACATTAGCATGACTCCCTTCATAGTTGTTACCATTATCCATAAGCCTACAGCACTATTATTTTTAGATTTGGCAGTGTGATGCTTAATGTCTTTATTTTTATCCCTGATTTACAGGAGAAAATGGGATTCTCCTCCTCTTGTCTAGTCACGCAGGCTGAGAAGTCATCAGGCTTTGCAGAAAAGAGTTTCTGTTCCCAGTGGCTGGCTGAGTTTGAGGGCTAAATCTACACAACTCTTCCAAGTGAAATTTCCCTGGAGAGTGTACAGAGTTCTTTAATAGAGCATGCAACCTTCAATTTGAGGTCTATACTTTTTCTAGCACTTTAGATTAAAACACACAACAGGCACCCATGAAACATACCTTGGAGATTCCTTTTCTATGATAAAAGTCAGCTACATGTGCTCTTTTCAAGTGCCTACACCTTGAAAATACTGCTCACCCACATAGGCTTTCCCAAAGGCATAAAAGATGGTGTATATTTCTCACGCTTCTGCTTGAGATGTTCTTACAATACATTTGAGACTATTTTCATTGATATTGGATGTTTTTGCTTGTTTATAAAGACAGTGCACAATTATTGCAGAATGTCTGGAAAACATAGAAAACTTAAGAAAATGAACATTAAAATTGATCTACAATGCTGCAACTCAGAAATCATTACTGCTAACATATGGTGTATTTTCTTTAAAATATTATATACTCGCACATATATGTATATCCAAATGTACATGCAAACAAACATACAATGAAGTATTATAATATATAGGATTATTCATTCCCTTTCTCATTTGGTTAGCAATTTGAGAGATCATGCATATTATTAAATATTCTTCTAAAATGTATTTTTAATGGCTACATAGAATTCCTTAAAAAAATAATAAGAAATGATACTAAAGGATCAAAAGTAAGAATATTTTGAAGATTCTTGTTACCTCTTGCAGAATTCCTTGCCAGGGATGTTGTAAAGATTTTCACTCCCACCAACAGTCTGTGAATGACCACTTTGACCCATCTTCATCAGCACTGAATAGTACTAGATGAACTTTTTCCAGTTTGATATTTGAAAAATGACATTTAACTAGAATTTAGGATTCCATTTCTTGGATTATTGGCACAGTAGAACAGTCTTTGCAATTTTATTAATTTTTTGCATCTTTTTTTTTCCTTTGTGAATTGTGTGGTTGTAACTATTGATCACTTTTTGGCATTTTATTTTTCTTACTATAAAGCACTTTACAGTAAGGATTTTTTAAAAAAGATTTATTTATTTCTCCCCACACCACCCCCCACCCCATTGTCAGCTCTCTGTGTCCATTCGCTGTACATTCTTCTGTGTCTGCTTGTCTTCTCTTTGGATGGCACTGGGAACCAATCCTGGGACCTTCTGGAGGGGGAGAGAGGCGCTCAATCTCTTGCGCCACCTCAGCTCCTGCTCTGCTGCATCTCTCATCATCTCTCCTCTGTGTCTCTTTTTGTTGTATCATCTTGCTGCGCCAGCTCTCCTCTCGGGCCAGCTTGCTGCACAGGCCAACACTCCATGTGGGCCAGCTCTCTGCTCAGGCCAGTTCGCCTCATGGACCAGCTTGCATTCACCAGAAGGCCCCAGGAATCAAGCCTTGGACCTCCCATATGGTAGGTGGGAGCCCAATCACTTGAGTCACATCCACTTTCCACAGTAAAGATATTAATCCTTGGTTTGTCATAGTTATTGCAGTGATTTTATTCTTATTTGACATTTGTATTTGAGTTTTTGAGAATATTAATGTGCATGAGTTAATAAAATTTCCCCTTGTGATTCCTCTGATTGCTTTTATGCTTGGAAGTTTCTTCCCACTCCAATATCTAAAAGAGTTGATGTCTTGTATCATTCCATTTTCTATTTGTCTCTTGAAGACATAAGATATGAAGAAATTATCTCATCTAATTTATGGACCAATCAGTTCACTAATTGTCTCAACAGAATTATTGACTATTCCTTTATTCACTGATTTGTGATATCAGCTTTATCACACATATTTAAATACTAAAGTTTCTTTCTAGGCGAAATAGCATGTTATACAGATCTGTCTACTTGTTTATTCATTCACTTAACAAATATTTCTGAGGGTCCACTCTATGCTAGGCACTATTTTATCCAGGGGGAATAAAGCAGGAAATAATACACACAGAAATCTCTCCCTTAGGAAACTTACACCCTGGTGAGGGGTAGAGAAGAGATGAACAAAGTCAAGACGGATGAATAAAATATGTTATGTTAGATAGTGACTAGTGCTACGAAGAAAAGAAGAATGCAAGGAAGGGAGAAAGGAAGTTTGCACGTGGAGGAGGTTCTTTCCACTTCTAAATAGAGGGGTCTGGAAGGAGTGGAAGCAAGGCAGGAACATGTCTGGAGTGTGTGAGGGAAGCTCCAGGCAGGTCTGGCCCTGGCTGAACCCGTGGGGGCCCCTGTTCTGGGGGCCTTCCTGGCCCTCACCCCCATTTCTCTCTACCCATCCTGGGGTCGGCATGCTCATGGCGGCCCCTGGGGCCTGGAATCCCAGCTGATGGTTTTGTTATTATGGCGACACTGCCATGCACTGCGTGGCATCTTTTGCATTCACAGGGCCTCTGGCAGAAACCATGAGTGGGCTTCTCCTTTGTGGATTTGGCTGGTGATCTCCCTCCAGTTGTCTGCCTCCTTGCCTTTTGGTGTGTTCTAAGTCCCTCCAACTGCCCCTTTCATCAGAAGGAAGCCTCTTTTATCACCTTTGATAACTAGTGGGCAGAAGATAATTTTCAACCGGCTCCAAGTAGAAAGCAAAGTAAGTGTCTGCAGTTCCTTCTCTTGCCTCCAACTGGGAAGCACAGTGGGAAAAACCTGAAAAGAAGAGTGATATATTTCAAGATAATTAGGGATCTAGGGACTACCAAATTCCACAGGAAGAGCATTGGTATGGGACCATTTAGAACAATTCCTTCCATGACAACCAATCCTTGAACAGGAGAGTTGGCTGGAGGACCACATCCGTTTGCTGAAGAATGAAAAAAAATAGTAAAATGTTTTTAAATTACTTTCTCCATAGCTGCTTCAAGTTGTAGAAAATTTTTACCAAATTTCAAGGATCCTTAAACACTCTATTATTAATTTATGTACAACAACAAAGGTGAGTGATATTTAAAGTGCTTGTTGATGTGTGAGTTTAATTCTGCTTCCCTATCTAAAACACTGGTCTTAAGTGGAAATTATGTTAGAGGAGTTATTGCATTTCAAGCTATGATAAGTAATTTTTAGTATTTAATACTAAATGACACTTCTCTACTTCCTATCCCTGAAAAATCTAATAAATTTGAAGTCAGTAAAACACTCTTGAAACCCTAAGAATAGTTTTTGGCAATACTACAGTAAGACAGTTCCTGCAGCCCTGACTGGAAATGGTGTCAGTATGCAATCCTGAGGCCTTCTCTTTGAAGTATTGGCTTCCCTGCCTTCAATGATTAGTCTCCTATTTTCCTTCAAGCTCCTCTGTGAGTCTGCTCTGTTTCTAAACATCTTATCTTAGACCTCATCTCATCTCATTTTCTACCAGCACTGTTCAGTAGAAATAATAGTAAGAAACATAGGTAATTTTAAAAAATGTTTCTGGTATCCATGTTAAGAAGTAAAAAGAAACAAGTGCGATTAATTTTGATAATATATTTTTGAACCTAACAGCTCCAAAATGTTATCATTTCAACATATAATCAATATAAAAATTATTGAGCTAATTTGCATTCAATTTTACATACCACATGTTTGAAATCTGGTGGCATTTTGCACTTCCAGTACATCTCAATTTAGATTCTCCCTATTTCAAGGACTCAGTAGCCACATGTGGTTAGCAGCTGTTGTGTTGGGTAGTGCAGGAGTATAGCCTCGTTCTGGGTTACCTATTCCATTCCTGTAGACATCTAATCGTAACTCCCACAACTCTGACTTAAAGCCCAGACATTTCCTCTGAGTGTCAAACCCACAAATAGAATGGCCTACCAGAAATGACTTACAGAGCCCTAAACTTAAAAAAAAAAAAATTAATATAGCTGTGGTAGTGATTATTGTTGGTCAATGATATTTTAGTTCTCCTCTTTCTGGCACATGGTGAGATTGCACTTTCGTGCCCCTTTTGAAGTTAAGTGTAGATCTGTGACAGTCTTTGGTCAAAGAAATTTGATCCAAGGTGATGTGTGTCTTTTCAAGACCAAAGCCTTTAAGAACCAAGGTTGACTCACCATGTTTAGCTCCCTCTGCAACAGACTGAGACACACCCATGGGTAAAGTCTCCATTCTTCAGCATTCCTCAGTGAGGACAACACCCCATCCTACTAAAGGTGGATATGTACTGTGAGTGAGATTTGAGTTGTTACTGCAGCATAACCTAACCTATACTGATTGACACAATAAGCAATTTTGTATCCAGGCCTATGACCTATGACTTTACTTTTGATAACCAGACAACTACACAATGAGAGTAAGGGCCATGGCCAGTGCAATTCACACTAAAGGACCATCAATATGAACATGAAATAAGGGAAAAAACACTCTTCAATGAAAGTAGTAAAGAAACTTGGCTATGTTTTAGTTACCGTGGTGGAGGGGGTGAGAGAAATCTCCTATAATTCAGCTCTTATAGAGGATGTGGAATAAGTTCAGGCTTCCTGAGCCAGATACTAACTGATGGTTCTCAGCCTATTCTCACCTTTTCTCACTGGGAACTGTAGTCCTGCAAACATTTCTCAGATTCTCTTGCCATTTGGTCTGTGATTTTGCTCTGCCATTGGAAAATGTTGAGGGAAAGTTGGAAGGTAGGATAAAAGAAGGAGCCATTTGTTTCTGGCTCAAGCAGTGTACTGGTGGCAGAAGGCAACTTTAGGGATTTTGTAATATACTTCAGGAAGAAGAATGATTCTGGGGTGAAGGTCTGATAGGATGGAAGAAAATAAGATGGCAGACCATTGGGGTGAATATTAACAATATCTACAATATTGTAAATATACAATAATAATGTCTAATTTGTTTTTTTAAAAAGCAAACTACTTAAAAACAATATATGTATGTATATATGTTGAAAGTAGTATATGT
Source organism: Dasypus novemcinctus (assembly GCF_030445035.2). Lineage (NCBI taxonomy): Eukaryota > Metazoa > Chordata > Mammalia > Cingulata > Dasypodidae > Dasypus > Dasypus novemcinctus. The sequence goes on along the minus strand of NC_080677.1, from coordinate 159,049,570 downwards.
TGAAAGTATATATGTTGAAAGTAGGCTGTAGATGTTATACAGTATAAAGTCTTTGCATTCCTAGTTAAAGTTAAATTAGGAGAAAGTTAAAGAGAAGAATATGGGTTCATTTTAGAGTTTGTTAGGATGCACATTAAAATTGCACTGAAAGAGAAAAGGAGTTCATAATTTTCAAACTAGTAGAGGAGGAGTGAGCAAAATAGCTATGAAATTACTTATTTTATTTTATTTTTATTTTTTTAAGATTTATTTATTTCTCTTTCCTTCCCCCTGTCTGTTCTCTGTGTCCATTTGCTGTGTCTTCTTTGTCTGCTTCTGTTGTTGTCAGTGGCATGGGAATCTCTGTTTCTTTTTTTGTTGCGTCATCTTGTTGTGTCAGTTCTCCGTGTGTGTGGTGCCATTCCTGGGCAGGCTGCACTTTCTTTCGCGCTGGGCGGCTCTCCTTATAGGGCGCACTCCTTGCACGTGGGACTCCCCTACACGGGGGACACCCCTGTGTGGCATGGAACTCCTTGCACACATCAGCACTGTGCATGGGCCAGCTCCACACGGAAATTACTTATTTTAAAAAACAGAGTGATGGGTGTCAAGACCAGAGGATAAAAAAGTAAACAGAAAAATCAGAAGAATTAAAAAGCACAGGGGAAGTGGCCTTGGCCCAGTGGATGGGGCGTCCGTCTACCACATGGGAGGTCTGTGTTTCAAACCCCGGGCCTCCTGACCCATGTGGAGCTGGCCCATGTGCAGTGCTGATGCGTGCAAGGAGTGCCCTGCCACACAGGGGTGTCCCCCCTGTAGGGAAGCCCCACGCGCAAGGAGTGTGCCCCATAAGGAGAGCCACCCAGCGCGAAAAAAGTGCAGCCTGCCCAGGAATGGCGCCGCACACATGGAGAGCTGACACAGCAAGATGACGCAACAAAAAGAAACACAGATTCCCGTGCCACTGACAACAACAGAAGCGGACAAAAACAAAAATACACAGCAAATGGACACAGAGAACAGACAACTGGGGCGGAGGGGGAAGGGGAGAGAAATAAATAAAAATAAATCTTTAAAAAAAATAAAAAATAGCACAAATTAAAATGGTAGAAATAAGTCTAAATATATAAAAGTTACAATTAATTCAATTAGACTAAAACAAAGACTATCAGGCTGGGTAAAAATAATTCAAGTATAAGCTATTTATAAAAGACACCTCTGAAGCAAAAGCAGTAACTAGAAAAACAATATAATTATGAAATTCTAACAAAAAAATCTGAGGTTTCCTTATTTTTATCACATAAAATAAAATGTAAGGCAAATACATTATAACAGATAAGGATGGTCACTATGTAACAGTAAGTGGCTAAATTCATCAGAAAAGCTAACAGTTCTAGATATGAATGCACCTAATAAGATAGCTTCAACATGTGTAAGGCAAAAAAAATTTTTTTAATTAAAAACTTGAGAAAACACATAGGACTTTAATAACACATATTTTCAGTAATTGATAGATGAAACCATCTAAAATTCAGTAAATATTTAGAATATTTGAGCATATAATTAACAAGTTTAGACCAATAGGCATACATAGAACCTTACACCAAACATTTGAAGAACCCACCTGCTAAAATTGTTCATGCGTTAGGCCACTAAGCAGCTTTCAACAAATTTAAAGAGTTGGTATTATAAAGACCATGTTTTAGAAACACAAGGCAATTAAGTTAGAATTCAGTAATGAATATATGACTAGAGAAAATCCACACATTTGGGAATTTAAAAACCCATGCACTTTTAAATAATTTATGAAATAAGAAACCAATCATAACAAAAATAGGAAAATATTTTGATTCATAAAATTACTAAATAATGTGTGGGAAGTAGTTAAAGTGGTTATTGTGGGGTAGTGTATATCCTTAAAATGCCTTAGTCCTTACTTTAATTTCATGTTTTAAAATTACTTATCCAAGTATCCAATTTAAAAGTTAACTAAAGAACAACAGAATAAACTCAGAGAAAGTAGAAAGAAGGAAATGAGAGAAATAGGAGCAGAAATTAGCAGTATAGAAGCTAAGGATAACAAAGACAACAAAGCCAAATGTTAGTTTTTTGGAAAGACTGAGAAAGCATGAAAGAAAAACGTGACAAGCCTTCAGATAGTTGAAGAAGAAAAGGAGAGAATATTGTCAACCTAACTTAAAACCTAATCAAATGGATTGTTAACTAAAATAGAACTAAATTTTAAGAAAAAAAGAGAAACTCTTCCCATTAAGAAAACACATTATGCATGATCTGGCGTATACTATGGAGAAACTCTCATGCATGTGTACATATAGGTCAGCAATTGTTTGTAATAGCAAACAAGACAAAAACTGAAAGCAGCCCACATACCCACTGCTGAGAAAAGGCAGCAGTGGCAGGAGATGTATGCAGCTGGAATGAATGGCGCATGAGACAGCGTGCATGAACGGCAGAAACGAAATTGCTCAGCCAAACTCACAAGTGGCAGAAGAGTGTGTACAGTATTTTAACTTGAACATAATCAAAACAAAATAATATATTGCTCAAAAAAATATGCAAATGTGACCAACGAAAGGGAGTCATGAGCCCAAAATTCAGAAAAGATCTTACATCTCGGGGTGGGGAGGAAACAGGAGGAGGAGGAAGTCTTGGGGTTTCGAAGGTGGGGGCTAGGTCGGAGAAGGCTGGAGAGTTGTTCATTTATTTTCATCTTTATAACTTGCATATAAGTTCCACAGGGTTTTTTGCATATGTGAAATAAAAATAAAAAGTATTCTGTACAACAATAGATTTAATTCCTTTAGCAGATACCAGGCTACGCTGAGAAATTCACTAAAATCCACATCACTATAACTCAACAGATTAAAGTTGTTTCACTTTTCATCACAAAAAATGATCACGTTAACAAGGAAATATTCAACTCTACCAAGCAGATAATCTTGACTGTTTTATATGATCCTGGCATTAAACTTCAAGCCAGTATACCCGTCTTAACAACAAACATCACATCTTACGGCTTCCACGGTGCCCCTAGCACTGAGCTTCCCTTTTATCAGGACCTTCTCAGAATGGGGCAGATCTCATAGCCTTTCAGTCTCATTCAACCAGTGCATTTCATTTTAACAAACGCCCTAGCAGTTTCCCCATGTGAGCTGAAGAACAGTGATCCTATACAAAGGGGGAGAAAATAAACAGTCCAACAAGGGCCTTTGAAACAGCTCAGTATCAGCTCACAGCCACGCTCGCACACAGAGGTGAGAATCAGTAGCTGTAAATATAAAATTTATAATTAAGTTTTATAAATGTAATAATATATCATTTAATTATAAAATTATAGGAATGATTATAACAGTTAAAAGGTAGATGAACATAAAACACAAGGAAAGCAATGACAAAACAGAAACCAAATTTCATGACTACAATAAATAATATGATAATGCAATATTAATTTAATAAGGAAATCTTTGATAAGAGACTCAGTAAACTCAACTACTCTGATGAGAAGAGAGATGAATAACTAAAAAAGCAGAGGGATTATCTTCTTCTGATTTACTTTACATTGAATAGGTCAAATGCACCAATGTATTACCATGTCTGTGAACAGCTCCCATCCCCCCCGCCCCGCCTCCTAGAAAATAACATTCATCGCAAGGCAGAAGTCATTATATGGCTATTTAACTCTGGACCCTTCCAATAGAATGTGATTATCACATTAAAAGCTGGGCCTGGAGCCTTGTGGTGTGTGTGGATGTGTGTGTGTGTGTAAAATGGCTGTCAAAAATGAAATATATATACATACCCACATCACACACACACATATGAAAAGAATCTCATTAGAGATGCTAAGATTCATAGGCTTATAGTAGTAGAAGAGAGATAAAAAGCCACTTTGTTTTCCTTCATTTCCTCTACCTTTCAGCTTTGTTGAACTCTTTCTGTTAGCTGAAATCCATTTCCCTGGTTCCACCAAAGCTCTCTGGCCATCAAGCCTTCAGGGCACCAGTACCAGGGAGGACTATTATTTGACTTATGTGAGCAGTGTAAATGAGGAAAAGATTCAACCTCACTATGCCAATAAACAGTGTGACCATTTCAAAGATCATATGACCCCAAAGGGAATATCGCCTGAGAAAGAACAGTCCTTTGTGCTAACTGGTCAGCCATGACCCACCCAGAGATGCACCCAAGCAGCTTGTTCACGCACAAGCTGGGGACTGTGGCTTCCCCACAGATTAGCCAAAGGGCTTGCACAAATCATTTATACCCTCATTTCAGATCGAAAAGTGGGTCCAGCTGGCACTGTTCTGCTTGACTGGTGCTAGCTTGTGGCGTATGAACAGCTGAGGAATAAACTTAGGGACACTATTAACCAAGACCAAAACGTGCCACTCTATTTCTCTAGCTTAGAACAGGAGAGCTCCTGTTTGTCTAAAGTGTAGCCTCCTTGCAATCTGGAATGAGCCTTTCAGTTTTGCTTACCAGTACACTTACTACCCAGTAATTCATGAATCAGTCAGTTGCGAAATGGTTGTATCTCTTTTTGAGCAAACTGAAAACAAATTGAGGAATTTTAAATGGATAGTTTAAAAGACATGTGAAGACATTTTGATTCGAGCAAGAGTCAGGCCATTTTTGTGACTTGGTTTGCCACGATGGGAACTCAAATCCCTCTAACAAACGTTTTCAAGTCCTTCCCTGAGCAGACACCATTCTAGGCCCTGGGGATAGAAAGAGGAACAAAACACAACTGGCGCTTCCAAAGGCCTACAGTCCAGACAAGAAATCAACCACCTGTGCAATGAAGGTGCACGCTTGGGCTAAGCCAGCAGGAATGGACAGAAAGGATGGGCAGGAAATATCCTGTAGGTGGAGCTGTGTGTGGAAGGAGGAGGTAAAGAACAATCCAAAGGTTACGTAATGGGGGAGTTGATATAAGGTAATTGTTAGAGGGTTGCAATAATTAACAAGCTGTAGCTCAATTTCCTGTGATATGCACTGGGAAAGGCTAACCTCATCCCCCATAAGCCTACGTGTCTAAGGGCACGACACTTCCCCACAGGTTAAAAAAAAAACCACATAGAGATGGGAGTAAAGAGAAATGAAAACCTTCCCTACCTGCATATCAGAGGGAGATAAAATTTCTAAAGGACAAGGACACATCTGCTCCTGCAGCATTCCAAGAAACCATAACTCCCTAACCCACTATCCTCTAGTCACTATCAGGAAAAGTTTTCACCTCTAGGGCTTCCCATTGGCCCCTGCACCTCACTTGGACCCTCAACCCCTCCCACCAACTATCATTTCCTTGCCTAGGAAAGTTCTGTATAAATTCAAGTTCTCCCCTTCCAGGAGTGGGTTGAAGTCTGTTCTTCAGATCCCCTCCATTGGGAGGGCTTCTCAATAAATTCTTTCTTTGTCTATAGTCATCTCAGTCTCCATGTCCCAGTAAGCGCTGTATTTTTCTCCAACAGTAACATTCTTCACAGGACCAGGAACCAGGATCAAGCAGGATCAACTCCAGGTGGAAAACATGATTAGGGTGTGATTTGACCCTTGAATAGTTTATCTCCCCAAATATCTGAAATTTGGTGGGGAGGATAAGAAGGAGAGGGGAATGTTTCTATAATGATGGTTTGCCGCAAAGACTGGGAAGAAGAACCAGTGCCTTAACTTGCTGGTCGCCCAAGCAGATGCGGCTGCTAAGAGGTGCTGGGTATGACAGTGGTTGAAAGGGCAAGTCCTTCTAATGGTTTTAATGGTTACAGCAGGAGCTAGAGCTCGCCGCCAGGTGAGGAACAGTCCCCTGAGGCCTGCAGAAGGCACCATCGTGGGGAAGCACTAGTCCCTGCACTGCCAAGGACACGGTCATCCAAGGACAGCATCAATGCAGGCTGAATTTTGAACATTAATTTACATAACCTCTGAGGTTGGAGGGTCATATCACATCAAATATTGGGTACACATATTTGTGAGTTTTGGAAATGAATTCAGCTATACAAAAGAAGTCTCTCTACTTATCTTCAGAGAAGGAAAAATTAACTGAGTATATACCAAGGATGGGAATGATTGAAGGTTCAAGTCAATGAAAAGGCGTGGTTTAAATGATGGACTCCCTCCTTGCTGACACTGTGCAATACAGAGGAGTCATATGGTCCAAAGGCAGACTTTATCCTGTCTTTGTGTGAAAAGCTATACTTCGATTTGTTTTAAATGGCCATGCCAGTTAGCAACTACTATATACCGGATTAACTTTATCACCACAGAGCCCAGCCCAGATCCAGGTTCATGAGGATTTAACATTTCTTGATAAACGAAGGGTAGTTTGATAAGTAATTGAATACTATAACATCTTTCCATTTCAGATTAAAATAACAAATGTAATACCAACACTATCACGATCATTGGAACTGTAGTTTCTGTTTAGCTGTTCTGATTAATGCAGCTCTGTTTGCTTGTATAGAACCATCGATAGTCTAAAACACAATGGCATAAAGTGGGGAGAGGGGATAGCCGGGCTTTTAATCACTATTCACACTCCCAATTTGCTTCTGGACTCACGTTTTGTTCTTTGATATGTGCACTGAATTTCTAAGTGCCGAGAGAGCGATCGGGGATTGGTGGATTTCAATTTGGATCAAAATTCATGATGAGGTTTCTTCTGACCACCACCTGGCCACAGAGGACTGGCCAAATTGTGGGCTTCTAAGGCGTGAGGTTAATTGCTCTGCTGGCTACTGCCTGCCCCCTCAGGTGTGGAGATGGGCTTGGCCCCAGCTTCCCCACTGGCAGGTGTGAGAAGCATTTTTAAAGTGGTGTAGTGTATTTCTACCATAACCAGGAACTCTAAATTAGCTTTCTATTTTGAAAATCATTGTGTATGTATGTGTTCTGGAACCAAAAAGGCAAACAACTTGTTAGGCTAACTTTAGCTTAATTTGTACAAATTGTGATCTGGAATGGCGAGTGAATTTATTCATCCATGATTATACCATTTCATCTTCTTAATTCTCTAAACAGCCAGGAAATGCACACTACAACTTTTCCGATTCTCTGCAGTTTTCCTCATGGGTCTGTCTCTCACCAGAAAATATAAAAGTAGCAAAAGGAGTAAACTTTTAAAATCCTGGACAATAGTTATTTTCTACTCACCCTAAATCAAACTAAGCCATCCAAATGAAATTATCAGCCTTGCTTCTGCACTGGGCTCAGCAAAAATGCGCCAATGTTGGCCACACATTGTTATAACTGTTGAGCTAACCAGTGTTTTAACTGTTCTAAGTCTCTTAAATCGAATATATGGGGAAAGAAAACTATGAGGGAAGCTGGGGAAATAGAATCTTCCAAATTGCGATGATAAGAAACTGGGTAAAGAGCAGCCCTAGGTGAGGTTGGCACATCTGCAGTTCACCCACAGTTGCCTCCCGTCCTTGGCCATCGGCCCTGATGCTACCCCACCCCCACCCCAATGGGTGGAGAAAGGGCTTCGAAGGAATTTCAGAGGTGCCTCCAACTTTGTCCAGGTTTAATTTAATTTAATTTTTGTACAGTCCACAGCTGAATCCATGGTCTGTCTTCAGACTCTCCTCGAAGATGTTTCCCAGGATGAAGTCCTCGGCGTTCGGAATTTGTGTATACTTCTCTCTGGGAAACGTGTGAAATGAGTCAAAGGAGTATTGGTACTAGCAGCAGCAGTGGACTAGCAAACCTCCACCGAGTGCTCACCGTGGGCAGGCACCGGGGAAAACACTTTCTGTGTTACCTCGTGGGTCCCTCCCAGCAAGCCTGTGCAGCAGCTGCCATTCTTATCACCACTTGGCCGAGGCACAGAGAGCTTCAGTAACTTACACGAGGTCACACAGTTTGCAAGTAGTAGGAATGGGTTTGAACCCAGACACACGTGCTAAACCTCCCTCATATTGCTATCTCTTGACATGACCAATCTCTGATAGATAATAAGTTGTTCTCTCGGCTTGCTTGGTTCTATGTGTGTGTTTGTTTTATTTATTTTTAATGCTATTCCATTTGTTTTGAGGAATCACAAAATCCTGCATTTCTTCAACACTCTTCATTGAATTATTGTACTTTATTTAATAGTGTTTAATACTCAGTGTGATGTAGGCAAGTATCTTCCGACAGTCAAAACTCTGAAATTGTGCATATTTTATACTTTCTGGCTAAACATTTATTTGGTCAGGTATTGAGTCTTTTGTCTAACAGGAAAAGAAATCACATGACAGAAATACTGGTCTTAATAAAGAACTAAATCTATAAATAGTAATTCTGCTTTTTTCAAAATTTTAAGCTTGTGACCAGATAGCCGTGCCTCTTATGAATACAAGAGCCCATTTCCAGAATGCATTTGGTTTTCTTCTCCCTTGGATATCTTAAGCACCCTCCATGCCTCTCCTCCAGCACATCAAGCTGCTGAGGCCCGAGATAGAATTCTGCAGCCCTCCTTGACTTTGTATTATCACAATATACAGATTAGTCTCAGTGGGCACCTGTGACCCTGCCACCTCCTTCAAAAATAACGGAGAGATTAAGGAGCAAAGTTTAGAACCAAGTGTTTTCATCAGAAACTGCTTGGAGTTCAGACACTCACATTTTACTCTCCACCACCATTTTAAATCTTGAAAATCGATATAAATCCATTTAAATCACACCAAATGTTCCCCTGGGAAGTGCAGACTGCCCCCCGGAGGCTGGATGTGGACAGTGGCATCGGGGAGAGCCTTCCTCAGTGAGGAGGGAATTCCCAGGTAATAAACTGCACTCCTTTGGACGTCTCTGATGGAGAGATAAGGACAAGGGGAGCATATTCCTGGAAGTGGGGCTCCAGCAATTAAAGCCGGGAGGTTCCGGCTGCCGCTTTATGGAGGGCCCTGGAGGACGGAGGACGGCCAGTGGACAGGGCGAGGCTAGCCCCGGGCACCTGACTTCTCCCTACAGCTATCTGAGCTTCGGCAGGAGTTAGAAAAGCAGCGCAAGGACCAAAGCAAGGCGACCCCCACACCCAATGGCCACCCTCTCACCCTGTTGCCCTGGAAAAGCTCCAGGTACACCCAAGCAGCAGAGTCACCCTGGGGTCGTAAGTCACACGAAGGACCGCAGGACACGAGAAGGGATAAAGAGCCAGCTTTGAGCTTGGCCTTCTGCTTCTATTCCACTTTCACTGAGAAATATTTGATGGTGAGGAGGAGCCTAAGAATGATAAAACAGCAGCAACAGGGGGGAAACCAACCGACGGCTACATTTTAGGGTTTGGACCTTCAGTATCTCCCCATGGGAAGGAAAATTCTATCCCTTAAGACAATAACATAAACATAATTAATAGAGCCCATACAATTACCTTAAACTATCTGGAATAAGGCAAAGTTATAAATAAATGCTTTAGTTTTTAAAAATAATATAAATGGAGCTCCTTCACCCATTATGAATCAAAATCTACTATAGAACTATTGAGACTAGTAATGGAAGAAATTGTAGCATTGATGTAGAGGAAAAGTGGCCACAGGAGTTGCTGAGGGCAGGGAGAGGGAAGAAGAGATGTGATGTGGGGGCATTTTGGGGACTTGGGGTTGTCCTAAATGATATTGCAGGGTCAGATGCTGGACATTATATATCCTGCCATAATCCACTGAATGGACTGGGGGAGAGAGTAAACTACAATGTAAACTATCGTCCATGTGGTACAGCAGTGCTCCAAAATGTATTCACCAAATGCAATGAAGGTACCACAGTGATGAAAGAGGTTGTTGATGCGGGAGGAGGGGGGTGGGAGGGTGGGGGTATATGGGAACCTCTTGTGTTTTTTAATGTAACATTTTTTGTGATCTATGTATCTTCAAAAAAATACAATTAAAAAAATGATGGGGGTCGGGGTGGGAAGTGGAGTATATGAGAGCCTCTTATGTTTTTTAATGTAATGTTTTATTTGATCTATTAACTTTAAAAAAGATAATTAAAAAATTAAATTTTTAAAAAAGAGTATATACACACACATATGTTTCTCACATTTTGCACATCTCTCAGTAGTTTCACTCTTTCTCACTTCTTATATGTGATCTGGCTTCATCCTTCCAGCAACCCTCACTCTGCTGGAACAGACACTGCACAGGTTATTTTTATTCCAGTTCTTCAGAGACCCTGAGACAAGGAAAGGTTTGGTGACTTGCTCAATGAAACTCAAGTGAGTGACTTGAGTCTGGAACCTGATCTTCAAAATCAAGGCCAATGCCTTTTCCTACTCACCAGCTTGTTCAGTATTTTTATCTGTAGCTTAAACAATTTTAAGGTTATATTCTGGCATATGAACAATTCATTGAAAAGTCTATATGACCATAATTATGGTTTGTTGAAATGGCAGCACCCTGATCCTCTGAATTAATTCACCTCACCTTAAACTTGGTGTAGGAGCAAGCTGTGCTGGTGTTGCATTTTTCTTCCTGGCACCCCAAGCCATGTTTTGGGGGGACAGGGTTGTGGATTATTCTGCCTCAAATTTACAATCTACCCAGGTTTTTTTTTTTATAAAAAATCCTCAGTCATTACTCTTTGTCTTCAAATAGAGCTCATCTCTCTTCTTTATCAGTGATTAATGATCCACATGGGCTTCCCTTTGACTTATTTTTCAGTTCCTCATATTTTATAATGCACATAGCCTTGAGTAATAAAGGCTTATCAAAGGAAAAATTATTGGCCATTCATCTCTTGGCCATCCATAAATCTTCTTCATCTTTCCAGCTGCCTTTCTGTTTACCCCCTAAATGTGCTTAGTGCACTCTTTCTAACAAATGCTCTCCACCCCCAGCCTGGCCTTGGTTTTACTGGCAGAATCTCAGTTTAGCAACTGTTGCTCATCTTGGCTTTCCTGGGAATGAATTCGGGAGCTAATGCAGCACAAAATGAACATTTTGCTTTGGTCTGGGAATCAATGTTGTTTGTCGCATGCAGTTAAGGCATATATCAGAGATGCTAGTGGCATGAAGGCTGGGGTGATGTTTCAGGTGAGAGGTTCTTATCCAGACGCCTGGGGAGCCCCTCCACTGCACCAAACCAGGGGTTTAGTATCAGGGCCACAGTGTTGTTCTGAAAGAGTATAAATAAATAAAGGGATTACCAAATTAAAACATGAATACAAATAAAGCAACTGGCAAATGGTGAGAATAATAGGCTCCCAAATTATTGCACCATAAAATTTCTTCAATGTCACTGCCCTAGTGCAGATCCCATAAAGGACCTGTTCCAGTAGTAGGACTTCCTGCGGTTGAACAGAGCTGACCTCCCACTGTTTGCTATACCTCCTCCTTGCTCATTTATGTTGGTTTGACCTCCGTTGGTGACCAAAGCAACAAAAGCCATGGTCAAGTCCTAACTTCTGGTCCCGTGAGTGTGAACCCATTTGTAAATAGGACCTTTAAGATGTTTTTAGTTACTGGTGTGCCCAAATGGAATGATGGCAGGCCTTAATCCAATATGACCAAAGTCTTTATGAGAAAAGGAAATTGGACTCATAAGGAGAAGCCAGAGAAAGAGAGAGAGCCAGCCATGTGACGGAGGCAGAGATGCAAGCCAAGGATCCCCAAGAATTGCTGGCAAGCTAGCACCAGGATGCTACTGGCTTCAGGAGAAAGCCAGCCCTGCCAACACCTTGATGCTGGACTTCTAGCCTCCATAACTGTGAAACAAAAAATCCGCACTTTTTAAGCCAACCAGTTTGTGGTATTTGCCAAAGCAGTTCTGCAAACCAAGACAACCTCTGTATCTCTAACCAGCTACTTTCTACTGGACCCAGGGAGGAAAGATCGGAAATTGAAAGTAACCTCTTAGAATCCTTAAAGCAATTTTATGCCTATTGAATCTAATAACAAAAACGTCAGTATTGTATTGAGTATACGTCTGGTTTTTAAATTAACTTTCTAGTAATTCTTTTTATTTATTTTTGTAATTTATAAAAGTACTGGCTCATCATGGACTGAAGTTTTTAAAAAATCTTCTTTCAGATGGTCTGTGAAACACAATTCTACCAGGCCATAGGTTGTGTCCCAGTTTTGCCCATCAAATTGGCACATTTGATACAGCATAATCATAGCGTCTCTTGCCAAGTATACTTAGAAGAAGTTGGAGTCAACAGAGAAAGTGGTTTGTTGAGGGAACTGAAGGTGATTATATCTGTTTAGCAAGTGAATTCAGGGCAGGGTCTAAGTGGGTCAGAGGGAGAGAGGAAACAGTGAACATGTGTTATCTCAACTAGGTTAACAGCAATGGGCATGAAGGAAGATTTAGACAGTAAATAAATAGGACCTGGTGACTGACAGGTGCAAAGTTTGGACAGAGGAAGGAACCAGGGGGCTTGCAGGGTTCTTGCATGAGCATCTGGATGCATGGCTCTGGCACACTCAGCAGCAGTACAGAGTGGCATTTGCAAACCATTGCTTTAGCCTATGCCCAGCCAAGGCAGTGTAGACCTTGATATTCTGCAGGGTAGATCTGAAAACAATATTTTTTCATTTTTCAAACATGAAATCACATTTAAAACTCATCATGTTTTTGACACTAGGTACGGTGTTCCCACTTGCATTCTGGTGTGATCTCTCTGCCCTGCTGAGAAGCACACATTGAAAGTACATGACAATGGATGCAGGCAGAGCCGGGCTCCAGATACATTTCATGTACAATTAACACTGGTCAAGTCACTCGAACTATTTAAACCTTTGTGTCTTCACCTTAAAAAGGGGATAAATATGCTATTTATTTTAACTCATGGGGCTTGTAAGAAATAGTTACTTCTTCACTCATTCAACAATACTTATTAGCACCTATGTGTGCCAAACCCCGTGGCACCATGCAGGGCATCCATCCGCGAACAAAATGGACATGGTTTGCAGTTTATAGTCTACTGTAATAATAACAAAAATAAACAACTTAACTACAATAGCATCGCTTATCATGATAAATGCAACAAAGGACAGAAGCAGGCTTCCTTGAGAGAAAAATAACCCAGGGGGAAGGGGTGCAAGATGAGTGGACAGGCACAGACCTACAAAAGTGGATTGGCCAGGGAAGACCTCACTGCAGAGGTGACATGTAAGCTGAGCTCAGGAGAATAAGAACTCACCAGTTCTCTAAAGTCTGAGGAGGAGAGTGTTCCTGGAAGAGAGAAGGACATGTGCAAACACCCTGAGAGGGAAAGCTGCTTTGTGTTCAAGCTGAAAGGAGGCTGCGTTGCTAGAGGGCAAGGTGCAGGAGCACGAGATGAGGATGGAAGAGTCTAGGAATTTTACAGGTAATTTCTCTAGCTCTCACAACCACCCAAAAGGTGTTACACTTTCCTTTCAGAGATGAAGAAAATGAGTCTAAGAAGTTCAACGTTTTGCCGGAGGCCCTGGAGCTGCTAAGTGATGGCTCTGAGAGCCGGTCCAGCACAGCCAGCTTCAATGCCCTGTATCCCCCGTGCCCTGTACCAGGCTGCTCTCCACCATGCTCGAAATTGTGGAAGACGTAAAGTTGTACCCGCGTGGGGCTTTCCAGATGACCAAAGCTGGCTCTCCCTAAGGAACGTATTACTTGATATCATGCACAAAGAAATGTGCACCTGGAACCCTCTGTGAGTGCCAGGAGCTTGGCCAGTGTGAGGAGAGGGTGAGGCCAGTGGTTCCCGGAAAGACTTCTGGCCCAGGAGGGAAGGAGAACTAGAAAAGTCCTTTGAGAATGCGGGGTAACCACTTAGACGTCTGGTTATGTCTTTACCTGGAGGTGCTATGATTCCTCACCTGAAAATACTCTAGTATGATAAAGTATTAATGGTTTTCTTCACATGGCATTGGGGGAAATCCCACCAGATCAAGCATTTAGCATAATTTGAATGAAAGATAAAATAATTGTCATGTCAAGTCCATGTGGAGTCCAACTTTACAAAACACTGAATTTTGACTCACGGATTGAGGATGTGGCCAGGGGTCTCCTTGCCTGGTACCAAACTGACTGAGGAAAAGGATCCTCACTGCCTGAGCTTCTCCCCCAGGCTGATGGGGCTAATGGAAACCAGCAGTAAACTGGTCTATTTTGCCAGCACAAACAACAGCTTTGAGCAGTGACTTCATTTGGTTCACTGGCGTGGGTTTCTCTGATTTAGTCACCTTAAAAGTGCTCTTCTAGAACCTAAAACAAAAACAAACATACAGAAACAAGTAGAAACGAAGTCATTTCCCCAGAAACTGCCTGGCAAAGCATTAAGCATTAAGAAAATACAGCCAACATGGTTGTGCTCTGTGCCTTGCTGTGATAATATCGGTGCTCTAGTAAGAGTGATAAGCTCAGCTTAGAGGCTGCTCAGAAAGTCAACTCCTTCACCAGAGCCTTGTCACATTCTGTCCCCAAGAAGAAAAAACATTTCCATTGAAATATATTTCTGAATATCTCAAAATATGCCCACTTATTTGGAAGAATTCATTTCTCACACAGAATATCAAGTGTACAATTGCAGGAACTCATTTTCTTCCCTCTAATGACATAAAATCACTGCCTTTATTTTATCGAGTTTCTCTTCCACAGGCTTCCAATATGCCAGTTTTAAAATGTCTTTTGTTTCACCCACTCACAAAAATAGAAATAATTTCACCCCTGGTAGAAACTCCCAAAACAAGACATTACATATGCAATCATTTACATTTCTATTGATAGACTAGATATTCATACTAGGAAACACTTTTTTATTTTTTTATTTTTTTATTTATTTTTTGGGTACCAAATAACTTTATTTGAAGGAATGGTACCAATGAAAGAACTTGGTAGATGTTGATACAACTTAGAAAAGATAAACCCAACACACATGCACTGCTACCCTGTGGCTCTGGGGAAGCCAACATAAGGTTTAGCTCTCATCACTGCTCCCCAGAGTGTGCTTGTCAAAGAGATACTCTGCCAAGCCAGAATCCGGGGCCGCCATCTTGCACAGGTTGGTTACGTAGACACCCAGTTTTTTGATGGACTTCACTTGCTCATTCAGGTAATGGGTCTCAATGAAGTCACACAAATGGGGGTCATTTTTGTCAGTAGCCAGTTTGTGCAGTTCCAGTAGTGACTGATTCACCCTTTTTTCCAAGTGTAATGCACATTCCATTGCATTCAATCCGCTCTCCCAGTCATCTCCTTCTGGTTTCTTGATATCCTGAAGGAAGATTCGGCCGCCTCGTTGGTTCTGCAGTTTCATTAGTTTCTCAGCATGTTCCCTCTCCTCATGAGATTGGTGAAGAAAATATTTGGCAAAGTTCTTCAAAGCCACATCATCACGGTCAAAGTAGTAAGACATCAACAGGCAGACGTAAGGGGTGTAGAGCTCCAGGTTGATCTGGCAGTTGATGGTGGCCTCCGAGTCCTGGTTGTAGTTCTGGCGCACCTGCGACGGGGATGTGGTCGTCATGATGGATGGTTGAGAAGCGGCGGCTGCGCGACACTGAACGGAGGTGGCAGGCAGCTGGGGGTGGCTGGCCGACAGGGGCAAGCGCCGGGTTCCGTTCAAGCACTGTTGAAGCAGGAAACCACGGCGACTCTCCGCGAAGATGTCTGGCTTCGCTTTTCTAAAACTCCGTGTCACTCATCCTGCAGGGCTTTGCAGAATTTTTTCTACATTGAATAAAATTTGCTATTCAGGGCATCTTTTCTTAAAGAAAAAAGATTTCATGACTGCACTAAAGAAATAAATGAGAGGACAAATCAGCCAGTTTATTGTGAGAGCATTTCTATTGTTCCTTTATGACCTGAAAAATTCTGTTTTTGTTACTCACCGTAAGGACAAGAACTTTCTCCAAATAGGGGAGGGGACAATTTAATGCATAGCTCTCTGGATTGTTGGGATAAAGAAAAGAAGAAATGCAAGAAATCACTGTAAAATAAAATATGCTATTCCAGGTGGCTCCATCTTTCTGTTGGAATGCCCTGGTATCTTCATGACCCCCTGAATTTCACACTCCCCTAGTTTAAGGATTTGTGGCATTTGTATTCTACCAGGCTCCTAAGATTTTCAGCCTCAAGTTTCCTGATAAAGGAAAGCAACAAATGGGAGTATGGAAAGTGGGTTTGGCTTCTGAAACAGATAATGTGATGCGTCACTCTTTAATTGAATCATGGAGCTCTGCAAAGTCCTGTCAAGGACCATTTAATTGCCTGATACTCAGTCTTTAATTTTATAGTGCCTTGGGAAAGATCATTTCTGCTAGAGGTGGGGAAAATGCAGGCATGTGATACTGAGATGAGAAGAGTTCAAGAAGTGAGGAGGAAATGGATGTATTTGATTCTGAAGTAACTTGCAGCAGTCAGGAGCAGCCTGCTTGCCTGAGAGAACGGTGTGCCAAGCAGTCAAGTGATGTAAGACGCACTTGCCAAATGTTGGTGGCTCTTTTCACTTTTAAGAAAATATCTTGACTATGAGAATGTCCTGCAAGCAAAATCAATAGGAATGGATCAATCGAAACCTCTTTCCTCTTTTTATATTTTTTATGCCTGGGCACTGGTTCCTCAATCTGTGATGCCCTGCTTCAGGTAAATTAAAGTTGGTGTGAGTATAAGGCCGTGGTTCTCAACCCAGGGTGGTTTGTACCCCCCAGGAGCCAATGTGTTCAGATTTTCAATTGTCCCGACTGAGAAGGTGTCCCTGGAATCCAGTGGATAGGGCCAAGATGATGTTAAAATCCTACAATGCACAGGACTGTTCCCCCAGTGTAGCAATTTGGCATTGTTTATGAATTCTAAAAACAGATATTGGATTGCGTTTGTAAACTGGTCTGTTCCTCTGGGTGCATCAGATTGTATTAAATTCCGAGGTTTTACTTTTCCTTGATTAAATTATGATTAGGGCTTTGATTGGGCCACACCAGTAGGACTTTGAGTCCCCATCCCCTTGGTGGGCAAGGACTCACAGAGAAAATGAAAAGACAGAGGAGAGTATTGGTGTTTTGGTGCTGGAGCCCTGGGGAGTAAATGCACATAGAAGGCGAACACAGAGGAAGAGAGACAGCTCATTAGACAGGATCCAGTAGCCCGGGAAAGAGAGATGAGCTGATAGTTGACAGCTGCAGAAACCAGAGCCCTGAGTAGCTGAGTTCAAAGAGAAAGGAGCCCTGCCAGAGAGATGAGACTTATCCCAGCCTACAGCTGATATTGGAAGAAGCTGGGACCACGGAGCCTTAAGAGGAAGAGGAAGGCTGAACCCTCGCAGATGTCATCTGTCATCGTGCCCCAGCACATGGCCAATTACTTTGGGTGACAAAGTACCTCTTATGGTACCTTGAGTTGGACTCTTTAGGGCTGGTAGCTGTAAGCTTCTACCCCAAATAAATACCCTTTATAAAGCCCAACAGATTTTTGGTTCTTTGCATCAGCACCCCTTTAGCTGACTAATACAGCCATCTAAGAATTAAGTAGCTCAAATGTCAATAGAGCTAAGCTTGAGAAACCCTAATTTAAGGTACATTATTGGTGTTTTGACTTTAATTTTTCTGATGAGCTATATTTGCAACAACTTAAGGCCATGCTCCAAGCCTTCATATGAGGTTAACTGACACCCGTGGGAGAGCTATTTCTTGCATATTTATGGAAATGATATTTACCCCCCTAAATCAGGAGTCAAGGACACTGTTGCTGCTATTTGCCTCATGCACTTCTCTGAGAAACTATGGAATTACACTGAAACAAAATCATAGCAATGCATCATAGAGTTTGCTACCACTCCCCCTACAAAGCAACATTAAAATAACACAGCAAAACCCACCGGAAGGATAACTCTCATGTATTCAGGATGATTCCTCATCATCTTGGACGCATATCAGGTCACCATGAGATAAATGTGTTTCAAGATCCCAAAAAATGCAAACAACATCACAGAAATACTATCCGTCTCAGAGAAAATTGCTCCTATTAACATGAGTCTTGACAAGAGAAGCAAGAAGAGCTGCCACCTCACATTCATTAATATAATCTTGACGTTCTTAGAAATGAGTTCACATTTGTAAGAGTGGAGGTTAGGACAAAAACATGACTTTGTGGGGGGAACTGATTCAATCCATAATAAGGACCATGGCACTCTGGGGTCCCTTGCGGGCAGAGAGGGTAGCTATTCTAGACCAGTTTCCACCGTAGGGGAACTTAAGTCCTGACTGGCTGTTGCCCAAGCCCTGAGGGTGCTCAGCCTCTGTAGGACCCTGTTCAGATCCCTGGTCAGCTCATCCCACCTTTCCTCAAGCTGTGGTTCTTGAGAAGTTTTTTTCACATATGTATAATTCAAACAAACCTGAAAGAACATTCAATGAAGAGCTCACTTGGGAGGAGTGAGATGGGTAGAATTATAAGTTATTTATGTTCCTTTTATTTATTTTTTACTTTCATAAGTAATTAAAAATAAACATAATACTTACAGCATTAAAAAAAAAAGTGCTTGTTTTTGCCTAGCTTCTCCCCTCGATGTTTGATGTAATGTATTTAACCCATTATTGGCAGTAGTCCTGCCAGGTGGCATTCGTAGCTCTATTTTAGGGATGTATTGTCTCAGGGATAAAGAGAGAAAGGAACTCCCCCAATCCCAGTGGTTGCCAGGAGCATCAGTGATGTTTTCTATCCCACACTCTCATCCCCTCATTTGGGGTCTGACATATACTAAGTCTGGGATGACCGAGGGGCCCTTTGAGAAAGGAAGCTGAAGTGGAGAAACGGTTTCACCAGAACTGGGCAGAAGGTTAGGTCTCCCCAGTGAGGGACTATGTTTCTCCTCCTTCCTCAACCTGCGTGACCAGAAGGCTCTCCCTTCCCCTGGCCCCAAACAGAAGCTGAACTGAGTGGAATTAAAAGACCACCAGCCATGCTGCAGAGGAGCGGGGGCCACAGGTTCTGGGAGGCCAAAAAGGCCTCAGAAGAGGCAGCGATATCACTCCACCAGCTGGGGGAGGAATGGGCCCGGGGGCTCCTGAGTGAAAACACCCCCAGCTCCAGGCCCCGAGGCCACAATGCCTGGGGTGGTTGGGATCACAGACTGGATCTGACTGCCTGGGGGTACCCCCAGTGTCTCCACTGACCGTCCAAGGGGCCACTTCTCTGAGCTTCTCAGCAGTCTTCTACCTCAGGGCTGGATTCCTTTCTCACTGAGCCTCTTTGAAGTTAACCTTAAGAAGTCAACCCCCACCTAATAGAACCAAGAATTATTCCCAGTCCTTCCACCTCAGTGTTTGGCTGTTTATTCCATAGCACAAAAAAGTTCCCATGAAGAATAGATGACTCGAGGCTGCTATGGAAAATGGAATGGGGGGAGGGGTCGAGCACCAATGCAGGGAAAAGGGGAGAAAGCAGCAGATCCAGAGAGGATGAGGAAGGAGGGGAAATGATGAGAAGTAATAAAAGGAGGGCAAGATGTGGAAAGAAGGAGCTGGTTGGTAAAGGACATATTTATTCCTCTTGGTGGTGGGTGAAAGGAGTCTATGCTTTACGGTTTTGCTAATTCAAGCAACAATGTGTAAGCCATAAATGTTTATAATGACTGTAATTTGTTCAACGTATGTTAACAGAATATAGTAAGACATAATGTTAGCCATGAAGAGATAGCATGTGGATTTACAAAAGAATAATTAATTCTTATTAGAACATTAATAATTAAAACATAAACTGTTTCGTTGATTTTACAAGTCAGAGCAATTTGAGTTTTGGATAAACCTAAAACATAATCCTATCTGGAGCTGCCCTGGTATTTGGATTTGAAATATAAATGCAGGGTAACTGCTCTGGATTAAAGGAGAGAAAAGAGAAATAACTACTAACTGCAGTACCTGATCCTTGATGAGATCTTGAATTGAAAGAAAAAATAGCCATAAAGGATATCATTGGCACAACTGGATAAATTTGCCCAGAGACTGTATATCAGACAATATTATTGGATAATGCTATTGTACCAATGTGACCAAATGTTTTAGAATGATAACGGTATTGTGGTTGGATAAGAGAATGAGTTAGCTGTTGGGAAGTACATAATGAAGAATTTAGCAATAAAGTGTCACGAGGTCTACAACTTATATACCTTCTTTCAAACGGTCCAGCAAAAACAAACTAACAAGTACACACATATAGCTTGGGGAAAAATGTGGCAAAATGTTAGTAACTGGTGAATCTGCATTAAGGAAATATGTAATATTTTTCAGGTTTTTCAGTGAGTGAAGCAAGCCAGGCATTGAAGGACAAATACTACACGAACTCTCTGATATGAAACAAGCAAACCAAGCTGTCTCAGAGAGCTAGAGCCTGGAAGATAGGTTTAAAGGAATCTGGGAGGGAGGGGGGGTGAGGAAGGTTGCGAGCTGACACCTGCATGGGTGAAGTCTATGTCAAGCTGGAGGTAAGTATTTGTACAGGGAAGGGATAAGATGCGGGCAGAGGGATATCTTTGGGTGGGGCTTTGTGGGCTTGAGGGGGGCTAGAGTTGGGAGGATGGTCAGATGACACAAGGAATTGGGGGGAGGGGCTGGAGAGAACCGTTGAATATGGGAGGTGTCAGGTATATGTTTGAAACTATACTGTTGAGAAAATTATTTAGAAAATATAATAAGGAAGGATCACGTGTTTCATAGGTTCTTAAAATGTCAAAATTAAAAGTTGGGAAATAGGCAGTTTAATATTTACATGAATTTAGAAATCCAGATGAAAATGTCTCAGATAAGTAAGGAAGTCATAATATGAGTAATTTAGTGGCTCTAGATTCAAAATCTTGAGCTCTCTAGTCCCTCAAAAGAGAGATGTATGCAATCTACTCTTCACACTGTAAGCCAACCTATTAGATGACTCTCTTAAAATCTAGCTGATTCAATTTCATGAAATGATCAGTCTCTCCTGTGGGTGAGTAGAAGTGAAAATCAACAAAAACTTTTTCTTCTCTGAGTAGATCAATTTTATAAAATAAAGAAAACTTGCAACATCAAAGATATATAATCTAAGTTGCATAAATGATACAAACGTTCTTAAAATGACAGAAGCAGCTAATACCAGAAATATGCAAATCCAGAGTTCCAGGTCATCAGCACAGAATATTAGCAGAGCTTTCTCCCAATTTCCCATGAAAAACATCATGTAGGTAGGAAAAGAATCACAAAATTCAGTTACACCATTTGAAACTAAAAAGAAGAAACTTCCACTAACTACAAATTGTAGGGGAGAAAAGAGAAATGCATTCCTCTATATTGTGCCCTCTACCTTCCATTATGGTGGAAGAGAAGAGCTAAAAATGGAGGTGGAAACGGGGAGGGGGGCTATTGAAACCTGTGGGGGGAAGAGGTTATTCCCATTATACCCACCACCATCCAGGAGAACAGAGTATAGGCAACCAGGCGGCTGCCTGCAGGCAGGAAATCAGCAGTTTCTGAGATTCCCAGCTCAGATGACTATCCATCTTACTCATCAGTCCACAAAACGTACATCCCTCAGAGATGGGGAATTCTAGTTCAGCTTTTCAATGCCATATTCTCTATTTGGCATCAGATTGTGTGGAGACCTTTCAACAAAAAAGAAAGAGACCGATACGAAAAGAAGTAGGAGAAAGAGAGAAGAAATGACCCGTGAGGAAGCAGGATTAGAATTTCAAAAATAGCTGTTTGATTGTCTCAGAAATGTTTTAGAACAGTCAGTGTCTATTAACAAGATCAGAATGCTATGCAAGTTTTCCAATGAAAGGAAGATAAAACCAAGGAAATAGTCTCAAAAGACAAGAGATGGGTAATAGAAGAGGAAAGAGGCAAAGAGGCTCAGTCCAGGAAGTCCAACTTCTCTTTAGTGGGTATTCCGGAAAAGAGAACATATTTTAAAATTACGAGGAAATCATCAAAGAAATAATAATATGAAATTTCCTCAAATTGAGGATGTAAACTTCCAGATTCATTGAGCCCAGAGGATGTCCATTAGAAGTGTTGGCTATGAAATTACATCCAGAAGAATTGTCCAATCTGCTTGCAAGCCAGCACCAATAATTAATAGTTGCTGATGACAACAGTGTTCAATACATCTAAACGAAAGAGAAAAGCTGCACCCACAATAAATATTCTAGTAAGCCAGATGCCAATACACCAACAAAAAATTACAGTCCACACCAAGAAACAGGAAGATATGACCCAGTTAAAGGATCAAGATGAGCCTCCAGAAGATATAAAGGAGTTGAGACAACTAATCATACATATTCAAATAAATCTCCTTAATAAATTCAATGACATGGCTAAAGAGATTAAGGATATTAAAAAGACATTGGATGAATACAAAGAAGAATTTGAAAGCATACACAGAAAAATAGCAGATCTTATGGGAATGAAAGTCACAATAAATGAAATTAAAAACACATTAGAGGGAAGTGGCTGTGGCTCAGTCAGAAGAGCTACCGTATGAGAGGCCCTCGGTTCGCGTTCCAGGGCCTCCTTGTGAAGGCAGGCTCACCAGCATGCTGCGGAGCACCGTCTGGCCTGCAAGTACTGAGGAGTGCCCCCAGTCTGCAGACACTGCAGAGCACCGCCTGGCCCACAGATGCTGCAGAGAGCCAACTCAGCAAGATGATGCAACAAAAAGAAGGGAGAACGTGAGAGCACAGAAGAGCCTGCAGTGAATGGACACAGAGAGCCGACAGCACGCAAAAAGCCGCAAGGGGGGGCGGGGGGGATAAAAAAACAAAACAAAACAATTAGAATCATATAATAGCATATTTGAGGAGGCAGAAGAAGGGATTGGTGAGCTTGAAGAAATGGCCTCTGAAAGTGGACATATGAAAGAACAGATGAAGAAAAGAATGGAAAAAAATTAAACAAGGTCTCTGGGAACAAAATGACAGCAAGAGACATGCAAACATACATGTCATGGGTGTCCTAGAAGAAGAGAAGGGAAAGGGGGCAGAAGGAATATTTGAAGAAATAATGGTAGAAAATTTCCCAACCCTATTGGAGGACATAGGTATCCATGTCCAAGAAGCACAATGTACTCCCATCCAAAAAAATCTGAATTAACCAACTCTGAAACACACCCTAGCCAGAATGTCAAAGAACAAAGAGAATTCTGAGAGCAGCAAGAAAAAAACAATGCATAACATATACAGGATACCCAATAAGATTAAGTGCTGATTTCTCACTAGAAATCATGGAGGCAAGAAGGCAGTGGTTTGACATATTTAAGATACTGCAAGAGAAAACCTGCCAGCCAAGAATCTTATATCCAGGAGGATTGTCTTTCAAAAATGAGGGTGATTTTAGAATATTCACAGATAAACAGAAACAGAGAGTTTATAACCAAGAGACTGAATTTGCAGGAAATACTAAAGGGTGTGCTACAGCCTGAAAAGAAAAGACAGGAGTGGTGGCCTGGAAGACTGTCTAGAAATGAAGACTACATCAATAAAAAGTAACTAAAAGTGTCAAAAGCATGATGAAAATAAAATATGGCAGATAAAGCCCAAATATTGAGGAATAAATTTAACCAAAGATGTAAAGTACTTGTATTCAGAAAACTACAAATAAATATTAAAAGAAATCAAAAAAGGTCTAAATAATTGGAAGAACATTTTATGCTCATGACTTGGAAGACTAAATAGCATTAAGATGTCAATTCTACTCAAATTGATAAACAGATTCAAAGCTATCCTGATAAAAATTCCACAGCATTTTAAAAATAAATAGGAAACACAATTATCAAATTTATTTGAAAGGATAATGGGTTCTGAATAGCCAGAAACATCTTAAAAAGGAAAAGTGAAGTTGGAGGACTCTCATTTCTGGAATTTAAATCATATTACCTAGTTACAGTGGTAAAAAACAGTGTGATCCTATGTGTCTGGCAAAAAGACAGACATATAGACCAATGGAAACGAACTGATGGTTCAGAAACAGACCTTCATGTGTATGATCAAGTGATTTTGATTAGTCTGTCAAACCTACCCAGCTCGGGTAGAATAGTCCATTCAACAAATGGTGCTGAGAGAACTGGATATCCTTAGCCAAAAGAAGGAAAGAGGGTCCCTATCTCACACCTTACCCAAGAATTAACTCAAAATGAATCAAAACCTTAATATAAAAGCAAGAAATAAAAAGCTTTTAGAAGAAAATGTAGGAAAATATCTTCAAGACCTGGTGGTAGGTGGTGAATTCTTAAAGGAGATAAGGGAGGACTGAGATGGACTACTGATGTTTAAAGTATGTAGAACTTTTAATTAACTTGACTGTAAGTGTGTGGAAATGTACAGAGTTGATGATAACTCATTATAGTGAGTAACAGCTGGTTTATAAATGGGGATATAGTTGAAAATGAGAGTCTAAGGATGTAAATGCCAATCGACAGAATGCTAGAAAATAATCTTGGGACTGAATAGCACAGTAAACACAGAGATGGATGAGAATTGTAGTTGATGGCACAGATGAAAGAGTATCATTTATTAGCTAGAGCAAATGTACATCATTATTGCAGGGGGTGTGAGAATGTGGAGAAGCATGGGAAAGATACAACTGGAGAGATCTAGGGAGTGTGGTTAGCAGTAATAATGTAATATTCTTGCATCTATGCCAAAATGTACTGTGTTGGTAATGGGGGGAGTATGGAAAATGTGTGCCAAATGTATTAATACACTATGGACCTGGTAATAATTGGATGATATTATCTCATTATCTGTAACAAATGTTCCACCACAGTGTGTAGTGTTGCTAGAGGGTTGTTTTTTGGTAATTCTTCACATGCGCATGATTGTCTTGTAAGTTTACAACTTCTGTCATAAAAATATATTTAAAAAAATAATAATAGGGTAGGTTGGGGGGAAAACACACCAAACCTAAGATAAGGACTATAATTAGTAAGATCTTGACAATATTCTTTCAAAATTTGTAACAAATGTCTCACGACATTTGGCTGATAAAGGGTTGATGTATGGGACCACTGTATGATGCTGCACGTGTTTGCTTTGTAAGTTCACAACTTTTACTATACACTTACTGTTTACATATATTCATGTATAAATTATATAAAAATAACAATAATAGGATGGGTTGGGGAAAAATACCTTGGTTAGTAGTAATATTTTTATTTAGAGGATGCTCTTTCATCATTGGTTAAAAATGTTCAACAACAATGCAACGTATTGGTGGTAGGGTGAGGTATGAGAGCCCTGTACAATGTCATATATGTTTGTTTTGTAAGTTCACAACTATCATTATGCACTTATTGTTTATGTATGTTCATGTATGAGTGATATGCTTCAATAAATTTTTTTTAAATAGAGGGAAGGCATTCCAGGAGAGGAGTCCACAAATGGAAACTATGGGAGTGGCCCCATAAACAGAGGGAGCTGTCTTGAGGAAGAATATATGTAAAATATGTACATGGTATTAAAACTCCACGGTAATGCAACAATTAAATCAATAAGATTTTGGGAGGGGGAGAAATATTTTATCACTGACATTTTTAAGAATTTCCAGCACATGATGGAAATAAAAATCAAACTGACTTTCCATGAGCTGCTTTACAGTTTTTAAATTTCTATAGTCCAAGTACCACATATCGCCTGTAGCTAATGGACTCTTCTGTTATTCTCTCCTTCACAGAAAGTTTGAAAAATCTGAAAGGATCAGAGGTGGGTCAAGGGATTCTACTTTGGAAAAAGGCAAGACAACTGTCCAGCAAGTTGAAAAAATGGCCAGAGATTTTAAGAGCAGTGTGACCCATCTTCTGGTAGGTTTGGGGAAGGAGTTGAAAGTGGGGACGAGAGAGAATTTAGGGGGTACAACTGCTACCTATATGTATTGAAAGTGGCAGAGACTCACAAAGTTGTTCAACCACAGTAAAAACAAGAATAAAAGAATAATAATAGCTTACTATGATTCAGGCATTATTGTCAGTGTGTTACAAGTGCTGAGTCATTTTTATTCTCACAATAACTCATGCTGTAGGTATCATTGCTAGTCCCGTATTATAGATAAAGTAACTGAGGCACTGCTGGGAATTAGCAGAGTCAGTTTTAGACTAAGAGAGTATGGCTTCAGACCCTTGTCCTTAACTACTATACTGTACACTTCTTGAGAGACTAAGACAAATTGCCATTGATTTTATAGTTTTATAATATTTCATTTTTCTTTGTCTGAAATGAAAAATCACAGAGATTCAGGTTCACAAGGAGTGTTTAGGCTACACAAGGACAAGATGATGAGGTTATGAAAATAGAGGAAACTGGATGAATCCAGAGATATTTTGCAAACAATTATATAGGAATTTATGATGACTAAATAGAAATAAGAAGATGAGAAGAATGAGTCAACGATGACTCAAAAGTTTAAGCTTTAGTAATGTGACTGATGATGTCACTGAGAGAGTGGGAAATTGAGCAAGTGGGTGGATTGGCAGGTGGAAGGTGATGGTGAATTTAGCTTTGATAATCCAAGGAGAAAGTTTCAATAAGAATTTAGAAATACTGTGAAACTATTGAGAAGAGAAGGTGGAAATCAAGATTTCAGAACTAGTAGCATAGAAGCCACAATTGAAATTGTACTTTTTGTTTTATCTTTACTGTGTGATAGATTGATTGAATGATTTATACCTTGCTTCATTTCACAGAGAATTTGAGGCATTTTACACTAAAATGAGCAAAGATTATTTTTGGTATATTAAACTTATAGATAACTATAGTCATTTATTTTTTATTTCACCTATCTCTTTTCCTAAAGAAATGCTTTCATTTTTATTGGTCCCGTATCCTAGGTCCAACTTTTATTGATCGTATGATATATTTTTTTAAACATTTAATTATTTATTTTCTTTTTCTTTTTTAATTTCCCCCCACCCCCCACCCCCACACGCAATGGTTCTCTCGTCTCTCTGCTCATTGTTTGCACACCTTCTCCAGGAGGCACCAGCAACCAAACTGGGAACCAAATCCAGGAACTCCCACATGACAGGTGAGTGCCCAACAGCCTGAGCCACATCTGCTCCCCATGGGCTGCAGGGTCTGCTGACTTATGGCATCCACTCTTTGCAGCAGGGGCAGTGCCTAGCTTATTTTTTTGTGGTGGGGCAGCATCTGCTCATCTTCATTAGGAGGCACCAGGACCAAACCTGGGACCTCCCATGTGGTAGGCAGGCACCCAACTGGGTGAGCCACATCTGCTTCCCTGATATTGTTTTTAACCAAACTTTTTGTAGTCCTTTAAATTAGAGTGGCCATACTTTTTACTAGTTGTGGTCTATTTTGTAGAAGCTGTTTTGTCTTGTTTATTTTGCTTTGTTATATTTTATGAAATATTGAAAGCCTGAATATAAAGATTGAAATTCATTTGAAATTCATGATTGAGATGGTATGTGTACCTATATATTTTTCTTACTATCCATTTAATACATTTGCTCTTCCTCCACTCCTGTATTCTATTCTTCCTTTGAAGACTTTTAATGGAAAATTTTGAAATTTAGTCCCCCTCCTCCAGGATCTAAGAAACTAAGTGCGCAGATGTGACTTAAACATCAATAGCTATAATTATGATAACAGATGTGTCCATTAAGAAGAATTGATGGGTGGGATTAAGCAGGACTCTTGAGTTCTTTTCAGTGCTTTTTTCCCTCAGAAGTTTATATTGAACTGGGAATCTTTATTTTGTTATTCAGTGGAATGTGTATTGAGCTAACGGTAAGACCCTCTTGGGTTTCATCCATTTGGTGCCACTGATACCCCTTTCCCGTAAATAAGTCTGGAGGATGCTGAGTTTCAGAATGGCCTTCCTAAGGGTCTCTGGGACCCCCGGAGCACCCACTGTCTTGTGGGATGGGTGGAGTCGGGGTGGGGGAAAGGCTAGTGGAGAGGAGTCTCAGGAACTTGCCACCTGGGTTCAAACTCCAAGTCATTTTGAGTCTCTTGTTTTTGAGAAGAATTCATGGCTCAAAAAAGTTTGAAATCTTTAAACAGAGGATCACTGAGGTCTGAATTTTACTCTGGAGACTCAGACTGCTCCTCAACTTCTTTTCTCATTGATAATAGGAAAGATACTATGGGGGGAATGTGTTAAGGCATGGGAAGCTCCTCTCTGGAAAGGTTGCTCTCTGCTTATGAAAGACATGAGAACACTGATGGAGGAAGTGTATAGTATTTCAACATGTCTGGGCAGATTCCATGGCGTGTCAAGAACTTAAAAACCCTGATGTGAGCTACGGACTAGAGTAAATAAGTATAATGGACATAGTTAATAATATAAGTATAATAAAATTGGTTCATCAATTGTAACAAATGTACCACATTCATGCAAAATGTTAATAATAGGGAAAGCAGTGTGTGGGAGCAAGGGGTTAGGGGAACTCTACTTTCTGCATAGATTTCTCTGTAAACCTACAGCTTCTCTAGAAGTCTGAATAGGAATTCTACATGCACAGAACACTAGGTTGAAGAAGAACTGTTAACAATTTAAGAATAAGTTTCTGAGTGTTACTGAGCCTCTAATGATTAAATTGCCTATGATTTTCTGAAAATGCTTAAATAATTCTGATTCATTCGTGTTTCAATCATAGAAATTCTCACATAATTCTTAGTCTTAAAAAAAGAACTTTAAGATGTTCATATAATTTACCAAATAATTCCGCTTCTAATAATATATCCCAGGAAGTAAATAAAAGCTGATAAAGGTTTATGGACAGTAGAGTTCCTTGAAATTTAGGAATGAAACAGAAAATAATGTAAAGTGTCTAACTCTCCAATCACAGTGAATTTATTCAATAAATTGTGGTGGATCTAAATGATGAAGGACCATGCTATTAAAGTGATGATTATGCAGACGTTTTAATCATGTGGTAAAATGTTCATGAAATAGTGTATATAAAAAGGTAAAGATCTCAAACATTTTATATATTTAGTGTTAATTGAATTGTTAAAAATCATATATGCAAAATGGACTGTGAAACTGAAGAACAGAGCTGAATCTCCCTAACTCTTTCAGGGCTGAAAAAACTGAAGGCGTTCAATTCCTTACCCTACTTATCTGCCTTAAAGAAGAAAGGGGAAACTCTGGTAGAGAAAACATAAATCAAAGTAGCTAAGTTCTTTATACTATGTCCAGCAAACACATAAACATTACTAAAAAGATAATATACCTGATAGTGAAAAGAAAAAAAAAAGAGGTAATAGTAGCAGAACATAGATTATGAGATAATCATAACTTTAAAAAACCATGATTGGTGGAAGAAACAGGTCCTGGCTTAAGTAACTTTGGAAAACAGTGTTTTGACTGGAAACTTCACTAAAGACCAAACAGTTCTACATAAGCACTGTCTCTAGTTGATGAAGGTGTTCACCATGGAGGTACAGCTTAATGATTCTGAAACTGCTGTGACTGTGTACCGGGATTGAACAAAAAAGTGAATGGGTTGAAGATGGTGGGAAGCAGGTTTCTCACTGCCAAAGAGGGAGGGTCCATGTAAAAGCGAGGGAGAGGTCTGAAAAAAACTGTGTGGTGCTGCTGCATTGAAGTTGGAGAAATCAGTAAGAACTCATGCTTGGTTTACTATAGATACAGGTGGACAGGTATAGAAATAACTATAGACATGTGTCTAAACTTGTGCCCATATATATGCAAGCATTTCCTAGCTCTGCCCACTGAGACACATCACCTTTCTGATTGGGAAGGCAAGTGGCGTTTCCTTTCGAGGCTGTAAAGGGATGTCCATAGATGGCAGTAAGATCTAGAAACTCTCTCAGCATGGGTTTCCTGTCAGTATTTATTTCCTGGCTGGAAACCAGTCTTAAGGCCTAGATTTTTCCTTCAGAGGCTCCTGTTTCAGAGATAAAAGAGGGTTGATAGACCAAGATGTACGGGAGGGAAAACTGCTCCCTGAGTAGCTTCCTACTTAGAAAAGCATAGAAGAAGCAGAGAGAAGTACCATGTGTGAGAGTTATTCTGATGTGCTCAGTTTTAAACAATGCTCCCCACAGAAATGTAAAGCAATATCTGTGTGACCATTATAATATACAGCATTCTTGTATGTAAGATTCTTGTAATTTTCCAGAAACTTTTTTCTTTTTTTCATTTCCTTTTTTTAATTTTTAGTTTTTAGATCTCATGGGCAAGGTTGGCCCTAGGCAAATTTATAGATAGGCAATTGCTGTCTTCATCAGTGCCCCCTTCACTCTGGTTTGTGTCTTACAATTCACTATCATTAAGAAAACTGAAATTTCTATAAAAGATAGAAGAGGGAGAAGGTGAAATCTCCAGAAAGTAAAATAAAAAAAGGTATGGAAAATAAAAGTGGAAACATAAGAAAAATAGAGCATCCATCTATAAATTCTTCATCTAAATCATAAACGTTCCAGAAAAAAAAAAAAGCAAAGACCAGAGGAAAGGAAATTATCGAATAATAAATTCAAGAAAATTTCCCAGACTTGATAAGAAATGTTTCTCAAGTGAAATGTTGAGTGCCCAACATAGAGGATGTTAAAAAAAAAAAAAAAAAAAAAAGACTCACCAATGCATATTATGAGATTTCTGATTACTAGGGACAAAAAGAAGAGTCTAATTACTTTCAGGGAGGTGAAAAAAAAGTATCAAACAGAACAACTGCAAATCAGAAACATACTGAATTTTCAGTAGCCATTTAATCTGACTTTAATATTTTTAATGTCTTATAATTTTAATAGGATGCTTGCAATTGGCTTTTAATAAATACCTACTGTAAAGTTAAGGAACTCTTTTTACCCTATTTCTTTTTTCTTGAAGTAGTTTATTAGGATTGTTCCCTAAATGTCACATGATGACTTCTGGCATATTTGCTAAAAATCTATGCTTTTTACTTAACATAATACAGATTTTCTGACTTTGAACCATTCTAACATTCCTGGAAATGCCTATTTTAATATTTTAATACACAACTATTTTTAATTTTCTTATTTTGTTTGAAAGTTTTTCATTTACCTGCAAGAGTAGAGCTTGGTCTATAATTTCTTTTTTCTATGCTGTATCCAGTTGAAGTATATGCAAGATAAATTGGTAATATTTTCATATTTTATATGCTTTAGAATAATTTGACTCTAAAACTCTTCCATACAACCATTTGGATTTGATGGCCTTTCTATTGATAAATATTTGATACCATTTTAAACGCAGGTGATGTGAATCTTAAATCAAGAAAATGAAAAAGACTTATTTAAAGCTAATAAAATTAGAGTTTTAAATCCTCAGCCTCCTCATCTGTCAAATGGAGTTAATAATAGTACCGATTACTTAAGGTTGTTATAAAGATTAAATAAGATGATGCATATGAAGTTTACTGCAGAATCAGACACATGGTAAATAATCAGACAGTGTTGGGTGTTATTATTGTCATCATTGTTGTTATTATTAACCTATGGTAATATAATGTTCAGGACAATATGAGAAGTTAGTGTGTCTATGGTAAGACAGAGGATAAGGACGGGCTCTGATGTCACTGCCTAAGCTCCCTGCTAATCCCTACTTACAAGCTGTCTTGGGCAAGGAATTAACCTCTCTGGGTCTAAAAATGGGGTAGAATGAAAATGCCTACTGCAGAAGTTACTGGAGGAAAAAATGCGCTAACACTTCGCCCAGTGCCAGGGACCACCATCAGCAGCCCATTGTGCAGGCAGCAATGCTAAAGAGCCAGCACTTCCAACTGAATTTCTTGTTCCAGTGCTTCAATACTCTTTGAGTAGATTTAGGCCTTAAATGTAGAAATGTCATTTTCAGCATTTGGAGGACAGCTTAGTTTTACAAATGTGAAGTTTTAATCTTCTCAGTTGAAAGATGAGTAATGTAGTTTCTAAATCATCATTATTAAATCATTCCATTGAATACATCAAATTAATGGGATGTTCTGATGTACCAGGAAATGACTCCACTGCAAATTCCTGACATCTTGGAAAATAAAGTGATTTGTCTTGTCATTAGCTCGTCACTATGAAAATACCTAAGTGCTAACCTTCATAAGCAAACGGTGTACAAGGTTACCAACTGTTTTTATGGAGGGTTGAATGCTGAGCTAATACATTGGTGTCTGATAAGTAAGTACCAAGATAGGAAACTTCTCAGTGTGTCCTAGTACAGAGTGCAAACATGCTTGTGCTGGGAATGATCATGAATCGCTCTTATTTATATGCTAGAAAACCTTTTGTGCAAATGACAACAAATTCCATTGTCCTAGCAGGTCTACTGATGGAAATACATGCTGAGGATTTCTACAAGCAAACATCAGCTAAAGGTGACAACTATCCACAGGAATGAGGCTTATGGGACAATTGAGTTCTATGGGTTTTTCACTTTTATGATTAGAATTTCCCTGATTGTAACAGAAATACGCTAACATAAATCGCACTTATTTGATTTTGTGAGCGTGTGTCTGGTTGAGAGAGAGGGAATCCTGGAGAAATTCCTGGATGATCCTAGAGGCATTCATAGCTATAATCTCCCTGAGCTGTTCTGTGTGTTTTTGTCTCCTTACTCCTGTGAGATGGGTGTGTTAGTTGCCTTTTCCATAGTGACAGCTGGCCTCTACTGTAAGCACTCAGCCACCCACCAGCATCCACCATCTCACCTTCACAGGGAAGATTAGACTCCCCAGCTCCCTTGGGGTGGGGTCAAGAGCCAGCAGGTAACTGCGTGGAGACCCCACCAAGCTCTCTCTCCCTCTGCCTCTTCTCGGGGAGCACAGCAGTCAGTGTCATATAGAAACCAGAGAAAAAAGCAAGGAGCAGAACTCCAGCTGACCTGCAGTGAGCATGGGACCCGAGAGAGAAGCTAGCACAGGGTCGTTATGAGCTGCGGAGATTTTGGGATTGTTTTTACCATACTGGAGACCAGACTATCCTGAGTAATGTGAAATGTGCAGCTGACTGTACAGCCCTCCCATGGAGGAGGGTCAGTCATTGTTTTGTGGATTTTCATCTAACTTCTTTGCCTCCACCAATATTTTCCAGTTTAACACATCCAATCTTGTCATGTTATATAAATCCTAAGCCATTTTTGAGAATTAAATGGAGGATAAATGAACACGGTGACATAATGGATCTATACGCATCTTGGAGAAACGTCAGGATGAGTTGGCTATGCAGGATAAACTGAGTTCTTTTTTATTATCTTTTTCTTTTTAAGATACCTAGATCACAGAAAATGTTACATTAAAAAAATAAGAGATTCCCATATACCCCCACTTCCCACCCCCCTGCCCCCCACTCTTCCCACATCAACAACCTCTTTCCTCTGTGCTCTGGAAATTGGGACCCTTGTGAGAGAAAACACTTAGGGCAGTGTAGGAAGAACCATGCATTTCCAGAGGCGCGCACTAGAGGGCACCCGGCAGCTGGAGGACAGGAGAGGTGGCACCCGAGGACACAGAGCTACTGCCCCAAGGTTTTGTGAGAGTTTTTGTTTGTTTTGCCATCTTTGAAATTCCAGAGAGCCAGACTGATTGGCTTTCTTAAATTAAAGTTTGCCTTTCTGTCAGTCATTTGAAGATAAAATCTCAGGATTGAAAGGCAGCTGACTCGGGGGCTTACAGAGTCTCTGCTCATGCAGCAATTTTCTTTCAGCGCTGACCTCTGCCCCAATGGATCCACGTTCTTCGCTTTTTCAATTTTAGGAAAGTTGGAGTCCCTGCTCACTTCCTAGCTCACAATCTGGACTCAAACCCAGGCCACCATGTTATCCTGAGTTTCATATGCCTCAACTGTAAAATGGGGATAATAATACAAAATCTTTCCAATTTGTGGAATGTCTTGTGAAAAATACCCGAAACATCTCATCACACTGTTAACTTTATCTGCTCTGCCAAATCTTGCATCAGATGTGAGAATTAAGAACAAAATAGATTTAAATTGCATTCCTAATGCATGGAACTAACATGGCCGTTCTAGTTAATACTGATAAAGGGCAGTGGCTGGGAGTAAACAAGGAGGCACCCAAGGTTGGCAGAAAGGAAGTGGCTTTGGTGTTGGCACCTTGGAGAAGAATCGTGGCATGCTAGGCTAACCTCGGAGGTCTGCCCAGCATGTGAGGTGCTGGCATCCCATCTCCCCGGGGGGGTAGGCCAGGGAACACTGGCTCACAGCCTCTAGCCTCTCAGGCTCCCTGACCTTTATCTTAAGACCCACCTGATTCCCCATGAAAAGGACATGACAATTCAGACCAAAATGGGCATTATAATTGAAATCTTTGTGTTGCTCAGATATGACCTAAGGTTTTTCTATTATTATTTTTTAATTTAAAAACTTTTTGTTGTGAAATAATTTTAAATTCATGAAAGTTGTAAAAAACAATACATTATTGGTCTTTTCAACAGAATAACCAACTGTTCTAGAGAAATCTTCGATTTTTGGAACATTTCCAGATCGTTACATTATTTTAGCTTCTGTCAAAGTAACTATATATCTGCTTAAATTCAATTATTATTACCTGTCATTTTCAAAATAACTAGTTTTCAGCATGTTATTTTTTTTAACCAGTTAGAATATGCAGCCAGAGCCAATAAAAGAACATATAGAGGAAGAAGATGTGCCTTTTAGGAAAAGTACAGTTTTAGAGGATTACCAGGATGTCAGCAATTCTTCATAACAATTCTAGGCCAGTCTTCTCTGCAGAGTGGACACAAAGGGGAAGATCACATTCCAGGCAATTCCTGGTTATCTCGCCCTACCTTTTATTGAGGCTTGGGGAGCTCCCTTTCATGTTTCATTTATTTCCTGGAGCCTGCACTAATTGGATTGGGGTGGGTGTCTGCCCTGGGTCTCATACTCATTCTGGGGGTGGAAGAGATTTTAGCACCATCCCTCTAGAGGGGCCAGCAGCTCTGGTCAGAGCATGAATTTCCACGGCCATCCCATTATGACCCTGTTTGAACGAGGGATGGCAGTCAAAACTGATTCAAGTAAAGCATGCAATGTGGGCTCTCTTGGGTTTTACTGTAAAATATAATTTTGTGCATTTCAAATTTAGTTAAATTTTATAGCTAAATTTCCTGACCATTTAACTTATTTCATTTTGGATCATGTATATATTATTTAATAAAGTGCAATGATGCTGTTTCAGAGGGGAATCCATTCTGGTTTTTGAATTTGCTCTTCTCAATTCCAAGGAGGAGCTGGGAGACCAAATGACCCGTGCTGACAGACTCCTTGCTCGGAGTTCCCTCCACGTGCTCCCTCCATCTTCCTCTCCTCTCCCATCATCCCCTCTGAATATCTAGTTCCTTAATCTTAAAAGAATCCCTGTTTTGGCCTTTTAACCCCGGAAGGTGAGCAGACATTGCATGATTACCTCGGTCATGTTGAACAAATGAAATAGATGAGCTGTTCGCTGCTAGGGAAGACAGGAGGCCTGGGGAAAGGGGTACGGCTGGGGCGTGTTGGGTCTTGAACGGAGGAGTGCTCTGGGCAGGTCCGAGGAAGGGTGGGCTGGGCAGCCAGGTGGATACAAGTGCCCTGGGGAAGGCTAAGGAGACGCGAGGCCAACTCTTGGGAGGGCCGGAGGGAGCAAAGGCACCCAGGCTGCTCACAGGGCCCAGGGCACCGCCGGCTGCCCATTGGGCACTCTCAGGTCAGTGGGCCTTGTCATGAAAGACAAGAGTAAAACCAGTGATGCCCACGAGACTGGCCCTGAAATATTGGGTATCTATCAGGATGGTAAGGTTTACAGGGGCTTAGCTCAGCTATTGTCTTACCAAGAGCAAAGCTCTTTTGGCTTTCCCTGAGCGGGCAGGGCCAGGGCTTTCTAAACGATGACCTCACGACTCTTCCGTCCAGGTGGCCTCCATGGAAAGGAGAGACAGACAGACACAGGAGTGCTTCGTGTGCTCATCCACACGACCCAAGGAATGGCTGGAGGGAGGATGAGTTTTGTCAGGAGATAGACATCCGGTCAACAGACAAAAGGGACAGCATGACAGCGTGGTGAAGGGGGAGAGATTCTAGAGAGGGCAGTGGAGGGCGAGCATCCACTGGTGGCATCAGTCGAGCTTTCAGTAAAGAAGGAGGCAAGGTCATCTGCGGAGCAAAGGGCAGGGGGACTTGTGTGGACACATGATGGCTCGAAATTATTAATATTGTATGTTGGTTAAAATCTGAAAGGACTGTCTGTGAGAACTAAATATCAACCCTTTACTTTGTCCTGGCCCTGTGGCTCACTAGCGTGGAGGTAGGAGAAAAATTCTCTCTCTCTATCCAGCAGTTTAACTAGGCTGAGCAACTTTGGTGTCTACACCGTCAGTGTAGGTTTAGAAGTGAGGAGAAGAGAGAAAAAGCACTGACATATTTTCAGGAAAAACAAATGGTGTTAAAATTAGGACTGAATGAAACAGGTTTTCACTCTTGCATAATGCGTACTTATAATATAGAACCTAGCTGACAGAGAAATAAGTAGAGCACTACATAAATGCTTGCCAAAATTATACCAAAAAGAAGTGAGACATCATGCTGAGATGATATAAACTTCTGAAAAACGTGTATTTGCTCCTTTTCATAAACAACAGGAGCATCGAGGGTTGGGATGGGGTTGAATGTGCCATTGTAACCAACTCAGGTTGAATGTGCCATTGTAACCAACTCAGGCTGAATGTGCCATTGTAACCAACTCATATTCTCTTCTCATTTTGCATTCCTGGATTATAGGAAGATTAATACATTTGTCTGATGCATATTGATGGAAGAAAACAAACACAAAAAATACTCACCATCACCTTACCTAAAACCTCAAAACATTTCTTCCTTTTCTGTTATCTGTGTACCTTATATTTCATTATGAGGCCCCACTACACCAGAATCCTGGGAGAGGACTGTGAGCAAGAAACCAACCTCCTTGGACCTCAGCCCTCCTATTGACAAGAATGTCAAAAGGCACATGCCCTGCCTCTTTTTCTAGGACATTGGGAACATATCCCCAAGCTTCTGCCTTGCCTGGAGACATCTTGGAAGACAAAGAGTTCCACAACCATTGAGCCTCAAGGATTCCAATTTGAGAGCAGCCAAGTGTGTGTTTATAAAGCGATTTTTTGTAAGAACCATTGCACTGGCTCAAGTGAAGTTCTTCTCCCGATTTAGTTCAATTTGTACGGCAAGTGTCGTCAGTACCTCCCTGGAGAATTTGAGAAATGAATTCTTCTAGATATGGTGCCAAAGCTATTGTGGGAGACCACAGTAAGGGAGAGAATCTTCCGCAGGGCAGCCTTTTTGTTGGAAGTACCTCACTCTGTCTGTCATCAAGAAGGGGAACCCTGGAAGCATCAGTGCAATAAGAGGTCAAGGAAGACGGTCAAGTCTTCTCCTCCTTCATGGGGCAGCAGGTAACGGAAGGACAAGGCCTCCTGCACTCCGTCTTCATACTTTAACAGACGCAGCAATGAGGCTCCCAGGCAAGCCTGTGTGCAGGAGGCCATGGCCAGCTGGCTCAGGCAGTGGCCTTGCTTTAGCAGCTGGGGCCAAAGGGGCCCACAGCCTTTCTTCTGACTCTCTGGAGAGCTGAGTGTTGCAACACTGGCCTCTTTGGCTGAGAAAGCACCCTGGAACTCTTGGACTTTCCAGAGTAAAACTCCTGGAGTTAGGTCCTGAGAGATTTAGTATGAAATGTGAGGATTAAAGGCACTTTATTCTTCAGCCTTGGTTTGAGACATCTGGGCTTCATAGACCTTATTTCATTTAATCCCCGTAGCAATCCCGCAGAGAGGAGTTATTATCCTCAAATTACAGAGGAGAATGCTGAGCTGCGGTGAGTTATGAGTGCTATTCAAGACCCTTCCGTAGAAATTGCAGAGCTGAGATGCTAACTGGCAATTCCCAAGCACCTTCTCTGGCTGCAGGACCTCACGGCTTCACAAAGGCCCTTCCTGTCCAGGAATGCTGAGCGACATCAGTTGAAATATAAATTCCACACTTTCTAATGCTTTGGCTTTCTGTTAACATTTGGGGCACAATTTTCTATCACCTTGGGTAATAATTCATTATATATTTGTTTCCTTCTTGCACCAAATTGCAAAGTCCTTAAGGGTGAGAGCTGTGTTGTATTTATCATTAGCACTCCAACACCAAGGAGATTGTTTCCTGTGAGATGCTTGCTGAATGACTCAGTGTGTGAAGGAACTAACCAGGAATGAATGAATGAATGAACGAATGAATGAATGAATGTCAAGTGTGCCTCTTGTCTCCCTTGCTGTGTGTTGCTCCTGCAGAACTTGGAGAATGATTTTTTAATCTCCCAGAGCACCTGGTGGAGAGCTCAGAAAATGATGCTCCATGAATAATTAAAATTCTTTGACAGAAATGTATGGTGTGATCTCAAATATCAAAAATTACTGACATTTGAGTCACTTTCTCATAAGTTCACATGAAACAAGACCAGTGGATGGCAATACACTGCAAACAAAGAACAATATTAAGAAGACTCCAGAAGAGAAGACAAAACATTGTAGGAACACGTGACATCAACAAACATATAAGTACCTACATGGTCTAATTTTTCCATCGGAGTCTCTTCTTTTTATTTCAGTTGGCACATTAGCTGGCCACTCACCTGGGAGAGAAGGTCTCATTCTAGTCAATTGGATACAACTTATTTCTTAAAATAAACTTTATTTCATATTTAGAGTATGTACATTGGTCCTTTTGTATTTTTTGGAAGAAAAATCACTTTATTATCAGTAACTCAAAAACAACATCACAACAGCTCATTAAAGGAAGGTGCACAAACATTAGCCATACCTACTCACTTTTTAAAAAGGAACATTCTACTGAAGAATAGCCTTTATGCAGAAAAATGCACAAATGAAAGTGACATCCATGAGGTCCACAAAGTGGATAGAACATGTGGCTGTCTCCCAGGTCAAAACTGGAACACCTTCCTTCTGCCCACTCCCTCAGTTCTGTCATCATCAATTAGTTTTGCCTGTTTTTTGAAGTTCATAAAATAGAATAATAAAGTATATGTATTCTTGTACATTTTGCTCTTTTGCAAAACATTATGCTTAAGAAATTCACTCAAAAGTTCTTGCATATTGCATTGGTTCATTTTCTTTGCTGTATAAGAGTCATTGTTTGGATGTATCATGATTTATTTGTCTTTTCTACTATTATTGTTTGTTTCATTTTTGGATAATTGTAAAGACTATTATAAAATTTTTGAACATGCCTTTTGGTTCACCTATGTAAGCATTTCTGTTGGATATATACCTAGGAGTGGAAGGATGATGTCTGGCACATAGTAGGCCCTCAATTCATTGAATGAATGGATGAATGAAAAGGACTTGGCACACTTCTTCAGTTTACCAGGTAGTTTATGCTAATTCTTGATAGTGTAAATGAAACCTTTCCATTCCATTTTCCAATTTGTTATTGTAGGTGTATAAAAACAATAGATTTCTCATGTTGATTATCACAGCTGGCTATGTGACTGAGCTGTTTTATGAGATATAATCATTTATTCTTACTTGCATTTCCTAGATAAAGAAACAAATAATCTGTAAGTAATGGCAGATTTTTTTCTCTTTCTCAAATACTTCTTCCATATTTATTTTTCTTACTTTCTTGTAGTGGACTAGGAGCTTTAGTAAAATGCTGATTAGTAGAGGTGATGAAAGCCATACTTGAATTAACTTGCTTTTTCAGTAAATGTTTTTAATGTTTCGCCTTACCAATGATGTTGGCCTGTGGGTTTCAGGAAGAATACTCTTTGCAAGGTCTGAAATCTCCCTTCTATTCTTAGCTTACTGAGACTTGTCATTAGGGATAGTTGTTGAAATTTAGTAAATGATTTTTGTGCATCTTTTGAAATCATCATTTTTTTCTCTTTTAATATGTTGAAGTAAGGTTTTCCTTTTTACATCAAACCACCTTTGCATTTCTAAAACTTTTATTGTTTTTGCTCCTACATTTAAGACTGTGATGCATTTTGAGTTAGCTTTTGTGTATGGTGTGAGACGCAAGTCTAATTTCATCTTTTTTCCATGTAGGTATCCAATTACCCCATCACTGTTTGGTGGACAGACTATTCTTTCTCCCACGACTTGACTAAAATATAAGAATTTATTTCTGGACTCTCAATTCTGTTCCATTGTTCTATATGTTTATTCTTCTGCTGATACCACACAATCTTGATAACTAAAACTTAATGGTAAGTTATAAAATTGGGACATGAAAGTCCTTCAACTTCATTCCTTTTCAAGGTTGTTTTGGCCCTTCTAGTTGTTTTGAATTTCCATATAGTTTTAAGATCTGCTTGTCAATTTCTGCAAAAAAAAATCTTGCTGGAATTTTCATAAAGATTGCATTAGACAGAGAGAATCCTTGCATTTCTGATATAATGCCTACTTAGAATGAATCTTAAAATACCCTGCTAGGTTTTTTTGCTAAAATTTTGCATATGATATTACAAGTTTCACAGGATAAATGGCCTATCATTTTATTCCTTCTTTCAAAGGAATTTTTTACCAGTTATGGATGAATTTTAATACCTGGTTTTTCTATCTTCTAGAATGAGTTGGGAATATGATATTTTTAATATGATAAAAACTCTTACAGGAAGTCTACCAAAACTACAATAAGCTAGATTATGTACTACCGTTTTTCCCTGATCAAAATTGCTTGACATGATATTTTATTAGGATATCCAAAGTGTTACCTATTTTTTATTAATTAAGTGTACTGATTTCTAATTTGCTCTCTAGTTCATTAAATTCTCCTTTTACCCTTATTATTTCAAGGGTTGATATATAGCAGGGGTTGTCAACAAGGGGTCTATGAGATTTAATTGAAATTCAAAAAAAGATATTATTCTTGTGGGGACAAGTTGGTATGGGTGTGATATATTTATTAAAAATGCACAGTTTAGTGTGAACTTAGTAAAGGATCTGTGGTTTTCACCTGACTGGCAAAGGGGTCTATGGAACAAAAAAGGTTAAGAACCCCTGATATATAATGTTCTTATTCTCATCCTTTTCGCAATACTTTTTAATTCTTATATTGTTTTTCTCTTAAGATGAACAAAGATCTTTTTTTTATTAATAAACAACATTGGATTTTCGTCAATGACTGGCCTGTAGGTTCTCTGTTTTTTGGAATTTATTGTGGTTTTGGGGGGCCTAATTCAAAATCTATTTTTTAATACTCTAGGTTTGTTTGAAAAGGCTACTTCTTATGTATTGGGTCAAAATCCTATTTCGAACTAAAAAATACAACTTTTTAATTCTGTTATTCAAATATTTTTCATCCTTCCTTAATTTTTCTTCTCTTTGATATGTTCTTTCCTGACATGCATGTTAAGTGTCCTACAATAATTGCAGATGTGCCAAGTTTTTTATCTCTGTAGTTTTTTACTTCATTTATCTTAAAGATGTGTTGTTAATTATACACTTATAGTGGTCATATTCTTGATTTGTTTCCCTCCCGCGGAAGGAATTAATTTCTGTTCCAATAAATACATTTTACATTGAATTCTATGCTGCATGTTATGATTACTCCGCCTTTTCCTCTTGTTAACACTTACCAGGTATATTTTATCCATAATTTTATTTTATACCTTATTTTTGTGGGGTGGGGCATCCTATTTTCAGATGTTTCTTGAAAAAACCTATACACCCATAGCTAGACTCTGGTTTTATACCTGAATACCTCTGTCTTTTTTTATTAGGCAAATGTAATCAATTCAAAATGTTGTTACTGATGTGCTTGGATTTATTAATGTCATTTTGTTCCATGTTGTCTTTTTCTACACATTTTGGTTGTTTTCTTCCTTTTTCTGTCTTTTGCTAGATTCATGGATCATTATTTTCCACTTTGGTTGGGAAGACGTCCATCTTAATTCTCTACATTTAAACATACGTATTTAAACATAATTTATCTTATTTTCTAAATTTAAAATATTCATGTCACCCCCATGTACAAGGCAGGAATATTTGTGCACGTTTATTTACTTCCCACAAGAGTAGCTTGTTTCCAGACTAAAGGAGCTCTTTCACTCCCATGTGTTGGTATCTTTCTGAGGCCCACCTATACTTGAGGCTCAGCCCACATAAGGCTGTTTTAGGCTATGGACCAAAGGCTCTGTTGCCCACTGTTTGGCAGGAGAAGGGAAGACCCCATCCATCTTGCAGCTCAAGATGCAGTTCTTGAGCCATCACCCAGGTGACCACCAGGAGGCACTCTGCGTCCCTTGGGCTCTTCACTTCCGGGCTTGGAGTGCCCCTAAACTAGACAGCAAGTTTGATGAGCTGAGATTTCCTCCAGTTTCATTAGTCCTGATCCTGATCTGATTTATATCAAGG
This sequence comes from Dasypus novemcinctus, assembly GCF_030445035.2. NCBI lineage: Eukaryota > Metazoa > Chordata > Mammalia > Cingulata > Dasypodidae > Dasypus > Dasypus novemcinctus. Next base: position 159,007,309 of record NC_080677.1, on the reverse strand, counting down.
AGTCTTCAAAATTTCTGGTACATCAAGTAAACTCTTCTTGTTTTCCCATGCTATCATGGGTTTTTTAAATATAATTTTTTCATAGTATATTTGGTGGGAGGGAGGGAATGTCCGAATGCTAGTCTGCCATTTTGTCCCAATCTCACTTCTACTGCGTCTGCTTTCATGCCTTATGCACTGCCACATTCATCTAATAACTGTTATTTTGCACTTATCTTTTGATTTTCTAACTTCAAGCCTTGCTTTTTCTAGTGAGACCCTGACTACACATTTTATCATTTCCTTGCCTACCTTGAAGGCTTTCTGTTTCTAGAATATTTATCTGCTATCCATGTCCAAGTACACTATTTTCCTCCCTTGAGGAAATATGGTCCTTACTTGAAACTCAGTTACAACTAAGGTATGGAATAAAGCAGATTTTAAAGTCTATGAACTTATTACTCCTTGGAAACAGTCTATGGTATCGTTCTTATCTCTGTTTTCCCACTGCACTTAACAGTGCCTTCCCCATAGTAGGCACAGACATGTGGGACTGAAATTTAATTCGTTTGAATTTATAGCCACAAATAGTTCTCATCAATAAGAGAAAATCCATCTGCATAGTGTACCTGGGTTGACAGTTGCATGCCAGTGTCTATTTACTTAATTACATAGTGTTTCTTAGAACATCAAATAATATTTATTGAGAAACCCAATCAAATAAATCGTTTGTGATTAACTTTTGTCCTTCAATTGAAATGATGCTTTTCTAAATCTCACAATTTTTATATTCAGAACCCCATGGGGAGAATTTAAAATATTTCTGATTCGCTCAATAGCTGGTATTAGCTATTGCCTTAAACAATGCTATCTACACAGCACACACACACCCTTAATCGCGCTCAGAGAGAGGTGCACGAACACATATCCTCATTTATCACAACACTGCGCCCTAATCTTTCATGCTGCTCAACCTCATCAGAGGTCCTTCCATCAGAGTGTGTCTCCATGGTAACAGAAGCCAGTTTGGCCATTTGGTGACTGGAACACAAAGGTCACTTGAATGTTTATGACATTTGGATTTGGATTTCACAGCGTATTTCCAAACTACAAAATCTGCATGACTTTGACATTTGGATGCACTCTTTATTAATAACACTTTATATGTTTCAATTTGGAATTATGTTTGTTTATTGGAAATGAAAGCAGCCAACATAACTGATTTTAATGATATTTGGTGTTTTTTCTTTTTACATTTCTTTCATAAAAGACTGCTTTGTACTTAGAAGCTTAGAAGTAAGAAAATCATTGTAAAATGTAAATCACTGAGATTACTAAAAATAATTTAAACTAACAAAACTGAAAAATTGATTATTTCATAATGTTCTTTCTTACCTTGAAATATAATTAACATTTTAATATTAATTAAAGTGGGATAACAGAATTATACAATTTGTGAGAAAACATTGCTAACTTTTTTATAACCAGGAGGTATTTGATTTGGGTGGCATGTACAAATGTGCTTGCACTGAAAATAATCATGTACATTTAAATTGGAAATAGTCTAATGAAAAAAAAGTGTTAAGAAAATGTTTAAAACTCTATAGTATTAAAGATGGAAAAATGAGGCGCTTCATGTCTCCAGCCCCCCAAAGAAGCTTTGAACAACCAGTAGGAACTGGCAGAAACACAATTCTTATAGCTCTAGATATCACTAAAGGATTGCAGAAAAGTGGTATGCATCAAATCAAGAAAAAGAGTCCTAAAAATGCAGTATTTCCTAGCACCCTGGCTGGCCTCCCAGCCCTTCAGTGGCTCAGCACAGAGCTGGCCTGTGCACCCAGTGCAAGTCCCTGACCCAGCTCCAGAGGGACCAATAACCCTCAAGCACATGCTGGGAGCTTAGATGTCTAGCCCAATCAGTCTGGCGGTGATCTGAGGGACCGAACCAGAATTTTTTAGGCTTACCATCCTAAAATTTGCTCTGTGTGTAGAAGGCGGCTCACAGAACTCTCCTGCATAATGCTGTGGGCAAGCAGTCAAGCTGTGGCTGCCTTGAGCAAGGATTGCTGGCTGAGGGACATACAGTGCAGGGCCATGAGGGGACTGTTTCCTTGGGGAGAGGGGTCATTCCTACCTGTGCAAACGGTAATTCCTAAGGCCACACACACGTTCAAGACAAGACATATGTGTAGAAAAGATCAGGGAGTCCCCTACACTTTGACGTTGAGATATTCTCTAAGCTCATTGCACGGATAAACTCTGAATGAGAGCACTACACAGGTTAATCTGAAAAGACTGGGAATGGCATTTTATCTTTTTTTTTTTTTTTGGTTGTTAGCTATTGACATTCAAAGACAGCTCTGTCATACGAAGAGCTAGGCTAGATACAAGCTTAAGGAACAGATACCTCAGGTCTAAATTCCAGTGGTAACACATTAAAATATCAAAATGTACAGGTCACGAAAAGATCATAAAACATATAAAGAAATAGGAAGCCATGGCTCTGTTTAAAGGAGAAGATGAAAGCATTAGAAACCACTCACAAGGAGACCAGATCTGGGACATACCAGGAGAAGACTCTTTTTAAAAACGGTCCAAGTATCCTCAAAGAGACCAAGCAAAATATGGACAAAGAACTAAAGGAAGTCAGGAAAACAATAGGTGAACACAAAGAGAACATCAATAGAGAGACAGAAATTATGAAAAGAAACCAAACAGAGTTGAAGACCACAGGAACAGAAATTTGAAATTCTCTAAAGGGCTTCCAACAGCAGACTGGAGCTGGCAGAAAAACGAATCAGGGAATTTGAAGATAAGATAATTGAAGTCATCCAGTTTCAGAATCAGAAAGAGGAAAGAATGAAAAAAAAGTGAACAAGGCCTGAAGAAATTGTAGAACACCATTAAGCATACTCATTATGGGAGTCCCAGAAGGAGAAGAAAGAAAGAAAGAAGAGAGAATATTCAAAGAAATAATGGCCAAAATTATTCCAAATTTAACAGGCATGATGCACCCATTCAACATACTCAATGAACTCCAAACGGTATAAAGCCAAATAGATGCACACCACAAGAAATTATAATCAGAATATCTAATGCCAAAGATAAAGAGAGAATTTTGAAAGCCATAAGAGAGAGGCAACCTGTCACATATAAGGGAGCCTCAATAAGATAAAGTGCCAACTTCTTATCAGAAACCATGGAGGCAAGACAGCAGTGAGATGACGTTTCTAAAGTGCTGAAGGCAGAAAATCATCACTCAAGAATTCTATATCCAGCAAAAATGTCTTTCAAAAATGAGGGAGGGGAAGCGGGTTCGATTCAACTGATAGAACATTCACCTACCACATGGGAGGTCCAGGGTTCAAACCCAGGGCCTCCTGGCCCGTGTGGTGAGCTGGCCCCCATGCAGTGCTAATGTGCACAAGGAGTGCCGTGCCATGCAGGGGTGTTCCCCACATAGGGGAGCCCCACGTGCAAGGAATGCAGCCCATATGGAGATTTGCCCCGCACAAAAAAAGTGCAGCCCGCCCAGGAGTGGCACTGTACACATGGAGAGTTGACTCAGTAAGATGACACAACAAAAAGAGACACAGATTCCCAGTGCTACTGACAAGAATACAAGCAGACACAGAAGAACACACAGTGAATGGACAGAGAGCAGACAACTCGGGTGGGGGAGGGGAGAGAAATAAATAAAAAATAAATCTTAAAAAAAAATTGAGGGAGAGATGACATTTCCAGATAAATAAAAACTGAGTGAGTTAGTCACCACTAGAACAACCATACAAGAAATGCTAAAAGGAGTTCTGCAGGTTGAAAGGAATGGTTAGTATACAATAGATCAAAGCTGCATGAAGAAATAAAGATCTCCAGTTAGGGTAATGACATTGGTAAATATAAATGCCAGTACTATTGTATTTTTTTGTATCTCCACTTTTAATTCCTACAGGATGTAAGGGATCAATGCACAAAATGTAATGATAAATCAGTGGTGTGGACTCAAAATGCATAAATATGCAATTTGTGGGAAAAACTACATAAAGGTGGGGAAATGGAGGAGAATAGGAACATGGTTTGTATATAATATTGAAGTTAAATTGATATCAAATCAAATGAAATTGTTACAGATTTAGGATGACAAATTAAAGCCCATGGTAACTACAAGAAAATACTGGAGAATATGCAAGCTCAAAGAGAGAGAAAATGCAGTACAGGCTGCCTGGCACGGTAGGCAGGGCAAGGAGGGAGTTAACACTTAACGGGCAGAGTGTTTCCATTTGGTGAGATGGGAAAGTTTTGGTAGTAGAAGGTGGTAAGGGAAGCACAACACTTGAATGTGAATAATCCCACTCAACTGTTTGCACAGGAGTGGGAAAGATGGGAAGATTTATGTTGCATATATGTTTCCACAATTAAAAAAAAAAGAGCAACTAAAAAGACAATGACAATTAAATGCAGTATAAAGGAAGAGAAAAGGCTCAAAAGGATGTTATTTGGGACATAAATAATCAGATTGTAGACTGCAAGCTTATACCAATGTTAAATTATTGAACTTGAAAACTGCACTTAGGTTTTAAAATAAGTGAAGGGGAAGCGGACTTGGCCCAGTGGTTAGGGCGTCCATCTACCACATGGGAGGAAGTGGTTCAAACCCGTGTGGAGCTGGCCCAGGAATGGTGCCGCACACATGGAGAGCTGATGCAGCAAGATGACGCAACGAAAACAAACACAGGTTCCCATGCCGCTGACAACAACAGAAGCGGACAAAGAAGAACACGCAGCAAATAGACACAGAGAACAGACAACTGGGGCAGCGGGGGAGGGGAAGGGGAGAGAAATAAAAATAAAAATAAGTGAATATCCCTGTTCTTAGGGAATGTACATGGCAGGATAAGTGTTCAAACAGCATGATGTGCACAAGTGTTCAGAAAGTAGATTGGGTATATAGTTAAATATGTAGGTATGTAGGTAGATAGATAGAGATAGAATAGAATGATATGGTAAATGTGGCAAAATATTAAAATTGGTGGATCTGGGTAACTGGAGGGATAAGAGTACTTGGAGTTTTCTATATGTTGTTTGTACTATTTTTGTAACTGTCCTGTAAGTTTGAAAATATTTCAAAATAAAGTTTTTTTAAAAATCTAAAAACAAAACACTCTATGGTCTTACAAAAGAAATTAAATATAATAAAGAGCATATTTGTTTTGAGTAATAAGTAAGACAATACCACTAAGCATTAACACTTTCTAAATAGATCCATTTAAAATAATAGTAGCTAATATTTATTAAGCAATTTCTATGTGCCTGATTTGGTTCTAAATGCTTTACACATATTTACTCGTTTAATGCTACAATATCCACATTTTACAAATGAGAAACTGATGCACAGATAGACTAATAACTTGTCCAGGGTGGTGCAGCTACTAAGGGCCATAGTCAGGACTCAAACCCAGGCAGTCAGTTTCCAAAGACAAGGTTAGATTGTCTTCAACTATATGAATTAAGAAGATTCCAATAAAAACCAAATAAGATTATTTCTTAAGAATTAAAGAAAACATTTAGTGTGAGAGTAGCTATAAAATTATAAAAAAGAAGAGTAATACCTTACCAGATATTTAAGTAATAAAAAGCAGAAACCTAGTTTACGCAGTAGTTTTGAGCATGGTGGGTTGTATTCTCCTCACATAATAGGAAATCTAGAGGTGGGGAGCTGGGGTCCACACAGAAGTTCCACAATACCTTCAGGCAGAAATGAACCTCCTGATATTTCCTCTCAACTATCCTCAGTGAGTACTTTTTTAGGGGAGAACGCAAATGCAGTCCCCCATACCACAAGCTAGACAGCCGAGGTCCCCACATTTAGGGAAATCGCGGGGGGTCAGCACATCCAGAGAGCGATGGACAAGCCTGGCCCTGGGAAAGGCACCTTGGTGATCATGGCATCTCCCTGGCCAGGTAAGTATGTGAGTACTTTTATTTTCAAGCGTGTTACCTCATGGTCACAAGATGGTGGCTCCACATCCAACGTCACTTTTGGGTTCCCACAAGCAAGACAAGAGATAAACAGATAAAAGGCTTAAGTCAGTTGAGATGGCCCCTTTTTAAAGAGACTTTCCGGAAGACTCTCATAATGATTTTCACTTACATTGCAACTACCTAGAAGTGTCACATGACTAACCCAGCTGCAAGGAAGTCTGATTAAAAAAATAGGTTTTTGGCTAGGCATATTAGCACGCTGATCAAAACTGGGATTCTAATAGTCAGGAAGAATGTGAAATAAGAATGAGAGTGAACAGAAGGTTGGCAACCAGCAGTGTATCCACATGGTGCAAGTCCAGCTATAAATAGTTCAGTGGAAGAGAATGGAGGATTTAGAATTAGATCCAGAATATATGGCAACATGGTCTAAGACAAAGATGCACCTTTATGTCAGTTGCGGAAGCATTGATTATTCCATAAATGGTTGTATTAGTCAGGATTCTTTAAGGAAACAGAACCCACAGGAGATGTCAGTAAACATTACGAGACTTAATAAAAATTGTCTGTCTCATGCAACTTTAGGGATGCATGAGTCCAAATTTAGGAGGGCAAGTTGCAAGCTAAGAACTCCGATGAAGGTTTTTGATGAATTGCCACAAGAAGCTGGCTGTCTGCAATCCAGATGGAACTCCTTTCTTCTGCCTGCTGAAATCATCATTTCTCTTTGTAAGGCCTTCAAGTGATTGGATGAGACATCTCTCATTGCTTGAAGGCAATCTCCTCAGTTGATTGTAGATGTAATCAGCCAGAGATGCAATCAACTTAATAATGATTTAAGTCCGTGAAACAGTCCCCTAGTAACAATTAGGCCAGTGCTTCTTTGACCAAACAACCCGGCACCAACACCTGGCCAAGTTGGCACAGGAGCCTAACCATCACAATGATGTTGGGAAACCAACTAGCCATTTTGTAAAAATAAAGATGGATCTTTACATCACTTCTAACAAAATAATTTCCAAATGGATTTTTTTAAATTGCGTGAGATTTTATTCACAGAAATCCAATTTTCTCTAGAATATAAAACATGTACATTTTAATGTATAAATGTGAATATAAACATTAATAATTATACATTCTAATGAATATTTATTTTCTCATTTATTTTTCATGCATAACCTGCTTTATTTTTGTCAAAACTAGGAATGTAGAAATGTTTATATTTTTTAATCTTCTATTAGTTTTTTTAAATTTATTGAAGTATATCACTCATACATGAACATACATAAACTGTAAGTGTACAGTAATAGTTGTGAACTTACAAAACAAATATACATAACATCATAGAGGGCTCTCACCCTACCACCAATACTTTGCATTGTTGTTAAACATTTTTAACTAATGATTAAAGAGCATCCTCAAAATATTACTACTAATCAAAGACTATTTCCCCCAGCCCACCCTATTATTATTATTTTTATACCATTTATTTATGAACATACATAAGCAGTAAATGTAGAGTAAAAGCTGGGAACTTACGGAATATATTAGTCAACCAAAGGGGTGCTGATACAAAACACCAGAAATCTGCTGGGCGTTATAAAGGGTATTTATTTGGGGTAGGAGCTTACAGTTATCAGGCCATAAAGCATAAGTTACTTCCCTCACAAAAGTCTATTTCTACATGTTGGAGCAAGATGGCTGCTGATGTCTGTGAGGGCTCAGGCTTCCTAGGTTCCTCTGGGCTCAGCTCCTCCGTGTGCTCCACAAGGTCGGCTGTAGACTATCAGGCAAGCAGCTCTGTCTCTTTCCCCAGGGCTCCAGCTTAAGACTTCAGTATCAAACTCCACAATCAAAACTCCAACATTAGAAACCTGCAACTCTGTCCTTTGCCATACCTTTTATCTGTGAATCCCCACCCACCAAGGGGCAGGGACTCAATGCCTTAATAACGAGGCCCAATTAAAGCCCTAATCATAACTCAATCAGGCCCAGGTACAGATCAGATTACAAGCATAATCCAATATCTAGTTTTGGGATTCATAACCATATCAAACTGCTACACAAAGCAAACATGCATAGCATCATACAGGAGTCCCATATACCAACCCTCCACCAACACCTTGCAGTGTCATAAGATGTTTGTTACAAATTATGAAAGAATATTGTCCAAATCTTATACTAATTATAGTCCTTATCTTATATTTGGTGTATTTTCCCCCAATTCACCCTATTATTATTTTTTAAATGTATTTTTATGACAGAAGTTGTAAACTTAACAAAACAATCATGCACATGTACAGAATTCTCAAACAACAACCCTCTATCACCATACCACACTATGGTGGAATATTTGTTACAGATAATGAGATAATATCATCCGATTACTACCAGGTCCATAGTGTATTAATGTATTTGGCACACATTTTCCATACTCCCCCATTATCAGCACAGTACATTTTGGCATAGATGCAAGAATATTACATTATTACTCACTGCAGTTGTGTTTTTCCATATTCTTCATATTCCCACCACCCTGCAATAATGATGTATTGTGATGTGTCTAGCTCACAAAGGACACTCTTGCATCTGTACCATCAGCCACAATTCTCATCCACCTCTGGATTTACTGTGCTTTTCAGTCCCTAGATTATTCTCTAACATTCTGTCAATTGGCTCCAAATGGATTTTTAAAATACAGAAATGTGTATTCTGAACATAAAACACTGAAGAAAACCCCCCCAAAAAACTAAAGAAATATAATTTTGCATGGGATACATCTTTTGGAGCATGACAAGAAAGCCAAATTTCATAGCAGAAGCTCTTAACCTCTAAACCCTGGGGATATATGGATAGATTTCAGAGTTCATGAACCTCCTGAATTGTATGGAAAACTGTGCATTGCCAGGTAAAACCCTTAATGTATAAAAAGCTTTTGCAAAACATTAATAAAAATGGTGCTATAATAGAAAAATAAATACCATGGACAATTACTATAAACAGAAATAGATAATCTCAAATATATAACGAGATTCACTTCTTTAATGGCCAAAGAAATGCACATTTTTAAACAATTCTGTTTTCAATGGCCAATTTGCACATGTTTTTAAAGGTTGGCAATAGCTGAGATGGAATATTATTTTTGTAATGCCATCAGTAAGGATACAAATTGTTACAGTCTCTTGAGAGCATAATTTGGCACAGGGTCTTAAAATTTTAACACCAAATACCTCTTGAGAGAGATTCCAGATGCCACTGACCTGCTTCTTTAGTTAAGTCAGTGTGAAATAATACATCACAGACTTCTGGAACCATGCTGTACTGTCTCGCTGATGCCAGCATCTCTACGTGGACGGAAACTCCAGGAGGAAGGAATCCTGAGCAGGAAACAAGTGCTTGGCCCACGTGCTCTGAGAAGGATGCAAAGCAATGTGGACACTTGCTTTGGAGGCTTCCTGGGTTGGGCTTGCTCTGATGGAGAGAAAAAGCTACATAGATCTTTCTTTTTTATCCTGGCTCTCTGTTCAGCTCATACGTATCAGATGGCCTGCAAAACCATGCTTAACCGGAAACTAAAACTCACCAGCACACAAGAGAAGCCAATTGCCAGACAGCGTGTCTCAGCATTGCTGTGCCAGCATCACAACCTAGAGAAATGCTTCCGATGCTGAAATATGGCACATGAGTTTTCCACTGACTTTGTGTATTAGGAGCCCTTTATCTTCACGGGTAATGATACATCCTGCATTGCTAACCTTATGGAGAATTTTTAAAAATTATCTTATTTAAAAATTTCCAACATTTATAGAGTTTAAAGGAGAAATAAGTTTCTCTTTAACCTATAAATTTTGACCTACATTCATAGGAAAATTTCTATAGGTGATGTTTAAGAATATTCTGATGAGGAAACATCACTCAAACCTTAATTTCTGGTGGAAGTGAAAAAGTTTATCAGTTCAATCAGCATATAATAACCTAATTTTGGGCAGGCCTTAAATAAAGTATAGATGAAATTTGCTATCAATTTCTCTTGCTTCTCCTGTTTGAGTCATTCCCCTTCTCTCTCTTTTCTCCCTCCCTCCTTTCCTCCTTCCCTTCCTCCCTCTCTCTCTTTCTCTCTCTCTCCCTCTTTCTCTTTCTCTTTCTGCCACAATATTTTTCAATGAGTCATGGATCTTAGAGCTTTTTTGCTTGCCACCCTCTCCCCACCTCACATTAAGAGAGAAATTGCTGAGAATGATCTTCACCAAGCTATTTATATTAAAATGAGGGACAGAGGTCCACAATAAATAATTTAATTCATTTTTGTAAATTTGTAAATGTTGGGAACATTTTGGATCTTGGGAGTGTGGAAAAACACATTTCTATGTTCATTAAGTCATAAAACACAAATTATACTTTCTCCACTATAAAATGACTTGATGCCAAGTATGTCATAAGCATGATGAAATATTTTTCAAGTTTACTGCCAGTTCTTTTAAAAATCAGCTTTTTACATGGATAATTTATAGAAAATGAAATCATTAAGTGAACAGTTTGATGAGTTTTGACAAATATATATATGCATATAACCGTAGAATCACAATACACAGCATCATCCCCAAAAGTCCTCATGTGCCATTTCGCTATCAGTTCCCACCCCCACCTGCATAACAACTGATCTCCTTTCTGTCATTATAAATTAATTTTGTCTTCTCTAGAATTTCAAATAAATAAAATTATATGTTATACAATTGTAAATGTAGTTGTAACTGAATTCTTATTTAGCATAATGTGTTTTTCTGATTTACCTTAATTGTATGAATTAGCAGTCTATTCCTTTATCACTGAATAGTACCCCATTGCATGAATATAGTATAATTTTATTTTCCATCCATCTGTTGATGGACATTTAGCTCTCTGGGTTATCATGAATAAAATTACTGTGTGCATATATGTACAATTTTTGTGTGGATGTATGCTTCCATTTCTCGTTGAGTGAAAACCTAGGAGAGAATGATGGGGTATTTTAGTTTGCTAAGGCCTGCCAGAGCAGAATACCAGAAATGGGTTGACTTTTATAATGGGCATTTATTAAGGTAAAATCTTACACTTTTGAGGCTGTGAAAATGTCCAAAGCAAGGCGTTATCAGAGACCCTGTCTTACCAAAGTTTGGCTGCTAGCGATCCTGGGCTCCTGCCACGTGGTAAGACAAAATGGCAGCTGGTGTCTGCCTTCCATTCCAGGCTCACTTTCTCCCTGAGTTTGGCTGTGGGCGATCGGGCACATGGCTTGTCTCTCCCCAGGCCTCGTCTTTTCAGCTTCATGCTGCTCTGCTCATTTTGCCTGTGGCCTCTCTCTCCACCTCTTGGGGTTTCTCCGTCTTTCTGCAGGGTAGGCAATACTGGAGTCCTCTCTCATATGGCAGGGTAAAAGTTTAAAGCTCTCTTTCTTTGTGTGTCTCTGCATTCAGCCCTCAGTTTATATAATATGACAGAAAAAGGATTAGGAGCCACTGGGTTCAACAATCTAATCAAAGGCCCTTAACAGAAGTGATTTATTCAAAAGCGATCTAATCAAAAGGTCCCTTAACTGAATCCAACTGAAAGGTCCCACATACAATAGGCTGACATGCACAGGAATGGGTTAGCTTATGAATATAATTTTCAGGGGTCCACAAAAGACTCAAGCAAAGACATGGGGTCATATAGTAAGGGTATGTTTAACTTTTTAGGCATCTGTTAAACAATTTTCCAAAGTGATTTGCCCATTTTACATTCCTACCAGTGAGGTGTGAGAGGTCCAGTAGTTCTTCACCAGTATCAGCATTCAGGATTGCCATTCTTATCAGGTTTAGCCATTCTAGTGACTATGTATGGTATTTCATTGTGGATTTGATTAGTCTTTTCTCGCTGATAAATGATTTTCAGCTTTATTTGTGATCTTTAATATATTAAGTAAATGTTTAAAATCTACAAATTCCATGTTTTCCCTTCATTTCTATGTCTGTTTTAATTTATTAATTTGCTCCTGGTTATCAGGCATATTTTCTAGTTTCATTGCATGTCTCATAATTTTTTATCAAATGCCAGACATTGTTGATATTACATTGTTGAGCGTTGAAATTGTGTTGTTTACCTTTCAGCAGTATTAAGTGTTTATTTTGAGAGGCTAGTAAGTCATTCATGGATCAGCTTGAACCTCTCGAGACTTGTTTTAAACTTTGTTAGCACAGATCTTGAATAGACTTCATGCTAGGGCAAGTTTAGCCCTACTACTAAGGCAGGGCTCTTCATATATCCTGGGGGTTCAACCAGGTTTTTTCATTCTGGCTATTCTGAATTCAACTGTTTGGAAATTTTCATGGCGTTTCACCCTAAAACAGTTTTTGTTTTTGTTTTTTCTGTGTAGCTTCCTCCTCTCCAGTACTCTGTCTGAAAAATCTTAGCCTCCTCAGCCCCCATGAACTCTAGTGTCTCTCCAATCATCTCGTGGAGATGGCAGTATTCTGCTTTGATTCATCCTTCTTACACTAGAGTCCCAAAGTACTTTCTGCAGAAATCTGGGGCACTGAGGACCATTTGTATCCCTTGTATCAGGGATCATAGCCCTGTGCTTCCTGGTAACCAAGGTCTAAAAACAGTTTTTGAGATGATACACTTTGTCTAGTTTTCCAGATTTTTCAGTGGAAGAGCAAGTCTAGTGTCAGTTACTCTATCTGGGAGGAAACAGGGATGGAGTGATGTGAACTGACCTTTACCTTCTTTAGAGCATGCTCTAAGACAATAAAAAAGAACTTTCCCACTTGGTATCTCCCCTTCACAAATCTTCTGTTTGGAAAATGAAATACATTTTTTTCTTAGAAAATTTTATTAAGCGTTATCAAACCTACCAAAGATATAGGTTCCATGGCCCAAGACTTTCATCGTAATTTATAATGCAGGATTGGTAGGAAAATGTCTGGAGAATTTCAAATTACTCTCAAATATGACAGATGGTCTATACATTGTTAATCCTTGGTATAACAGAGGCCATGTTTCCAAAACCAGAAGCCAGTCATTCCCAATATTTTTGAAATTATGATTACTTATCACTTTAAAGTTGTTATTACATAAATCTGTGACATCTCCTGATAAATGTGCTATTGAGTCTTTATTTTCAACATTCAAGAAAGTTTGGGTTATTTTCTAGAGTTTTATAGATCGTTTTACGATACACCTTAAGATGGAGATATGTGACTAAGATTCCCAGATCCTGCCATAATTAAAACAATTTCATACAGATAAACTGCAGCAGCTTTTATGATTACATTAAAGATCTCTTAATAAAAAATATAATCCTGGGGATTTGGGGTAAATTATAATTCAGTGTGGGTTTTGTTTTTTGTTTTTTGTTTTGTTTTGTTAACTATTCAGAGTATTTTAAAAATGACTAACTCAATGAACTGAAGATATTAGCTTTCTGATAGGTAAGATAAATAACTTCCTGCACAGAATCGTTGCATTGGTAGCAAAAGGGCTCGCTTTTGCTACCAATGATCCAGATAACAATGATCCAGGTAACTCTGCTGGGAGAAGGCAGGCTGGAGGGTGCTGGATCTAGGCGTTACTTCTTGGATTGGCCAAGCACTACAGAAACTGGTTCTAGGAGAGAGGACAGACTCCAGAGCATATGGATGCATTTAAGGTCCTCAGGTGCAGCTGACCTCGTGGCAGGAAGGTGGATCCTACCCAGGCCACTAGCAAACAAGCACAGGATGCTCCAGCCTGATGGACATTGGGTGACATCTGTCAGCACACGGAGGGTGACCAGGGTGCCTCTAGGGCTGGAAGCAAGGGTGCCAGTCTCATGGAGGAAGACTGGAAAGAGAGGAGCAGGACTTCTAGAAGGACAGTGATACCAAGACCAGACAAGGCAGAACATCTGAGGCCAGCGTTGAGCCCGCAGCTAACGGGGTCTACATTTGGGTCTCCACGTCAGGCAGGGACTCCTGCGATAGCTTGTCTTGCCAACAGGTGGACCTTGGAGGCCTGTAGGAACCTGAGCCTGGTGGAAGAAAACCACCAGCCCATCTGCTACGGGGTCAAATGTTTCATCTTTAGAATGATCTTTTTGGGTCATTTGGGGAACTGTTAAGATGAAAAATATTACCAGAGAGCTGAAACATTAAGCCCCAAAGAGAACAGCCATTAGCAAGAATTAGCTTATCAGAGTCGCCATTAATTTTAAACGGAGAGTAAAGTCCTGAGGGAAGGAAATTCAGATGGCGAGATTTAAAGGAGAGTCAAAAGAACCAGAGTTCCAGAGCCTAGGTATTGCAATTTAGGGGGAAGAGCACCCTGCGTGCCCCCACTCCCTGTTCCCCTCCAGCCGAGACGCATGGAGAATTCACTACGTGTCAGGAGCTGCCTAAGCCTTGAAGGATGTTATTTCCTTTACTCCCCCATATGAGTACGTTTCATCATTTCCACAAAAGAAATAAGAAAAGCAAGACTGGAAGTTTCCAAGTGGCCGAACCAGGTTTCCAACTCGTGGATGGCTGATGATTCCAAGTCTCCCGACAGGAGGGTTTTTCAAAGTCCACGTGAGAGACCTTGGAGGTTTCACAAGAGAAGGCATTGTTGGGAATGGTGACAAAAAATGTAAATATCATGGAGAGCCGATCAGGCATCATCCAAGACATGCTGCGTGCCAACCACTTCCGGGGTCTGTGCCAGGTCCTAGAGGTGCTGGCACAGGAAAGCAGGGGCGCCTCACGTGCTGTGGCGCTTCCAGCCTCGTGGTACCAGCCAGTGACCGCGTGGGGAGCACTAACCACACACGTGCCCCTAGCGGCCCCCGACCCGGCCGCCCCCAGCGGAGCCAACTCTCCTCTTTCAGTATGTCACATTTAAGCACAAAGAGGGAATCAAGAATGATTTTAAAGGAGAGAGAGAATGGAGATGGGCCCTTCAGGAAGAAGAGACTTCCGGGAGGGGATGCACTGAGGGCAGGCAGAGTTTGAGTGGGTTCGGGACCCCAAGGAAGATGCCCGTTAAATAACTGGCAGTAAGGCTGGTGCCAGAAGCAAGGCAAGAACGCGGTGTGCTCCCTGGAGGGCCACTCCGCGTCCAGCCGACGGCGCCCACGGGGTCCCCAGGGCAGGCTCTTTAATCCTTATCTCTGTCTAGGGCGGGCCCGGGGTAGTGGAGGGACCCAGAGGTCATGGGGCAAAGACAAGGCTGGTGGCAGCAGGCATCAGAGAGCAAGGATCCCTTGAAAAGCCACAGCCCCCCTTTGCAAATAATTTTTTAAAAATAGTAGCTAACATTTTGTGCTTACCCACACATGCTCTAGTTTAGTCCTCCTAAAAATATCATGTGGGAAACAACCTTATTATTATTATTATTACTATTATCTCCATTTTAAATACAGAAAATGAGGTCCAGGGCAATGCAGTCACTTCCCCAATTCCCATGGCTATAACCAAGATTGCAGCTCAGGCGTGCACTTCAGCCACCACTGCAGAGTGAGGAAAGAATGCAGGAAAGGATGAGGAAGCTTTTTTCTTCCTTCAAGTCCTGGTACAAAAGGGAAGAATCAAGTTGCTACTTTAAGCTGCAAAGATGCAGCCTGTAGCTTGTAACCTGATGGTGTTGGAGGGGAAGTGGTGTTATGTGGCATCTCTGAGTCTGAAATATCTTCTACGCGTTTCCTCACACCCTGGTGTCCTGAGTTTCGTCTTGGTTTCTCATAGTTGATCCTTCCAACAGACCAAGGTCATTACGCTGCACCCATGGGTTCATCCTGAGCTCCTCTTTTGTTTTTTGTTTTTTTATAAGTAGTCTTTAAGGAGAAGAGATCTTGCTACAAGGGAAATTTTCTCTCCATTCCCATACCCGCCCCCGTTGTCTGCTCTCTGTGTCCATTCGCTGTGCGTTCTTCTGTGTCCATTTTATTCTTGTCAGGGGCCCCAGGAATCTGTCTCTTTTTGTTGCATCATCTTGCTGTGTCAGCTCTCCGTGTGTGCGGCACCACTCCTGGGTAGGCTGCGCTTTTTCCGCGCGGGGCGGCTGTCCTTGAGGGCGCACTCCTTGCGCATGGGGCTTCGCTATGCGGGGGACACCCCTGCATGGCACAGCACTCCTTGTGCACATCAGCACTGCACATGGTCCAGCTCCACATGGGTCAAGGAGGCCCTGGGTTTGAACCCTGGACCTCCCATGTGGTAGGCAGACACCCTATCCATCGGGCCAAGTCCACTTCCCTGAGCTCCTCTTTGGAAGCTCTGCTTCCATAGACGATTTGAAGATAAGGAGGAGACAGGTGAGGACATAAAAGGGATCTCAGAGGAGATCTAATACTGGAAAAATTGGCTTATCAAGAAACTCTTCTGGAATAGTCTCTGAAGTCTACAGGCAGTACTGTGCCAGGTAACCAGACTATTTCCTTAGCACCCGGGGAAATTACCTAGCCCCTAACTTCTATTTCTTCATCTGTTTAAAAGGACTAATCTGAAAGTCATTCTATGATGCCCTTTAAGGATTCAGTAAGATAAGACTTGCACTGTCTCAGCACAGTGAGTGATGCTGAACAACACTCAGTAGGTTTGCTATTTTTTGGTAAAACAAAAACAAAAACAAAGGCAATATATCAAAGCATTTTATAAGCCCAAAGTACTATATGAATGTAGCTGTTTTTTAGATGCAGAAAAGAGAAAGTGGTCTGAGTCGTGACTTGAGGCTCTGTAGGTACCCACGAAGACCCCTTTCTAAGTGAATTATTGGTTTTGCTGTTTCTCTTGGGTCTTGCTTAATGAAATAGTATCTAAAAGCCACTTAGCATGTTCTGTGCAAATACACCATTGTAGAACTGAATAATAAAACTTACACCTTTGAAAACAATATGAAATATTTAAGCCCCAATGACCTGGTATTCTCATCTGGCTTTGTGACTTGCTATCTTCCAACATCAGCGTTTCCGTTGTCACTCGGCTGTTTCAGATAACAACGCTTTCTGGACACTCGCCTGCCAGCCATTTAAGAGATTAGGGGCTTTTTTTTTTCTTAGTCTGCCACAGTGTTGAGTCCCAGTGATACAGTTACACATTTACAAATGTGTAAATCAGTGGAGCAAGAAATTAAGGACATCCTAGCAGCCTGCATATGGAGAAGCACTGGCTTGCACCCGGTGGGATCGCATGGCTGGGTGGCCGCGATCTAGACTCCCTCCAAGACTCAGCTCCTCCACATGGGTGTCGCTATCCCATCTGCCACAAGGAAGAAATGACCAGAATAAGACGGGAAGAAAGAAATCTCCTGAATTCATACTACAGAATTGATGACCTGTTTTTACTGCTTCGTTTTTATGTTTTTTAGGTTTTAATTCTTAAGTCAATTTAGATTCTAACTTTTATGTTTATTTCCTAGGTTTGCATGGAAGTGCCAGTTGTTTCGCCCAAATGACGTCTCATAACCGGGAAACACAAGATGGGGGGAAAAATTACGAAGGAGTGAACTTAGTTTTTCTCTTTGGATGGTAGGACCCAAATCTGCCTGCCTTGTTGGTGATATATATCCCTGCAGAGGCTCTGGTGAGCTGCCCAACTAGCAAGGCGCCACCAACGTGCCGGGTGAGCTGCCCAGCTAGCAAGGCGCCACCAACGTGCCGGGTGAGCTGCCCAGCTAGCAAGGCGCCACCAACGTGCCGGGTGAGCTGCCCAGCTAGCAAGGCGCCACCAACGTGCCGGGTGAGCTGCCCGACAAGCAAGGCGCCACCAACGTGCCGGGTGAGCTGCCCGACAAGCAAGGCGCCACCAACGTGCCGGGTGAGCTGCCCAGCTAGCAAGGTGCCACCAACGTGCCGGGTGAGCTGCCCGACAAGCAAGGTGCCACCAACGTGCCGGGTGAGCTGCCCACCTAGCAAGGCGCCACCAACGTGCCGGGTGAGCTGCCCGACAAGCAAGGTGCCACCAACGTGCCGGGTGAGCTGCCCACCTAGCAAGGCGCCACCAACGTGCCGGGTGAGCTGCCCAGCTAGCAAGGCGCCACCAACGTGCCGGGTGAGCTGCCCACCTAGCAAGGCGCCACAACGTGCCGGGTGAGCTGCCCACCTAGCAAGGCGCCACAACGTGCCGGGTGAGCTGCCCACCTAGCAAGGCGCCACCAACGTGCCGGGTGAGCTGCCCACCTAGCAAGGCGCCACCAACGTGCCGGGTGAGCTGCCCAGCTAGCAAGGCGCCACCAACGTGCCGGGTGAGCTGCCCACCTAGCAAGGCGCCACCAACGTGCCGGGTGAGCTGCCCAGCTAGCAAGGCGCCACCAACGTGCCGGGTGAGCTGCCCACCTAGCAAGGCGCCACCAACGTGCCGGGTGAGCTGCCCAGCTAGCAAGGCGCCACCAACGTGCCGGGTGAGCTGCCCAGCTAGCAAGGCGCCACCAACGTGCCGGGTGAGCTGCCCAGCTAGCAAGGCGCCACCAACGTGCCGGGTGAGCTGCCCAGCTAGCAAGGCGCCACCAACGTGCCGGGTGAGCTGCCCAGCTAGCAAGGCGCCACCAACGTGCCGGGTGAGCTGCCCGACAAGCAAGCAGCAGCAAGGTGCCTGCACTCTGCCAGGTTGCTGGCATCTAGTATTCCCTCTTGAAGTTCCAGGACAAGGAAACGAGACAGCAATACCACATGTGTAAGAAATTTAGGGAACGACACCAAGTCCTCAAACTCCAAATTGTTTCCTCAGTCATTTGGCATTTCTTCCAAATGTTCAGGGAGCAGCAAAATGTGACTGCATTAACATGCAAGATTTCTGGCATAGGAAAAGTAACCCAACAGACATTAAAATATGACATAATGTAGGTACCACACCAATTCCCAGTGTTAATAATAGAGTGTTATATGAAAATCCTGTGTTTCATGCATGGTTATTCTGTAAGACCACAACTTCTCTACTAGAAAAGTAATAGATTAAAATACATAATATAATGCTACAATGATGGCAGTGCAAAAGAATCAACAGACAGAATGGACAGCTCTGAAGTAGAAATATATCAAACAGACTATACTGAAAACAAAATACTATAAATGGGGAAGGGATGTATTGATCAAAAAATTATATTGGACATTAGCTAATTATAGAAACATGATAAATAAGCTAGAGAGGTTCATCCTATAACATATCCCAAATAAATTCCATATGAGGAGCTAAGCATAATAAAGGAAGTCATTAGAAAACTAGAAGAAAATGTAAATATATACTCCCGATAGGCAAAGATTTTTTGACATAAAAATGGAAGACACTATAGATTTTTAAATAATGGTAAGTTGCATGATATAAATAGTCTTAGAAATAAATAATTGATGTGTGTGCATATAGTTTTTCTTTCCTTAGCTCTTTCTACCAAGAAGACTTGGAAGCAGTAATACCACAAAAGCAATGAGCACATCCAGAGCTCCAACCATTATCACTAGATACCAATCTCCACTTAATGAAACCAGGGCTCTCTGGAGAGATGCTGATATTAGGGCTGGGGTGAACAAGATCAGGATGGGCCCACAACATCTCATTGTCCAGAAAGTAAGAAAGTGCTCAACGAATATTGGGGATAAGTCCCAAAAGACTCAGGAGTTGGCCTGAAGTGTCTCGCACTGGCCAAATCTGGGATGATCTGAGCATCAAAATAAATATAGTAAGAGATGGCAATCCATAGATAAAATAGGAATCCATGAGTCCACAGAGAGTTAAATGAATAGTGAATAAACTGAAATTTTGATGAGAAGTGGGATAACACAGTTTCAAAATCCTTCCCTAAGAAATGCTAATTAAGGGCAAAGGGAAAACGGGTCACTTCACAGTGGAGAATCCTGGCAGACACCACCTTAGTCAAGGAATCCAAGCAAGCATGACCAGTGACGGGAAGAATCCATGTAGAATCCCACTGGTATCACTTCTGTGATAGTCCTGACCAAGACGCACACCCTGAATCAAGTCACAAGAAAACACCACCAAACCCATGGAGGACATTCTACAAAATAACTGACCTGTCCTCACCTAAAGTGCCCTGGTCACAAAAGTCAAGGAGTTTCTGAGAAATTGATTTAAAATTTAAGGAGACTAAAGTGACATGACAACTAAGTACAATGTCATTCTGGATTAGATCCTTTTACGTAAAGGATGTTGTTGGGACATTTAGTGAAACTGGAATGGGATCTGAAGAAGAAATGGGAGTATTGTATCCATGTTAATTTCCTGAACTTGATGGTATATTGTAATTTTGTAGCAGAAGATCTTTGTCTGTAGGAAATACACATTAAAACAACTTAGTCTCAAATGGTTTGTCAATTTAAAAAATTCTTGCAACCTTCTTTATAAGTCTGAGAATGTTCCAACATAAAATAAAATACATTAACAATTTTAAAAGCAAATGTACTTGCTGCTAATTCTCTTTCCTGTTGCCTTTGGACACAGCTGAGGACAAGATTCTACAAGATAGTGGAGCCTGGGCGCCTGAATCACCATGTGGAGGAGAACTGCCTGCCTTAGCCTTTAGATGAATAAAAAATAAATATTGGGAAACGGACTTGGTCCAGTGGTTAGGGCGTCCGTCTACCATATGGGAGGTCCGCAGTTCAAACCCCGGGCCTCCTCGACCCGTGTGGAGCTGGCCATGCGCAGTGCTGATGCGCGCAAGGGGTGCCGTGCCATGCAGGGGTGTCCCCTGCGGAGGGGAGCCCCGCAAGCAAGGAGTGCGCCTGTGAGGAGAGCCGCCCAGCACGAAAGAAAGTGCAGCCTGCCGAGGAATGGCGCCGCCCACACTTCCCGTGGCGCTGACGACAAAAGAAGCGGACAAAGAAACAAGACGCAGCAAATGGACACCGAGAACAGACAACCGGGGGAGGGGGAGGAATTAAATAAATAAATCTTTTAAAATAAATAAATAAATAAATATTAATAAATATTGGGCTAGTATCATTATATACTTTTAGTGTGTCTGTTAAGCAGTTTAATCCTTCCTTGAACAAATTTAATTGTCAAGCATCAGGAAGATATGACATAGCTATATACTAGAACATTATACATATTTTTAAAATGTTTTTGTTTGACAAATATGTGAGAACAAGGGAAAGCTCTCATGGTGCAGTATTGTTTTAAAATAGGATGAAACAGGCAACTGAGCATCTGCTTCCCACATGGGAGGCCGCAGGGTTAGTTCCTGGTGCCTCCTGAGAAAAAACAAAAACAAACAACAAGCAAAACAAACAAAAAAAACAACTCAGTAAAGCCGATGTGGCTCAGTGGCTGAGCTCTGGCTTCCCACATATGCAGTCCCAGGTTCAATCCCCCGCCCTGGGTACCTCAAAAAAAAAAAAAAAAAGGAGGAATGATTCTGCATATACATATACATTTACAACTTAAAGGAACTACAACATTTCAACCATAGTTACACCCAGGTACTGGGAATATGGGTGATTTGTTTTTATTTGTGTTTTTTTAAGTGTCTCAATTTTCTATTGTGGCCATTCATTTTTAGTAATAAAATAGAAATTACAGTTTTAATCAGTATCAAGTAGGGGGCAGTCAGGGTGGACGCTGGCAGTTCACCAGCTAAGCCAGGTGTGAAGGGCAGAGACACTGGGCATGGGGTCCCCGGCACTGCGTGGGGTACGCGGGGGTGCTGCTCCCTGGACCTCAGCCCCCACCTGAACTGCTCTCACGCACAGGAGACCCCCTTCCCACCTCTTAGCTTTCTAGGCCTTTGGTACAAAGTACCACAAATGGCCTGGCTTAAAGCAACGGTGACTGTCTCAGTTGTGGAGGCGGAGGTCAGGTGATCCGCGGGCGGCCCCGGCCTCTCCCAGCTCCTGGGGGCTCCCCGCCATCCCTGGAGCTCCCTGGCTGCTCGCCACAACCCTCTGACTCCGGCCTCCTCCCATGGCTTGCTCCCCTGTGCCCCACAGTGACTACTTCCGACTCAGCCCTTCCCATCGGGACCCAGCCCCACCCTAGCTCCGTTTGTCCTCGTTTTTAACTAATCACAACTTCCAGACCCGATTTCCAAATAAGGCCACGTTCACAGGCCCAGGGCTTAGAGTTGAGTTTGTATTTGGGGGAGGCACAATTCAACCCATAACACCCCCCATCCCTGGTGGCCAGGGGTGGGTTGCAGGGCTTAGCCTGCTGTAAAAAAGGGGCAGTAGGGATTATCAGTCACCTACAAAGTCCACAGATCCAGTTTCTTGGCATATAAAGATTATTCTCATTCTTAAATCAAAGGGAAATCAGAGGAAGCAGACTTGGCCCAGAGGATAGGGCGTCCGTCTACCACAGGGGAGGTCCACGGTTCAAACCCCGGGCCTCCTTGAACCGTGTGGAGCTGGCCCATGTGCAGTGCTGATGCGCGCAAGGAGTGCCCTGCCGCGCAAGGAGTGCCCTGCCACGCAGGGGTGTCCCCCGCATAGGGGAGCCCCACGCGCAAGGAGCGCGCCCCGTAAGGAGAGCCGCCCAGCGCGAAAGAAAGTGCAGCCTGCCCAGGAGTGGCGCCACACACATGGAGAGCTGACACAGCAAGATGACACAACAAAAAGAAATACAGATTCCCAGTGCCACTGATAAGGATAGAAGCGGTCACAGAAGAACACACAGTGAATGGACACAGAGAGCAGACAACGGCGGGGGAGGGGGGAGAAGGGGGGAGAAATAAATAAAAATAAACCTTTAAAAAAAAAAAAGGAAATCAGAGGAAATTAACCCCTCTAACTGCCATTTACAAATCCCCCTCAAAAACCATCAAGCAGTATGGATATGGCAACTCAGTGTGCTCTGCTTCTTTGGCTCTGTAGTGGCATACTTGCAATCATAAGTACAAAATATTTGGAAACTTGGATCTACTGATGATCAGTTAGTCATGTGATAGTGGTGAAGAAGAATGAACCAAAACCGCCACATGATGGTGGGAAGGAAACACGTTTCTCTTCAGAAAAATACTTGACTGCACTACAAAAAGGATCAAAAAAGAAATTGAACCTCTGTGACGGTCAATTTCACATGTACACCTGACTAGGTTATGGTATCCAGTGGCTTGGTAAGGCAAGCACTGGCCCGGTTCTAACTGTAGATGGATTTACAGCATTTGTCAGTTGGTTGCATCTACAGTCAACACAGGAGATTGCCTTCAGCAGTGTGGGGCATCTCCTCATCCAATCAGTTGAAAGTTCAAATGCCAGAAGGGAGGATTTCAGAAGTCAGAAAAGAGAATTTCTGCCTCCACTTCAGCCAGCCAGTTTCCCCAAGGGAATTCGACTTCCCCTTCGAGGGAGTTTATAAATTGTGCCCTGCCCTTTGGAGTTCGACTTGCCAGCCCCACAGCTGTGAATGCTAACCCCTATGATAAATTTTTTTTAAAGATTTATTTATTTGCCCCCTTCCCCTCCTCCTGCCCTGCTGTTTTTGCCATCTGTGTTGTCTTCTTTTCTCATTTTCTCTCCTCTAGGATTCAATCCTGGAGACTTCTGATGGGGAGAGAGGTTCTCTGTCATTGTACCACCTCAGGTCCTGGTTTCTGCTGCGCTTCACCTTGACTCTCTCCTTGTCTCTCTTTTGATGCGTCATCATCTTGCTCCATTACTCACTTGCACAGGGCACTGGCTCATCATGTGGGCACTTGCACGGGCTCTAACACGGGCACTGGCTCACCACGTGGGCACGCTTTCTCTTCTTTTTTACCAGGAGGCCCCAGGGAACGAACCCAGGTCCTCCCATATGGTAGGCGGAAGCCCTATCACTTGAGCCACATCTGCTTCCCCCCTTAAGATAAATTAATCTTTCCTCTCTTGCTCCACATGTGGGTATGCAGATTGAGATAGGGAGAGAAAGAAAGAAGAGAAATAATTGGAAAACAGATGCTGGGATCAAACCCCACCCTTGTCATGCAGACAGCTGGGTTCAAAGCCCGCCCTTGCCCTGCAGACAGTTGTTCTATACTGGGTAGGTGGAAGAGCCTCCACCCAGCTGCTGGGGCCGAGCACAGGGGTGGCACCCTTGAGTTCTCTGCCCCTCACCGGCCAGTGGCCCCCTTCCCGCTCCCGGTCATCCAGCCCCAGTTTTTCCTCATCACCTCCATCATCCCTGCCCTGGATTCTCTAACAGCTTCCTCACTCTTCTTCCTGCTTTCCCTGCCCCCTCAAATCCATGCTCCACAAAAAGCCATCCGTCAGAGCGTATCTTTTTCCCCAGTTTAACACCCTTCAGGGACTTCCTATTGGATTTCTAGTAAAATCCACACCCCACACTGCCTTTGAGGCTCTTGCGTCCCTCCCACCTACTTCTCACCACCTCTTTTCCCTCGCTCACTCCATGGCAGTCCCTCCAGCAAGCCCAGCCCCTCCCACCTCCACCCTGCACTTGTCGCCCCCCCCCCACAGTCTTCCTTTGCCTGCACAGTTGCCTGGATCCCTTCCTGACCTTCAAGCGGGAGCTTCAAGGTCACCTCCTAGAGGAGTTTTCCACTCACTCCAACTGCTCACTGAGGAGACCAGCGCCCTGGCTTCCTCACATCGTGTGGAGCAATCTGTGTCTAATCTGGTTGTGCTCTTGTCTGTCTCTCCCATAGACTGTAAATAGTTCAAGGATGTCTTGTTTTTCATTATTGCACAGTGAAGCTGTTTGATAAATATTTCTTGAAAATCACAGACAATTGAATAATTCAATTTTACACATTGCTGTGGTTAGCATTTCTTAGATGTATAATAACTTATTTTCAGTCTTTGTTGAATGGTGAAGAGGAAAAAAGGTGAGATAACGTTTTTAGATGTTTTAATGTATCCTACAAAGGTTAGAAATACCTGACTCTACAGAGACCAATTGTTTTAGGAAACTCTGTGTTCTAGAAAAAGAGTGTGTTAAAAAGTCAAATACATTTAGGACAACTCCAAGTCCTGAAAATGCCCCCACATTACATCTCTTCATCTCTCACCCTCCCCTCAGCAACTACCATGGCCACTATCTCCACATCAATGATACAATTTCTTCCATTGCTAGAGTCACAATAATTCTATATTAGAATACCAGTAAGTCCACTCTAACCAATATTTTATTCCTCCATCCCATGGACCCTGAGATGGTGATGTCCACTCCATCTCTAAATAGAGAGGGGGCTTAGATCTCACATGGCTGATGGATGTGAGTCTCCTGCTTGCAGTTGTAGGCACTCTCAGTAGCTGGACATTCTACATCCTGCCATAACCCACTGAATGGACTGCGGGAGCATGTAAACTACAACGTAAACTATAATCCATGCTGTGCAGCAGTGTTCCAAAATGTATTCACCAAATGCAATGGATGTGCCACACTGATGAAAGAGGTTGTTGATGTGGGAGGGTTGGGGGGTGTGGGGAGTGGGGTATGTGGGAACCTCTTATAATTTTTAACATAATCTCTTTTTGTGATCTATGTATCTTTAAAATAAAGACAATTTAAAAAAAAAAGGTCTGCCCCAGGTGAACCCCCTCCCTTGCATCCCCCATCACTGACACTCCACGCCAATGATCCTCTCCCCTGCCAGATTTGTAACCCTTCTGTGGTCCAGAACTTCTTCAAAGACGAAGCCAACAAAATAACCAAACACAATTAATAAGAAAATGAAATAAAAGTGATGGCTTTAAAAATAACAAATACAATACAGAAAATTTAAAAATAAATTTGAAATAATAAAAAAATTTTAAAATAAAAAATTTTTTTAAAGGCAAATACAAATTCAGGAAATTTGTTCATTTAAGTTACTTAATTGACAAATTTTCAGGGCTAACGGTTCCCATGAGGCATCTCTTGAAAACCTCTCTCCAATTTTAGAGGATACACAGGTTCGAAATGAACATGACAGCCACAAGCTTCTTAGGAGTTGCCCCTTTGGGCCACATGAATTTCTTTTCAGGTGGGTGTGTGTCAGCCGAGGGCTGGCATCGTCTCATGGTCCCCAGCTATTCTACTCATTGGGTCTGTGCGTCAAGCTGACTACAGCGGATGCCATGCAGGGCCACTCTGCACCCCCCTTCGGGCGCAGCTGCCTCACCAAGGCCACACCCACCCCAGGGGATGGTCCTCATCTACAGCTGGTCCTGCATGGGAGAGGTGGGAGGAGATCCAGACCTCCTGCCTAAGGGAGGGGCAACTTGGAGGGACCCTCCCAGCGCCCGAGCTCTTCCCAACCTGTCCTTGCCAGGACTGCTCTGATTTCAGCCCCACCCTCACCCACACTGCTTTCTTTCTTCCCCACAGATGCGGATGCCAGGAGCTCCCCCCCATAATGTTCTCCAGCTTCCTGAAGGCTTGGCTGGTTGGGGGCCGCCCTTTTGCCAACACTCCCCTTTTCCTTAACTGGAAGGGACTTCTCTCCAGCACGTGCCTGGGTGGGCCCCGCTGCCCCAGCCCTCTCACAATGATAGGAAGTGTCTGAAGGCAGACGTGGAAAGGGCTACCCCAGCCCACACTGTACCCCGCCAGCACCTCCACTGCCCACGCCATGCCCCATCCATGATGTTTTCTCAGTGGAGCAAAACATGACCATTTCCTTCCTAAATTACTCAGTGAGAACCGACCATAAGTATATGCTTTAACCTCGTTTGTTAAAAACATGTAATCCTAAAACCTGTGGGTTTTGTTTCCTGCCCTTAAATGCACTGGGTCCACATGGGCAGAGGGGCCATCTACAGGTGGCGTGAATTCTTCACCCCGTCCTGGCTTCTCCACACCAGCTTGTTTCCATAGCCTTGTGTCTGCGCCATGTGGGAAACGTCCACTGACTGTTTGAGTTTAGAGTGTCTACCCTGGCCCCAATCTTGCACGGGAGTATACAACTTCCTTTGTCTCATCCTGCCGTATGGCCGATTCCTGACCCCATGGCCCTAGCCAAGGGCCCCGGGGAGCTGTGCTGGCCAGGCCTTGGCTCCCTCAGGCCTTCCTGAGAGAGGGTGGGCAGCACAGTCCAAGCTGAGCCCGAGCTACTCACCGGGGATTTGTCACGTTGTCCCTTTCCTGACATCCCTCCTAGAAACTGAGGAAATAGATCTTAGTGGACAACCTAGGGCTTCCTAGATATCACGCATTTGCCATTGTGTACCAAAAATATTTAATAAGAGAAGGAAAATTTAATCAATATTATATTTATGTAACTACTATATATATATATATACACACACACACATATTCCAAAAGAGGAAATTGTCATGTCCCTTGGAGGCCCCGTCCCATCTTCTTCAGTCATTGCAAGTATCCCTTTTTTCTATTTTTCTGGGTAAGTAAGTCTGTACTACTGCTGTTATTAAAACAAAAGGTTAAAGCTAAGACGCAGTGGGGGAATTTTGTGGGTTTTTTTTTTTCATGTAGAAAGCGATATGTAAATTAAGTTTTCATAGAGGCAGGAGAAGTGGAAAGAGAGAGGATAGGCTGGGAAGAATTAACTCATCTATTGATGGAGAAGCAACAGACCTTGACGCCCGCTTGGTGCCTTCCGCACTCTGGGACATCCTTGGGATACGGCGGAGTTGCTGGCTCAGGACACCCACTCTGGGTTAAGATCCGGGGTTTCTTCAGGAGCCTTTGCTCTCTGCAGTGTGTTAGTAACCTTGGATGTGGGATCAAAGTTAGACACCAGGCAGAAGGTGGAGTTGGAGGTCCTAGGAGGAGAACCTGAGCAGGTGGAGCAGGGGCTCCCTTTCCATGTGCCTACAGACGTTGACTCCATGGCTTTCAAGTCTGCAGCTGAGAAATTCCTTGAGTGGGACTTCACAAGCGAGTGCAAATAGCAAACAGATGGCTGCAAAGAATGCAATTAACAAGGAAAAAAATCCCAAATAATTCAACAAAACCACCTACATCCTCGCTCCTGTTAGTCTTCTAAACTCACTTCCCTTTAATTATCCTTTTTATATTTACAATTCTTATTGCAAGAGCAGTTTAAAAGAAAATCAGTGTGTGTGTGTGGGGGGGAGTGCTGGCAATTTCCACAGATTCCTTGAAAAATAAATAGTGTGACCAGATTGCTTTCAAATAACCTGCGCCAAAGAGTGTTTCTTTTTTATTTCATTTATTCCATATCCTTCTCTGCATCCTCTTCCTTACCACATTATTTCCAACTTCCACGTGTTTCCATCACAGGCTGTTGTGCTATGGCTGCTCCTGCAGTTTCAAAGGAGGGAGGCTGCTGTGACACTGCCCAGTAGATTTTCTTGGCAGAGGGGCTGGGCAGGGCCACAGAAGACTGCCCAGCTGGGCTCTGAGCTAGACACCTGGCAGGTTAGGAACTAGAGACCCAGGCTATGAGCCAAAGGTCATGGCGACCCATTGATACACGACATGGATTGGTGGGGGGGTGGGGGCTGGCAAAAGCTAATCCCCCTGTGTACAAAAGGAGTTTAGGTCTGACAGAGTGATAGATATGACAAAATGTTTCCCAAAACAGATTACACAATTTCCTTTTATGATAAGGTCTAAAGTTGTAGCAAGATATAAATGTATTTAAAGACCAGCGGTTGCAGAGGACACAGAGTATACAAGAGAACAGTCATCTATTGCCCACAACAGGGAGAGAAGGCATAGCACGGTGGTTAAACAAATGACGCTGTTTGCAAATTACATCATCTCCATGAGCATGAACAGTTTTGAGATGGGAAGGAGATAACGCATGAAAAATACCTGGGGTGGTGCTAGGCACATGGTGAATATGGAAGGTCCTACTTACTCGAGGATAATTGCTCCTCAAAAAGACGTTCGGTTTAATTCACTCCAAATTAGGAGCAAAACTTCATGGTAAATGATAAAAACCAGCTATCAACCAATAGACAAATTAAACTCAAACTGAGACTTCATGTTGAAATACAAAAAAAATTATAGAAATATATTTTGTTGAAAACCAGATGGTTTAGTCTGCTAGGCTGCCAAAAGCAATATACCAGAAATGGGTTGGCTTTTACAATGTGAATTTATCAGCTTACAAGTTTACCATTCCAAGGCTGAGAAAAATGTCCAAATCAAGTCATCAGGCAACGCTTTCTTCTCTGTCACACAGTAAAGCACAAGGCAGCATCTGCTGGTCTCTCCCTTTTCTTACAGGTTTCATTGCTTTCAGCTTCTGGCTTCCCTGGTTCTCTCTCTCTCTCCATACTCATCCCATTTATAAAGGACTGCAGTAAGAGGATTAAGACCCACCCTGGGCCATGCCCCAAGTGAAGTAGCCTCATCAAAAGGTCCTACCTTCTATAGGTTTACACCTAAAGGAATGGACTAGCTTTAAGAGGATAATTTCCTGGGTCTGTCCAGCTGCAAACTGTCACACTAGATTTAGATTATAATTGCTGGAGAATTCCTGTTCCACCCCCTCGATAGCTGGCCCCATCATGTGTGCAGAAAGCAGAGGTCAACAGCCCCAGTCGAGGCTGAAATGGAGGCGTACTCTTACTGGGGGCAGCAGGACGGGACCTCCCACCTTTTTCCAGTCCAAGGTCCCTTCCAGCAGCCACACTGACAAAGCGGGATGTGCATGTGCAGCCGCCTCATTTGTTACCCGCACGGCTCTGTCCCCCGGCCACCAGAAGCTCCCACAAAGTGTTTCCCTGTGACCTCAATCTTCGTCACAGATCTGTCCCAGATTCACTCTAGGACCTTAAGATGGAGCTCAGCAGACTGCATGTGACTCTGCTTCCAGTTGCTTACTGCTCCCTTTTCCTGTGATGGTTCTTATTTTGAGGTAGCCAGCACTGAGAAGGAGTGCCCTTAGCAGAGCAGCTGGGCTGAGGGGACCCCAGCTTCCATTTCATCTGGATAAAAGTGAGAAAAAGGAATCACTTACCAGTGGAAATGAAATAGAACAAAACACACTGCTAGAAATATTTGAATAATCTACATGTAGAGGAGACCAAATACTGGTTTAAAAACTAGGTTTTTCACAGAAATTCATACAGAGGTAACTAAAACTTGTGTTTTAAGGATAGACATCCTATTGAAAAGACAGTTAAAAATGAATGATAGAGCCCTTCAGCCACTTTAGAACATCCTATTGCTATAGTTTTAAAATCCCTCTGTCTGTCTCTTTTTGAATTTGGTAAGCTTGTGACTTAATCTATCACTCAAGGAAATTTTGAATTGAGCTAAAGCCTGTCCTTAACACAGGAATTGGGTTGTAGTACTTAAATATACCTTTTTTTCTGAATCTTCTTTGACCATTGTGTGCCAGTGATGTTTCAATGTTTTATGTAATGTATTTTGTGCCAGTGGCAATTTTAGCAGGAAGCAACAATACCTGCCACCTACCAAGCCTCCTTTTATTTCTGGTATAAATATGGGGCCATGGAGAAGGAAAATTGGTTCCCTCCTATTCTAGGATCAAAGACTAAGAAAATAGTGCAGAAATCTCCTGGGAGGAGTATTTGTCAAGTTTTCCTTTTATTTTCTGGTGCTGAAGAAATTTTCAGTTTCTTCCCTTCATAAAATAAGAAAAACACAATATGTGATAATGTTTCATATTTTATTTGTGACTTTGAGCATGGTTTTATATATGCTATTTCATTGGGTCCTCACAAATCTTTTGCAAAAAAAAAAAAAATTCAGAACCAGACTTCCTGTCCTCATTTTACAGATAAGAAAGTAGATCAGCTGGCCATAGTGGCTGCTGGTCCATAACTGATCAACCCAGAGAAGAACCTGTGTTCCCATGGTATTTTTGTTGTTGTTATGGTGTACTAAAAGAATAAAGGATTCAGACCCCAAATGGCTGCATTTGGACTCCGGTTCCATCGAGAAGTATAAGCAGGAAAGAAATGCAAGACTGTGAGAAAGCACCATCAGTGGCTCCCCAACACAATGCAGAAACACACAGGGGTCATATTAATAATGGATATATAAATACTTGCTGATGGAGAGCAATCAAGGTATGAATAAGATGACAAACATTTAAAAAGACAAATATGACTAAAGTTAATGAAAAGAAAAAAAGAATAAGACGTTGAGTATTGTACAGCTCAGGTTCCTAATGGAAAACATCTGGCCTCAGATGAGACCCACTTTTCTGGTCTCAGGTGTTCCCTGACTGCTGGTAGTGACATCAAGCATCTCAGAGTCAGGCCACTGCTGGCAAAAAAGGTAATTTTTTTTTAAAAGGCTGTGGTGATATGAGCTGGGGGGGGGGGCGGTGTGGGGGGTGCTATATGTTCCTTCATGAATAACCTGGGCAGTGTGTGTCAAACAATAAGAACTGCAGCCCTGCCTTGGGTAACCATGCCAACCACTCCAGGAAAGCCACTTCAGTGATACAGGCTCTACAGACTTTGAATATTCAGGGAGGATGCAAACTAAATATGTTAATTCAAGCTTACCTGAAATGTGGAAGATATGTGTGGGGGGGTATGTGTTAATTCAAGCTTACCTAGAGAGTATGTGTTAATTGAAAACCTATCTGATACTGAGATAAAACACTTCAAACTCTAAGAAACTAAAAAAAGTCCTTTTGCATATAAGCACCACCATTTGACTCCATACTCCTATATCCTCTGTATAAAAGAAACCCAAAAATCCTACTCAGGGCTCAGTTTTTATTAGAACAAGAGTCTGCCAAGTCCGGCTGGTCATAAATAAATTTTCCTTCCCAAAATTATTACTGAGTCCTGGCCTTCATTTCACGATCATTAAATCTCTCTGCTTCCACAACAGTGGTACCCCACACAAAAACGTCAAGGATAGCTGTTCCTTATACCCCCTTTCAGGAAACCTCGGACAATGCAGCACTAAATGTGCAGAGCTAGTAAGGAAGGTCGTTCACTATCGTAGAGGTCGAAGTCATAAGTCGCCCCCAGGCAAACCCACACAGCATGTTAATGTCCCACGTGTGAGGCCTTCCTTCTGGATCTTCACGGGCTGACGCGGTGGATGCACAGTCCACGCTCTCAAGTGGGAACAATGGCCGATAAGTTGCGTGGTCTTACCTGAACTTTATATTTGTTATATTCTTTAGAGTTAATCTCACAGGGAGGCAAGACATTTCCCCATTCCTGGTTTTCCTATTTCACACAAAAGGAAACCTGAGGACTGCACATTTGTCAGGACTGCTGCATGCTTTGGGCAGAAGGTAGTTTGGCTGCACACATTCTGTGAGTCGGCTGCTATAGCAGTTTGATGTAGTTGTGAATTCCAAAAATAGATACTGAATTATGTTTGTATTCTGGTCCGTGCCTGGGCTTGATTAAATTATGATTAGGGCTTTGATTGGGCTATATCAGTAGGGTGTTGAGTCCCCAGGTCCCCACCATTTGGTGGGTGGAGACTCACAGAGAAAAGACATGGCAAAGGGCAGAATTGGAGGGTTTTAATGTTGGAGTTTTGATGTTGGAGTTTGATGCTGAAGTTTTAAGCTGTAGCCCCAGGAAGTAAGCTCACAGAGGAAAGACAAACAAGCCATGGGAAAAGAGGAAACCTGAACCAAGAAAGAAGCAAGTCATGGGAAGAGAGATACCCTGAGCCCAGAGAGAAGCAAGACCTGGGAAGAGAGGAGCCCAGGGAGCCTGAACCCTGGCAGATGCCAGCAGCCATCTTGCTTCAACACATGGAAATAGACTTTAGTGAGGGAAGTAACTTGTGCTTTATGGCCTGATATCTGTAAGCTCCTACCCCAAATAAATACCCTTTATAAAAACCAACCAATTTCTGGTATTTTGCATCAGTATGGCTTTGGTTGACTAATACAGCTGTCCTCCAACTTCTGCATGTTTTTTTTTTTTTGCCTTCTGGTAGCCTGTGGTTGAGGTTGAAGATAGCAGTTTCTACAAACAAAGCCAACTCCTTAGGATACAAAACTGTCTATAAATTAAATGTGTATGGCTAAATCACATCTGGGGAAGCTCTGGTTGCTTCTAGAAAAGGACACAGAACATGTGACAGTTTGTAGTTATTTTATGAATCCCAAAAAGAAAAAGACTATGTTCTTGAACTAATCCTTTCCTGTAGGTGTGAGGTATTTTGATTGGACTATGTCAGAGAGGCGTGACTCAGGTCAGGTCTCCACCCTCTTAAAGGAGCCTTATATAAATAGAGATACAGAGAGACACACAGAGAAAGGGAGTGTCCATTTTGATCCTGCCATGTGAGAGAGAGGACTGCAAGAAATAGCAAAGCCCTGAAAGGCTGTGAGAGGTCCCAGATTAGGAGCCAGCGGAGCATGGAGGCATGGAAAGAGGTCCCTGAGGGGCTCAAGGCTGAGGAGACAAGCCCTCCCACATGCCTGATCGTCACAGCTGAACCCCAGGAGATGGTGAGCCTTGAGGGGAGGGCAAGGTCCTCAGCATAGATCACCCGCCATCTTGCTTCACCACATGGCAGGACCCAGGATCACCAGGAGCTGACTCTGGTGAGAAAGCATCTCTGATGGTGCCTTGATTTGGACATTTCACGGCCTTGAAATGGTAAGGTTTTACCCTAATAAATTTCGCATTATAAAAGCCAACCCATTTCTGGTACTTTGCATAGGCAGCCCTATGGCAAATTAAAGTAAGACTGGAGTCCCCCATGCTGGCCACCATCCTGTCAGGAAAAAAAGATAAGTTGGAAGGGGTGGAAGGGAATCAGGTCCCCTTGGGCTGATTTTCTGGCTGCCTAACCCCCATGCCTGTCAGCACCCTAGAATGGTTTCCTTCTTCTCACCTTGCTGACTCACAGCCATGTGTGACCCCCACCTTGGGGCACGACAATTCCCACTCACCTCAGCGACGGCTCGTTCACAGCCAGCACAGTCTGCCTTCTTCTCTGGTTACAAAGACAGATGAGGACTCCACCTCTTCTCCACACACGTGCACACATGCATATGCAAGGGCCCACGGACTCACGAGCTTAATTCACATGTGCACAAATATATAGGTGTCCACATACCAATGCACACACATGCACACATGTGCACATAAACACACATCCATGCACATGCACACATCGACACATGCACATACGCACACAAGGCACACATAAACACATGTGAACACATGTACACGAGCACACACAACACATGTTGATGCATGGGCACTGTGTGCCCATACACAT
The DNA here is from genome assembly GCF_030445035.2 of Dasypus novemcinctus. Lineage (NCBI taxonomy): Eukaryota > Metazoa > Chordata > Mammalia > Cingulata > Dasypodidae > Dasypus > Dasypus novemcinctus. The sequence goes on along the minus strand of NC_080677.1, from coordinate 158,973,323 downwards.
GCCTCACTACACATTCACAAACACAAATGCATAGCCATACATGCACAATCATACACATGTGCACATAGTGGCACATACATACCCACATATGCACACCCCACACACATATGTATGTGTGCACATACAATTACACATGCTTGCATGCATACATGCATGCTCATCCACAGGCCCACACATCCACATCCCCGCATGCACACATGTGCAGACATATATACTTATGCACACATATACATGTGCACATACATTTACTCACAGTGCACGTGCACACACATTTGAACACGTGTACTCATGCACATGTGTGCACGTACATTCACATGTGCCCACATACAAACGTTCTCACACACATGCACATACACATACATATATACCTGCACATGTGCACACACATGATCTCATACACACTCACAGTGCTGAGCCACTGTACAGCATGTACTGTCCTGGTCATGCTTATTTAATTTTCATCTCTCCATTTCAAACTTTCTCTGTATTCCCTCCCGACATCTTCCGCTGCCTTTCTCTGAAAATAAACCCTTGACCTTTGCAGAGATGGCTGTCCCTGTGTCTTCGTGCCGCCCTGCTTTCCTCCTCTTCCTGTCTGTGCTGCAAGCATTTATTTACTCACCAAACTGAACCACCACCATGTGGAAGGCACCGAGCTTACAAAAATGAATCAATGATTGTCTCTGTCTTCACAGAGACACAGAAACAAGAGTCCTAATTCAGTGGGCTCAGAGCTGTGCAGAGATACACCTTTGGGGGGCAAAAGAAGGTTTATGTGCTGCAATGTTGTTCTGAGAACACTTCTGGGAAACCAGGAGCATGGGGAGCACACAGTTAAACATGAGCGCATTTAACACCTGCTACATATCTTGGGCATATGGTCTCCAACAGCTTTCTCCATTGGGTCCTTCGCTTTGCGTTGAGCTCCACTGGCCTATAAACGCCTCCTCTATGTTTCACTGTCTCTCCTTTTCTTTATTGTCAGACTTCTCAAAAGAGTCTCCCTCTACTAGTTTTCCTTCTCTACCACCCATCAATTCTAACATGGGCATCTTCCCAGCTCTTATCACTCCCAAGCCCGCCATCAAAACTGAGGAATTCCATATTCCAGGCTCCCTGGGAGTCCTGCTCTCCACTAACCCATCCAATTATTTTTAACCATTGTTGATGGCTGCATCTTTTGATGCTCTGCCCAGGCCCCAGCAGTGTGGGACAATGCAGGATTTGGAGCCAGCGGATCTCCCAGGTCCTGAGAAACCCAGACCCCAGTTTCCATGTGCATAATATGGGGATAATAGTATTTACCTCTCTGAGATGTCATAAGCATTAAACATATGAGAAAAGAATTACCCAAGAGCTATATATTACTAATAAGCAATAAGCATTCTGTCGCAGCTTTCCTTGAATAACGTGCTTTGCAGAGAATTTCAGATTCAGTGATAAGCAAATAGGGAAGATATTTTGGGATATCTACAAAGCTTTCTTCCTTTCTATGCAAAAGCCACCTGTCATTAAAAGGCAGTCAGGGAAGCAGACTTGGCCCAATGGATAGGGCATCCGCCTACCACATGGGAGGTCCGCGGTTCAAACCCCGGGCCTCCTTGACCCGTGTGGAGCTGGCCCATGCGCAGTGCTGATGCACACAGGGGTGTGCCCCGCATAGGGGAACCCCACGCGCAAGGAGTGCACCCCATAAGGAGAGACGCCCAGTGCGAAAGAAAGTGCAGCCTGCCCAGGAATGGCGCCGCGCTCATGGAGAGCTGACACAGTAAGATGACGCAACAAAAAGAAACACAGATTCCCAGTGCTGCTGATAAGGATAGAAGCAGTCACAGAAGAACACACAACGAATGGACACAGAGAGCAGACAAATGGGGAGAGGGGAGAAGAGAAGAGAAATAAATAAATAAATCTTAAAAAAAAAAAAGGCAATCAACCAATCTGGCAAGTCAAAATCTTCAATAGCTCATCTAAATATCTGTCCATGACATAGTATCTGACAAACCAAAAAATTCCATTGGAATATATTATTTTAAGCACCTTCTATTATAAGTCAAGTCTGCTACACATATCATACTCTATAAAGCATACCTGCATGTAGATTGTTTCTCACAATCTGGACCCACTTATGAACAGAAGTACCTTGGGTTAGTTACTTAACCTCTCACAGCCCTAGTTTACAAATCTGTAAAATGGAGATGCTCATTTCTTCCTAATAGGGCACTCCTTCTCAGAAGGAGTAAATGAAATGATGTGTGCTCAGCAGGCATATGGCACGCTCTAAGTGATCAATATATTTGTTTTCTTTTACTGAAATGATCACTGAAATGAGAATGAAACATACCCCAAAGGGCACAATCAAACAAGAAGGACAGATTTTATATATATATGGGCTCCCACCCTTTTTTAAAAGAAGATGGGGACTTTACAGCACACAGATGCACATTTAAGCATCAACTTCTTTTGGTCACCACAAGAAAATGAAAGTCCACTTTCAACTCAGTAGAATGGCTGTTATTTTGAAAATGGATAGACAAGTGCTGGTGAGGACGTAGGGACACCATTCCAGTGTTGGTGAGTTTGTGGCATGGTGCAGCTGCTGTGGAGAACAGATCTGTGCTTCCTCAGAAAGTCGAATATGGAATTCCCATCGGACCTGGCAATCCCACTTCTAGGTATATACCCCAAAGACTTGAAAGCAGGGACTTGGACAGTTTGTACCTCTATGCTCATCCCAGCATTATTCACAGTGGCCAAAACGTGGAAGCAACCAAGTGCCCATCGATGAGTGAGGTAACAAGCATGCTACCATCGTTGGGCAGGCCCAGCACGTTGAGATGAGGCCTCGTCTCCTGCTGGGTGAGTGCTTGGCGCGGGTAGATTGTCGCCCCCCTGCTACTCTTGCCCGTAACGGCTGCCTCCTCTATCTCCACCCAGCATCCGGTCTCCATAGGGGCCGCCCTAGGGTAATCGGCCTGCCTCTCCCGCGCCTCACCAGAACCCAACCCACAACTGCCCCTTATCTTCTGCCCCAGCCCCCATATACCCCCCGCCAGAATGATAACCTCGCCTCTGCCCCTTTACCTAGCAACAGCCTCCAACAACCAATCGGAGGTCGCCTTCAGCTTAAGCCAATCCGCACCCCACACGTCGCCCCTTACCCTCGTACCTCACCCCCAACCGTCCCCCAGCCAATTAGCGGCCTCCCCTCACATACCTTGCCTTATTTGGCTTAGCCTTGCTACCGCCAGCGCCCTAGCCTATATAAACGCTTGTCTTCCTCAATGAAGCAGACGCGTTGCCACCACTCTCCGTCTCCGCAGCATTCTTCGCGCCGCTGTGCGTCCGCCCTTGACTCCGCCCGCTGTCCGCCGTGCGCCCTCAGATGAGTGAACGGATAGATAAAATGTGGTATACACAAGCAATATACAAAATAAAAAATAACATGTTCTGATGTTATGGTACATGCTACAACATGGATCAACCTCGAAGATGTAATGTAGAGTGAAATAAGCCAGACACCAAAGGACAAATACTGTATGATTTCACTTAGATGAAATAACTAGAATGTGTAAATTTATAGAGACAGAAAGTAGATTACAGGTTCCTGGGGCGTGGGAATGGGGACTGATGCTCAATCGGGGCAGAGCTTTTGTTTGGGGCAATAGAAAGGTTTTGGTAACGGATGACGGTAACAGTAGCACAACATTGCAAATGTAATTCATACCCCTGAATCGTGCATTTGAAAGGAGATAAAATGGAATCTTTTATGTTGTATACATGTGACCCCAATAAAAATGTTTTAAAATTTTTTTAAAAAGGAGAGACTTAAGAGTGCTCCTTGCTCTCCCATCCCACCCAACCATCCAGTGTGGCCTCTGCCTTGCGCCACCAGTGGGGAGAGCCACCCCCAGTAACGGGCTCAAAATATTTGCTCTAATTTGCCCTGCCTGGAAGAGAGTTCTACCTGTGTCTTTAAGGATTACAGACCCAATGCTCTATGGTATAAAAACCCCATACTCAGCAGACCTGGGGGGAAAATAAGTTGTTGGATCTGAAAACATTTTTTAACTTACCTGCAAAGGTATATTTTGTTCTTTGCCCTTTTTTCTATTCAGTTTGCTGGTTTTTCAGGTTTTCCAAGCTATCTTGTGCAGAATCGAGGGCCCCCATTACGCTAATTGCAATGTAAATATTTTAACAAACTCTGTGGGATTACTTTACCTCCGCTTTAGATAAATGTATAATTTAACACTGCCAAGACAACTTGCCTCATCCCATCACTCGGTGCCTCTCAGACATGAGTTAATTGCACGACAAAGAATTTTGCTGTTTTAAAATCAGAAACTAGATCGTAGTACAAAAGGAAGGTTGTGCATCTCTTCCAGCCCAATGAACTCTCTAGAAAAATGTTTACTGGGATTTGTATTGTTGAATCAAAGGGATGACAATTCTTTCACTGTTGTACAAGTCCTGGACTCTTGGCCTGTTCATTAACTATTGTAATCATAACGAAGGCTAATTATATCGCTAATGAGAAGTCCACCCCGGACCATGTTTGCCTAAAAACTCTATTTCATGCTCATTAAGTGGCGCTTATGTCTCTCCTCTGTGCCCTCTCCATGGAGTTGAAGTTGGCTGGCCTCAGAGCGGGCTGGGCAAAAATTATTTTCTCTGTTGATTTTTCCTTCTCCTTTTCTCTCCCTCCCCCTCTCGTCAGCACCCCAAAAGTGCAGTATGTATTTACAAAAGTGCCTGTCAAAGAAGAATGGGTTAGCAATAATGAACTAACAAGCAGACCAGGGAAAATGTGCTGGCTCCCTGAGAATGCTCTGCTTCTATTTGTTCTGTGGTCTACCTGTAATTGCCCATTTGATTCCTCCCGTGACAACAGATGGATCCTCGCTGACATCCGGGCGCCAGCAGGCCTTCAGTTTTGATGAGATCAGTCCATGGAAATGCGAGGCAGCTGCTGGGCGAGCGCTCCCGCCGGGGCGAGCCGCTCTCTTGGGCAACAGGCCCCAGGTGCTGGCGCTGGAAGGGAGCAGGCCAGTTGCTTGTGGGAGTCTTTTCATTTTGGTCGATGTAATCATCTACCCTGGGAAGACAGGATTCATTTACACAAGCCAAGATCAGCCATCCCTCAGGAAAGAATACAGTTGGCAATGGGGTGGACATCACCATCCCGGGGTCCACAGGACGGAGGAATAAAACATGGATTAGAGTGGGCTTCCTGGTATTCTACTATGGAACTATTGTGACTAGCAATGGAAGAAACTGTAGCATTGAGGTGGAGAAAGTGGCCACGGGAGTAGCTGGGGGCAGGGAGAGGGAAGAAGAGATGGGCTGTGGGGGCATTTTCGGGACTTGGAGTTGTCCTGAATGATATTGCAGGGACAGATGCTGGACATTATCTATCCTGCCATAGCCCACTACTGTACTGGGGGACAGTGTGAACTACAGGGTAAACTATCATCCATGTGGTGCAGCAGTGCCCCAAATGTGTTCACCAAGTGCGATGAGTGCGCCGCAATGATGGGGGAGGTTGTTGGTGTGGGAGGAGTAGGGTGGGGGGGTGGAGGGTATACGGGAACCTCTTATTTTTTTTAATGTGACTTTTTTTGTAATGTATGTATCTTCAAAAAATTTACAAAAATGATGGGGGTGGGGGGTGGGGAGTGGGTTATATGGGAACCTCTTATGTTTTTCATGTTTTTTTAATGTAACGTTCTGTGTGATCTATTAACTTTAATTTTTTTAAAATGTGTTTTAAAAAAAAGAATACAGTTGGCATAAACGAGTCACTTCTCAGAAGCCAGAGGCATTTTTATGGAGAGTTCTGCAGAAAATTTAATAATGGATCATAAAAATAGGAAACATTCTGTTTTTAAGTGGAATTGCTGGAAGGGGGTGGGGGATCCTCTATCAGACTTGATTCTGGCCCCCTCTGTGTGAAAGAATCACAGCCGTTTTAGTATTGACACATTCGTGAAAGGAAAATTATAGCTAAAAAACAGTTAGCGTTCATTGAGCCCACCAAGTCCAGGCCCTGGCACGGGCACTTGCTTAGCCCTTCACGCTGCTGAACCTGAGGGTCCTCACCCCTAGGAAAGGGGTAATAGCCTCCACCTTGTGGTGCAAACGAGAAAAATCAAGGTTCAGAGAAATCAAGAGAATTGTGTGGCGCTCAGCTAGTAAGGCAATGAGTCTCTCCGGCGACAAGTACAGCTCCGGCCTTCTTGATGGAAATGGCTGGAGTAACTGGAGCACGAGGGAAGGGGTTTCTCAGTAAGAGCCCTGACCTCCTCCTGTGGGAGGATGATGAAAATGATGATGCCAGCAATAAAGACGATCATGTGTGTTAGGTCTGCATTGCATGCCACGGAATGAGCTATGCCTTTAAGATTATTATTTTATTTAATTCTCAAAAAAGTTCTGTGAGGTAGATAATATTCTTATCCTCTGCTGTTTATTAGACGAATACATCGAGGCCCAGAAACCTTAAGGAATGCACTCGTCATATCATAGTAAGCAGTGAAGATGAGGGGACACTGACAACAAGTTAAATGTGTGTCATGACTCCTATTTTCCACTCTCCTGTCTGTCTAAAATAAGAAGTGAACTTCATAGGAGAAAAACAAACCAAAGGAGTCTAAATAAACTGTTGACTCATGATGTTAGACAAGGGATTCAATTGCTGCAGCATGTTGGGTCTCATTGGGGGGGGGCAAGTCAGAAGCAGCTTTGTCCATCTGCAGCACTTTTCCAACTCAAAGGCATTTCCCCTCTATTTCACTCTTTTTCTTCCTTACTCCCTGCTGTTCTTATACCTTCTAACTTCCTGAATATTTGCTTGCCCGTTTTTGCTTGAATATGTTCCAGATATCACATAGGTTTTCTTCGACATCGCACTGTCAAGCAGAGCTACAGACTCAGGGGCATTTCAGCTGGAGAATCCCTCACCTCCCAGCACCCGATTGTACAAAGTGGGTGAATGTCTTTTGTTCTGTAAATATGAAAGTCAGGCAGAAGCTTTACCCAATCCCTAGGAACTGAGCAGAAAGAGGAACTTTACCCTGTTTCCATGTCATTTCCTTCTACCTTGCTTCTCCCTCCATCTCTGCCACACCCAGGAGCATCCTAACCACAGCTTTATTGGCTGTGTCGTGATTTTGCCTGGACAGTGTCATGCTGCACAATACTCTAAATTAAGAATAAGCCCAGGGTTACTGCTGGATCAGAGCAGGACCCAGGAGCTGGTTGACGCTCCTTTTCCCTTCTCGACCAACTCTGGGAAAGAAAGGACTTCCCCTTCAGGACTGTTCCCAAATGACTTGAAAGGTCTTCAGCCTAAAGGACAGTCGCTCCCAGTTTCCACCAGTGGACATGACACCGTGCCCTTCATCTGTCCTCTCCCAATGTCATGTCCATAAACACGAATGAAAATTGGTGAAAATAAACATCGAGGGAGACTTGGGTCCATGGAGCTCAAGAAGCAAGTATTAGGAAATGCAGTCTAGGAAATGCAGTGGATCCTGAGGTTAATTGTTTTGTTACAAGCTCAGAAATGCCATGAAGGAGGTTCCGTTCTTATCCCCTTCTTCCTGTGCCTCTTCCATTTCTTACAATTCTTGCAAAATTTCAAACTACTGATCACATGGGACAGTTCTGGACAGGAAGGAAACTCTGCCCCTAAGGCTGCACCTCCACTAGGAGGAGAGAGGAGGGACCCCCGGAGATCAGGGATTTCACCCTGGCCCATGGGGGAACCCTCTTCTAATCTGTCAACAAAAAATATTAGACAGGATAGTATTTATGGATGCTGAGTTGAACTGTTTACGACTCATCATGAGGACAATATCCAAACCATACATGGAAAGGAGTCCAACAAGGGGGTGGAAAGAGGGTGCCAATAGAGGGTGGATATGGAAGCAAGGGAGGACACTGGCTAACCTAAAGTTTCCATTTCATACAGCGGTTTCTTACAAAACGGAGAGCAGCGCTATGTTGAGGAGTGTGGTATATCTAATCTAAAAAGTTATCTGCCCTGGTCAGAAACTCATTTATTACCAGGTATTGCTATCTGCAGTTCTGCAGGGTGCATTCCATTGTTCCATTTTCTTGGAAAGCTACTGTAGCTCAATTATTTTTGTCCTCTGGAAAATTCTTTCTCAGGAAGAGGCCCCTCCCAGCAAGCCTAGTGTAGGGGGCCCTTGTATTTTATTTAGCAGGTCAAAGGAGCATCCAGGCTACATGTGCTCCCGACACTGCCATAAGCAGGGCCCAAATCCCACCTTCTCAGGACACCCTGACCTCCGCACCCTACTTACAATTGCAGCTCCCTACCCCCAAACTCTCTATTTCCCTTCTCTGCTCTATTTCTTTTCAGGTTTATCTGAAATTCAATGCCTTTCATTTATTCAATTATTGAGTGTCCAGAACTAGAACACAATCTCCCTGGGCAGGAATTTTGACTATGCCTCGTGTCATCCTGTCCCCTACATTTACAATAATACCCATATTTCTTGAATGAATGAAATGAGAAATGACTTAGTTTCTTCATTTTCTTTCTGTGTACTATTCCTTTATGACTAGGATTACATACCATTGTTATGAGGATCTCTAACTATCTCTGTTCCTTTTAGAAACCCCAGTTCTGTAATGGGTGGTCCATGAGCCTAAGCCTAACAGTGAGGACTGTGGTAATTCATATCAGTTTGTGTGGCCACCAGGGTACCTACCCCACCAGGTTCCCAGGAACCTACAATCTACCCTGAAATTAATCAGGCAGAGAGAGGGTATCCTGGTGAGGACATGGGCACAAAGAAAGAAGGCCAGGGCTCTACCTTTGGCTGCTTGGGCTCGATATGTGACCTCAGGCAAGTGGATTAATCACAAAAGTCCTAGTCCTAAAATGGGGGATTGGACTGAAGGATCCTCAAGTTTCCTTTTTCCCAGCCACCATCCTCTACCTTCTAACCCACAATATTTCACAAGGAAAATGCACAATTATAAACGCAGGCTGCAAGTGCTGTCACAGTGCAGAGAGGACTTAAAAAACAAACAAATAAACAAGATCTCACAAAACACGTTGCAAATTTCAAGGATGCCAAGTACTTTATTTTCTAAAAGAGGCTTTACACCCTGCTTGCTGTCCTCATTCTTGTCCTCTCCCACATGCCTACAAGTCTGGATTATAAAATGCTTTTATTGGCTATATTCATTCAACTTTCTTGCAAAATGCACCTTTTAGAAAGAAGCTGTTTTAAAACTGTAGTTTTATTTCTAATTCAGAATCCAAACCAAACATTTTAATTCTATTAATGATTTTTTTTAAGATTTATTTTTATTTATTTCTCTCCCCTTCTCCCCCATCCCCCCACTGTCTGCTCTCCGTGTCCATTCGCTGTGTGTTCTTCTGTGTCTGCTTGCATTCAGGTGGCATTGGGAATGTGTGTCTCTTTTTGTTGTGTCATCTTGCTGCATCAGCTCCCTGTGTGTGCGGTGCCACTCCTGGGTGGGCTGGGCTTTTCTCGTGCAGGGCGCAATCTTTGCGTGTGGGGCACGCCTGCACGGCACGGCAGTCCTTGCCTGTGGGAGCACTGCACGTGGGCCAGCTCACCACACAGGCCAGGAGGCTCTAGGTACTGAACCCTGGACCTCCTATATGGTAGGCAGATGCTCTGTAAGTTGAGCCACATCCACTTCCCTGTTAATCATTATTTGAAATGATATTTTTCCAATTCATGAGATTCTATATCTGATATAAATGAGTTTAGGTCAAGGTAAGAAGTGAATAAACATCCCCTACACACACAAATTGCCATTTTCTTCTCTTCTAGTCATTCTATTACTGCCTGAAACAAAAGGAAAAAGTACAATAGGAAGAAAGAAAAAAAAGCATACCCAACAGGAGCCATTGGAAACAGCTTGCATGCACTCTATAGAAGGGCAGCATTCAACTGAATTAGAGTGACGTTCAGCTTCTACCTCCCACCTAACAACAGAGCACAAAGCAATGGCACGGGTTCGACATTCACAGCAAAAAAATCATGTAAATCAAAACAAAGAGACCTTTAAAAGCGCCTATTTCACAAACAACTTCTATGGAGGTCAAGTCTTGGAAGCCTTCTGTCTAAACAGATCCAATTGTAATGTCAGCTTTAATGTGTTCTGACCAGCAATATGATTTGTAAATGTTCTCAGAGCTGGGCAACAATGAAAGGAGCAACTAGCCCGAAACACCCAAAACCATGATCCAGGAAACACACTGTCAGCTCAAGGATGGTGGTGAGCAACCTCAGGTTGAAGTCGTTTCTGAACATGGTCCCACAATGCCATTGTCAGCTCTTCTGCAGATACTTGCTGTGCAGAACTGCTGAGCCCCTAAGTGCTACCACGGGAACCTAATGCCCAACCTGCTTCCCTCTGGAGCGGACTTGTTTGGGTTTTCTCATCCAACCATCCAGGAGCTGTCCAAGAGCTCAAAAATGTGCCATTTACCAGTGGGCGAAGTTTCGCCTGCGCAGACCTGGAATTGGGCACCTCTCCCAAGGATTGCCAGAGAACGATCTGGCTGGGAGATTTGAGGCCTCTCAGAGGCCCACCCATGATGAAGAGCAGAATGACCCCGCTCTGCCAGCATCCTTGGACCTCCTGGAGCTTCACTTTGCAGTTGCTGTGACTTCTGACCAGCCGGTCTTCCTGCCACATGACCCCTTGGTAGATACTCACCTGCAGCCCTTGAAGTCTCCATCGCAGCCCAGCCCTGGCTGAGCAAGAAGGGATCAGATACCACATTTTTCATCATGATGGATTTTTTTAAACTTCAACTGAAGCCTAAAAAATACGGAAGAAGGCAGCAATTCAGGAGTGAAGAAGATATTAATGCATTTTATTATGGAGGTTTCCATGGTGACAGCTTTCCTGGGAAAAACTTCAGCTGCTTTATTTTTAGTAATAAATTTCTCTTGACCAAGCAAACAAGCAAAACTTTCCTAACCAGTTAAGAATCCTGAAAAAAGTTAGATGGTTTAGTTAAAGTGAAAGCATGTGTTAGTTTCAACTCTGAGTGATGTGTATACTGGTAATTTTCCATCTAATCGTGGAGTATCAACTCACACAGGAGAAGATGATTCTGCAAACATTTTACTGACACATGAAAAAGATGGGTTTCAAATTCTCAAGGGTAGACCAGGTCTACCACATATAGGCACTCAGTCAATATTTATTAAGTTATAAATAAAGAATATGTGGATGGATTTTCTAAAAAATATCTATGGCACCATCATACCAATTATGGCAAATGCTCTTCCCTATGAAAGAAACAAATAGGTGCATCACGACTGAGATGATAATGATTCAGTGAGCAGAGAGGAGAGTAGGTACTTAGCGTGGCTAGAGGAGAGAGAGCAAGGATCCAGGAGACACTTACCATGGCAAAGTCTAAGGCAGCTCTATCATTCATTGGAAAGCTAGTAATCAGGGCTTAGAAGATTTGGAGCAGCAGGATTTTCTCGAGCCCTCTGTAAAAATCAATTCTAACTTGTGGGTTTACAGAGGTGGTAGTTTTTAGAATTTATCATCTGAAAGAGGCAAATAATCTACTAAGGCTATGGCCATTGAGAAGTCACTATTGATTCCACGCTTCAGGTTCCTTATTAGTAAGCAGAGCTACCTACTAGGTCCTTCCATTAGAGACGCCTATTGTTAGAGACACCTACATGTTCTTCATGTCTTTTGTTGGTTTTTAAAAATTTTACATATTCTTAATTTTTATTTATTATTTTTATTTTTACAAACACGTCTACCTTCCCCTTTACTCACATTCCTTGGAACACTTTGCTATTTCTAGTCATTTTTGTAAGTGATCTTTGTTCTTATGTGCCTTGCTCATTTCACTAAGCATAATGTCTTCAAGGTTCTTCCATATTGCAGCATGTCTCATGATTTCAATCTTTCTTAAAGGCAAATAATATTCCATTTCATTTCCCCCATTTTGTCTATCCATTCATTTGTTGATGGACACTTGGTTTATTTTCAGCTCTGGGCTATTATGAATAATGCTGCTATAAATATTGATGTGCAAGTACGTTTGTGGCTCTGTTTTCAATTTCTTTGGGTATATACCTAAGGGTGAGATTGTCAGGTCATACTGTAATTCTATATTTACGTTTTTGAGAAATCACCATATTGCTTTCCACAGTGGCTGCACCATTCTACATTCCCACCAACAATGCATTTGAGTTCCAATTTCTCCACATCCTTACCAACATTTGTTATTTTCTGTTTCTTTTTTCCATAATTGACATCCTTGTGGTGTGAAGAAGTATCTGTGATTTTGATTTTTCATTCCCCTAATGGCTAAAACTAAAGATGGTGAGCATCTCTTTCATGTCTTTATTGGCCATTTATATATCTTTTTTTTTTTTTTAATGTCTTTCAAGTCCTTTGCCCATTTTTTCAATTGGGTGGTTTGTTTTTTTTGTTCTTGCATTGTAAAAGTTATTTATATATTCTAGATATGAAGCCCTTACCTGTTATATACTTTGCAACTATTTTCCCTCATTCTGTAGATTGTCTTTTAATTTTCTTGATAATTTCCTTCAGTGCACAAATGTTTTTAATTTTGATGAAGTTAAATTGATCTACTATTTGTTTTATTGGGAATGGCTTTGGTGTCATACCTAAGAATCCACTGCCAAATCCCAGGTCATTAAGACTTGCCCAGAAAGCTTTTTTATTTAGGTCCTTGATCCATTTTCAGTTGACTTTTGTTTATGGCATGAAGTTGGGATCCTAACTTCATTCTTCTGACTGTGGATAGCTGGTTTTACCAACACCATCTGTTGTAGAGACTATTTCCTTCCCCACTGAATGTACTTAAGACTTCAGTAAAAAAATTACTTGGCCATAGATACAGGGGTCTATTCCTGGATTTTCCAATTCTATTACACTGATCTATTTGTCTAGCTTTATACCAGTAGCACAGTTTTGATTACTGTAGCTTTGTAGTAAATTTGAAATTGGGAAATGTCAGTCTTCCAACCCTGTTCCTCTTTTTCAAGATTGTTTTGGCCATTCCAGGACTTTGCAGGATGAATTTGAGGATTGGTTTTTCCATACTTTGTCTTCTTGTTGGAGAGAGTTGTCACCCAAGTGCACTATAAAAGAAAGGAGTCTCCTTGCGAAGGGCTTCAGTAGGACATTTATTGATTTGACTTAGTGTGAAGTTGAGTGAGCAAGGCAAGGGAAATAAACTCAGGAAAAAGCTGAAATTATCTAGGATGGTGAAGGACTGAATTAAGACAATATCTGTAGGATAAGGAGTAAGGATACATTTGGGGACGAATTAAATTGGGCAGCAGCTTTGTGCCATTATCGGAGGGTGGAGTTTCTGAGCACCATCTCTGAATTCCCAGATCAGCTTTTAAGGTGGGGTCTGCTTCCGACAGGTCCATCCACATCTCTGCTTTCTCTGAGCCTCTTTTTCTGGGACAGATGGCTGGGTTAAACCTGGAAGAGTGGCAAGAGCCTGGGCTTGGTCTTTGATTCAGTTTTAACAATGTTATGAATTGAGTTGCGTCCCCTAAAAAGATGTGTTGAGTTTCTAATGCCCAGTATCTCAAAATGACCTCATTTGGAAATAGGGTGGTTTCAGATGGAATTAAGCAAGAGAAAATGAGAACATACTGGAGCAGGGTGGGTCCTTAATCAAATATGGCTGGTTTTCTTATAAGAAGGAGAGGCATGGACATGGACAGACAGACAGAGGGGAGAATGCTACGTGACACCGGAAGCACAGAACACAGTGGGCTGCCCACCAGCCCCTCCAGGAGCCAGGAGAAAGGCATGAAGCACAGAGTCTTCCTGCAGACTTCAGAGAAAGCACGGCCCTGCAAACACCTTGATTTTGGACTTCTAGACTCCAGAACCATGGGACAATAAAGGAGTATTGCTTTAAGCCCCCCAGGTTGTGGCCTTTGTTACAGCAGCTGGAGGGAACTAAGACCAACTATAGTATGGACGACAGTCTACTTTGAGCCTTAGGTGCCTGAGACTCATTTCCAATTTGTTAGAAAGGGATGTAGGGTGTGTATGGGGCTGAGTTCCCTAACTGCTGACAAAGGATGTGCTTCCCCTGGCAAGATGGAAGAAAATACAGGAAAAAAATAAGAACTGAAAAAAATGCTTAGGGAAGGCAGAGAATGAAACCAGAGTAAAGAGCTTGTAAGCAGAACAAAGTGACACAGAAGACAAAGGAAAAGCAAACGCTTCCCTTTTTATATTTACAAAACTGTTAAGAACCTATTGTAAAAGAGAATTTAAACGTTCTAAAAATGCTGCATCATATGCATAATAATCATTTACACCTCAGACTCAGTATGTAAAACTCAGAATTCATTGCTTCCACCTAAAACCCACACGTCCATTCTATATTTCTGTTTTGGGGTCTGGGACCACTGCTCCCCAGCTGGTTTGTGTAAACAGAGAAGAATTAGGTCTACAGCGCCCTTAAGGAAGGGCTTAGCACTGGGTCCTATCACCACCCCACACTAGCCTTCCTGTCAATTTTACAGGAGGACCCAGGGAGAGGCAGAGGAGAAGCCTCCATTTCCCCCTCCTCTGGCAAAACGTCTCCTCCTCCGCACTCGGTTCCTCCCCCACAGCCTTGTCCTCAGCTCTCGGCTCCACATGGCAAAGCAAAGCCCTCGACTGGCTGAAACCAGTTTTCTTAGAAACACCCCTGCAACCATTTGTTCTTACTCAAGCAAGCTCCTTGCGAAAGGGGGTGGTGGAAGTGTGCGTATCAAAGTCTTCCTGAATAGAAAGACACCTCTTGCAGGGGCAGGGGGCAGGGGGAGAATACTGCCAACAAAAGTAAGTTCTCCTCTGATGTCGGTGCCTCCAAACCAGGAATCTCAGCCATTCTCAACTCCTTCCTCTCTCCTCCACATTCAGGTACCAATTCTGGCCATCAGAGCCCCTGGTTAGCCCTCGGTGCCGGCCCTTCCCTCTGTTTCCACTATCATCGTCTTAGTTGAGACGCTTGCTTCCTGTTGAATCTTGCAATCCTTCCTAATCAGACTCCTTTAGAATCTTCTTCCACGTTGCTCTTCGAACTGTTTTTCTGTGAACAAGAAAAAATTTGCGGTGTTCACTGCTTCCCACGATCAAATAAAACCTAAACTCGTGGGCCCTGCCTGGAGGGCCTTCCAGTCAAGCTCACCCATTTTGCAGCTTCATCTCCCAGAACTAACGCCCACGCCTCCAGCCACGATCAAGACCTGAGTTTTTTCCCCAAGTCTTTGCATCTCTGTCTGATACCCACCTTTCTCTGTCCACCTAGTGAGCTCCTATTCATCCCATGTCTCAACCCTCGCACCTCCTCTGGGAAGCCTTCCCAGACTGTCACCCTCTTTTCCTCAACTCAGCTCCTCAGCCCAGACCCACGGAGAGTTATCTACACACTCCTTTGCGCTCCCAGAGCCTCCTGCCCACCCCACTATTGTAGCACTGCTCATACTGAATACAGTGTACTATTACTCACTAAACTGGTATTTTTCTTACAAATTTCCATGCACTTTTTATCAGTTAAAGATATGAATGCTATTTGACCTTTTGCACCTATTTTCTCCAGAGCAATGTTTCCCTTTTCAAACTGCTTTTTTTTTTTTTATTATTTTGGTCGCTATTTCAAGGGGCAGACCAAAATTTTGAGTTAAATTCTGATTCTTTTCTGAGTGATTGCTTTTAAACACAGAATATTCTCCTGTCCAGAGATTCGATATCCATTTTAATTTTTGTCTAGACTTTAGGTTTGATTTTCTGCATTTACTCTTTAACCTTTTGGTATTTAATCTGAGTATGATATGACACAAGAATCGAGTTATATATTTGCCTAATAGATAACAAATAGCCCTGAAATCACCGGAACAAACTTTCTCCCCAGTACTGTTTTCACGGCTTATCATATGGCTTTATTGGGACTCGGGGTCTGTTCGGTGTTTTCCGTGATTCTTGTCACTTCGCGCAGGAATGACAGGCCCCCGTGGCCTCTGAACAGAACCGAGGCGCACGTGGCCCGGGGCCCTCATCTTCGAGGGCAAGGAAGGCACAGCTGCGTTCCCACCGCGACGCTGACAGGGCGTCTGGTCAGTCGGTCCTCGGGCCGGGCCCACCCCGGGCGCCCTGCTTGTCAGGAGCCCCAGGGATGCGGCGGTCACCAGCGGGGTACGCCCGCCTCGACTGGGCCTGAGCCCCGACTTCCTCGGCGGCGCCTGAGTGCACCGGCCCTGGGGTGCGCACTTCCTTGGTCGCCTTCCCCGTGGGTCTGAGGCTTACAGGTCGGTTCTCCCGTCGGGGCCGAGGCCCGCCCGGCCTGCGGCAGCTCCTGGGGCGGCCTCCACGCAGCGCAGGGGGCGAGTTTGCTCCGGGTGGGGGGGGGGGGGTGCGCGCACAGCGGGGCAGCACCTCCCCTCCCGGCCCCGCGCAGGCCCTCGGGCCTCGGCCGCCAGCGCAGGGCCCCGCGTGCGCTCGGCGCGGGGGGCGCGCGCTCCCGTCGGGCCGTCCCCGGGGCGGGGCACGCGGGCGCGCCAGGAGGGCTCCCCGCCCCCGGGACCCACGCGGCGCCCACGGCGGGTCGCCTCCCGCGGCGCCTCCCGCCGACCCTGGCCGGCTCCCGACGGCGCCCTTGACCCGCCCGAGCTGCGCCGTCGCCCCCTCGGCCCCCTGCCCCGCGACCCCTGGGCCCCCTGCGGAGCCCCAGCGCCCCCGGAGGAGCGCGCGAAGGCGCCTCCCTCCTGTCCAGGTAGGTCCGGCCAGGGGCTGCGGCAGCGGCGGGGACGCTGCCGGCGACGCGGGAGTGGGGGTGGATGGGGGCTTGCGCCCGCCCCCCGCAGCCCCCGCGGCTCCGAGCTTGACCTTGGGGGCTGTGCCTGGGCCCAGCCGCGCGTCGGGGGGTAGCTGGGCCCCCCAAGTCCACACGCAGCCGGCCCAAGTGGAAAGCCCTTAGCCGGGAGCTTCTGCGCGCAGGGCTGCCCCGTGGAGGGGCAGGGCGGTCGGCCGGGGGCTCCTGCCCCCCTGAACGCACGGGCGAAGGAGTTTTCTTTTTACGGAGAGAGACAGAGCAGACGGAAAGTTGTCACCGTTGCTGGTGTTGAGAAAAGAGAGACAGTGGCACTTACTCCCGCCCACCCCGCCTCCGCAGCCCTGGTCTCCAGGAGGCTCTGGGCGCAACTTGCTCAAGTTCATTCCCCTACCAGAAAGTTTTGTTTGTTTTGTTTTTAGGGGAAAAAAATGTTATTATTAAGGGGGGGGGGTGGCCATAATCCTTTAATAGCCATTGTGATTGCACTTCCATTAAAAAATATTTTTGGGGGTGGGGGTGGGGGCAAACTTTGGGAAACCCAAGGAATTCCCTTGGTGGTGGTTAGTGTTGTTGCTGCAGTTTTCTTGGAGAATTCCCTGGGCTCTCTTAAGCCTCTCGACAAAGTATAATTCACATTGATGCAACAGGTGTAGAGCTGTCGAATGCTGGCAAGCGGAATATGAGGAGAGTTGTGTTCTGTAATTGTGTAAAAGTGCTCAGACTGAAGAATGAATGATACTCGACCACCTCGGTGTTTGTAAGTCCAGTTTCTCACTTCTTTACCCAGATCCTGGCTGTTTATCCCCATAGCGCTCTGACCTTTTGCGTGTCCTACCTGGCTGGGACCACAGCCGTTGCCTGGCGGGTCTCCGCCAGGCTGGTATCGGAGCTTCGTTATGCCCTCATTGCAAGCTTTGCCCCAGGTGAGTGAGAAAGTTGACAAGTTTTCTGGGTCAGCCTGAACCTAAGTGCCCGGTTTTGGCAGATAACTGAAGGCACATGTTATTCATGCCATACTGATTTTCATTACATCATAAAAGATAGTTTTAAAATGAGAAAAATTGGCGATGTGTAAGCTTTCAAAGATAACTTGTGCTTTATGAATATACTGATGTGATGTTGAGCGTGTGAAAGATTACTCTCATTTATCTTAGTCCTTCTTAATTATTATTGTTAGGAATAAAAAACGCAGGCAAAGTAAAAAATTCACTTTGGTGATCTTTATTACCAGCTTAGTATATTTATTAGCAGAGTCTCTGGTCACATCCTAGGACAGCAAAGGACAGCCCTTTGTTTTTTAACTGTATCTTTCCAGCCTAACTTTTGGCACAAATATTCTTTGAGAAATAATTTCTGTCCAATTAAAAATATTTAACAGATCATCAGTTGCTGTAAATAATTTTAATAAGCAAATATTTGAAAGCTCAATTACGCTTTAGAATATATAGTTTTTATATGTAAATTATGCAAAGCTTTGAAGTAGAAATGTTTACAGCTTTAATCATGCAATTAATTTCCATCTTTTTACAAACAAGGATCCCTTCATCCATTTTTTCCCATTGATTGATAATTTGAAAGATTCGTCTAACACACTAAATGCCCTTCCTTGGATACTACCCATTGCATTATCCAGTTTTTCTCGTGTCTGGGGGTGGTGAAACCCTGGAGAGAGGCTTATATCTATAGGCCATTTTCTTGATGAAGAACAAAAGACTTACTGCAGAAACCAGGCTGAGTGCTGAAAGCCTGAATTTGGCCTTCAAGCAGGTTTATGTGGTCCAGCTCAGTACTGTAAAATAATTGAATTATTTGCCAGCATTTAAAAATAAGTATAAACTTTACACAATTCCTCAGGGTCCTAGTTTCTCCTAACAAACGAGAGCATCAGCGCAGGTGGCTGAGGCCGGGATGTGCTGGCCCTTTGGGGGAATACACACGCTCTGCTTCGCCACACTCCCTGCTTTCATTCTGTCCAGCCCTCCACTAGGCTATCTGCCCCTGCCCGCTGAAGACTCTCCAGTTTGTGATTTCTGATTCAGGAAATAACACATACTAATTTGAATAGCTAATTGTGTGGCCTACACTATAACCCAACTTTCATCCTTACAAAAGGCAGAGAGTAATCCTGTATTACAACCTACAAAGTATCAAAAACTCACTTGATCCTTAAATCAACATAGAGTTATTTACGAGATACATTATTATCCACGTTTTACTGCTATGAACATTGAAGCTGACAGGTGTGTACTAAAGCTTAAAATAGTGGTCTGATGATTTAAAGTTTTTGGGAGATTCTCACTAATGTCACTTTTTAAAGATGGAGAAATTTTCTAGAAAATGATAGCCTTTCTTTGGTCTAGGCATTTATTTCAGGCAAGTGCTTTTATCCCCATAATTACAAAAGGAGCAAATGATTGGTAGAGAGCTAAAAACATGTACAGACTAAACTAAGTAGACTTTTAATTTTCTCTGCACAAACATTTTTAAGCAAATTGAAGGGAACAGAACATTGGTTATGACTCATTCAAAACAGACCATACGTATTACTGGGCAAGGACTGTTTACAGTTGTACTTTATTTTTTGTGTTGTTGGAAAGCGGGAAGGGATACCATGTCATGCATCTGGTCTGTAGTTAAGTCAGACCAGAGATGTCTGTGAATCTGTGTTTTCCAGTTCTATGAGAAAGGAGAAACCCCAAATTTTGGTGATTCAGCCTGGTGTAATTGGAAGGTTGTTTTGTAAGGCAAACTCAGTTTTTTGTAGGCTTCTATTAAGTGGAAAGTTTTATTTTATTACAGTTATAGTGTTACCAGGAGGAGAATCTATGCAGTAAATTAAAATCAGGGATATTGTATTTGCTGGGGTGGTAAATGTGTGCCCATGATGATGTGTGACTACACAGGAGAGCAATGCAAAGGGAGGGGGTAGCCAGGCAAAGACAATAGCGGGGTCCAGTAGACACACTTCATAGACTGTGGGAAGGCAACTGAGGCCAGAGTCACTTGAGTGGTAGAAAAGAACATAGCATGAGTTTAGGGAGGCGGGAAATGCCCAGGTCACCCACGGTCTGGAGGAAATGGTGAGCGTGGATTTTAACACATTTTTAGCAGGAAAACAACATGATCTGATTTCTTTGTTGGGAGCACCTCGCTGCCGTGGGAGAGACAAGTTTCTAGAGGGGACCTGCTGACATTCCAGGAGTCTCCTCCATCTGTGCTGCAGTTTCTTTTGAGTCCAGCATAAAATTTACAGGATCCAGTTTAAGCAGCGTGGCAGAAGTCAGCGCCGGGAGGGAAGGGCCTTCAAAGTAATATTTTAAAGAAAATATATGGTGAATGGTTTTGAAAGTAAGAATCACGGTAATATTGCTTCGTTTTAAGTAAAGCCATCTGCTACTTTCTCAGTGAGTTCTCGATCATGGGGATTTTCAATGAGAAATGGTGTTCTCTGGATGTATCTGGGAAATGTAACAATTAAGTTGATTAATGTTCCTGTTATATTTGAAAGAAAAATTTGTTCGTGTTCGTTTATGAAGCAATTATTGCTAAATTGGGTTTCTAGCCCCTTCCACTCATAAATTTGGTCATTACATATCAATTACAGTAAAAAAAAAAAGATAGAATGATTTTCTACTTTTTCTGTATTCTCCTTAGAGTTGAAAATGAACTATTTAAAATTAGCATGTGAAGACCCATTACTGAAAACATTTTAAGAATAGCAGATAGCTTTTTTTTCTCCTTCTTTCCTTAAGATTTTTTTTTCTAGGAAGTTGTCCACTTAATCTTAGTTTTAAAGTTTATTGATATAAAAGACATCCTTTTGATACCTGCTTAATCTCTGCTGTAATTTGTTTGCTTTTTTTAGTTTTAATTTTTTTTTATTTTTGAAGAAATTTTAGATTACATAAATGCTACATGGAAAATATAGGTAATTCCCCACCCCCTTTCTTTTCTACACTTTCTCCCAGTAACAACATCTTTCATGAGTATGGAACATTTGTTACAATTAATGGACACATATTGAAGCTTAGCTACTAAGCATGGCCTACAGTTTACATTATGTTTTTTGGTGTTTTTTTTAAAGATTTATTTTATTTATTTCTCTTCCCCCTGTCCCCCACTCTCCTGTGTCCAGTTGCTGTGTGTTCTTCTGTGTCTGCTTGCATTCTCAGTAGCATGGGAATCTGTGTCTCTTTTTGTTGTTGTTGTTGCATCATCTTGCTGCGTCAGCTCTCTGTGTGTGTTTACTCTTTACACCACATGATTTTGTAAGTTTTGACAAAATGTATAATATCTTGTACCCATCATTGCAATATCAAGCAGTATGATTCCAATGTCTCAAAAATGCCCCACATCTTTTTATCCTTTGTATTGCTAATTTGTACCTTCTATTTATCCTCCTTGATCAGTCTTGCCTGGGGTTTGTCTAATTTTTTAAAAAATCTCTTTGAAGAATTATATTTATTAATCATCTAATCTGTCCTATTCTTTCTCTATCATGTTTTTCTTTAATTTCTACTCTT
The DNA here is from genome assembly GCF_030445035.2 of Dasypus novemcinctus. Classification (NCBI taxonomy): domain Eukaryota; kingdom Metazoa; phylum Chordata; class Mammalia; order Cingulata; family Dasypodidae; genus Dasypus; species Dasypus novemcinctus. The sequence goes on along the minus strand of NC_080677.1, from coordinate 158,951,930 downwards.
CTTCTACTTTTTTTTCTGTTATGCTAATGTCTTAGCTCATAATAGATTTTAGTTTTTCTTCTTTTCTAATATAAAACTGCACTACTGTGTACTGCCTTGGCAGCATCTCATAAATTTTGATGGGTGGTATTTTCATTATTTTTCAATTCTAAGTCCATTTTATAATTTTCATTATGTTTCTTTGAACCTTTAATTGTTTAGTAGTTCTTTTTTAAGTATCCAATTGTATGGATTTTTAAAATGTACCATTAGTTGTTGATTTCTTAATTGTATTGCAATCGTGTGTGTTGAGGTAGAATATTTACTCTTTTTAGGCTACAAGATTTTATGTATACCCAATAGATCCGTTAGCCCATCTTACTAATTATGTTGTTTATGTCTTATTTAACCTTAAATTTTTTTTATGTCTTCTGCTTGATCCACAAATCATTGGGAAAGGGTGTTTTAATCTACCAGTAAAATGATGAATTTTGCAAATTTTCTTTGTATTTCTTCCAGTTTTTATTTTATATGTTTTGGACTCTTTTAAATTTTTATATTTTCTTTGTTAATTTTTTCGTTATTCAGTAACCCACATTTACCTCTAATAAAGATTTTTGCCTTAAAGTATATTTAGCCTGGTATTAATCTAGCCACATCACTTTCTTTGGATGATTATTTGGATCATACCATTATTTTCCTTCCAGTCTTTCTCTGCCCCTATGTTTTACTTGGGTCCCTTATGAACATCGCATAGCTACCAATGTCTGCCTTTTCACTGGTGAGTTTGGTACATTTACAATTGTTGTGATTACTGGTCTATTTATAATTATTTCAACAGGATTAGTGTATGCTTTCTATTTCTTCTGTTTTTTTCTATGCTTCCTTTATTCTCTTTTCCTGGGTCTTTTTGATTGAATGATTTTTTTTTTAATTAGTTTTTCTCCTCTAATATTTTGGAAGTTGAACATGGTATTTTTAGATTTTAGTGTTTAATGTATTTGATGTGTATTTTATCTTAAAGTCTACAGTTATTATTTCTAACCAGCTTCTGAACTATATGCGGAACTTAGAATATTTTAAATCTTATTATTCCTCCAATTTTGATTACTGGTCATTGTTGTCCAATGTTGCCTATTATCATTTCTTACACATAACTAACAATTTCTTTAATCTTTTTGGCAACTTAGGCCTTCCTTTGTGGATCATTGTTACTCTTGAAGTATAGCCTTTAGAAGTGCTCTCTCATAGTACTCATTATTATTAAAGTCAAAGTTTTTGGTAAAAAATATCTTTATTTTGCCTTTGATCTTGAAATGTAGTTTTATGAGTATTCAATTCTACCTTAACACTTTATTTCAGTAATTTGAATATATTTTACTATCGTTTTCTGCCTTCTATTGAAAAACTAGCAGCCATTTTCATTGTTTGCCTCTGTATGAAATATATATTTTCTATCTGGATGGTTTTAAGAGCTTCTCATTATTCTTTGCCACTCTGGTGGTTTAATCTGGTTTATCTAAGTATGGATTTATTTTCATTTATGCTACTTGAACTTCTTAAATTTGAGTGTTCCCATCTTTCATCTATCTAGAAAAACTGTCTACATTATCTATTACCTTTTCTCTAATCTTGCTGTTCTCTACTTCTCAAACTCTGATTAATGTGTGAGAGAATTGAATCAGTCAGGGCCAGTCAATAAAACGGAGTTAATGCCAATCACTTCAATAGAGGTGATTTAATATGAGGAATTTGTTACAAAGATTTTGGAAGATCTGAAAGCCAAACAAGGGATAGTGTGGCAATCTAACAATTAGCAAGAGCAAAACACACACACACACCACCAGTTACCACCATAGATGGACAGTGAGGTAGTGGTCCTCTCAGAACCAAGAAGCTTAAATTGCGAGGCTGGACCTGGAAGCAAGGCTGGGACCCCCCCACACACACACACACAGGAACAGGGGCCTGGGAGGAGACACCACAACAGACAACGTGGAGGAGAAATATCCTGATCTCTCCCTTCCTCCTCCCATCCACTATCCTGGCTTCAGCTTTCACTGGAAGAATCTGAGATGAAGAGAGAGAGAAATACAGAATTTAAATATCAGCCCCCAAGATGCAGGGCATGGAGGGTCATAGAATGGACTTGAAATCAAGCAGACTGTTTCCTCTTCCCTGCTCCCTCTTTTAACTTTGCATTCATGGTTTTCATTTGTCTCCCTATACTGCATTCTGGGTAATTTTTGAGCTGTCTTTCCATTTGCTTGTTCTTTCTTAAGTTGTTTCTAATAGGCTGTTTCAACAGTCCTCTAATTATTATTAATTTATTTTACTATTCTTTGAAATAGGACATATTCTCCCTACTTTTAACTTTTAAGCAGATCCAGATTGCCTCTGAAATGGCCCCAAATCAAAGAAATGGCTCAAGTACTATATTCTAAATGATGTACCAGTAATAATGAAGAGCTCCTGCTTCTTGTTGTGCTCAATTAATTTGTGGAGGGTAATATACATACAGTAAATTGCACAAATACTATGTACTTTGATGAATTTTTACATTGGTACATATTCACATACCTGCCAACAGGTTGATATGTAGAATGTTTCCATCTCCTTAGAAAGGTCCTTCATATTCCTTCCCAGTCAGTCCTCAGCTCTTGCCCATAGGTGACATCTTTTCTGACTTCAGTCACCATTGGTCTTACATATCATGCAGACAGAAGCATACTGGACGGGTTCTTTTTTCTTGGGCTCTTTTTGATCAGCCTGTTATTTCTGAGATTCATCCATGCTGTTTGTGGTTGGTAGTTCACTGTTTTTATTTTTATTGTGTGGATATGCCACTGTTTGTTTATTCATCCTACTGTGATGGACCTTAGAAGTGTTTCCAGTTTTGACTATTATGAATAAAGCTGCTCCTAAAGAACCTGTACAAGTCCCTTGTGGACATAGGGCAGTCTTGGTTATTGTGCATTCCTGAGTCATGGGACAGATGTAAGTTTAATTTTATAATACTCTACCAAATGATCTTCCATTTGGAAGATCATTACTTTTCACTTCCACTAGCATGTACGAGATCCACTGACTTCACAGTGTTTTGTTTTTAGCTCTTCCGGTGGGAGTGAGTGATATCTCATCATGATTTTATTTTCCCTTTCCCTGATGATTAATGATATTGAGTGATTGTTTGCTTCTTGGCCCCTGGATATCTGTTTTAGGTGGTACCTCATCAAGTCTTTGCTCATATTGTAATTGAGCTGTCTACCTTTAATGAGGTTGTTTGTAGAAATTCTTTATATATTCTTCCATCTTTTTACTTCTTGTATTTTGTCAGGGCTATCCAGGGAAACAGAACTGAAAGGAGATGTCTGTAAGTAGTATGAGATTTTATAAAATTGTCTCATACATCCTTGGGGATGCACAAGTCCACATTCTGTAGGGCAAGCTGCAAGCCAGGGGCCCCAGTGTTAGGAGATGTTGGCTATCTGAAGTAAAGATGGGAATTCTCTCTCTGAATGCCGAAATCATTTCTCCTTTTAAAGACTTCAGCTGATTGGATGAGATATCACTCATTGCTGAAGGCAACCTTCTCAGTTGATTGTAGATGTAACCAGTCATCTATGCAGCCAACTCATCAACTCATTGATGATTAAAGTCCATGTAATGCCCTTGTATTACAATTATCCCAGTGCTTGCTTGCAGTGGCTGAGTTAATACATTAGCCTGACTGTTACAGTCCACCCCCTTTCAACTTGGCATCCATACAGATCACCTTAAGCCATATTTAGTCTCTGAAGAAAAACAATAACAGAATTTCTGCCTAACAGTACTCAGCTCTCCTGTGTACAATGGAAATGCAATAAATCTCTCCAGAATAGGGTGCAAGTCCTTGGGTAATATTCACTCTTAAGCTTGACATACTATGACATGAAACTAATACAAATTATATCATATGATAGGGGAAAGGATAGGAAAAAAAACAAAGATACTCATTTTACATACCTATATAGACATATATATAGATGTCTTAAGAAAACAAGGAAGAAATATTCATGTTCATTGCAGTGCTCATTTCTGTAACTGGTCACATGGTTAAAGTTTGTATTATCACTGCCTTCTTCCATTACCCTTTCCATAGTCCCTTTACCCTCAGCAAGCACCTCAACTGGCTGTGGTTCTTTGCCTGATGATATGACCCATACCTTCATTCCTGAAGATTCTTGCTGTTGTTAGTCCTGCCTGGACTGGGTTATTGCAATTTTCCATTGACTTTAATCACAGGGCATGGTAGCACTAAGAGATGCCCTAGAGGATCTCCTGTATTCCAGGCAAACTCTTCTTTACCTCCATTGTGTAGATGCAGTCCCATTTCCTCTTGATAGTCAGGGTCAGTCACCCCAGCCAGTACAGCAATTCCCTTCTTTGCCTCTTGATTCAGAGGTGTAAGGAGCACAGAGTGACCAGGTGGCAGTCTTAACTCCCAGTTCAATAGAATCATTGTTGTATTCCCTGGTGGAAGCATTCTTCCTTTTGGAACTAAGACTTGTAGACCAGCAGAGCTTAAGGCTGCAGGGACAGGAAGCAAAAATTTTCTAGTGGATCACTAGAGGTAATAATGAGTGGTGTCACTTCAGTCTCAACTCATTGATTCCTTGATTCCTGGACTCATCCTGGACTTGAATCCTGGCTATAGGAGAAACCAGCACCATTGGATCTGCCAGATCATATGGCCCAAGTGGCAGTGCAGCTTGCACAGCAGCCTGGACCTGTGGTAGAGCCTCCTCTTGTTCCGATCCTCTCACAATTGCCAGCTTTTCTCATCATTCAGTAAAGAAGCTGGAGTAACACAACCCAAATGAGGAAAAGGTTGTTTTGAATATGTGAAGAGGCCAACTAAGCATTGTGCCTTTTTGGTCATGGAAAGGATGAGATGCAACGCTTATCTTTCACTTTAGAAGAGTTATTTCAATACACCCCATACCACTGGACACCTAGAAATTTTACCAAGGTGAAAGGACCCTGTTTGTTTGTTTTTATTTATCTCTCCCCCCCTTTCGAGGTGCTTGCTGTCTGATCTCTCTGTCCATTTGCTGCACGTTCTTCTGCTTGTCTGCTTGTCTCCCTTTGTTGTGTCATCTTGCTGCGCTAGCTCTCCATGAGCACGGGCTGTCAGCTCTCCACAGGTGTGGACCACATTGCCTTCACAAGGAGGCATATGGTAGGCAGGAGCCCAATCGATTGAGCCACAGCTGCTTCCCAACCCCTGGATTTATCTCCCAGCCTCTCTCACACAAATGTCTTAATAATAAGTCTAGGGTAGTTGCTACTGCTTTCTCACTAGGTCCAATCAGCATGATATCATCAATATAATGGATCAGTGTGATGTCTTGTGGGAGGGAGAGACTACCAAGTTCCCTATGGACAATATTATGATGTAGGGCTGAAGAGTCAATATACCTCCAAGATAGGACAGTGAAGTTATATTGCTGGCCTTGCCAGCTGAAAGGAAACTGTTTCTGGTGGCCCTTACTACCAGGAGTTGAGGGGAAAAAAAGCATTTGCCAGATCAACAGCTGCATACCAGGTACCAGGAGATGTGTTGATTTGATCAAGCAATGAAAAGCAACTGCAGTTGGAGTCACCACCTGGTTAAGTTGACAATAATCCACTGTCATCTTCCCAAGATCCATCTGTTTTCTGCATAAGCCCCAAATAGGAGAATTGAATGGGAATGAGGTGGCAATCACCATCCCTGCGTCCTTCAAATCACTGATGGTGATACTGGTCTCTGCAATGCCTCCAGAAATCTGGTATTTCTTTTTTTTTTTTTTTTTAATATTTATTTTATATATATTTCTCTCCCCTTCCCTCATCCGCCTCCTCCCACCCCCGCCCCTGTTGTCTGCTCTCTGTCCATTTGCTGTGTGTTCTTCGGTGTCTGCTTGCATTCTTGTCAGCGGCACCGGGAATCTGTGTCTCTTTTTGTTGCATCATCTTGCTGCATCAGCTCTCCATGTGTGCGGCACCACTCCTGGGCAGTCTGCTTTTATCACATGGAGCGGCTCTCTTTCGGGATGCACTCCTTGCGTGCAGGGCTCCCCTACGTGGGGAACACCCCTGAGCGGCATGACACTCCTTGTGCACATCAGCACTGCGCGTGGGCTAGTTCACCAATGGGTCAGAAGGCCCTGGGTTTGAACCCAGGACCTCCCACGTGGTAGGTGGACGCTCTATCAGTTGAGCCAAATTCGCTTCCCTGGTATTGCTTTTGATTTACAATTTTGTGAGGTAAGAGCAGTTCTTGTGGCTTCCACCTGGCCTTTCCTACAATAATAGCCCTCACTCAACAAGTCAGTGTTCCAGTGTGGGGATTCTGCCAGTTAGTATGTCTGTTCTAATTTTGTGTTCTGGAACTGGGGAAATAACCACAGAATGGGTTCTGATATAGTATACTTCCTCATGGGTCACATTTGTATTTCACCTTTGGGGACTTTTTGTGACTTTAGTTATAGGTATGGAAGAGAAGAGGAATGGTAAGGGTGGGTAAGGAGAAACATTTAGAAGTGTCTTACAAGCCAGTTATCTCAGGGCATTTCTTTACAGTTTCATTTGGTGAGACAGGACAGACCTCTTCAGGTGGAGGGTTGATGGCAGACTTCTTAGGGCAGGGCAGAGATTGGGTATTTGTTTCCTTAGGGCAGGGAGGAGGTTGGGACTTCTTGGGGCAAGCTGAAGGTTGGGTGATGCAGGCTTGACATTGAATGGTTTTCTCCTCAGTGTGGGAAGGGGGCTGGGTGGCTGTCTCCTCAGGGCAGACCATTACCAGTTTATTTGACAAAGTCTCTGCAGAATTTAGGGTTTCAGTGTCTCCACCACCATCATCATCAACTCACATGTCTCCATCACAATCGTCAGGATTCTACTTCTTTGCAATCAATGCCTTCACTTTAACAGCAGACACCCTGCAAGGTTGAGATTTTAGTTTCTGTTGTAACTCTGCTACTCATACAATGGGACTCTGAGTCTGGTTTGCAGAGATCTCAGATCAGTGGCTGTACAAAACAAGATTTTCTTTCTGAGCACATATGGAAACTTTCACATCATTCATGCAGTATATGAGTAGAAAATTTGAAGACTTTAGCTCATCCCTTTCTTTTGTAACTGTATCTACTGTATTTAAGAACAGCCAACATTATTGTACTTTTTAGTTCCACAATACTCTGTTAAGGTGGTAAAAACACTCTCACTGAAATCTTCACATGGAATTATCTTCTAAGTATGGAAGTAATCATATTCTATGGTGCTATGTTGTGCATTTCTTTTGCTAACTCATGCCATGGGCTCTCAGTGGCCTCTTTGTTGGAAACAGAGTCATTGGTGACCTTGAATCTAATCAGAGTAGAAAGCTAATTGCAAAACTTCCAGAACCAATTCAGAAATCCCATTTTTCAGATTATTTTTCTCAAGAACCACTCCCAGTGCCAAGGTCTGGGCTCTCTAGGAAAACCAAACCAACAGGAGATATCTGTAAATAGTATGAGATTTTATAAAATTGTCTCATGTGAGACACAAGTCCAAATTCTGCTGGGCAAGCTGCAAGCCAGGGACTCCAATGAAGGTCCTCATTGAGTTCCCAGGAGATGTTGGCTATCTGAAGTAAAGATGGGAATTCTCTCTCTGAATGATGAAATCACTTCTCCTTTTAAAGCCTTCAGCTGATTAGATGAGACATCACTGATGGCTGAAGGCATTCTTCTCAGTTGATTGTAGATGCAGCCAGACATCTATGGGGTCAACTGATCAGCTCACTGATGATTGAAGTCCATGAAATGCCCTTGCATTACAGTTAGCCCAGTGCTTGCTTGACTGTACAACTGGGCACTATTTTCTGGCAGAGTGGACACATCAGCTTAACCATCACACTTCTTAATGGTATCTTCAATGAGAAGCTCTTTTTTTATTTTTGATGAAGACAAATGCATCTATTTGTTAAATTACTAATGCTTTTGGCACAAATCTTTGGTACCCAAGGTTAAAAGACAGTATCCTAAATTTTACTCCAGGTGATTCATAATTCTAGCCTTTACATTTAAGTCTATCATCTATCTCAAATAATTTTTTATATATGCTGTGATGTTCTTTTTTTTCTCCTAATGATATTAAGTTGCTTCATCACCATTTATGGAAAAGATCTTCCTTATTCATTGAAATGAAAAAAAACACCAAATCTGAACAGGTCTATTTCTGGTATTTCTCTTCTGTCTCATTGATTTATTTGTCTAACCTTATGGTAATAAAACACTATGACAATTACTATAGTCTGTAGTTACCAGGCAATGTAATCATCTTTGCTTCCCTTCATCAAGATCATCTTGACTATACAGGTCCTTTGCATTTCTACTAAATTTTGAGATCATCTTACCAATTTCCATGAAAAAAGAAAAATCCTCTTATGGATTTGACTGGGATTGCATTGAATCTAGAGATTAGTGTTTTAAGAATTGACATCCTAACCATTTGAAGTCCTGGAATCCATGGAATTTGTATTTTGAATTGTAGTTTTTCAGTGAAGAAATTTTGTATATCTTTTTTTTTATTCAAGTCAAGCATAGGTATTTAATGTTTTGTTGCTGTTGAAAATGGTATTTTATATCTCAATTGTTTATTGCTGGTATATAGAAATATGATTTACTTTTCTAGAGTTTTTATAAAGTGTGTTTCTGTACCTATTTAAGTGAACATATGACTTTTATCTTTCAGCATGGTTAACGACATTGATTTATTGTCTAATACTCTAACGACCTTTCATTCCTGGGGTAAGATCCACTTGGTCATGATATATTATGATGTACTACCCTTCTATGTTTTGGTGGATTTCATTTACTAATATTTTGGGGGGAGGTTTTTGTATCTACATCAATGAAGGATATTTGTAATTTTCTTTTCTTGTTAAGACCTTATCAGGCTTTACTTCTGGGACATTTTCCGGAGTCATAAAATGTATCCCCTCCATCTCTAATCTCTGAAAAAAAATTGTGTTAAGATTGGCATTGTTTCTTTCTAAAATATTTGGTAGACTTCACTGGTGAAACAATCTGAGATTTTTCTGTTTACCGTTTTCTATTCATTTCAACATAAACATAAATATATATGGTGTACCTCCATTGTGCCAGGCATAGTGTTAGAGTCTTTGGTGCATGTCAGCAAACAAACTGGCCAGAATCCCAGCCCTCAAGGGGCTTCCACTCCAGTAGAGGAGAAAAACAGTGATACACATAATAGACAAGGAAATTCTATAGTATGTTAGGAGGTGTATTAGTCAGCTAAAGTGGTGATGATGCAAAATTCCAGAAACTGGTTGGTTTTTATAAAGGATATTTATTTGGGGTAGGAGCTTACAGATACCAGGCCATAAGCATCATAAGTTACTTGCCTCACCAAAGTCTATTTTCACATGTTGGAGGAAGATGGCTGCCAACATCTGTGAGGGTTAGGCTTCCTGCCTTTCTCCCTTCCAGGGTCTTGCTTCTCTCTGGCTTCAGGGTTCCTCTCTTCCCAGGGCTTGCTTCTTCCTGGGGTCAGAGCTCCTCTCTTCCTGGGTCTGGCTTCTCTTTCCTCTGTGAACTTACTTCCCAGGGCTCCAGCTTAAGGCTTCAGTATCATACTCCAACATCAAAACTCCAACATCAAAAAATCCTCAACTCTGTCCTTTGCCATGCCTTTTATCTGTGAGTCCTCACACTTTGGTGGTTGGGGACTCGACACCCTAATGACATGGCCCAATCAAAGCCCTAATCATAACTTAATCACGCCCAGGCACAGACCAGATTACAAACATAATTCAATATCTATTTTTGGACTTCATAACTATATCAAACTGCTATACTCCACAGTCTGAATTCCAAAAAGACATTACAATATTCAAAAAAAACCTTAAATCAGTAACAATGCAGGTACTAAATCATATCATAATCAATTTAAAGAAATACAGTTTATCTTGGGGCAAAGTCCCCTCTGCTATTGACCTCTAAAACTTACAAAACAATTTATCTGTTTCCAATACACAAATGGACAAACGATAAACATTTTCATTACAGTAAGGAGAGATTGGGAGGGAAACATGAGTCCTGGGTCCTGTATAGTTCAGTAAACCTGCAGGGCATCCTCCATTCGATTTCAGTCTGAGAGACATTCTTGAGATGATGGTCTCCTTGGTGCCTTATGGGAACCCACTCTTTCCACATGCTTGTGCAATGGCCATTTTCTTGAATCTGTCCTTATCAAGCATCTGGGTGTCAGCCAAGCTCCAGACCTCACCCTCCAAGAGTGTTGGGGTGATTACCACACCTTACCCAATCTTGGGGTTAGAGTCTTAACCCCCCTAGTACAGTGATGTGAAGACAGCATTTCCCCTAACCTTTGGCATACAGGCTCAACCCTCTCAGAGCAACGAGTTGACCACCTGGCCTTCCCTAATCCATGGGGAACAGGTCCACCCCTCTCAGACCTGTGGGGTGCTGCCCTTAACCACCACAATCCCTGGAGAATGTGCTCCACTGTCTCTGCACCCTGGGGTGGCAAAACTCTTCCAGAGCATCAGGTGGGAACATCCACCCTCTTCAACTGCTGGGGCAAACTCACCCTCTCTGTACACATGGGTGGATTCCTCTTTTGGCCCAAGGTGATGTCTTAATTCCAGATCTCAACTTCCATGGTTTTCTTCTTAAAGCTGTATCTCCTTCAATCTCTCCTGTCCATGTCCTTTTTATTCTAGGCTGACAGTGGCTTTATTCGTACAGCTCTCTTAAAATCCTTCTTGGTTTAGCATGCAGGAAGCAGGGGTCCAAGCCATAAGATAGTAAGGCTTTCCACAAGTCTTTCTAACATAACTGCATCTTCAATCCTGATTCACAAGTTCCAAGTTTAGTTAAGTCCTCCAGTGGGGCACTTTCATCTGGGAGCTTGATTTCCGGAGACTTGGAATTTCCAGAAACAGTTTCTGTTTTCTTTGTACCCAACAGTTCAGTCCTCAGCATATCTCTCTCATCTAGCATTTTGCTATAAACTGCAAGCAGAAGCCAAGCCACGTTCTCTGGGTTTACTTTGGAAATTTCTTCAGCTAAGGGCCCAGGCTCACCATTTTCAAATTCTGTCTTCCATAAAACACCAGGAGTTAATCTTGCTAAGTTCTCTGTAACTTTAAAACACAGATCGCCTTTCCTCTAGTTTCCAGTAATAGTCTCATCATTTACTTCTAAGGCATCATAAAAAGTCTCTTTAGCATCCATATTGCTATGAACAGTCTCTTCAAAGCACTGTGGGTCTTTTCTTCAAAGTATCTCACAGTTCCTCTGAAAAATACCTCTTACCCATTTATAAAACTGTTCCAGCAATTTGGTAATAGCAGAAGCATTTCCCCACTCCTTGGTACCAAATTCTGTATTAGTCAGCTAAAGGGGTGCTGACGCAAAATACCAGAAATTGGTTGATTCATATAAAGGGTATTTATTTGGGGTAGGAGCTTACAGATACCAGGCCATAATCATAAGTTACTTCCTTCACCAAAGTCTATTTTCACGTGTTGGGGCAAGATGGCTGCCAATGTCTGTGAGGGTTCAGGCTTCCTGGGTTCCTCCCTTCCAGGGTATTGCTTCTCTCTGGGTTTAGCGTTTCTCTATTCCCAGGGCTTGCTTCTTCCTGGGGCTCAGAGTTCCTCTCTTCCTGGGTCTGGCTTCTCTATCCTCTGTGAACTTACTTCCTGGGACTCCAACTTAAGGCTTCAGCATCAAACTCCAACATCAAAACTCCAACATCAAAAAATCCTCAACTCTGTCCTTTGCCATGCCACCAAGGGGTGGGGACTCAACGCTCTAATATTGTGGCCCAATCAAAGCCCTAATCATAACTTAATCATGCCCAGGTACAGACTAGATTACAAACATTCCCCAATATCTATTTTTGGAATTCATAACCATATCAGGCTGCTAGAGGAGGTAATAAGAGCTCTGAAAATAGAGCAGGGTAATGGGAACCAGGAGTTGGGAGACAGGGTAGGGTGGTGGAGGGCAAGTTGGGATTTTAAATAGGGTGGTCAGAGTAGGGCTTAATGGAAAGCTGACGACTAAGCTAAGACATGAAGACAGTGAGGGGGCGGGCTATGGGATTATCTGGAGAAAGAACATTCTAGGTGGAGGGAACAGACAGCCCAGTGTGGGATCACTGTTGCTATGTTTTAGATGGGACATGAAGGTCTTTGGCTATTTTATTTATGAATTAACTGCAGGTTTACAAAAACAGAATAATCATCGAAGTAAACGTTAAGATCCTTTTTTCATTGTGCCATGGTCCTTTTTCTATCAGGAAAACAAACAAACTTAATATATAATAAAACCAATGCAGGAGATGATTCTTCATTTTTTAAAATATAGTATTGTAAGAACCTTTTCAGAATTATGGTGAATATGTATATCAAAATACAGTGAAACTGTCAGAAATATTTCTTTGGCTTACATGATCATATAATTAAGAATTTTATTATGTATTTTTAATTTTATGATAATGTAAGCTAAAGAATTTTTTTAATTCTTTGAGCACTAAAGGACTAAGGAGAAAAAAAGATTCATTGCTATGGCGAATGCAATTTGCCATAGTTGTTAAAGAATTAGTTGTCTGCTAGCTGTGACATTTTATCTTTTTCTTAAAGGAATAAATGACTGTGTAGTGGAAAGAGACTGAAGATTTGCATCTGGTCTAATTCTCGAAATTCTTTAGTGTATGCCTGTGAGGAACTCATTTTAGTCTTCATTTTACCTACCTGTTTGGAGTTTTCTTTGTTTAAATGACAATCAACTAGATGTATTGTTTTTCCAAAATACCTCTGTTTGTCATTCTGTGATTACTGCTTTATAATGTCCTACAATAATGCACTGCTTTAAATAGTTGTCTGGTTGAGAACTGTTAAAGACGAAATTGTATTTTAGACTAGCTCTTTAGTGTACAATTCAAATGCTTCTTACTCTGTATATCTTTCCCTTGTCACTTCAGATTTAATTTCTCCTTCACCTGCTCTGTTATACTTCTTTATGCTTATTTTCTTTATCACTTTCCAAAATATATTACAGTTTTACATTTATCTATCCAAGAACTGCCTATCTTTTTATCCCTAAAACTCACAATACTTTGAAAACATTTGATGCTCAGTCATTTTTAATTGAATTCTTATGCCTGTATACTTAAAGACCAACAGCTAATTTCTCATAATTAATGTATCAGAAATTAAAATTATGTTCAATAGCATCATCACTTGAAAGGCAGTATTCCATGTAATGAATGTTTCTCCTGATTGAAGTCTCCTATTTCAGGCATTTAACAAGATTTAATTCACTCTTTGGGTCTAACCTTTACATTATATAGATGACGTACATGCTTATTTGCATGACTCAAGTGGATAGATGTAAGAAGTAGTTATCACTGATTATGAAATTGTTAAAGAGGATGATTATTACTGATTACCTCTTACTTGTTCCTTTGCATTTTGGCTCAAAACAAAAATTTCAAAAAGATTAAGTGTTCTGAGAACTCTTCATAAGTGTCTTTTTCTGTAGTCATGTAATTTTTAACAGGCATTCATCTCCACTTACTGGATGTGTGCCCTTAAATATCATGATTCAGAACCTGATCCTTATTTTCTTTTGGATTTTCAAATTCTATTAAGCTTTCCCTAATTCTCGTTTCCCTTCCTTTTTAAAGCAGTTTTTGAAGAACCATACTTATTCATTTATTCAGCAACTATATATTTAGGAACTATCATGTGCCAGACTCAGACGTGGTTGGATGGATTTGGAAGTCAACAAGATAGGCAAGGTCTCTGCCTCCAGAATTAACAGGCAAACAAATAAATAAACATTTAGCCAACATCTACCAATGGCCAGCTACGTGCTGCACATCATCCTGGGAATTGTGGATATGGTAGTAAAAATAACATAATCCCTACCCTCTGGGGGCTTCCATTCCAATAGAGGAATGACAGAGTATGTGGGGAAGGCTGACCTTTCGTAGGGTGGCCAGGAGAGGTCATCCTAAGGAAGTGATGGTTGAGCTGAGAGGGGAAGGGTGAGAAGGAACCAGTCATTCCAAGAAAAAGACTGAGGCCAAACAACAACTCCTGATCATAGGGACTGATTTGCTATCTTTGATGCACATGGGTTTGACGGTTTGGAGGTGAGAAGGTGGAGGAGTTTGTTATTGCTTCCATTTTTTTCAGTCATTTATAAAGTGAGGGCATTGGCCAGAAAGTTCTGTGAGAGGGGAGGCAATAGCAAAGAGGAAACAATTTGAAGACAGATGGCTGAGAAACAGGCACATGAGAGAGGGGGCAAGTACACACGCAAGAGAAGTGCAGCAGAATTGCCAGGTGATGGTGAGGGTCTGGGAGTATTTGTCATCCTCAGGTAAAAGTGAAACTAGTCACCGTGGTGTGTGGTTTTCCCCAGCTACGGGCACAGGTGTGAAGAAGAGGTAGGCTTGAGCCAGAGTAATTTTTCCCCCCAAGGAGAATGTGATGGAAGAAGAGAAGAACAGGGGTGTTGAGAGTATTTGCACAGGAGTCCTACTAATACAAATCACAACGTCTGTGCAGAGAAGGAAGGAGTGAAGACTGGAGAGGGTCGATGGATAAATGGAGAATCAACACATAGAGTGGATGAGGTGGCAAAATGGTGTGGTCAGATAATGACTATCATGGGCTAATATTAATATGTAATATTAATGCCTATTTATGACTAGATATGCTTCCTTATGTGTTCATACATATACATATACAAACACAACTGCAGTCAAATTTTTCACATTGAAGAGACTGATGTCTTCACACCAGTAATTAAAAAAAAGGCAAGGTCCACCAGGAATGCTGAGAGCTGTTGGTTCAGCAACTTTTCTTTCTTTCTTTTTCTTTGTTATTCTTCTTTGTTGTTCTTATAGTTTCATAGCAGTGGTTGACTGTAATACAGGGAGAACATGGAAGGTTAAAAACACTAAGTAGAGCCAGAAACCTGGGATCTTACCCAGATTATATATAAGATCACCTTTAAAGGTCACTTAAGCTCCTTAGCCACATTTAACTAATGGATGGATTGATTAGCTCATTCAGCACTGTGCCAGGTGCTGGGCATACAGTGACAAGAGCAAAAGGTGGGGACAGAGTTCTTTTGGAGCATGGAGGTGGGGCGTGGGACCTCAAGGGAGAGGAGACTAGTCACATTTGGAGGACGTGACCTCTGAGACCTGAAATATAAGTAGGAGTCAAGTTAGAAAGAAGCCAGGGTGGGGGTGAGAGGAAATAGTGGTGGGTTGAGGCTCTTAAGGAAGTGAGAGAGACCAGAGTAGCAGGATCACAATGTTTGATAGAAGAGGTGTCGAGAGAGAGGCTAGGAAGCTAAGCAAGGGCGGTATTTTAAAGAACAAGATAGTTGTGATCAGAAAGCTTCATCCTAAAAGCAATGGGGGACCCACTGTTGGGTTGTACATAAAGAAGCAACATAAGATATGGTCACTCATAAAGTACGGGATTTGCTTCTACAAAGAAGTTGAATTTTATCATCTCTAAAGTTCATTCTGAAATTCCTGTGGATTCATGAATATAAGGAAGTGATCAAAATGATTTAAATGTCTCTTTTGAATCTGAAAAAGTTATTACTAATTACTAAGGATTACTTTAAACACAGAAATAAAGCCCTGCTTACAAAGTATTACTAAACTCATCTTAATCTGTTTTGAAAAAAAAAAAATGTAAATTAAAATTTTCCATGAGTCTGAAGTACACTTGGTTATTGTTGACTATTTTCCATTATAGCAGTAAAAATATGAACTTCTTCTATATTTCCTATGAGTTTGTATGTGCCATTTAAGAATCTTAATCAGATGTAGCTGAAACTTTGTGCTTTTCTCCCTCTAGTGATTTAAACCTTTGAAATGTCTCCATTAATTGGAAAAACAATTATCTTTGATAACTTTCCTGATCCTTCTGATACATGGGAAATCACTGAAACAATCGGTAAAGGAACTTATGGCAAAGTTTTTAAAGTGTTGAATAAGAAAAATGGCCAAAAAGCAGCTGTCAAAATTCTGGATCCAATTCATGTGAGTCCCATTGTTTTTATTTATTTCCTAGTTAGATTTTTAAAAATCTGTATTAAACAGAGAAAAAAATCTGTAAGTGCTTTATCTTGATTTATTCCTCACAATGTCATCTTGAAACAAGTTCCAATTTACAACTGGGAAAGAAAAATGTGTAAATGAAAGGGTCTGTTTATTAGATTTCCTTAGTTTAGGTGCTTAAAACATTTAACAGGGCCCAATAATTACTGGATGGAATAAAGGCATAAATGCAGCCCACAACACTTGATTCAGTGCTATTTTAGATTTCATACAATTGTAAGAGTGCAGACTTTTGGGTCTAGAAGTAATCCCAAAATGCCGTCTTGACCCTAACTCTTTGACTTCCTGCATTTATTTAGGCTTCAGGCAGAATTTCTCTTAAGTCAAACTAGAAAGATTTTTTCTTTTTTAATTAAATTTCTTTCAGAAAAGAAATAAATTTTTAGGTTTGCTTAAATGTTTCTGAAGCAGATATGATGTTGACCTTTTTTTTTACACTTTTTAAATTAAAGTTAATAGATCACAAGGAATGTTACATTAAAAAACATTAAAAAAAAACATAAAAAACCTAAGAGGTTCCCATATACCTTGCTCCTTTTGAAGAAACATACATCACACACAAAAAAGTTACATTAAAAAATAGAAGAGGTTCCCATATACCCCCCATCCACCCACCCCACTCCTTCCACTCCAACAACCCCCCCCATCTTTGTGGCACACTCATCGCGCTCGGTGAACACGTTTTGGAGCAGTGCTGTACCATACAGATAATAGTTTACCCTGTAGTTCACGCTCTCCCCCAGTCCATTCTGTGGGTTATGGGATGTTGGCTTCTAATCAGGGCGAGTTGTCAATGTGAAGATTTGAATGTCCTGGTCAGTCCTCCTGGCTCTGCTCCAGCAAGGCCCCTGGGGGGTCTCCCCATCGCTTTTTCTGGGCTGCGATAAGGGAAGCTGCTACCATGCCTTGTATTTACCCTTAAGAGTGTGGGGAGAATGCGAGGTTCTGTTTCCAGGACATGGGGACTGGCAGTTTTTAGAATGTCTTCAGGCTGATGGGAGCTGCACAGCCCTCTCATTGCACAGGGTGTGCCAGAAGGAGGTGTGTGATCATGTGTGCCCCACACTTCCATGGAGGGCATTTTCTCCAGAGCCTAGACTCTCGCACATGTGAGGGGGGCTCAACATGATGGAAATCACGGGTACAGGGAAGACAGTGGAGCGCTGGGCTCTTCCACTCACCAACTGTGGAACTCTAGAAAGGGCTGAGAAAGGGCTCTGGACTGCACGACTGCTCTCTTTGGGTTTTGATGAATTTGTCATTTGAAAGTCTCATAAACCCATTAAAACCTCACATGCATTTTAAGTAATGAATGAGTTACAGTGGAGGGAAAGAGAAGCACATGCCAGGCTGAACTGGTGACCAATGTCTTCACCCTTGTCTGCTGGAAATTTCTCACAATTTCAACTCTGGGAAGAGAGGCACATGCTAGGCTGGGCCAAGGCAAACGTGCCTCTCTTTCTTCTCACCTTTTGCTTCCAGCACTTTGGGCTCAGAGAAGCAAGAGAAGGAGCTGGCCTCATAACCAGTGTCTCCCTCCCATTTCCCTACTTCTTGATGGAGAAGAACAAAATGGCTTTTGAAGACATGCACCACTATTCTCTCATAATTTACCTATGTGGGTTCCACTGCTGGCCTTATAAATCATGGACTGTGCTAATGTTTTAATGAAACACCAATTTCACAACTATAGTATTAAATTTGCTTTGCTGCTTTTGGTCCTGGCATAGTGTATAAGTGTTTTTCTGAGAATGATTTATTTACTCTCCATTCATCATATCTCAAGTCAAAAAATATTTATAACCAAGAGATTATAATCTCAATAAAATAAATTTAAATTCATCCATGCATTTTATAAAGAGTGGCTTTTTTATTAAAAGAGTCTCACTTTTACGGATTTTGAACTAGTAATTTCCTCTTCAGGAAAGGAGTTCAGCAAAGTTAGAAGGCAGTAGGTTTGTAAACTAATCCTGGATTTTTTATTAACCAATTCCGTGACTCTCTAACTTCTCTGAGCTTGACATTTTTCCTTTAAAATTAGAATGCTCTCTAAAATTCTAGCTCTATGATTCCAGGATTCTGCCTTAAAACAATTTAGACATTAAATGTCACTGTGAGAGCAATATTAATAAGACCTTCTCTTGTTTGCTCCTCTGTGATTTGTTTATTTTATGCAATTTTCTAGAGTCATGACTAAGTGGCTATCTTGCATTTTTAATGACAAAATAGCAACTTGTTCTATGTCTGGTAAGTGGCCTTTAGCTAACTATGCTATCTTTATAATTTAACTCTTTTTCTTATTTGGAAAATTAGGAATTTATTGCATGTTTAACTGGTTCTTGATAGCTTCCAGATATTCAGTGTTTCAAAGAAACAGAATGAACTAGATTTCTGGTCCTAAAAATTTATATTTGGAGTCAATGGCTTTAGTATTATAACTAAGTTACTACTTAAAAAAAAAAAAGAAGTCTAGAGTGGTTTTCCATATAGGTTTATCTCTAATTGAATACAGCAATGGCCTTTATGCTACCCATTTGTTTATTCCTTTTTAATTCAATGAAATAAACATAATTTAAAATGCATTTGATTAGCAAGAAAATCAGCCTCTCCCCTTAAACAAGACATTTCAGTACAAAATATTTAGCACAGTAAAAACTATTATAACCTTGCATTGACAAAACCAAATTCTATATTTAGTAGCCTATAATATATTTCATTGACATTGTGTTTTTCTCACAGTTCTTTTCTTATGGCTTTTTGAAACTAGGATATTGATGAAGAGATTGAAGCAGAATATAGCATCTTAAAAGCACTTTCTGAACACCCTAATGTGGTCAGATTCTATGGGATGTACGTTAAGAAGGATAAAATCAATGGAGATAAGCTGTGGCTGGTTCTCGAGGTAAGTGCTTCAACCTTATTTATATGGGTGGAAATTTGGAATGTGGCCCTGGAATGACTTAATTGTTATGTAGCATAGTTATTGAAGCAACTGCTTTTCTACTAGAATTTATAGACAGCATAAAACAAGTTTTTTATCTGCTCCTGGTTGATCACATCCTCAGTAGACTGTTGAGCCCAGTTCTGTCCTTGGCAGCTTAAAATACACATCAGGAAATTCAAGGAAAGCCATAACAATTAAACATTAAAAGGAAATGACTTGCTGCCCCAGTCAAGATGGTGGAGTGAGAAGCTTCTGGGCTCTGTCCCTCCACAGAAGCTTTGAACAATGAGCAAAAACTGACAGAAACATTTGTCTCACAACTCCAGAAAAAGAATACAGTAAGAGGGCCAGCACTTAATCAAGAAAAAGACCTCTTAAAAGCAGTAGGATCTCGCGGGACCCTGACTGACTCTTGCCTCAGTTCACACCTGCTGGGTGTGGAGCCAGCCCATGCTCCCAGTGTGGCTTCCTTTCAATAAAAGATTACAAAGTATACAAAGAAACAGGAAGAGATAGACCAGGCCAAGGAGAAGTTTAAAGCAACTACAAATGAGGAGGATCAGAGCTGGGACATTCCTGTCAAAGAGTTTCCAAAAATGGTCCTAAATATACTCAAAATGCTAAAGGAAACATAGACAAAGAACTAAAGAAAAGCAGGAAAATGACAGATGCACACAAAGAGAGTATCAGTAGAGAATTGAAAATTATAGAAAGGAAGAAAACAGAGCAGAAGGTCCCAGTAAAAGAAATAAAAAATTCCCTGGAGGAGCTCAACAGCAGGTTTGAGCTGACGAAAGAAAGAATTGGTGAACCTGAATATAAGACAATTGAAATCATCCATCCTGTCTGAGGAGCAGAAAGAAGAAAGAATGAAGGAAAGTGGAACCCCTGTGGCACACCATCAAGCGTACCAGTGTAAGTGTTGAGGGGGTCCCAGAGGGAGACGAGAGAGAGAATGTTCAAAGAAATGATGGTTGAAAATTTCCCAAATTTAATGAAAGCCATGACTGTACACATCCAGCATACTTGACAAATTCCAAACAAGATAAAGCTAAATAGACCCACACTGCACCATGAGGGGGATTGTCACCCCTGGGCCAGTCCTATAAGAAATGCTAAGGGGAGTTCTGCAGGTTGGAAGGCAAGGATGCTAGACAATTGACAGAAGCCACATGAAGAAATAGAGGTCTCTGACACAGATAAATGACATGGGTAAATATAAATCTGGTACTATTTTTGATTTGTAACTCCACTTTTTACTTCCTACAGGATCTAAAAGGGAAATCATAAAATATAATAAACAGATGGTTTGGGACTCATATAAATAGATAATTTGTGACAAGTACTACAAAAAGCTGGGACATGGAGGGATATAGGAACATAGTTTATGTATACTATTGAAGTTTCATTGATATCAAAGCAAACAAGATTTTTATAGATTTAGGATGCTAAGCTTGGTGACCATTAAGAATATAAATAATGAATGTAAACCATTTTGCATTAATTTACTGGAGAATTTTGAAAAGCTACTTCATGTTTGTGTTTGTAAATTTTGAGATATTAGGTTGTGCAAATCCTTGATGTAGTTGCAAATAAAATCTTGCATCTTTACATCCTTCAAAACATTTTCAATAAAGCATTTTTACTCTATCCCCATGTAGAACATTGGAAGATTAGCCTTTCACTAGATATTTCAGGTTTTCCACCTAATATAGACCTAAGTGGAAAAGATAACAAGGTATAAATCTTTGTCCAGAGGGCTAAAAAAAAATGAAATGAAATCAATCATGGTGTTTTATGCCTATCAAATTCTAATTTTAATTATATTGGCCTTTACTCAGAATTATCATTTGAATTTGGTGTGAACTGGTGACTCGTGCTCAGTTTAATGTTCTTTCGAGAGAACAGAAAAGATTGATTAGAATAGTTCCAGAACATCCAGTGCAAGTGAAGCAGATCCCTGATATAATGAATCAGGAGGGACTTAGGTTCATTGAACTTTGTCCTCATGTTTTATTATCAAAAGGAGGTATTGGAAATATCCTTAAACAGCTTGAGAAGAAAAACACAATAAGTGATGATATAGTAAAATAGCATTTTAGAAATCTGATCTATCTGAACTTAAAGAGGAGAAAAATACCACAAAGAAAGGGAAATTTGGCAAACTGTATATAAGATGACTGATTTGCATATGCAAATTAGGCCAATTACGGATGCACGTAAGTGGCTGGATGCACAATTACCTGATTTATAAACATGAATGGTGCAGGTGCTGCTTTAGAGGCACTTGGAGAAAATTGGCTTGTGGCATCAATACTTTGTTCTACAAAATGACTGATAATTGTGCCTCTTGTCATAATAAAGCCCAAATAAATTATTTTGCATGGGGATACCAAAAGAGTGGCCAAAGAGAGTCTGCTGCTTTTACCCAGAGTCCTGCTAATGAGTCCTGCTAGGCTCCTAAGGTGACTCACCATAGAGGAGGTGAGTGTTGGAGGAGGGGGTGCCTGCGTGCTGGGTGCCAGCTCCCGTTCTCCTGACTTTTGGGTGGGGCTGGGCCAACCACCCCTCACCCTGCCCAGGGACTCCTTCCCATGAGAAAACTTTCGATTTATATTTTCAACCCATGATCGAATCCTTAAAAAAGAGTATTGTTTTTTCACATCTTGCTGGGCAGTCTGTTTTCTCCTTCTATCGTTAAGTTGTGATTTTTAAATTATTTCTTTCACTTTTGATACGGTTTTTCTCTTTCCCACATTTTTCTTCATATTTTCCCTTTGATTTGTTATTCTATAAATTTTTTCACACATGTACCATACAAGGCTTTACTTAGGAATTCTCTCTTTCTTCATTCTCTCTGTATAAATTTTCAGACCAAGTGTTTCCCACATTGAGTAAAATAGCCCTACTTGTTAGCCTTCTGAAGTTCCAGATACACTCGTGGAATGAAATTATCTAAGAGAAGGGATAGAAGGTTTTGCTGCTGTGGGGACTGATTTGGTTTTGGACGCAACATCTATAGAGGTTTTTATTGTTACATACTTTTTAATTTTCCTAATGGTGTACACATAAAAGAAGAGTCAGTGTATTTTTCTTTCATGTGTTCCCCATTTAGAATTGCCATACATTTTATCTTCCTGCCGATTACCACCACATCTCTTGACCAGCTTCTTTAGTAAGCTGTCAGTATCTCTTTCACCCTTGGACTTCCTTTAACTCCTGGTGTCTACTCTTTTGGTCAGTAGAGGGAATGGGATGGGGAAGAGGAGCTCCTAAGAGGGTAGGTATTGGATTAGGTTTCTGTGTATGCTTCTCACTTGAGCTGGGAGACCAAAATGCTGAGTCAAAATTGAAATAAGTCAGGCCAGTATTAAATGGTTCCTCCTGATGAACACAAAGGGAAAAATTGAGATTTTACTGTAATTTTCCCTTGTTGTTGCATGAGCAGCACATTTCAAATATGTAAAGGATCCATTCGTCTCGCTCAAGGGCTGCTTGCTTGGTGTGTCTTTAGCCATAATGAAGGCCACATCCAGAGTTAGCACATCTTCCTGTTCAAGGGTCCTTTCCCTTACAACCCAGTCTTAGCTATAATGGCTCCTTTCACTGTCGTGCTGCTGGCTACATTTTATCATCGGTCTGAATTGGCCCTGATTTGCTCACTCTTAATAGCGACAGCAGTTTCTCTCATTGCTTTCCAATTACAGCAATTTTTCTCTTTGAAATTATATCCCTTTCAAAAGATCAAAGACTAGCAATTTCAGGTGGTACATGGAGACATATAATCTCAATAAATGGTCATAAAGCCCTGAAATGCACATGTCAGGTCATCGAAGTTGTTTTCATAGACATCAGTACTCCTTTCATGTGTCGCACATGGTTGGTTATTCTGTTTCTGTCCTTACACCCAATAAGACAAGGCCTGTCATTGGAAAGGAAACCATGCTGGATGTGGGGTCCCTGTTTGTTCAGCTCTCCTCCCTTCGGTGCTCCTGTCCTGGAGATGGCATGTGCACAGCGGGGAAGAAGCCCTGCAGACGTGTCTGTGTGTGAAGGGGCAGGGGAAAGCAGGGCAGGAGTGAGCAGCTGGGCACAGCATTGGTCCTTCCCCTTTGACAGTGCACAGATGCAGTGGAGTAGCCAACTGACGAGGTGCTTCTTTTCAGATTTCAAGGACTACAACGACCATTCCCAGCTGTCATATAAAAGACTGTGGTTTGTGTACTTGTAGCAGAACAGACAGCTAATTACCTAGAGTCATTTAATTTTATTTATTTATTTTTTTAAGATTTTATTTATTTATTTAATCCACCCCCCCGGTTGTCTGTTCTCTGTGTCTATTTGCTGCATCTTGTTTCTTTGTCCACTTCTCTTGTTAGCAGCACGGGAAGTGTGGGCGGCGCCATGCCTGGGCAGGCTGCACTTTCTTTCGCGCTGGGCGGCTCTCCTTACGGGTGCACTCCTTGCGCGTGGGGCTCCCCTACGTGGGGGATACCTCTGCATGGCTCGGCACTCATTGCGCGCATCAGCACTGCGCATGGGCCAGCTCCACACGGGTCAAGGAGGCCTGGGGTTTGAACCGCGGACCTCCCATGTGGTAGACGGACGCCCCAACCACTGGGCCAAGTCCGCTTCCCTAATTTTATTTTTTTGTTTTAAAGGCAAGATGTGAAACAATATAAATATATTTCCTTATCCTCTTCTAACTGAAAAAATATTTAGTCTATATAATGCTTTTATATCTTTCTCCCCTAGTATGTCAATGCTTGGAAAAGCATATTCTTCTCTAAATACGAGTGCCAGCTTATAGTATTACTTTAGGGAAAAAATATGAGATGACCAGAGATGTCTTGCCATTTGATAAATCAATTGATTATTCTACCCATTAAAATATTTCTAAGTTTTTTATTTTCTTTTTATCATATACTTCTTGCTGCTAATATTAAGTTTGATGGTGTTTTCCAAAGAATTTTGAAAGTGTTTAGGGTAGAGGAACTGTTCTATACCTTGATTCGATCCATGATTGTGTACAACTAACAAAATTCATCAAACCATGTACTTAAATGAGTGACGTTTGTTACATGTCAATAACACCTTTAAAAAATGCCAATTTGATTTACACATTCTTTTAGTTTCCTATGCTGCTGAAAGCAAATGCCATGAAATAGGATGGCTTAAGCAATGGAAATTTATTAGCTTACAGTTTTGAGTCCAGAAAATTGGCCAAATCAAGTCAAAATCAAGGCAATGCTTTCTTCCTGAAGACCAGCTCCCTGTGATCCTTGGTTCCTCTGTCCCATGCCCATGGCAAGGTATGCAGCAGCATCTGCTAGTCTCCTCTCTGTTCTGGGTTTCAATGGTTTCAGCTTCTTGCTTCAGTGACTTTTTCTGTCTGAATTTCATTCTCTTTTAAAGGACTCCAATGATTGGATTAATATCCATCCTGAATGAGGTGGGTCACACCTTAATGGAAGTAGCCTCATCAGAAAGTCCTACTTATAAGGGATTCACATTCATAGGAATGGATTAAATTTAAGAAAATGTTTTTCTGGAGGTCTATCAAACCACCACACATATTAAAAAAGTAAACATACAGTAGGTGATGCTGTCATTTCTTATTAATATCTTATCAGTATTCTATTGTAATGAAGAATGTGATAATTAATATGTTTTACTGAAATTAAGTAAAAAAGGTCACATTCTGAAAAAGGTGCCTTCCATACTAGGTGAATAAAATAAAAGGACCTGCCATTTTGCATGTGAATGTGTGTATAAGCACGCATAAGTGTTTAGGTCAGAAAAGGAATAAATCAGGTAAATAATACAAACACCTTTCCTTATCCCTGGAGCCAATTTCCTGACCACCCACATGAGGAGTGTATACTCAAAGAGAACCCAGCAAACTTGCTGAACTGAAAAGATTAGAAAGACAGAGGTGGCTGGAATTTGCAGAGAAGAGGGAGCTATGCAGAAACAAAGATCTAGAAATTTGTATAGGGGTTTCCAGAAAGGCTACACATTAGAGGAAAGACTAAACAAGTGTTAGAATATGACCTACAATAGACCTACCCTTATCATACTTAAAAACAAGCCTTGAAAGATTCAGGTGGACTCACAAGTATATTAATTGCCTGCCAAAATAAAATTGAACATTCATTAAGAGAAGACAACAAAATCCAGACATTTCAATAATGTAACATTAATTATGTCCAACATCAAATTTAAAAAATTACCAGATAGGTAAAGAAGTAGGAGAAGTGACCCATTATCAGAAGAAAAATCACTCAATAAAAACAGACCCAGAAATAACAGGCCATAACAGGAATTAAAACAGCCATTATAAATATATTCAAGGATTTAAAGGAAAACATGAACATAATGGGAAAGGAAATGATATGCAAAGGATGAAGGTGGACCCCTACCTCACACCATATAAAAAATCAACTCAAAATGGATCAAAGACTTATATATAAGAGTACAACTATAAAACTTGTAGAAGAACAAATAGGAAACATTTACAGGACCTTGTGTAAGGCAATGTTTTCTTAGAATTTACACCCAAAGCGCAAGCAACGAAAGAAAAATAAAAGATAAATGAAGCCTCAGCAACATAAAAAAACTTCTGAGCATCAAAAGATTTTATCATGACAATAAAATGACAACCTATACAATGGGAGAACATATTTGGAAGTCACATATCTGATAAAGGTTTACTATCAAGAATATATAAAGAGACCCTTCAATGCAACAACAAAAAGACAAATACCTATTCTAAAATGGGCAAAAAGTGGAACAGGTGTAGCTCAGTGGTTGAACACATGCTTCTGATGTACAGGGTCCCAGGTTCTATCCCTGATACCTCCTAAAAAAACGGGCAAAAGACTTAAGTAACATTTCTCTAAAGAAGATATACATATAGCCAAAAAGCACATGAAAAGATGCTCAACATGATTAGCTATTAGGGAAATGCAAATCACAACCACAATGATATACCATTTCATACCCACAAGAATGGCTACTATTAAAAACAAAAAGAAAAGAAAAGAGCATGTGTTGGAGGGAATGTGAAGAAATAGGAATGCTCATTCATTGCTGGTGTGAATATAAAATGGTGCAGCCACTGTGGAAGAGTTTGGCAGCTCCTAAGAAAATTAAGTATAGAATTACCATATGATCTGGAAATCCTATTTCTTTTATACCCAAAAAACTTGAAAGTAGGGACTGGAACAGATATTTGTACATCAGTGTTCATAGTGGCATTTTTCAAAATTGCCCAAAGTTGGAAGCAACCCAAGTGACTATCGACCAATAAATGGATTTTTAAAATGTGATATACACGCATATATACATATTCATCTGTAAAAAGTCCTGATACATGACACAACATGGATGAACCTTGAAGTCATCATGTTGAATGAAATAAGTGAGACACAAAAGGACAAATATCACATGATCTCACTGATTTTGAAGCAATTAGAATAAGCAAACTCATTGAGTCAGAATCTAGAATAGAGGTTACCAGGGGACAGAGAAAAGATAAGGAATAGGGAGATAAGACTTAAAATGTATAGCGTTTCTATTTGGGATGTAGGATATTGGTGATGATCGCTCAATATTGTGATCATAATTAAAATCACTGAAATATATTTCTGAATATGATTAAAAAGGGAAATGTTAGATTGTATACGGAAACAGAATAAAAATAAGGAAAAAAAATCCATGAATCTATATTCCACAAACAGTGAACCCGAAGTTAAATCATGGATTATAGTTAATAGTTGTATTATAAAAATGTGCTATCATCTGTTGTAACAAATATACCACACGAGTGCAAGATGTTAACAGTAGGAAGGCATATGAGAATCCTGTATTTTATGTATGATTGTTCTGTAAACCCACAACTTCTCTAATAAAAAATTAAAGGACCTACACAACTCAAAGAGTAAACCCAAAGTTAAAACATAGATGACAGTTAACAGTACAACTTGAAAAATGTGCTTTCATTATTCATAACAAATATACCACAACAGTACAAGGTGTTAATAAAAGAGTCATATATAGGAATCCTGTATTTCTTGCAAGATTTTCTGTGAAACAACAACCCTCTAATTAAAAAAAAGGAAAAAAAATCAATCAAAGGAATTCATTACATTAACAAAATCAAAGTTACAAAAATCATGAAAAACATGTACCAAAACCCAGCACCCATTTATGTTAACACTGTCAGCATACCAGGAAGAGTTGAAAATTTCACCTTATAAAGTGTATTTAACCAATTAAAACCAACTTAACAAAATTTGAACACTTGGCAAAATAATACATATGAAAAGGTGTTCAACATCTTTAGTCAGAGAATTCCAAATAAAAACCGCAATGAGATACTACCACAGACCCACTAGAATGACCAAAAATAAAACAGCTGAAATACCAAGTATTGGTGAAGTTGTAGAGCAAATTGAACTTTCACACATTGTGGATGTGTAAAATGGTCCAGTTACGTTAGAAACAGTATGGCAGCATCTTAAAAAGCACACATAAACCTACCATATGATCCTGAAGTTTCACTTGTAGGTATTTGGCCAAGATTAATGAAAAGGTTTTTCAACATAAAGGCTCAAATATGAATGTGCATAGCACTTTTATAATATAAGCAAATGTAAAACAAGAATGAGAATTAGAAACTAAGAGTTTCGCCTTTTGTGTCCTCACATAGAATATGGTAGGACCAAGCAAAGGGCTTTAGAGCATTCTTAGAATAAACAAAAACCAGCAAAAATCAGAAATGCTAATTCTAGAAATTAGCAGTCATTTTTCAGAAATTTGTAAAAATCTCATATCCTCTCCTAACACAGTAAAGCAGAATATATTTCAAATGGCAAGTAGAAAACTACAAGCCTGTCTGTGGAAATTAATAGTAATAAGCCCTTTATAGAATAGCATCCATTGTGGTTTAGGCTTTTTTTAATGTTTCGCTACAGCCTGGGTAGAGAATTCATTTTTAGTGTTGCTCTGTTACTTAATTAGCGTAGCTTTGGTTTAGGAAAATTACGCTTCAATTTTGTTCGATTAAAGGACATTAAGGGTCTATTAGAGCAAAGTGTTTCAAGGCTATACTTAAGGGTTTTTCAGTCTCCTATTGTAAATCCCCCTTTTAGTTCGGTGGTTTAAATTTTGCACAGCCTATGTATGTCATAATTCATTCACCTGGATGCATTTCTTTTTAAAGGGAAACAAGGTATAAGGTCATTTGTCACTTTAAAAATGGGCACCTATTGTCTCCATTTGCTTTTCACTTTACTTATTTTAACCCTTCATATTCATTTAAAAACAAACTTATACTACTAGCATTTTTTGCTACTTTCCTTTATATAGGAAAGGCATCTTGTGCTAGTTGAGCAGGAGTAAATTTCATCCAGGAGCTTATCAGAATTTTCACTACATTAAATGAGGAATTACAGGGTTCACAATATAATCTTATTTTTGAGTTTTTTAGGAAGATTTTCAGCCACAAATTAATCTGTGGCTTATCCACACTGAGTACCTACAGTCTGTTAAGTAATTTCCATGATTGCTATATATTCCACTCTGCCTTTCTTTGCCATTTTAACTTAACTCATCTTGAAGTTCCCTTAAGAAAATCATGATTTATTCTGAAAATTAGCCATCCCTTCTGTATAGGCAGTGGCCAGAGTTAAAAAAAATCCCCCTGTTGCCTATAGGGAACGAGTGTGCAGGTATGGGTGAGTCCGAGAGGAGGTGATTCCTCCATTCAGGGTCCATGTGGAAAATAATAAGAATTTATTGATTTTTATATGTCATTTGTGACTTCTGTCCCTAACCCCGTCTTCTTCAGTGTGGCTTAACTATTTAAATGAATGAAAGCCTGAAAAAAGGAATAAAACGTGGGATTTTCCAGCCATATAAAACGGGAATTAGGGGATTTTGCAGGGCAAGAGACTAGATTCATACTGACGCCCTCTAACATATAGAGCCATAAATGCTAGAAATTAATAGCATTAGGTTTGTGTTCATTGCAAAATAGTTGCACAGAAGGGAAGGACATTTCCCCTCTCTGTTCCTCATCTCACCACGACGCCCAGAGAGAGAACGAGATCTCCAGCCTGAAATATGGCATGGCGAGTCTTTGTACTTTTCAGTGGAGGGGTGGGGCGAGGGATCTGTCCCTGAGCTCAGTGTTGCGTCTCCCTTGCTGTGGGCGACTGAATTCTGAACCCCGGTGAACCCGTGCTCTGGATCTGAATCCGCGTGCCTGTGGGTGTGAGCCCTGGTGAACAGGACCTTCTGAGGAAGGGATTTCTAGTCAAGATGTGGCTGAAGCAGGCTGGGTCTTAGCCCGGACTCCTGGAGGCCTCCAAAGAAAAGGCAGCAGGAGGAGCAGACGCAGCCAGGAGAGGGCCTCGCCATGCGAGGGGAGGCAGAGGGGGGCAGGCCAGGGTACCCCAAGGGTTGTGGGCGGCCAGCACCAAAACACGGCAGTATTCAGGCAGAAAGCAAACCTCGGTGATGCTTGGATTTGCACTGCTTCTATCCTCAAAACGTGAGCCAATAAATCCCCGTTGTTGAAACCAGCCCGCTTGGTGCTATTTGTCAAAGCCGCTCTGGCAAACTGAGACGCATTGCAATTGTAAAGTCTCCCTCCCTCCCTCCATCTGTCCCTCCTTCTCTCCTTCCTTCCTTCCATCTTTCTTTTACCTCCTTCCCTACCTTTCCTTCCTTCCTTCCTTCCTTTCTTCCTTCCTACCCTTGCTCTCCCAAACCTTCTGGTTTCTAAATGAGAATTAGTTTCGGTCTTTGGACTGTAGTTATCCTTTCCCAGGGTGGTGGTTGAGACCTGGAGGGGCTGAGGCCCGTCTGAGGATTGAGAACAGACCAGCCGCTCCCAAGGGAGGGGCTGATGGGAGGTCTGCTGGGCAGAGATAAGGACAGCTCTGCCCCTCGCCAGTGAGACAGCAGGACCGGGAGCTGGAGGCCGAAGCTCCATCCCCGCCTTCAGGTAAGAGGCACCATATGCTTTCTGTTAAACAGAAAATCCAGCCAGCACTAATTATTTGATCAAACACTGGCAAATAAATGACAAAGTGCACATGGACAAACTGGCCATGGATTTCTAATGAAACCTAAGTATCAGAAATTGAGTATTTTAAAAGCTGCAAATATTGGGATGTTTTTAAATAACACTTCTAAAAGCAAATTTTGTTTGTGTATCATTAGCAGTCACATAGAAAAAAACAGTATTGTAGAAAAACGTAAAGGAAATAAGGCTTCTGATATTTTCAAGCACTGTTATCTATGAGAAAAAACTGAATACCTGACTTTCATAATTTATTCTGTTCCTTCCATGTGTTAAGCTCAGATAAATTATTTTGAGTTTATGTTTTTTAAGTACCTTTTATCTTGAAAAAAGTAAGTGGCTGCATTTATTGGAAATAGAAGTGAAGTCATAAAGCCCCTAAGATTGCATTTTATTATTTGTAAGAAATTCTTAGCTAATGTAGATTAGCATATAAACTAATAATAGACCAGATGCAGGAAATCATTATCTTAATTGAATTGCTCAGGTAACTAATAGCCTTCTTAGGGAATTTATCAGGTGAAATTGTATTCAAGCAGCAAAATTTGAATTTGATGGGCTACAAGGAGGCGGTTTATTTGCTTTAGATTTCTAAGAGTCTAATTTCAGATAGGTTTGGGAGACTAGCCCTTTGATAATCAGGTGCCATTCTTGTGGTTGGTAATTGTGGTCGGTATTTTTGATGTGTTCAAACTGTCATCATGGCCTCTTTCTCCTAGTGCATTGCCCGGGAATGTTTGGCTATAATTTTTTTCCATATTGTTTTAGTTTTCTAGGCTGCTTAAGCAAATACCATGAATTGAGTTGGGTTAATCAGTAGGAATTTATTCGCTCATTTTTTTGAGGCGGGGAAAAAGTCCAAATCAAGGCAAAATCAAGGGATCATCAAAGCAATGCTTTCTTCCCAAAGACGGTGGCGTTCTGCGGCTGGCTGCTGGCAGTCCTCTGTCCTTGGCGTGACACATGGTGGCGTCTCCTGGTCTCTCCCTTCTCTTCTGGGTTCCCTTGATTTGAGCTTCTGGCTGTTCCCTCTGGGTTTTTCTTTCTTTCTGTCCAAATTTCGTTCTCATATAAAGGTCTCATGTAATAGGATTAAAACCTTAACCAAAGTAACCTCATTAAAAAACTACTTAAAATGGGTTCATACCTACAGGGATGGGTTAAATTTAAGAACATGCTTTTCTGGGGTATAAACACCTTTAAATCATCAGACGTACCGTTTATGTAGCCTGATTTTTATGGATTCAAACAGGATGGGGTGGAGTGGCTCACATCTCAAGACTAGGAATACCCAAGGGTGAGGTTGGTCTAGCCATTCTCAGTAATCTCAGGTATTAACTTTTGGCTCTTCTATAATATACTGGGAAAGTAAGAACAATGTTTCTATATAATGATTGAGAAATCATAATCATTTGTTAATTCTTAGCCCTCAATTATGTATTCACTGGAATTTTAGTATATGATAAAGCAAAAGTGTATAACTATTTGCCACAATATAATGTTACTTCATACCCTAATATACATTTAAAAAGTTACAAGTCAATAAAATATAGTAATGATAAGATTATCAAAAGAAAACATAGGAAAATATTTTAAGTTTCTTAGTTTGGAGAAAAGCCTTCTCCTAATCACGACAAAAGCAAAAAAACCCAGTGAACATAAATAAAAAACATAAACTTGAATCCCCCACCCCATCAAAAAAAGGACATTTCTATATTGCAGAAGATACCATAACCAGATTAAGAACACCAAAAACAACCTAGAGAAAGCCATTGTTAACATATGTGACAGCAGAGTCATTAATTTTCCATTCCAACTCAATGTTACTAATCTCTGATGAAATTTTGGACTAATTTCTAGATAATTCCTTTACTCACATACTTATGCTTCAGGATCTGATGCATAATCTAGGTAACTGGTTTCTATTTATATTTATAAACACACACACACACACATATATATATGTATTCTAGCTCAGCTTTTTTAAACTTGGCTCTTTGGGCCTTTGGGGCTGGATAATTCTTCGTTGCTGGGGGCAGTACTGTGCATTCTTAGATGTTTCCCAGCATACCTGGCCCCCAGTCTTGACATCAACAAGGTCTCCAACATTCCCAAACGTCCCTAGGGGGCAAAATCGCCCTCCATTAAAAAACCACTGTTCCAGCTGTGTTTTAAGCCTCTCAAGAGCAGAAGCTGGTTTAGTCATCTTTGATTCACATTAGCTCCTTCTCAATGCTTTTCATATAGTAATAATTCCACGAATATTTGTTGAATAGAAAGGAATAAACCATGAGTCTTCCATACATCAATTTCCATACATCAATTTTCCTAACCATAAATGCCATTACAGTGAAAATGTTTGTATATCAGGAATATTTTCTGTATTAGTACTTTGATTATGTCAAAATATATTGGAAATAAAATCCAACATGATTAGAATAATTAGTTTCTGAGAAGACAATATAAGGGGTACTTTATTTCCATAGTATATGGAATTAATGTTCTATGATCCTTCACTATTATTTTAGGTTCCTTTTAATATATCCTTGCTGTTGGCAACTAATTTTAAACTCAATTCAGAAATATATCTTCTATTTCTTGCACACTTTTGACTAATAGAACACTGTGTTGGAATAAAAACACATCCATATAAAACCCCCACCTCAGAGCATATACAAATATTAATTCTAAATGGGAGCATGGGAGCAGATGTGGCTCAAGCAATTGAGCGCCTGCTTCCCACATGGGAGGGCCCAGGTTTGGTTCCTGGTGCCTCCTAAAAACAACAACAACAAGCAAAACAAACAAACTCAGGAGGACTGATATGGCTCAGTGCTTAAGCACCAGCTTCCCACATACAAGATCCTAATTTCAATCCTTGGTTACTGATACCTCAAAAAAAAAAAATTTTTTTTTTAAGTGGCTCATGGCCTTGTAAAACCTGAAACCTGAAAACTTCCTAAAGAAACGCTAGGGAAAAAAATGTGTGACCTTAGGTCAGGCAAAGATATTCAAAAGCACATTCCATAAAGTAATTCATAAATTTGTATCTTCTGCTCTTTAATAGACACTGTTAAAATAAAAAGGCAAGCCGCAGACTGGGAGAATTATTTACAGAAAAACCTCTCTGATAAAGGACTTGAATCCAGAATATATAAAGAATGCTCAAAACTCCTTAATAAAAAAGCAATCAGTTAAAAAAAAAACCAGACAAAAGGTTTCGGACACCTCACCAAAGAAAATATATGTTGGTAAAATAAGATGGTCAAAATTATTGGTGATCAGGGAAATGCAAATTAAAGCCGCCATGAGACACCAATACCATTTAGAATGGCTAAAAAAGTCCTGACAATACTCAGTGCTGACGAGGATGTGAAGCTTCTGGAACTCTCCTACATTTGCCAGGAGGATGGCAACATGGGATGGCTACTGTGGGAAACAGTTTGGCAGATGCTTGGGTTAAACAGAGGAAACATCCTATTTTTCCCTCTCCAAAGTGTTTACCCAAGAGAAATGAAAACTGATATTCATTTAAAACTCTGCATGCCAATGTTTATAGAGATTTTATTTAAAATTCGGAAACTACTCAAATGTCCTTCAGTTAGTGAATGGATAAACAAACTTGTTCATTCATTTAATGGCACACTTGGTATTGAAAAAGGAATGAACTGCTGACAGGCTCAACTGTATGAATGAATCTCAAATTCATTAGCTGAGTGGAAGAAGCCAGCCTCACCTGGCCACGCACTTTGTGATTCAATTTAAATGACAGTCTTGCAGAGGCAAAGCTAGAGGGCCAGAAGACATATCAGTGATTGCCATGGCTGGTGGAGGGGTTTGACTACAAAGAAACAGGGGGTATGATTTTGCATGATACATTTTTTTCTCTGTGTTGATTGTGTTAACTGACTAATGGGTTTGTCAAAACTCTTCAAACTGTGCGTTAAAGTGGGTGAATTTTATTGCATGTAAATTGCACCTCAATATTCCTTACTTTAGAAGAAAGTGAAGTGTATAGTTCAAAGTATCCTATATGCTAATCTTTACTAGGTGGAAAATAATAGCTGTGTTTCAAATAAAAATAGATAGCAGGAAGTGAATTTTGAACTTTTGAGTGCACATCGTGTGGCTGCATTAGCTCTTCCCATCTCGTGTTTTATTTCCTGCACATCCTTTAGCGTTCCCTTATCCACCCTGTAACGTCAACTGCAGGAGATGCAACCATGGAGATGCCACACTTGGGAGAAATAGGACCAGTAGTTTAGTCTCTCTGCAATGGTTTTTTAGGAATTTTAAAACTCGTCCTAAACTCTAGGTTCCTTAAAGTAAGTGCCTTACAAGGCGCTGAATTTCTCTTCAGTCCGTTTTGAGCAATTTTGTGGACCGATCATTCTGGGCACATGGGAGGCATCTGACCCATTTGTGCCACCATAGTCTGCCATCCTGCCAACACGATGTTCCCCTTTCTGATACAGAAGAAAATGCAGGTCCTGGAGTGCTAGGGCTGCACCAACTCCTGTATAACTGAAGTTCTCTGCCAATGTAGAAGGACCCCGGGGATAAATGGGATTCAATTGTAGAGCTTGTTTAGATCATAAACTATGTTTTTAGAGAAACAGTATTTCCACAAAGGCTTCTGGTGAGTCATGGAGCAGTGGATCAGAGAGAAAGTTCTAGCATCAGACTGTCCGTTGCTGCAATCAGCTTAGGGACAGGTTTGCTTCAAGGAAAGCAATGCAGAACTTTGTGAAATAAAGGACAGGGAGAGAGAGACACAAGAGAGGAGATAAAGATGGGACCAGGGGACTCACAGCTTCTGGAACTGAGAGCCTCGACCCTAGTTTTCACCTTGGGAACTACCAAGCAGCTGTTTGCTATTAGAACTGCAACATCATCTACAATAATAGGAACAACGGCAACATCTACAATAAGACAACATCTACAATAGAACAGGTGAAACTCTTTTTCCCACTTTTCCCCCTTTTTGTTTTTGCTAAGTTTGCACAAATATGTTTCATTGATTTACAAAGCTTTCTGTATGATATTTTCACTTTTAGGTTTGAACAATACTCATTAAATTTTTTCTCAATATATTCAACAAGGTACATTTATATATCACAGGTCATCAAATCACTTAAGTACACAATATGCTTCATTATTAAAGTTCTGATTAGTATTCAAGCATTTTATACATAATCCATAACTGCAACAACAATAAGACTTCCAACTAACAGACATTTAATAAATAGACTTTCATTTCTAATGGGCTTAAGGTTCCTAACCAGTAGGGCTATATAGGCCAGTACTGATATTAGCACTGGCCACATCCAATTCACAGGCTAAGTCATTACAAACTCCATCAACATGAGAAAACATTGCATGTATCAAATACAGCAGAGAGTATAGTTTTGTCTTACCCAAATATTTAAGAATTTGATTAAGCAGCAGGGACCTTACAGCTTGTCCCAACTGTTTGCCTCTTCCAGGCCCTTAAAATACCATTGTCTCTGATGTGTCTTAGTAGGGTCACTGCCACAGGTTTCTTCTATGCAGCCAGATTCATTGCCATCAGGCAAGGGCAGAAAGCCTTGAAGAACTGCAAAAGTCCATTGCTGACCTTTTCACACAGTTTTTGCACTTTTTGTATTCATTCAGGCTTGTTTTGCTTTTATAAAACACATTTCACTGAATGCTACCACAATACTTTTCAACTTGCTATATGCAAACTAGTTCTGTCCCGCATATCATTAGCCATTTTATTTTAAGACAAAATACACCTTAAATTTCAGTTAGCATTCCCACAAACCTTTTACCTTTTCAATATTCTTTTAACTTCTACATCTCATTTTATATTGTGACAAACTACACCTTAAAACATTTCAGTTAGCATTCCCACAAACTTTTTACTTTTTTCAATGTTCATTTAACTTTTACATCTTTCATTTTATCCTTCCTTTCTCTCTTCTGTTTTTTTCTTTCTCCCCTTTTCTTTTTCCGTTTTTTCCTTCTTCTCTTTTTCCTTCCTTCCTCTCATTCTCTCTCTTCTTTTTCCCCTTTCTTTCTTTTTCGTTTGTCCTTCCTTCCTTTTCTTTTTTCCTTCCTTTCTCTTTTCTTTTTTCCATCCTTTCTCTTTTCTTTTTTCTGTCCTTTCTCTTTTTTCCTTCCTTTCTCTCTCTTTTTTTCTTTTTTCCTTCCTCTCTTCTTTCTTTTTTCCTTCCTCTTTTCCTTCCTTTCTCCTTTCTCTTTTTTCCTTCCTTTCTCCTTTTTCTTTTTTCCTTCCTTTCCTCTTTCTTTTTTTCCCTTTTACTTACTATTTCTCCTATTTTTCCCTTCCTTCCTTTTTTCTTTATTTTTTCTCTTTCTGGGCACTCACCCTTCTCTTTTTCTTTTTCACACACTGAAACAATTACAACACACACATTGACATTGAACAAACAGACAAACACAAAAGCAGTTTCAAATCTATTAATCTAGAATTTCTTCATTGCTTCCTTTTATAATTCACCATTTCTTTTCCAGTTTTCCTCCTCTCAATTTCTTTCTTAATCTCTTTCTGTCCCCAAGCCATACTTGCATCATGATGCCATGCTTGAACAAGTTCTGTAGTTTAGATACTTTGAGGTAAAGCCATTCTAGTCTTCAGAATGAGACCCAGCCATGCAGTGTCCAGCGTCCATCTCTCCATCTGCATGAGCGGAGGTTCTGGGCTCCACAGGAGCTTTTTTTATTTAAGATTTGAAAAAAAAATTTCTCTCCCCTCTGCCCCTCCAGTTGTCTCCTATCTGTGTCCATTCGCTGTGTGTTCTGTGTCTGCTTCTATCCTTATCAGCGGCATGGGAATCTGTGTTTCTTTTTGTTGCGTCATCTTGTTGTGTCAACTCTCCGTGTGTATGACACCATTCCTGGGCAGGGTGCACTTTCTTTCGCACTGGGCGGCTCTCCTTACGGGGCACACTCCTTGCTCATGGGACTCCCCTATGTGGGGGACACCCCTGCATGGCACGGCACTCCTTGCGCGCAGCAGCACTGCACGTGGGCCAGCTCCACACGGATCAGGGAGGCCCGGGGTTGGAACTGCGGACCTCCCATGTGGTAGACGGACACCCTAACCACTGGGCCAAGTGCCCTCCACAGGAACTTTTGCTGTCACTTGTCGTTCATGGTATGGCTTTATCTGACAAGCTGGTACCCACACAGGATGCCCTCCATCTCCTGGGGAAACACAAGCAAACCCTCGAGGATTTTGAAGGCTTTCCACACCACTTGGGGCTCTGCGCTGTTACACCAACTTTCGTTTTGCTGGAGGCAATCCTTCTTCCCTTCATGCCCCATGTTGGGCACCAGTTGCTGCAATCAGCTTAGCGATAGGTTTGCTCCAAGGGAAGCAATGCAGAGCTTTACGAAATAAAGGACAGAGAGAGACACACAAGAGAGGAGATAAAGATGGGACCAGGAGACTCACAGCTTCTGGAACTGAGAGCCTCGACCCTAGTTTCCACCTTGTATTTATTGGGAACTACCAAGCAGCTATTTGCTATTAGAGTTGCAACATCATCTATAATAGGAAATAACTGGAACATCTAACAACTGCAACATCTACGATAGAGCAGGTGAAACCCTTTTTCCCACAGTCCATGATCATTTCTTAGCAATCCCATGACTGTGTGACCTTTACAAATTACTTAAGCATTTCGTGCCTCAGTTTCCCCATCTTTATTCATGGAGATGGTACTACCTACTTCAGAGAGTGGTGAGACTTAGAGATAATCCATGCAAATAGATCAGCTGTGTGTCTGGACAGAGGAAGTGCTCAGAAAGCCTGGCTATTATTGGCTAATCCCTAATGTGTCAGAAGTATTCAGGCATCCAATGACATCTAATGACCAGGTTAGGAAAAAAGTGGGGGAGTAAATATGTTCAATATTTCAAACAGGGAAACGGACTTTGGCCCAGTGGTTAGGGCGTCCGTCTACCACATGGGAGGTCCGCGGTTCAAACCCCGGGCCTCTTTGACCCGTGTGGAGCTGGCCCATGCGCAGTGCTGATGCGCGCAAAGGAGTGCTGTGCCACGCAGGGGTGTCCCCTGCGTAGGGGAGCCCCACGCGCAAGGAGTGCGCCCCATAAGGAGAGCCGCCCAGCGCGAAAGAAAGTGCAGCCTGCCCAGGAATGGCGCCGCCCACACTTCCCGTGCCGCTGACGACAACAGAAGCAGACAAAGAAACAAGACGCAGCAAAAAGACACAGAAAACAGACAACTGGGGGAGGGGAGGGGAATTAAATAAATAAATAATAAATCTTAAAAAAAAAAAAGAAAGTGATGGAAAAAAAAAAATTTCAAACAGGATGCCAGGCATGTACTTCCCCATACCTCCTTTTTCTGCCTGCATTTGAGCTAGAAAAGAGTCAGGGATGTGATGGCTTTTAATTCCTAGGCCCTGGCGGTGGGTGTGGAAGGCGAGCAGAACAGAGGTCCAGTAGATCAGGGTGAGGCAGGAAGCCCTGGACACGTGCCCTTGAGAAGGGCAAGGGTGCAGCAGAGGCTCATGGGCCAGGAGCCGGGCTCGAGATCCTGGGTTCCAAGCTTCCTTGGGACCTTGTTTGGGTTCATTTGTCTCCCACTCCTCTGCCACTACCACCAACAGTATCTGTGGCCAGGGTTGCTATTTGGCAAACATGTGGCGCCTTTGAACGTTTTCTGTGGGTTTTAATGCCACCTAACTTTGGGGAACCCAGATGTGAAAAACTCCCCTTTGCAGAAGAGAAACATGCTTTAAAATTACTGTACCTATAAGATAGTGTATAGTTGTCTAGTGAGGTCATAGAATCTATTTTATTGTTAATTAAAACTCTTAGGACTCAATAATGTGTGTGAGCCTTCGAACCTAAAATTTGGCAGTAACTGGAAAAATCAAGCTCAGTGCTGCTCCAAATTCTTCTCTAAAAATTAATTCCTATAACATTGTGTTCCCATAATTCATCGTACCCAAATACAAGTTTATATGTTGAAACTGCAAATTGAAAAAAAAATTTAATGTTACAAAAAACCTTTTACAGCAAGATTTTAAAATGTCATATCCGTTTTAATATCCATCTTGAAATATTCTTGTCCAGCTGTGCAATGGAGGGTCAGTGACTGACCTGGTGAAAGGATTTCTGAAGAGGGGCGAAAGGATGAGCGAGCCGATAATTGCCTATATTTTGCACGAAGCACTGAAGGTAAAGTAGCTTAAGTTGTCTGTACGTTAATTATGAGACAGTTTTAGTTAAATAAAAAAATGTAGATCCTACTTATATAACTATGATTACATCAGCATTTATTGATGCAAGAGTGAATGCAAGCTGTGGAATGTTTAGCAAAACTAATTCCTTTCTCCGTTAGAAATCTCACCTCCTTGTATCAACAGAACCTGGAATTCTCATCTCCTAAGTGTGTTTCTGAGGTTGTGATAATGATGAATGCAGAGAATGTGGTTTGTTTTGTTTTTTTTGCTGGTAATTAGGTCTTTACTGGCCATTATTTCAAATGAATACATGCAATGTTTTCTTCTACTGAGATCAGGACTTCTTTCTCCTTTTGAATAGTACATTTTTATTTCTTTCACAAGAGATACATAAAATTGTAGACAAAAAGCATAGATAAGCAACAAGAATAAAATAAATTCATAATGCATCTTATTATTATCCAAAGATAAGGAACATCAATGTTAAATACCCTTTCAGGTTTTTTCTGTGTTTACGCAAGTATAAATATATGTGTGGGTTTGTGTGTGTGTGTAATATAGTATACATACAATTTTGTAAACTGCTCTCCCCACATTCTATGGGTTTACAAAAACATCTATTTTTGGATTTTGAGGTTATTACTAAATTTCTACTATTTCTTGCAGCTCTCAGGATGGTCCAAATAAATGGCAACCTGATTCTATCTCATACTTTGTAATCATACATATTTCCTATGTGAATTTCCTCTTTAAATTGCCAGCTTATGCCCCTCTTTAAATAAAATATCTGATAAACGCTAAGGGGACTGCTCTGGTTTTGTGACTTTTTTCCATTTTGAGTTCAAAATGGAAATGATGCCCTGTGGTTTGACTCTATGTGAAACCCTTTCAAATGTTTGTGTTAACTTTAACATCTGTTTCTTATTGGTTTTGCTCAAATGCATCCATCTGAAAAATTGTTTTTTTGTTTGATGCTTTCATTAAAAGTCATTATAAATTCCCCACCTTCTAGGGACTTCATCATTTGCATAACAACAAAACTATCCACCGAGATGTAAAAGGAAATAACATCCTATTGACTACTGAAGGTGGAGTTAAACTAGTTGATTTTGGTAAGTTTGGTTTGAAATGCTTAAGCTAGGCTGTAGAATGAACTAGTTTGATACGATTTGATCATTCTCCAATAGCCTAGACATTGAAGTAAAGAAAATATCTCATCAAGGTAAGGGAGTGGAGAGATTATTTTTTTTTAATTTGGTAAATGAAAGCTCCCCAGAAGAAAGAGTGCCTTCTTTCAAGTCAGCTGGCTTGATCTCATACCACCACCGTAGCCAGGTGTGAGGTTGACCCTCCAAAATAGACGGCTCCCCGATGGTTGCACTAAGCATGCAGTGGGGATCCCAAGGGCCCTGCTACATCTGCATTTTCAAATGGACAAGAGCCCAAGGCCAGGATTTTATGCAGGAGAGGAAATCTTCAAGGGTCTTCTGGAAAATTGTCCTCCCTCCTATGAAGGCGACACAGGGAAAGATAGTCTCTCTGTTCCTCAGGACATCCTCATGTCTTACTGTGAGGTTGAAGCTGCTGGGGCCATCTTGTGACCACGAGGTGGCCCATCCCTTGGAAAGCCATCCTTGAGAAGGGCAGAACTGAAAAGAAGGAAGGATGAGGGTCCTCCAGGACTTAATTGAGCTCCCAGTCCACCAGCTGCAGAGTCTGCCCTATCTCTGAGTCTTGCATTCTGTGAGGTCCTACATTTTCATAGTCACTAAATCAGATTGGAGCTTCAGCCAAAGGCACCGTGGCTGACCCATCTACCCTTCATCAGGGTGCATAGTTTCAAAGTCTTGACAGCACTCTCCCAGGCCTTCTCTCCTTTGATTCCTGCTAATACACTGATCCTGTTGCAGGAGCTGTTCTTCTAGGAGTCTCGTCTCAGTATCCTCCTGTCATCCCTCCTCTCCTCTTCCCCTCACCCTGGCTGTGTTAGGTGTCCCTCTTTGTGTTCTGTATCAGTGTGGATCTCTGTTTTTGCATTTATCACATAGAATTATGATGGCCTATTTGTCTTTGTAGATAAATAATGATCCTTAGAGTCTTTGAGCTATGTCTTGTTTTATTTTGTAGTCCTAATGTTTTGAGTATAGCAGGGCAGCAAGTGTTAGTTCAAAGAATGAAATTTCATTTTACATTTTGGAAACTGAAGCTCAGTGAAGTTGATTCATTTTAGAAGTGAATCATTTTAATAACTAGGTTTAGTATCCAAGGTGGCCTGGTGTATTAGTCAGCCACAGAGGTGCTGATGTAAAATACCAGAAATTGGTTGGTTTTTATAAAGGGTATTTATTTGGGGTAGGAACTGACAGATTCCAGGCCATAAAGCCTAAGTTACTTCCCTCATCAAAGTCTATTTGGAGCAAGATGGCTGCCAATGTCTGTGAGGGTCCAGGCTTCCTGGGTTCCTATGTTCCTAGGTGCGTTTCTCTGGTTTCAAGGTTCCTTCCTTCCTGGGATTGGCTTCTCTTTCCTCTGTGTGCTTACTTCCCAGGGCTCCAGCTTAAGGCTTCAGCGTCAAACTCCAACATCAAAAGTCCAACATCAGAAACCCTCAGCTCTGTTCTCTGCCATGCCCTTTATCTGTGAGTCCCCACCCACCCAGGGGTGGGGACTCAATGCCCTAATCATAACTCAGTCATGCCCAGGTACAGATCAGATTACAAACATAACCCAATATCTATTTTTGGAACTCATAACCGTATCAAACTGCTACACCTGATTTAACCCAGGAATGAATATTATAGCATCTAGAAAAACATAGATGAATGGCATGTTTTTCAAATACCCGTGCATGGACACCATCTTTCCCAGATGAGCTTTTGAAAACTACTGAGAAGCTATGAACCTGATAGCAAAATCCCAATTAATAACTGGGTGCAGCAAGAGTGGGCTGCTAATTGAGTTTGTAGTCAAGGGTTAAGAATTAACAAATAATTATGATTACTGAATCATTATATAGATGCCTTTTTACCTTCTAGTGTAATATAAAAGTAAATACCTGAAATTACTAAAACTTTCTGCACCAGAATCCAGATGTCTTGATATGTAAAACTGTAACCTTTAT
This sequence comes from Dasypus novemcinctus, assembly GCF_030445035.2. Taxonomy (NCBI): domain Eukaryota; kingdom Metazoa; phylum Chordata; class Mammalia; order Cingulata; family Dasypodidae; genus Dasypus; species Dasypus novemcinctus. Next base: position 158,909,355 of record NC_080677.1, on the reverse strand, counting down.
CTTATGATTGTCAAAACCTTATGACTAACCCCCATTTTGTAGCCACTCCTTATCCTGTTTTACAACTTTAAAGTCTTACGATCACTAGACAGCCCCTTGATGTTTATTAATGAAGGAGCTGGAGCCAACCCCACCCCAATTACTCATTAGCAAAAACCTGCTAAACCTGGATACTATAAGACTATCAGAATTACTGCAGTTCAAATAATTCAAGTTCAAACTCTCTCTTTCTTTGAAATCACAATGTCTCTGGAATTGGTCTTTGAAGTGCATCAGGCAAGAACTTTATTCCTTGTACATTCTGGCTGGGTTAGGGTACTGACAAGGCCTGGGTGCTAGAATTCACAACACCAACACTGAAACGCATCCCTGCTGCACAGGAGGGTTACCATTCTTTCCAGAATATAATGCTAGCTCCACTCTAAGACAGTTGGAGAACTTGGTATTTAACTTGAGATCTCATGATCCCTTTACACTAAAAAGTGGCTGCCATGAGTATAGATTAGATTGAAAACTGTTAAAACAGAGGTAGTAAATGAACATCTTTGAGGCCATTAAAGAAGAACCTGCTATCTTCTTTTCCCAAGGCTGTCAACAAAATACCACAAACTGGAGACCGGGGTAGGATGAGGGCTTAAAACAAAAGAAGCTTACTGCCTCCCATTTCTGGAGACTAGGGGTCCAAATTCAAGGTGTTTGCAGGGCCATGCCCCCCTGAAGTCTTTAGGAAAGGATCTGTTCTAAGAATCTCTCCTGACCTTTGGTGGTGGCCAGAGATCCTTGGTTTCTGGCCTTGCAGTACTTCAATCCCATGGCCTTGCTGTGGTGTCTGTGTCTTCTCCTCTTATAGAGACCCCAGTCATATTGGATTAGGGGTCCACCCTATTCCAGTCTGGCCTCATTTCATCTGTAATGACCCTGTTTCCAAATAAGCTCACGTTCTGAGGTACTGGGTTAGGACTTCTCAGAGCATTTGAGGGGAACACTGCACAACCTGGAACACTTGGGTAAACCAGTAGCTTTGAGAATGGTAAACTCCTGGGATGGCCTCCAAAATAAACTAGATTAAGAACATACACCTACAGAATAATAAGGTGACCTTAGAGCCGCCCATTGCGAAAGAAAGTGCAGCCTGCCCAAGAATGGTGCCGCAGACACAGAGAGCTGAAGCAACAAGATGATGCAACAAAAAGAAACACAGATTCCCGGTGCTGCTGATAAGGATAGAAACGGTCACAGAAGAATACACACAGCGAATGGACACACAACTCGGGGGGACGGGGTGGAGAGAAATAAATAAAAAATAACTCCTTGAAAAAAAACTTTATAGAGTAGTCTTAAATTGGATAGCTACAAAATGGGAGCTTTGGATTTAGATGAATTGATTTGTAGTCCTTTTAGTAATTAGTAGAGAAAAGGGCCAGTTGCCTATTAAAGGTATTCCTGGTGTCTGGTACTAAAATGATATTTTTCATATAAAAGAGTGCTTTTGTTTCTATTCTCCATGGTAAGAGGACATGGATTCAGTTCACCCAACATGGTTTGTAGGTTCTCATGTCATTTCTTTGTGTATCTTCTAACTCGTACCTGAGGGTGCAGGTGCTTGTAGAGTGTTGATTCACAAGGGCAGAAGGAATAAGATTTGGCCAGCTACAAACCCCAGAATCAAACTGGAGGAAAGCCAGTGTCCTCACTTGATGTTTGAATCAGATTTTTTTGGAGAAGGCTACAGGTAGGGAGTGAAGTTTTAGAATAAATTTGTTTTAAAAAGTTCTCACGTCATGAAATATACTGCAAACTGATTTTCAGCTACTGAGGATCTGTCCTTGAAGGGCTGCCAGGGGTGTCATATTCAAAATGTCCGCAGTTGTACTCTCCATCACCTTACCCAATCCAGAAACCTGCTCCACGTGAAGAGTTTCTTGTTTTAGAAGAAAGCACCAGCATCTGCATGTCACCAAGCCGGAAATCCCAGACCATCCTGGAGTCTTCCCTTGTCTTTGCCTCCCACAAAACTCTGCCTCTATGAGATCGTCCATCTTTTCTGCTCTTACCTCTTCCAAGCAGTTGCCTCTTGCCTGGGCTCCTGCAGCCACATTTACTGAACTTCTTCTGTCCATTCTCCTCAGGGATACTTTCAGAAAGCTTATCTGAGCCCACCACAGCCTTGACCAGCCTCCCATCCCCTGCTCCCCCCAGACCTTGGGAGGGGCCTTTCCTTAGGGTGTTCTGTGCTCGCCCAGTGACACCTTGTTATACCTCTTGCCCCCATCAGGTGCCCTCTCTTTCTATTACCTGCCGGCCAGGGAAGCTTCTTTTAGTTCCTTAAGAGTGCCACCCCCTTTCTCAGGCAGAGCTTTTGCACATGTAATTGGGGAGGTACTTTGAAAAGTAGGGACATACTTCTCTCTTTTGCCTATTTAAAAATATGATCTTTATCTCAATCTTTTGAGGCATCTCTCAGTCGGGGGGGGGCAGGGTAGGGAAGGAGATTAAGATTTGTGCAAGAAAGAATGCAAGAGAAAGACTGGGGAAATTTTCAAAAACAAGGAGTAGTAGAAATTAATAGCATCTCAGGCTTCAAAAACAGGAATTAGTAGCAAGACCCAGGCTATCTCTTGAGAAATTCTGTCTAAATGCCCTTATCTTTCTTTAATATGTGGAAGAAAATTTCCAGGAATAAATCCTAGGGTTTCATATAGGAGGGAATAGATGGGAAGAAGAGGGGAACCCCCTACTGTGGTGGGTCATAGCAGTCAGGAGAACAAGACACCTTTCCATTCTAGGGGAGCTGTGGAAAGAAGCCATGGAGAAAGGCAGGGGGAGCGCAGACGAGCTTTACCAAAACGAAGGTGACAAGGTGCCAGCGAGGGTAGAGAGGAGCGCTTACCTGCATCCTTTCTGGCCCCTCCCGTTTCACATTCCAGAAGGAGGCCACTTCCTAGACTGCCCCAATTCAGCCAGGGTGAACCACCTCCTTGCAAACTTGGAGGTGCAAAGGACTGAGTTTAGCTCCGCCGAACCCTTACCCCCAGTTTCCATTCCTAGAAGTAATCTGGCTACAAGGTTTCCAAAAGGGGGTGCTCTGTGAGTGAGGAGCTGGATTGTGAGGCCCAGAGGAGAGCGCATGGGCCAGGTCTGAACAGGAGTCACAGCCAACCTGAAAGTGTTCTCAGCTCTCTTAATTTTCAGGAAGAACAGCAGGAAGCTGCCTGAGCCCCATTAGAACAGACCACAAGCTCACTACACATGGACTCTAACATGGCAGGCCAGTGTGCACCTGGCAGCCAGGCTGCCGAAGGCACCTACCCCAGAGTCAAGAGACCCACCCTTCCCAAGGACTTTGCCTTCCCTGCTGCTACATAGTTATAGACCATCTATTATGGGTCATATTGTGTCCTTCCCAAAGCACATGGTCAAGTCTCTTAACTGAACATTCTGTGAACATGACATCATTGGTGTTGGAAGAACTAGGTTAGGATCCACTCTAACCAGTTTGGCTTCATCTTAACTAATAACCTCTTCAAACACCCTTACAAGAATGGGAGGTGACACACACATGGACAGACACGAAGAACACCATGTCACAACTAAAACAGACATCAAAACCCAAGGATTGCCAGCAACCCACCAGAAGCTAGAAAGAGGCAAGGAAAGATTCTGTCCTACAGAATTTGAACTTCTAGCTTCCAGATCTTTGAAACAATAAATGTCTCTTGTTTCTAGCCATCTAATTTCTGGTACTTTGTTATGGCAGCCCTATCAAACTAAGACACCCTGTACAGACAATTCCATCTTAAGCGGAGAGGAAGGAGGAGAAGCTGTCTATGGAAGAAGTACTTTTTATACAATGGAGACAAAGCTCTGTCTTAAAAGACTTGCAGTTTTATTGGCTCTGATGAAGCTTTAACTTACCTTCCTAGCCAGGGGGTAGGGGCTTAGGAGAGGCCATTTTTGCTATAAGCAAGATATTTTAGTTTCCTTATTGCTAAAGCAAATACCATGCAATGAGTTGGCTAGAAGAAGTCCAAATCATGGCATCATCAAGGAGATTATTTCCTCCTGAAGTCTGGCAATCTGGGACTGGCTGCCAGTGATGCCAGTGGTCCTTGGTGCCTCTGTCACATGGCAATGCACATGGAGGCCTCACCTGGCCTCTCCAGATTTTATGACTTTAGCTTCTTGCTTCCTGTGGCTTTCTCTCTCTCTCTCTCTCTGAATTTCATTCTGCTTATAGGATTCCAGTAATAGGATTAAGCCCCCTTCTGATAAATTGGGCTGCACTTTAAATGACATAACTTCATTAAAAGGTCCTTCTTACAGTGCGTTCACACCCACAGGAATGGGTTAAGTTTAAGAACATGTTTTCTGGGGTACTTAACTCCAAACCACCACAAGAGAAGAAAGTACAATTTCTCTGTATATTCATATAGAGTGTCACTAGACTTTGTGACCAGTTAACAAACTTGATGCTTCCCTTACATAAAATCCTTCCCTCCTCCGTTCATCCACCTAACCTCTATTTGTCTGGCTGAGTGCCTCCCCAGTACCTAATACTTCATTTAGCTGAATAATTATCACACTTTATTGTACCCTATGTTTAATTTTACTGTCTTCCCTGCTAAATTGAAAGGTTAGTCTCTTGTTTGGTCTGTTACTCTATCCCTAGAATGAAGCATGGTACCTGACATTGAAAATGCTCAATAAATACTGTTGAATGAATGAATAAATGAATGAATGGCAGCATTTTCTATGTAATTGTGTGACCATGGGAATATTATTTAAAATCTGCAAAGACATCAATCCATTCTTCTACAAGCATAACAAGGAACAATGGCAACTTCATAGGGTTGGTTGCTCTGGAGAGTAAAGGGGAAGATAGAGGTAAATTAATTAGTACAATTACTGGCACTTTGTAAGCACTGGAAAAAATCTAAGCTATTCCCACTATCATGAAATAATATCCCCATAAAACCTTTAGCTCAGTGCTGTATGTTTAGTAGGTGTTCAATAAATAGATTCTAAATAATGAAGAAAAAGAAGTAGCCCTTTGCTAGAGTAAATTCAGTATTACTTTAAATATCAGGCTGCATTATAAGAGTAAAAGTTAGATTCAGTCGGCTAATACTAGTCATGAATGCAGCTGTTTAGAAAAGCTTTGTGTTTGTTAAGTGTGATTTGCTTTTACAGAAAACCATGAGCTACCTCAGAGAGCAAAGAATGAATTTGTAAACATTATTAATGAATGGCATTTGCCATCCCTGGTATCTGGTCAACTAGTAAATAATATGACCTCCCAGGAGATAAACCCCTTCAGGCAGGTCAGCTGAAAGCTTAATGTCTGAAAAAGCAGTCCTTCTCTTGAATAAAGGAGAGACTCAATTTAAAGGGCAGTTCTCAGTGCTCATTTCTGGGGATTTCTCTCTGGGGATCTTTACTTCTAATAGGATAGTTAACATTTCAATACAAAATGTACTTTCTGTGATTTATTTAAACATCATTCTTTTAACAAAATACTTTATGGTTTTAAACATCTTATTACCCACATGCCCAATTTTGGACCTGTAGGTCAAAAAGAAATTGTGATTTATTTATTAATAACCCACTTTTAGCATGAAGTGAGAGAGGCACAACCGAACTTAAAAACTATTATGTGCCTTCCTTACTTCCCCCTTCTTCCTGAATAATTCAGAGAAAAATTCATTGGGTGGGGTCAAGGAAGCAGGGCACTTGAGGGTGTAGCTTGGCATGCGGTTTCAAGTCCAAGAGGGGTGAGAAAGGAAGTGGATGGCAGTGGTGGTCCAGCATGGGATGTTGGAACCCTATGTGAGACAAGGAGGGTATCCATGTAGGGGATGGTAGTGGCTCAGGTGGGTTGTCAGAGCCCAAATGAGATGAGCAGGAACTCTGCATAGGGGTCAATACAGAGACAGGAGATAGATTACATAAAGGAGGAGCTGATACCATCAGGAGATATACTGAAGACAGGGGAAGCCGGATTTATTACTGTGGAGAAAACTAGAATGAATCCATTGGTACTGGACTGGAATTGGAGGTATCAATGTGAACTCGTGGTTTTTGATATATAGAGACAGGTATAGAAATAAATGTAATCTGATGTGTCTGTTTGTGTTGTGTGTGTATGGGGGGTATCTGTGTGTGTGTATATATATAAAATTCTCAACTGTTTCTACTAAGGGAGCTTGACAGCATAAATGCCCTAAGAGCAAGCATACCAGGCACCCAGATCTTGGTTTTTAAATAACATCCTCAACTGGAAGGAACCGATGATTCTTGGAGAAAGACTTATTTTCAGGCTGAACAAGATGAACCTGGAATCTTTTGAGTCCAAACAGAAGAAAATGCTCAAATAAAGATGGAGACATGTCAAAAGGATGCAGAAACTAAGTCCAAGTAATTCTCACTGGCCAAATTTGGGACAGTTTGAGCATTAAAATAATAACAATGGTGGCAAATTTTAACCCACTGAATAAAATAGAAACCATCAGTCCATTCTGGCATAAATATATAAGAAAATATGTGAATAGAAGTGAAAGCTCCTCCAGTACAGAAAAATGCCAGCTAAGAAATATGAAAGATTAATGAAATTTAAAAATCATCATTGGCAACCATCTAATAATAATAAATTTATCCAAAAGATTCAATGGATGCTAAAACTAGTGGGTTAAATTTTGATGAGAAATAGAATATTTACATAGCCTCAAAATACTTTTCCAAAAATAATTATTAATTATAAAAGGGAGAAGAGAAACTTTGTGTTGGAGAATCTTGGCAGACATCCCTGTAATCAAGCAATCAACGGGAATGTCACCAGTCATGGGACAAATCCAAATAGTGTTCCACCTAATAGAATGCAATGAAAAGGTCACAGCATCACCTCTGTGACACTCCTACCAAAAATATCATTAGGGGACATCAGGAAAACCAAAAGTGAGGAATATTCTACAAAATAACTAGTCCGAAATCTGCAAAAAAGTCAAGTTCTTTAAAGTCAAGGGAAAATTGAGTAATTCTTCCAGACTGGAGACTAAAGAGACATGACAACTAAAAGGAACACATGATCCTGGATTGGATCTTTTTACTGTAGAGGACATTTTTGGGACAGGTGATGATATTTGAATGGGATTAGATGGTAGATATAAAGATTCTGATGGTTGTGTTGTGTCATGTTGGCTCTGGGGTGGGTCTGGATGTCCTTGTTTGCAGTTAATTCACACTAAAGCAGAAGAGCTTCTGGAGGCCACCCCTGTCAAATGGTTAAGGAAAAGATGACACTTTGTACTTTTCTTACGAACTTTTCCTAAACTGAAATGATGTCAAAAGAAAAAGAAAAATACATTAAAAACTGTAGAGTAGAGTTAGAAACTTAGCACTTGAAAGAACTTTAGAAATAATCAGGTCTCACCCCGTTTTAGTTTCCTATACTGTTCAAAGCAATGCCATGAAATGGGTTGGCTTAACCAATGGAATATATTAGCTTACAGTTTTGAGACTGAGAAAATGTCCAAATTAATGCATCATCAAGGTGATGCTTTCTTCCTGAAGACTGGCTGCCAGTGATCCTTGGTTCCTCTGCCACATAGAGGCATCTGCTGGTCTCTCCCTTCTCTTCCCAGTTTTGTTGCTTTCAACTTCTTGCTTCCATGGCTTTTCTTTCTCCATGTATGTTAATTGTGTTTATAAAGGACTCCAGTTAAAGGACTAAGACCCATCTTGAGTGAGTGGGTTTACTCCTTAACTGAAGTAGACTCCTCAAAAGGTCCTTCTTACACCCATGGAATGGATTCACTCTTAAGAGCATGTCTTTCTGGGACACATACAGTTTCAAACCATCACACTCTCAAAAAAGCAAATGATTCGCACAAGCTCACACAGTTCAGTGCCATCTAGAGCCAAGAATCGACAGTCCCTAGCCTAGTGCCCAAGACGCAATGTGAACGAGTTAATGAACTAATGAGTTAACGGAGAGTAAAACTCAGAGCTCTGTTATGGTCTTTGTTTTTTAGAAGACTGTGGGTTTTACAGACCGTTTGCATGGGATAAAACTGGCTTCCTCCATTCTCTCTCAGAAATTTTCCTTATGGCCAGCCTTTAGGGTGGACTTCAGAACAGAACTGAGGAGTCTAGTTGGGGGTGGGGACCCGTGCTTCCAGGGACTTTCTCAGCAAAAGGACCAGCAATTGCTAGTTTTGTGTTCATTTGGCCTTTAATTTTGTTGCATCCTTGAGGGTGGGCACCATGTCTATTTTTCCAGTCTCTGGGTCCCCGTGGCTAGAGAGTGAGTGACAAACAGTACGTCCTCAAAAAATGTTTCTTGATTGTTGGACTGATTTCCTTTTTAATCCCTCATTTCCATCAGATAGATATGGGTTCAGTCCTGGTTCTGCTACTTTCTAACTCTGTGAGCAAAAATAAGTTCTTTTGCATCATTAAGCCTTACTTTGCCCAGCTGGGAAAGGGAAAAATGACCAGATTTAGCAAGCTTGTTGTGGACATTTTATAAAAATTATATATGTAAAGAATCCAGCTCAGTGTAAAGTAACTGTGACAATTATTTCCATTTCCCTTTCATATTTTTACTAGGCATTTTCACATCCCCCTATTCTGAGTTAGCAACTTGTTCAACAGATATATCTGACAGTTAGTACTTTGCTTTATTTCTTTAATTCTTACTTTCTGAGACCAACAAAGGAAAAAAATCAAGATAATAGGTTTTCTTTTCTTTCTTAAAAAATAGCATCTCTTTATGGCTGAATAATATTCCATTGCATGTATAAACCACATTTTGTTTATCCGTTCATTTGTTGATAGACAATTGGATTTCTTGTCTTTTGGCAATTGTGAATAATGCCACTATAAACATGGGTGTGCAAATAACTGTTTGAGTCCTGATAATAGCAAATCTTGAAGACATCATGTTGAGTGGAATAAGCCAGACACAAAAGAACAAATATTATTTGATCCCACTGATATGAAATAATTAGAATGAGCAAACTCACAGAGCAGTATTTAGAATGTAGGTTACTAGGGGATAGGGAGGGGGTGAGGTGTTAATAGGGAGTTACTAAAGCGTTAATTGCACAGTTTCTATTTGGGACAATGGAAAAGGTTTGGTAATGGATGGTGGTAATGGTAGCACAACATTGTTCACGTAATTAAATGCACTGGAAGGGAACAAAAAACAGGACAAGTGCTCAACGACACTAGGGCACCGTGAATGACGAGCATGATGTGCCCAGTTCTCCTCCTCCAAAGCCCAGTCCTACAGAGAGTCTATGCAGCTGAATGACAAAGTGGCTTGGGATGCAACTCCACTGGTGCAAAGCCTAGCAGAGTGCAGAGAGCAGGGTGGTCTGGAAGTATTTGGGGAAAGCCCCACACCTTCGTGAAGAGCTGTGAGCTGAGAATTAAAGAGAAGGGAGGATCTGTAGCCGGGTGGATGGGGTGGGGACAGGGGGAGGATGTGTTTGGAAGGGAATTGCATGATGGGCTCCAGCTCCTGTGTGATCTTACAGACTCATTGCATGTTACAGTGGAGGGAACTTGGAATATCATTTGATATACCAAATAGAAGGACTTGAGGTTTTTTATTTTGCTGCTCTGCAAAATGTGTGAATATAAATTTCCTGGTGAAAGAGTATACAGCTTTCCTGAGCCAGGAGTAAGTACTTTATGACCCAAAAGGCACAAAGAATCATTGGTTTATTCCAATTTCCTAAATTACCAATGGGAAAACAAAAGCCTACAGAAGTAAAGTGAGTGACCAAGGGTACACTTTAATATTCTATTCTATTTGCTAGAGATGCTCAACTTGTTTAAAATATATAAACTCAAGTGTGTTGTATATATTCATGAAATACAGGTTTTTAAATTAACGGAGATTCTTACATATACCATTCTACTTATTTATCAAGCATGATTGTTCCTACACTTAGTTTACATCACTTAAAATCTCATTTTAAAAAAGAGAGTTGTCTATCTGATGCAGAGATCTAGGGCATTTTCCTATTTAAACTGTAATAAATTCTAATGTTTCCAATTTTTTTAAACAGACCTTTTGTATTTCAAATATCTAGCACCCACAGATACTGCCTCTTTCATTACGTCCTAAAAAGTGTTGCTATCCTGCTTTTGTAACCTCATCAACAAAGCGAAGATGTTGCATTCTATAAATTTGTAGCCATTTCTTGTAAAAAAAAATATGTATTTTTATAATTTCAGTTCTCTTTCCTTCAGTGTTTTGTTTTTACAACAACAAAACCTTGTGCCTCCCTTTGCCCTCTTGAGATGTCCAGGGTTTGACTGTGTGGTGAGAGCACTCTAAGCTTCCCTAGTTGTCTGGCCTGGTTGAGCCACTCTGGAAACCACATATTCAAAGTGTCTGCTGTCTCTCTAAGACCCTAAAAGATCTCTTGACTGGAAGTATGAAGCCTGTACATGTCTCTCCCTAGAAATCAGGGCTTTGCAATAATAGAGAACGGGATCATTGTATGGCCACCAAACAGCCCGGGATCCCAAAAGGACATGAGAATTCCATAGCAGCATAATAAAGCAAAAGCTGCAGAGTCATTGCCAAAAACTTCCTTCAAGTTCCTGCAGCTTTGACTTTTACAAAGCCATGTTTCCCTCCCTCCCTTTTTGGATTATTTCCCTCTGTTCTAGCTGATTTTCTCTCCAGCCCTCCCTCTTTCCAGTCCTTTCCCTCTTGTTCATGCTATCCCAACTTTCTGAAGGAATTTTCTGTCCTTCAGGATCTTCTCACTTGAGATGCTCATGTAGCTGTTTTCTTTGGTGACTTATTCCATTAGTTGCTCTCTGGATAAGATGATTTTTGGAATCTTCCTTACTTCCTAGGACTCTTGAACTCGTACTCTAGATCATCATTGCACATTAAAGTAATTCATGTCAACAGTTTCGGAGTTTTAGTGTCTACCTTCTTAGCCACTTTTCTTAGAAGAATTTATACCAAGTAAAAATGCCACTGGTTCTTAGAAAAATCACCAGGTCTCTCCAGCTTAAGTTTACTAACCTGAAAATGCAAGTGAGAACTCACAACCTTGAGATTGCCTTCTAGCCCTGAAGCTCTTGGGTCAGGTTGGTAAAATGATCTTGGGGTCTAACAGGCATTGTAGAAATGCTCAAAAGACATGAAATTGAGTCAATTCCTTCCTCTGTCATTCTTTCCTGGATGGGTGTGTATACTGCTTTTAACGTGATAATATTCTCAAATTTGAGGGTTTCTTACTCTGCCTAGTTGCATTCTGCTCTTTTCATTCGTTTTTCCCATCTTCACATTCTGGACTGAATTTTTCTTTTGCCCATACTCTTTACTCCACCAAAAACAATTCTTTTTTGCAGGATCTCAGCAGCAACCAAACAATATGTGACATTGAAATTCATTTCCTCAGCGCTCCTTAAAAGTTGGGTCATTTGTGGGTTTTTTGTTGCTGCTGCTGTTGTTCTTTAAGTTGAATGAAAGTTTAAAAAAATAAAATTTGAAGGCCATAGGTGAAGATTCTGTTAAGGACAAGAGGTGGAGTTGATTATTAAGGGATGGAATTAACATGGCAGCAAATGTATTTCCACCAGTGAAATGCCCATTTGGCTGAATAAGGCCTTTGGATTTCATGATAAAAGTCAAATGCCATCCTGGAGGAATTAAACCCATCCCATTTTAAATCTCAGTGGATTCCTTCGATAGGATAGGGTGAGCAGGAGGAGCTTAAAGTAGGTACGACATCTGGGAGGTGTCTCGCAAAGCAGGTGAATCTGGGAATGAAAACTCAGGATCTGGGAATAACCTGTCAAGTCCAGGCATGTCCAGGATGGAAGCATGGCACAGCTGGCGGGAGGAGGGGATGCGATGCCTGGAAAAAGAGATCTTACTCCAAATTCTCTTGAGGGTCCCTTAGGGTTGGGTCTAACCAGGTGGAGTGAATGGGATAGGATGACTGAAATTTTTGGTTCTGTTTCATCATAGGCTGTCTCCCCATCATCCTCCTAAAGGAAAAGAACTAAATCTATTCTACAGTCAGGTGTGATTGGTTCAAGGTCAATAGATGGAAGATAACTTTATTCCTTTCAAAAGTCACCTACTATGTGCATAGCACCATATAACATATTATCAAACTCACCAGAATTTGTTGCTGCGGGGCTGGAGGGCGGGGGTATGGAGGGAGTCAGCATGCCATTCAAAGAACAATTACATGTAAAATATGTAACACAAACACAAATACTGAAAATGATAGAAGATTGAAGGAAATAGAGATGAGAATGATCAGGAAGAGATTAAGAAGTCATCATGGTAGAACTAAGCCTTGGAATGGGGCTTGAAGGAAGGATAGGATTGAAAGTTAGAAATGGAAAACAGGAGTACCATTCTGTATTTTGGTTAGGCAGAAATCCTGATTTGGGATCTTTTATTGTTAAGTTTTATTCCATTGGCAACTTTGAGGGAACAAAATTTTAATATTAATTTGCAAGCTAATTCATTGCAGTTGGACTTCCTGACCATGAGTGCTTAATGCAGGAAGTAAGCTTCCATTTTCTTTTCAGGCGTGTCTGCCCAGCTCACCAGCACCCGGCACCGACGGAACACATCGGTCGGAACTCCGTTCTGGATGGCTCCTGAGGTCAGATAGAGCTTTGAGGGAGATGAATGTCATATTTGACCCTTTCTGACTTTCCTTTTCATGCTTACTCTATCTCTATATGTGTTATGGCATAGCCTCGAAGAAAATGTCAGTTGTGTTTTCTTTAATGTGAAATTTTTGCATGTGTACAAAGGAACATGGAAATAACCCAGTAATGGGACATGAATGAATATTTGAACAAGTGAAAGACTGAATGAATGAGTGACCAGATGCCGTAAAAAGAAACAGGCCTAGCCTTTGTTTAAGATCAGGTTCAGGGGCACTGACTTACAAGGGAGTTTCCCAAATGAGTCCCTCTGCCCAGAGAGACTATGTTCAGTTTTACTCAGTTCTTTCCACCATTCCCTTTAAGAAGCTGTGGGTAAACTTTTGAAGGAGTTGCGGGAAAACTTTTTTCTAGAGTCCCATCTTTTCCCCACAGCCACAATGACTGCCTTTCATCTTTTAAATTATATTTATCAATAAAGCACACTTAATTTTGAAAACTCTCTCTCCAACCTTTGGGAAAAGCTCTGCTATTTATCTACAATTTTCTAGGGAGGAGATGTATTCATATCATATTAATATTACAAAATCTCAGAATTAAGTTTGTTTGAGGATTAAATGCTAGTGTAGTGTTACTATTTGAAGACAAATTCAATTATACCAGTACTAAAAGTTAACATGTAAACTTAATATAAAATACAGGCAGAAAATAAATTCTTAAGAAACTTAAAAATCCAATGGCTTAAAAATCTCTTTAAGAGGGAGTACATCTTATAACAAAAATAGAAAGTATAGTCATATTCAAGAACAAAAGTGAGTAAGAGACTCTTAAATGAATTTCTTTGGTTTGTTTTTGTGTGTATATTAAAAGGAATAATCTACCAAGAAGAAAGAACAATCATAAAAATTTATGCACATTTCCAGGGTGCCCCAAAATATATCAGGCAAATACCAGCAAAACTAAGGGAAGGGGGAAGCAGCCTTGGACCAATGGATAGGGCATCTGCCTACTACATGGGAGGTCCGCAGTTCAAACTCCGGGCCTCTTTGACCCATTTGGAACTGGCCCATGCACAGTGCTGATGCGTACAAGGAGTGCCCTGCCACACGGGGTGTCCCCCATGTAGGGGCGCCCCACACACAAGGAGTACGCCCCATAAGGAGAGCTGCCCAGGGCGAAAGAAAGTACACCCTGCCCAAGAATGGCACCGCACACACAGAGAGCTGACACAACAGGATGATGCAACAAAAAGAAACACAGATTTCTGGTGTTGCTGTTAAGGATAGAAGTGGTCACAGGAAAACACACAGCGAGTGGGCACAGAGAGCAGACAACTGGGGAGGGGAAGGGAAAGAAATAAATTTTTAAAAATCTTAAAAAAAAAAAAGACTAAGGGAAGAAATAGATGCCTCTGCAATCATAGTGGGGTTCTTCAGTACACCATTATCACCTCTAGACGGAATATCTGGACAGAGGCTTAGTACAGAAACAGAAACCTTGATAAGGGGAACTAGACAAATACAGACATATACAGAACATTGCACCCCAGAACAGCAGGCTATACATTCTTCTTTTTTTTTTTTTAAGATTTATTTTATTTCTTTCTCTCCTCTCCCTCCCCACTCCTACCCCCCCCCATCTGCTCTCTTGTGTCCATTTGCTGTGTGTTCTTCTGTGTCTGCTTATATTCTCAGTGGCAATGGCAGACCCGTGTCTCTTTTTTGTTGCATCATCTTGCTGCGTCAGCTCTCTGTGTGTGCAGTGCCACTCCTGGGCAAGCTTTGCTTTTTTCGCGTGGGGTGGCTCTCCTTGTGGGGCAAATTTCTTGTGCATGGGACACCCCTGCATGGCACAGCACTCCTTGCGTGAGGCAGCACTACATGTGGGCCAGTTCACCACACGGGCCAGGAGGCCCTGGGTTCGAACCCGGGACCTCCTATATGGTAGGTGGACGCTTTATCAGTTCAGCCTCATCTGCTTCCCTATACATTCTTCTTGAGTGCTTATGGATCATTCTCCAAGATAGATCACATGCTACACATAGAACAAATTGCAACAAATTTAGAAAGATTGAAATTGTACAAAGTAATTTCTCTGAAACCATAACGGAAAGAAACTGGAAATTAATAAGAGGGAGAGAAACAGAATAGGCACAAATATATGGGAGTTAAACTATACTCTCTTTAATAATCAGTGGTCAAGGAGGAAATTACAAGAGAAATCAATACCTCAGAGTAAACAAAATTGAGAACACAACATATCAAAAGTTATGGGCAGCTATATATATCACCTTAAACCATACAGTCTCTAATAAAAACAGTAATAGGCATGCATACATACATACATACATATATATGTACACACATACATATATATATTTCTGCCTAACAATATTCAACTGTCCTGTGTACAACCGGGGCTGCACTAATTCCCTCCAGAGCAGGGTATGAGTCCTTGGCTAATATTCACCCTTAAACTTAACATCCTTAAATATTACAACATGAAACTAATACAACTTATCTCATATGATAAGGGAAAATGTTAGGGAAGGAAACAAAGATACTCCTTTAGGTACACAATCATACACATACCAAAACAAGGAAAACATATCCATGACCATTACAGTCCTCATTTCTGTAACTGGTCATGTGCTTAAAGTTAGTATTTACCACTACTTTCTTCCACTACCCATTCCATGTTCTCTTTACCCTCAGTGAGCACCTCAGCTGGCCGTGGTTCTTTGCCAAGGGGGATGACCCAAACTGTCATTTCTGAAGATTCTGGGCCATTGTTAGCCCTCCTTGGATTGGGTTATTGCAATTTTCCATTGACTTTAATCACAGGACAATGGCAGTACTAGGAGATGCCCTAGAGGATCTCCTGTATTCCAGGCAAACTCTTCTTTAACGCCATTATGTACGTGCAGTCCTATTTCCCCTTGACAGTCAGGATCCCAGCCAGGACAGGAATGTAGGGAAGCATCTACAAGATCTTGAAGTAGGAAATGGTTTCATAAACATTACACCCAAAGCATGAGAAATGAAAAAAAATAGATAAATGGGACCTCCTCAAAATAAAAAACTTTTGTACTTCAAAGGAGTTTGACAAGACAGTGAAAAGGCAACTTACTCAATGGGAGAAGATATTTGGGAACCACTTACCTGATAAGGATCTAATATCGAGCATATATAAAGAATTCTTACATCTTAAAAATAAAAAGACAAGCAACCCATTTTAAAAATGGGTAAGAGATTTGAATAGACATTTTCCCAAAAGGAAATACAAATGGGTAAAAAGTACATAAAAAGATGACCAACTTAACTGGGGAAATGCAGATCAAAACTGTAATGAGATATCATCTTACGCCTGTTAGACTGGCTGCAATTTTTTTAAAAAAACCAGAAAACTCTAAGTGTTGGAGATGTGAAGGAATAGGAACACTTATTGACTGCTGGTGGAAATGCAGCGACTGAGGAGGATAGTTTGGTGGCTCCTCAGGATGCTAAGTATAGAATTGCCATATGATCCAGCAATTCCAGGTCTAGGAATACAACTAGAAGAATTGAAAGCAGGGATGCAAACAGATATATGCACACCAGTGTTCATAGTGGCATTATTCGTAATTGCCAAAAGTTGGAAGCAACCAAGTGGCCATCAATGGATGAACTGATAAACAAAATTTGGTATATCCATATGATAGAATATTATGCAGCTGTAAGAAGGAATGAAGTATTGACATATGTGACAACAGGGATGACTCTCAGAGACCTTATGTTGAGTGAAGTAAGCCAGTCACTAAAGGACTAATATTGCATGACCTCACTGATAGAACTAAGGATATTGAGCAGACTCACAGAGGTAGAGTCTAGGTTCCAGGAGATAGAAAGGACATAGAGAGTGGGGAGCCGATGCTCAGTCTGGGCAGAATCTTTGATAAGGTGGATGGGGGTGGTTTGGCAATGGACAGGGGTGATGGTAGTGCAACAGTGTGAGGGGTGTCAAAAGTGCTAGTGTGTGAGTGTGAGCAGGGTTGGGGGGCTGGGTTCGACTCTCCATAGAGCTGGGGGGATGGCTGGAGGAAGCACCAGGTGAACTCTGGGGAAGTTGAGGACTGTGGTTGAGAATCTAATTGTGAGAGTGTTTCTTTGGAAATTATGGCAAGGGAGGGTCATTGGTGGGGGGGATATGTATGGGGAAGGGGGCACCTAGGCATTCCTCTGTGGAATGTGAGTGTGTTCATGTTGTCATAGGATGTTTCTCAATGGGTGGACACCCACACAATAACCAACAAAATATTAAATTCCCATCCTGGGGAGACTTACTACATTCTCAAGTAGAGTGGCAAGAATCTCTAGAACACATAGGCAGAGCCTAATAAAAGAAAACAGACCAGTATGCCAAGCCCTCAATTTTAATGCTTGTACTTATGAACCTTATCTTGTAAAATTGAAACTTAGCCTAATAATATCTATTGCTTAAGAGTTACCTCCTGAAAACCTCCTTGTTAGTCAAATGTGACCCCTCTCTAAGCAAACTCAGCAAATAAACTCACTACCTTCCCCCTCCCCCGACTGGTATGGGACATTACTCCCAAGGATGAACCTCTCTAGCCCTGAGGAATTAATAACAGGTGCCAATCAGCGATGCATTTAGAAAAAGATCTTGATCAAAGGGGGAAGCATTAATACAAAAGAGTTTTTACAGCTAAGAGATTTCAAAGTGAGTTGGGAGGTCATTCCAGAGGTTATGCTTATGTACACTCAAGCAGATCTTACTATCTGCTGCAGTAAACAAAGCCTCAAACAGGAGAGCTCCTGAGGACTCTGGAGACATCTGGACTCTATAGGCAGGCACAAACCCCAGGAAATCAGCACCCTGTCAGTGGGTCTTAATTTGATATTATGATAACGTATTTCCCCAGTGTAGCAGAGACTCATTTATAACTTCCCTACACATGGTTCTTCTACCCCTTTGATATGAATCTCTAATAGCCCTATACTCATTAATTGTATGGCCAGAGACTTAAACTTTCGGGTTGTTCATATGCTCGTTGAGCCCTGAATCTCAGCAGAGTTACAGTCAACACCTACTCTTCGGTTTATTGGACTCACCCAGGCAACTAACAAAATGATAATAATGGATAACCCCCATCCCAAAAAACAAAGAGTACCTACAACTGCAAGCAAAACAGTTCCTTCTTTCTGCCCCATAGGATCTTAGCCCTCTCTCAGTCTGAATTAGAGCCGGTATTGCCATCCCCAAATCCTAAAGACTGAGGAATGAACAAACATAAGGGGGTAATGCAACCAATGTAGACATATTATTTTAGCAACAGAAGAACTTGTAACATTGATATAAAGATAGTGGTTACCAGAGGTTCTGAGGGGAGGTGGGAGAAGAATTGGTGTAACATGGGGCATTTTTGGGACATTGGAATTGTTCTGCATGATTTTGCAATGATGGATACAGGCCATTGTACATTTTGTCAAAACCTATAAAATTGTGCGAAGTGTAAATCACAAGGTAAACTATAGACCTTGTTTAGTAGCAATGCTTCAGTATTTGTTCATCAATTGTAACAAATGTACCACACTAATGTGAGATGTTATTAATAGGAGAAAATGTGAGGGGGGAGGAGGTGGGGTATATGGGAATCCCCTATACTTACGATGTCTTTTCTGTAATATAAAACTTCTTTAAAAATAAAGTTTATTATATGACAAAAACCCAATGGCTTCAAAACCCCTTTAAGAGGGAGTATAATCTTATAATAAAAAGAGAAAGTATAGTCATGAAAGCAAGAACAAAAGTCAGAGAATCTTAAATGAGTTTCCTCAGTTTGTTCTTGTATGTTACTAGTATTTTAAAAGCTTATGAAAAATTTACAGAAATGAGAAATTAATATATAGTTATAATTCCAGACTTTTCCATTTGCTTTGTGTATATTAATTAACTCTATAAATGCTACATTTTCCAACTTAATTTTTCTCATATGTTAATTTATAGTTACAGAAAGCCATTATTATATGGTTAAGTTGGCCATTTAGTAAAAATTATTTTGATTAGTTGATCTTGGAGCCATTTTAATCTATGAGTGAAGGAAAATATTTTTATGTACCTAAAATTTAATTACCAGATTATTAAATGAGTCAATAATCAAAACTGATTCTCCTTAATATGAAATTACTAGACAGTAATTTTCTAAATCATTTATTATTTATAAGTTTACTATAGCACAAATAGAGTTTGAAAATGCTTTGCTTAGTAAAATAATGGACATTATGTAAAAGAAAAAAGGTTCATTGTGACCTTGTCAAGCTAAAATGTACTTGTTCCTTCTAGATTTTGTGCATAATGTATTCATCTCTAAATCCAAAGTGTTTTCCAATCTGTGAATGACTGGCAAAATTTCAATAAATTCCCATTTATCTAGAATTGTTGAAGAAGAGTAAATTTTGAAAGACCAGCTCTCTAGTTAATGAAGACATCTATATTACCACCCCTATGTTATTAACCATAAATATCTAGGAATTAGAAAGCAGTAAGGTAAACAAATATAAATACAGTCACCATAATTCAACTGTTAATGGCTTAGAAGTATTTTAGGGCTTCATGGCAAGCGTTTTTAGGTCAGATATTATTATTTGTTGAAAAGTGGAATTCTTGATTTAGGATTTTATAAATCAAATTCTGGACAAAGGTAGCAAAAGTTGATTATGTAAAGCCATCCTGCCCGAACTGGTATTTGTGTACCAGCAGAAAGGGGCAAGAAAACAGTGGTAGGTGATGCCGTAATTTAATGCACAGACTGGGACACTTTGGAAAGTGAATGGGCGTGTTTACAATAACTCTAGGACAACAAGCGTCCTCCGAGAATATCCCTGGCAAACTGGCACAGAAACTTACCCTAACCTATGGGGAGATATTCTTGGAATGTGTGAAGCCAAAAAAATGATGCATGACCCCAAAGCAACAACTTTACGAGGGAAAAAATGAGTGAGGCCAATATATCATTTTCATACAAACACAGACAAAAATATATTATACTTCAGAATAGGCATTTCATATGATTTTAACAGCTTTATTGAGTAATAATTCATATCCAGTACAGCTCACTAATTTGTACAACCTAGTGTCTTTCACAGGGTTGTGCAACCATCACCACAATCTAATTTTAGAACATTTATTCCCCCTAAAAGAAACTCCACCATCATTAGCAGTTACTTCCTTTCCCAACTTCCCCACCTCTATCTTCTAGGCAACCACTAAGTTACTTTCTTTCTCTTTGGTTTTTCCCATTCTAGACATTTCATACAAACAGAATCATACAATATGTGGCCATTTTTATTGGCTTCTTTCTCTCAGCATAGTGATTGCAGGCTTTATCCATGTTGTAGCTCGTATCTGTACTTCATTCCATTTTTGTTGCCAAATGTTGTTCTATGATATGGACATACTGTATTTTCTTCATCCATTCAACAGTTTATAGACATTCGGGTAAACCTGCTATGAATATTCATCACATGAATTTTTGATATAAAACTTGGAACTCATGCTTGTGCCCTGTACTTTGGAACATGCTCCCTGATTCCAGCCTAACTGTTCACTCTCCCGTGACATTAAAAGTACTAGGGTAGGACAGGTTTAGAAACACTAAGATGATGTCCCCATCAAACCGATTCCAAGTTGGAAACTATATTTTTCTTCATGTGTGTGTGCACATGTATGTATGTGTGTACAATGCATGTTATAGGCAAGTGTATATGTATATATTGTGATGTTTGTATATATGCATATGTATGTGTATATATACATACTGTGTACATATAGATGCACAGTATATGCATGCATGTATGTCCCTATTTTTGGGTGGACTTTTTTGGTCCTTTTTTTCCTTGTGTGTTGTGTCCTCATCTTTTTGGTGAGTTGCTTCCCCATGCGGGAGCCGCACAGGTCTGGGATGCCTTTTTTCTTCATTTTTTACAAGGAGGTCCCAGGGATCGAACCCAGGTCCTCCATGTGGTAAACAGGAGCTCAATTCCTTGAGCCACAGCCACTTCCCTGTACTTACTTTTCATTGGCTTCTGGGTGCCTGGAATTGGCCTGGCTCCGAGCCTCCTTATCTGTGTGTTTGTGGCGATCTCATCCTGAGCAGGCCCCAGGACCGCCCCACTCGCGTGCTCCTCCCGCGGGGCTTTCCCACCACCCATCTTCCCGCCGCCTCCCTAGAAGCACCATTGTCCCACGTTCTGCGCATACTGCGGCCTTCCTTTTATTTTCTCGTCGCACCCATTTGTTTATACCTCAGCTATTTCATGTCACTGCTATTGGTGTCAAGTAAGAAGTGGGATGTATTTAGGAAGGAGTGGCCTTCTTGGATGGTGTGCGTGAAAGCTGCCACCTAACCCCCAGCGTGCCCACACACCGAGCTCTCTGTGTGTTCATCTGATGCCCGGTGGCGTCGGGAAGATGAAGTATTGCTCCAGCGGGGTCTGGATGCTTTCACTTTACCTGTCATATCACAGTCAGATGAAGCAACCCGAACCCACTACCACTCGCAAACTGTTTTTATTTTTTGTGATGGGTTGGCAGTCACAAAAGAAAAAAGAAAAAAAAACGGTTTTTAAAATGGAAAATCCAGTTTCCTTTTTGTGGAAATTTTACAATTTTATTTGCATATTTAGAAATATATTATGAAGGAATGATGCAATAATTCTGCAAAATAGTGTTTTATAAAATGGCAGAAAGTAAAGCTGCCCCCTTTTTTCCTTGTCTCTCAATTACATCACTGGATTAGTGACTTTAAAAAAACTGGATGCAGTTTTAGAATTTGTTGAGGCCCCCGATAAGCTGTTAGGAAATGCTTGTTTTTATTCAGTCTCCTTCTCCTTTACTAATGGTCAGCTCCTGTGTGCATCCTCCAGCCTGGCTGGTCACTCCCCTGGGTATCGTGGCCTCTTAATTGCTGTAAAAGTTCAAGGCCATTTAACTAGACTGCCTTTGAGTTTGTTTTTCTTCATCTCCTTCACTCTCAGTTCTTTCAAGATGTCTTCATCTTTCCTGAAGTAAAGGCCTCTGGTCACCCATCAGATGTTTACGAGCGGATGGGGTAGGGGCAGGGAATGGGGCTTGAATTGTACGGAGTCTTTATTTGGGATGATGGGAAGGTTTGGTGATGGATGGTGGTGACAATGGCACTCCATTGGGAATGAGGTTAGCAGTACTGAATTCTATTTCTGAATGTGATTAAGAGGGAGAATTTTAGGTTGTGTATTTGATACTAGAATAAAAACTTAAAAAGATCATAGGACTGTACAACAAGGTGAACCCTACTGTAAATGATGGGGGATAGTTACTAGTACAATTATAAAAATGCTCGTTCATGAATTGTAACAAATGTACCACATTAATGCAAAGTGTTAATGATTAGGGAGTGTATGGGAACTTTATAGTTTATGCATGATTTTTCTGTAAACCTGAAGCTTCTCTAATTAAAAAAATTCTAAAAAAATATTTATGAGTGACTTTCATCATGCCATTTTCAGCTCTGCGTCAATCCCATCCTTTGGGAACATTGCTTCTTTCCCTCTTCCGTTAAGCATTTTGAAAATCTTCCTTTTCATAGTTTCTTGCCTTAGTTTGCAAACGTGCTAAGGCATTCTCTGTCTTCAGATAAAACACAGTAATACTAATTTGATCTTTTACTCCCCCAAACGACTATCTCTATCTTTATTCATAGCTGTGTGATCAGTGTTAACAGGTGCTTTTTGTTCTGGGCACTTGGCTATGTGCTCGTTCAAGTCCACTAGTTGCCTTTTTATCGATTGACGAATTTTGTGTTTTCTGCCAGGTGATAGCATGTGAGCAGCAGCTGGACACCACCTATGATGCCAGATGCGACACGTGGTCCCTGGGAATCACGGCCATTGAGCTGGGGGACGGAGACCCTCCGCTTGCAGACCTGCACCCCATGAGAGCGCTCTTCAAAATCCCCAGGTCAGAGGGCTGGCGCCTGGTACAGGGCGTGCCACCCAGAATGTCTGCGGGCAGCCTCTGCCTGCTCACTGTGCTCACGGGGAGCACCGAGCGAAGTCCTGCCGTGGGGTGGGAGAGACACAGGGTGGCCTGGAATCTCCTCCGACTCCTGCAGTACAGCGCCTCTGTCCAGCAGGTCATGTCCCTGATCAGAGCGAAAGGGCTTTCCCTTGGTGACCACTGTGCCCTCCTCTCTCCTGCTGGGCCATGGTCTCAGAACACAGCAGTGGATCCCCCTCTCCCCCTCTCCCAAGGGACCAGGGCACCTGCTCCCTAACCAGGCAGCAGGGATGTTCTTCGCCTCACTCTGCTTCTAGTCGTTTCACTACCGGCTAAGAGTCTTTGTTCAGAACTTTCAAACATTATGAAGAAAGTTACAAATTATAAGCATCAATAAAATAAAAAAATCTGTTAATCATGTGAATATACTCAAGATTTGAATATATTAATATAAAAGCCTAAACTCAGAAGAGTGACCTCTGGGGGGCCACGGAAGCCCTTTCCTATGGCGTCCCCTCCCAGTCAGCATGATTATCAGCAAGCTTTCCTCTACTTACCCTGTTGCTCGTTACTATAAATTTTATTTCATATATATTTTCATTAGTTCCTATTTATTTCAGGAGACCGAGGTGAAAAGACTGCCTGTCTTAATTAAGAATGTGTCATCTTTCAAAGCCCCTCTTAAGGATTTTGCCCATTACCCTCATTTCAATGGAGAACACACAGCAGGCCTGTAGCAGGGGACTCAGGGTGGGTGGTAGACTGGTGGGTTACAGCTTTTACCACCCTCTCCAGGAAACTAAATTTTGTGGTCCCAGAACTACGAGAACACAAAGTCATATGTAGAAAGCCCTGGAGGAGTGTTCTGGCTCTAAAGAAAAAATGTTCTTATGCTGTATTTATTTGTAGAATGGATTCATTTTTAATATTTAACATGTAATTGAGTTAGGATAGGAGCAAAGCGTTTGGATTTGCATGTAATTTTACTTTGAAATTTCCTGTTCTAGCTATACGTGCACCTAGCAATTTCAATATATATCTCAGTAAAATACACTGTTGATTTTGTTAGTGGGAAAACAGGTCACAGAAAAGAAAGGAAAACCCACTCTGTACCAAGTCCAAGACATTTCATTCCATTTGAGGACAACAGAGGCACACGGGTCTCTCCCTCCTCCTGCTGCCATGCGCTGTGTAAGACGAGCGCAGCGCCTCCTGAGCCGTTTTCCACCTCGGCTTAGCCCATCTGTGTGGCCTCTTGTCACCCTCACGGTGATGCTACAGGGAGGAGGCGTGACTCTGCCTCGGTTTCCTAGGGTTGCTCTAACCAAGCACAGTGACTTGAAAGAACAGAAATGCCCCCTCTCATGGTTCTGGAAGTTTAAGTTCAAAGTCACGGGGTCAGCCGGGCCAGGCTCCCTCTGAATTCTGGAGGGGAGAGCCCTTCCTTACCTCTTCCAGCTTCGTGGTCGTGGTGACCCTGGCGTTGGGTGGCGTGGAGCTGCCTCCGCCTCCCCGTGGCCTCCTTTCTTGTCTCCAGCTCCACATGGCCATCGGTCCCCCATCTGTCTGCCTCCTCTCCCCTTCCTAGAAGGACCCCGGCGTGCTGATGAGGGCCACCCTAATCCACTTTGGCCTCAACTTTAGAGAATCACATCTCCAAAGATTTTGTCCCACTCGTGGGACCAAGGGTGAGGACTTGAACATGTCTTTTGGGGACATACACTTCAACCCAAAGCAACCCCGGTAATTGATTGATTGACAGATAGACAGACAGACTGACCCTAGAGCAATAGCGTCGCCTTAGCTCTTAATATTTCTACCACTGGTATATCTCTGAAATGAGATTCTAAGAATACTAACTATAGAAATAACTAAGAAAAAAAGGAATTTAAAAGTTACCCGGCATAAAAATGTTCTGAAATCATCAAAACTTTATTCTACTCCAAGCAAGCCAATATATCTCTTGAAAAGTAAATTCTCAAGAGAACAAGAAACAAAGCAAAAATGGTGGAGGAAAGAATTCCTTCTTTTAATGTGCAAATCAGCAATCTTCAAAAGAGTCCTGAGGGTTGTAAAATGAGCTTCAGGGGGTGATCCGTGGTAAATAAGTAGCTGCACTTTTCTTTAATGAGCCTGTACAAACTGTACATTAATTTCATTATAAGCTATTTAAGGAGTAATGCAGAATGGAAGACAAAGTATTCCATCCCACTAATGAAAACAAAGAGCTGTTAGAATTAACATAAAGCAGCACTTCAGCAAATTCAACTATCATGTGATCAATGTGGCTTGATTACCGAGTCGGAACAGCCTCATTTTCTAGCAGCGTTCCTTTGTATTCACAGACGTGCCAACAGAGAAAAGATTTGTTCAGCTTAAAATGAAAGGAATTAATAACAAAATCGTTTTAAGTGGCATTCAGAGTTTTATAGCTAATAATATTCTGCAGTTCCTTACTTTTGTACCACTGTCTTGCCACGTCTCCGGTTTTACAACAAAATAAGCCAACAGTTTCCGAAGGCCTTCAGCTGCCCCTTTCTGCGCAGTTTCTACCACATTCTGACCAGCTCTCCTTTCAGGTCACCTCTGTTTGTCCTGGATATTCCTCAGGGACTTGTGGAACACAGGGTAAAAAATCTTTTCTCCGGTATTCCTTCTTTCTCTTCTGCTAAGTATTGATGTCTTTCCTTAGGGCTCCCAGGTAAAAGCAAAAAGATTCCTTGGGGGGAAAGAATTAACAGTTGGAAAAATTGGGTCATATATTAAGTGCCTTCAGAGAAGCAAGGAACCTGTCATTTTATATAAAGCATGATTAATAACTAATTACCTGTCTTTGAATTGAGAAATGATGGCAGTACTCCATGGTTCTTGCAGAACCTGGGAGTGTGTTGATGCGTTTGCTCAGCCGGCTCTGCCTCTCATTGCCGGAATGACCAGAGTGCACAATCCAATAGAAAGACCAGTGTGTACTATCCAACCTTGATTTTCATTTTTCTAGGAATCCACCTCCGAAACTAAGGCAGCCCGAGCTGTGGTCAGCAGAATTCAATGATTTCATTAACAAGTGAGTAGCGATAGAGTCTCTAAAAATTAAAAGTGAAAGATTATGCTGCTATAACTTTGAAATGTGCCTTTACAACAAAACCATGCTACTGAATCTCCTCCTTGTTTCTTATCTGTTAAATAGCTTCAGAGGTTTCCATAATTTTTTTTTCCAAACAAGCATTTGTAGTGTCTTCTAAATGTTTGGTGAAGTCATAAAGCTCAGATAATGATCTTAAAGCCATGTTTATTCATTTATCCATCACTGTACTTTTGTGGACAGGTCATTTTCCATGAACCCTTTCTTCTGTCCACACTGTTTGCCCTTCCCACTTCCCTTACCCACAACTGAATAACCACCTACGAAAGAATGAAGTTGAACCCCTATTTCACACCATATACAAATATGAACTCAAAATGGATAAAAAAGGGAAGCAGATGTGGCTCAAGCGATTGGGTTCCTGTTTACCATGTGGGAGGTTCAGGGTTCAAGTCCTAGGGCCTCCTGGTGAAGGCAAGCTGGCCTGCACGGCGAGCTGACCTGAGCAGAGAGCTGGCCCACATGGAGTGCTGGCCCACATGGTGAGCTGGCCTGCACAGCAAGCTGGCCAGAGCAGAGAGCTGGCACAGCAAGATGATGCAATGAAAAGAGACACAAAGGAAAGACAATAAAAGATGCAGCAGACCAGGTAGCTGAGGTGACATGAGATTGAGCACTTCTTTCTGACTCCAAAAGTTCCCAGGATTGGTTCCTGGTGCTGAGTTAAGAGAAGAAGCAGACACAGAAGAATGCACAGCGAATGAACACAGCAGAAAACAAGGGGGGCGAGGGGGAATAAATAATTTTTTTTAGAAAAGGGACCAAATACCTAAATGTGAGAGCACAAACTGTAAAGCTCTTAGAATAAAGGCTAAATTTTCATGACCTTGAATTTGGCAAAGGATTTCAGATATGACACCAACAGCATGAGCAATAAAGAAAACACAGATAAAGTGGATTTTGTCAGTTAACATTTTTCATTTGACAAATATTTAGCACAAGTGTAGCGCCTCCACATAACTGACCCGGAGCAGCAGGTCAAGCATTTGTAAATATCTGTCCCACAAATATCTGTTAAATAGCTTCTTCTGCAATCCTTTATTATGTCTTCACCTTTAAAAAAGAAGGTAAGGGATGACCCAGAGTTGTCATTGGGAGGCAGAGGTCATTAAGGTTTGCCATCAAACTCCACCTAGAAAATGTAGAAAGAAGGCAAAAAGACAGTGGAGGAACCTGCAGTACTCGAACATATTGCCATTATCCTTTTTCCTCCCAAAATTGTGTGCTTATTTTTATGAAAACAAAAGGCTTAGATTTAAGACCCAAGAAACCCAAGAAGGATTAAAAACCTGCTCTTTTTGTCTTCACTTGACTGGCATTCAAGAAACATTAAGCATTATACTGTGCACTATAGAATATTTAATAAACTGCAATCCAATTTCACAGATCTCTTAGGATAATCAGTGTTAACTTTGAATGGAAAGTGTGAATTCCCACGACTGATTCACAGTTACTCTTCTTGTCTGCAGCTCCTTAGTGGAACTTCTGCACTTCTTACAGGCTCACCTCTGAGAAACATTTCCTGGTTCCCCCAGGCAGGTAGCATTCTGCCCTCTGGGCTCACTGCGCTCCGTTCCTCTTCCTCTAGGAACTGCCACTTTTACTTAATCTGCCTGTTTAGAAGTCTCTCTCCCTGATTAGACAGTAAGCAATTCCTGGGCACAGGTATCATCATCTGTCTTCCTTAGCATCCCTGGGAAATGTCTTATCTGTCAAGCCCAATAAAATAAATGGCCAAATTATCATCCTGGAAGATCAGCAATACTGATTAGAAAATGGCACTGTTTGAACCAAGGCAGATTTCCCCCTTTTAAAAAATACCCCAATGACAGGCCAACTCTGATCAGTTTTCTGATAACAATGGAACCTTGGAACCTCAGGCTTGGAGGGAAGGGCAGATAGCCCAAACTCAAACCCAGGGCTTAAATCCTTCCCACACATGTGCGGTGAGTGACCCTTCAGTCCATAATCAGCATCCCTAATGAGAATAATTGTTTCCCCATGTGATTCATTCCACCTTTGAATAAACCTCACTGTTGGAAAATTCCTCCTTGTCCTGACCTGAAATCTGTTTCTCTCGTTTCCACCCATTGGTCTTAGGGTTTTTGCCCCCTCAGGACCACTGAGAATGAGTCTAAGCCCTTTACTAAATATTTGAAGACATATGTCGCGGCTGATTAAACATCCTTAGTTGTTCAGAAGTTCGTCCAGTAAGGTTTCGTGGACTCTCGCTAGACTTACTCTTTTTCATGAATGCCCTGATTGAACCTCTTAAGAGCCTTATTTGCATTAGCTTTTCTTCTGTCTGAGCACAGAAAAACACTCTTTGATGCAGAATTGCAACATCCTCAATGCACTCGCCACCTCAAATTGCGTAGCAGTTTTATCACATAGAAAGAAATAGATCAATTGAGGAGCTTTTAAAAGCATCAGTGAAGGGAAACTGAGGAGTTTATTTTAATTTTAGGTAAGCATTAAAACTGTAATGACTTCATTGTCTTCAGCAACTGACTTGTAAAAGAGATTTTGCAGTAGCAACAGAGTTTAATCATTGCTAGGCAATAAAGCATGCTTGGAGATTAGGAAAGTGGCATTTAGTTGAAAGTTAGTATCACCACAGCATAATCACTCACAGATGTGTGTGCCTGTGCAAATATTCATTTCATCATGTTGCAGTTTAACATTTGTTGAGATGTACTTCTCAAAGGAGAACATGGCTCTCTAGTGTGAGAGTGTTTTTTTAAAAATATCAATAAGAGTTTCAAAATTTTGTAACTTATTGTCTTAGTTTGCCATAGGGCTACTGATAAAAAGTACCAGAAATGGGTTGGCATTTTTTTTTAGGAGGTACTGGAGATTGAACCCAGGACCTTGTACATGGGAAGCAGACACTCAACCACTGAGCTACATCTACTCCCCAATGAGAATTCTTTTTTTTTTTTAATTTGTTTTGTTCTGTTTGTTTTAGGAGGTACCAGGGATTGAACCTGGGACCTTATACATGGGAAGCAGGCTCCCAACCACTTGAGCTACATCTGCTCCCTGGGTTGGCTTTTATAATGGGAATATTATTAGGGGAAAATCATGCATTTCCAAGGCCATGAAATGTCCAAATCAAAGCACCATCAGAGTAGCTTTCTCACCAGAGTCAGCTACTGGTGGGTCCTGGCATCCTGCCGTGTAGCAAGGCAAAATGGCAGCCGGTCTCTGGCGAGGTCTCTGCTTGCCCTCCAGACTCTACCAGAGTTTCTCCACAGGGCCAGCCTCTTGGGCACTTCATGCTTCAGCTTCAGTTCTTAGTGATCCTCAAGTCATCTCTCACACATGGCCGGGTCAACATGGCAGCTCTCTTTGCTGTGTGTGTGTCTCTCTATGTCTCCAATTGTATCAGAGGGCAGAGGTCCAACATGGCTCATACCTCACTGACTTAGGCTAATCAAAAGTCCTAAAGCAATCTAATCAAGGGCCCCTTAACTGAATTAATCAAGTCAAAGGGCCCCACACCCACAGGAATGGATTAGTTCAAGAACAGTCTTTTTTTAAGATTCACCAAATTCAAACTGTCATACTTACCAAATAATATGTTCTTTTTTGCCAGTGCAGGTGCTTGACTAAAGATTATGAAAAGCGTCCAACAGTGTCGGATCTTTTACAGCATAAATTCATTACCCAAGTTGAGGGCAAAGATGTGATGTTACAAAAACAGCTCATGGAATTCATTGACATTCATCAGCGCATGGGAGGCATGGAAAAAGCCAGGTAATCAAATAATACCTTGACTCAAAAAATCTAGATTATTAGAAAACTCTGAATAATTTTATAATGCAATAGTAGTTGGACAGAGGTGAGGGGGTTATTGGCAAGAAAACTGAATTTCAAATGTTGAATTGCATCCTGATTTTGGTAAAATTACTGACAATGTTGTAGATAAACTTTGTGCAATTTAAAACAGCTTCCTCAGAATAAGGAATGTGAACTTCAATAGATGATTAGTATTGGCTAATACCTGCTTATATTTTCTGCTTTTCTGTAAAGTAAGAGTTTGGGATTTTAAAACTAATATAAACCTTGAAGGATTTTTGGCAGTCTTATTTATTTGTATCATTTTCCCTGGTTTAATTAAATTCAAAAATCATTTTTAATATCCTTTGTCATACTTCCTATTTGTATTTTAATAATCTATATACAGTTTTTATAGCATTTAATGTGTTTTTTCGTATTGAAATATATGTTTGTTTTAGAAAATTGGAAGATACAGAGAAGTAAAAAATAAAATTAATCAGGTATAGGATTTTAATCTATAACATTTCTAGTATCGTCCTTATGAATGGATATACATTATAAAAAATTGTAATAATATATATATATGTTCTGGAGCCTGCCTTCTTTCACTTAATAGTAAATATCCTTATCATTAAATATCTTCCTTCTACCAGTATCATTAAATACTTCCTTCTACTTCCTTCTACCATGGCTCAACAGTATTACATTGCATGACTATTCAATGAGTGGCTTAAATAATTCTTTAATATTAGACATTTAGGATGTTATTGTTTCCTTAAGACAGATTTCTAGAAGTAGTACTCTTGAGTCAGAGTCATTTTTGCAACTTAAAATTACTCTTGAGAATCTTATTAGTTTTGTCTCAGGAACATGTCATTATTTAGGAAGCTGAGAGTAATGAGAAGACAATAGCACATAACTCAAAGGGCAAAACCCAGAAATACAGTTATAATACCTGTCATGGGCTTACATATTTAATTCCTATTTATTTAATGCCTACTGTGTGCCAGACACTATATTAGGGCTTTATTTATGTTATTAGGTAAGGTCACAACAACCCTGAGGAAAATGTCATGCAATTGCCCATTTTCAAAGCTAAGAAGAACTGGGGTTTGCAGAGGTTAATTGACTTGTGCGAGGTTGCGAAGGCAATGCATGCCTTAGCAGGGATCCAAATCCTATTCCCAGAGCCCAAGCTTTACACACATGGGTAAATGACCTCATGACTGCAAATGATCTCAGGACGTGGTAATCCTTTCTTCTGTGACTGGGCTGCCTTGCTGGAGAGACAGAACTAATATTCCCATAATGATGGGGAAAATTCAGGTTTTCAGTAAAGTAAATTAAAGTGCCAGAAAGAATGAAGCACAGTGTGGTTTATAGTGAAGAGGCAGTCATCGGCTCATATATGCCCATCGTTTTATCTTTGGGTGAGTACAATTCCATAGTCAGCACAACTCCTCATACTCACACCCTCCCAAACAAACAGTCAATAAACAAACACAGAATAAACAGAAATTTAGGTCTATCATCATTGGGTGAGGTGTTCAAGGTCAAGGCCAATGAAAGATTGAGATTTTACCTGACTTGCAAGCTAATGAGCTAGCCCATTACAGTTTGATGAATGCTGGCAGAAGATATGAGACTCCTGGATCAGAGACAAAGGATACTATTCCTCATGGCACAGATGGCAGCCTGAGTTTTTGTTCATGTTCGTTGCCCCATGAGCCCCATGGATGATGTAGGACAGCCCAGGTGGATGCTGTAGACTCAACAGGTTTACCTCACAGCAGGGGAACCCTGGGCTTAGGAAACCCAGTCTTTAAAGGGGCTACTAGCAAACCAACCCAAACTTTGCCCCAAAAGAGACATTATCTTTATTATCCTGAATATCAAGCAAAACTTTCCTCTGTCCCAGAGGGAGACATGCTCTTCATCTTCCAAGGCTGTCTGCTGTACAAACATCCTGGAAAATACAGTCTCGAACAAAACCTAATAAAAGATGTACAGAAACACTAGAGCCGCATTGTATTAGTCAGCGAAAGGGGTGCTGATGCGAAATAATGGAAATTGGTTGGTTTTTATAAAGGGTTTTATTGGGGTAGGAGCTTACAGATACCAGGCCATAAAGCATAAGTTACTTCCCTCACCAAAGTCTGTTTTCATGTGTTGGAGCAAGATGGCTGCCGATGTCAGTGAGGGTTCAGGCTTCCTGGGTTCCTCTGGGCTCAGCGTCTCCACAAGGTGAACTGTAAACTATGATGCTCTCTAGGCTTTGCCTCTCTCCACAAGGTCAGCTGTAGACTATTAGGCAAACAGCTCTGTCTCTCTCCCTGGGATTTCTGCCATGTCTAAGGAGCTGTCTCTATTCCTCTGTGTTGTTCTCCTGGCTCCAGCTTAAGGCTTCAGCATCAGACTCCAACATCAAAACTCCAACATCAAAAACCCTTGCATCAAAAGCTCCAACTCTGTCCTTTGCCATACCTTTTATCTGTGAGTCCCCACCCACAGATGGTGGGAACTTGATGCCCTAATGATGTGGCCCAGTCAAAGCTCTAATCATAACTCAATCACACCCAGTAATAGACCAGATTACAAACATAATCCAATATCTATTTTTGGAATTCGTAGCCATATCAAACTGCTACACCCACGGAGAATTGTCTCCCAACATTCATCAGCATTCAAATATGCTAAGTTTAATTGAACTACAGAACATTTAGATTTTAAGTCTGGTGTTCTAAGTTCTAGTAATAATAAAAAATTACATTTGTTGAAAACTATTATATAGTGCCCATTATGTTTGGTTCAGTACTTCTGTTTCTGAGTCACGAGATTTATTTTGTTTATCCTGTAAGTATTCAGTATATACTTTCAATATGAGAGCTCATGCCTTTCTGAATTAAGGAAAATTTTCTGTCATTATTTCTTTAAATATTGCTCTCCTCATCATCTTTATTTTTTCACTCCTAAGAGATAAATGTTGGAACCTCCTAATTTACCTTGCATGTCTTATAATTTGTCTTTCATATATATCATGCGTTTATCAATCTCTGCTGCATGAATTTTTCAGAATTGTTTTCCAGTTCACTAATTCTCTACTGGACTGAGCCTAGTTATCCTATATGCTGTCTTTTCCTGTTAATATCTATGTCAGTGTCTATATTTTTCATTTCTATAATTTCTCATTGTTTAATTTTCTTACCATTTTATTCTTGATTCTTATCTGGGTATCTTTATTTCACAGCTCTTTTTCTTTGTGAATAGAATTCCTTCCTTTTTCTCTTTGTCCTTATACTATTTCATAGTCATTTTCAGGTTTGCATTTCAACAAGGGTGAATTGTCCTAACTATTAAGTTCATTTCCTTCCTTAATATTTGGTTTCCATCTGTAGTTTAGAATTTTAGTTGGCTGTCCCATCTTGAGTGTAAGGATTTTATTTTTCTGTTTTACTTTTTCTTTCTTCCTCCATTCCCTTTTCATGTTTTAGAGATTTTGCAGTTGCTGCTATGTGGCTTCCAATGTCCCCAGTCCAAAGTCTTGTTGTCCATCATGGTTTGGAGGATATTGCAGATGAAAGATGATATATTCAAGTGGACAGTGATGACAAAACTCTGACCCATTCCCTGTAGCAGTAAATCCAGGACACGGACCAATACCTATAGAAATTGTTCCAAGAAAGCAAACCATAATCCTATAGTCAATAGACCCAAAATGGCCAGAACTTGATCAATAACTAACTGCATCCCTCGTTTTTGCTTCCATTTCCAACTTAGAACCAATGGAGGAGAGCCAAATCTGCTCCCCTGAACAATCACATAGGACACCTTCCTTCTGGTCAGACTGCTACCAACCTCCCCACGCCCACAGCTTCCCAGCTGTGATCTTCAGGACCACACCTGAGGTCTTCCCATTTTCCCCCTGGAGAAGTTTCCCACTCCCTTCTCTGCCTTGGTGTCTCTGCTAAACGCTAGTGATCGTGGCTGCTTCCCTTGCTAGAGCAGTCTCTAAATAATCAGCCTTTGTGGTTCTCACTTGGAGATTCTTCATTTATTTCCATGGGTATCTAGTCACAGAGCCAGTAGGCTCTGCTCCTACTGCCACCTCAGGCACCTGCCTTCACAGAAAAGTAAAAAGATGCAGTTTTTTCTTCTGTCTTCTTTTCAGATCCCCCTCACACCCCACACACACTGCAATCCCATTCTCTCAACCAAGCCCACGTCAGTCCAATTGTGGGGACTTGGGGTGGGACACTCTGGCTTCTTCATCCTCGTGACCTCTTCCTTCTGGGTCCTGAACTTCCCAAAGACCTGGAGCCTCTACCTCCCACCCCCATCCAGTGTGCATCTGCTCCGGTAGGGCCGCAGAAATGCTCTTCTGTTTTAGAGCATGTAGCTCTCTTTTTTTACCCTAGTTAAAAATACTTTTCAGAATATTTTATTTTTCACGTGTGTGTGTTTTGGGGGAGGGCCACCTGAAGCATTAGCCACTGCACCTCTTGACCACAAACCCTGGTCCCAGAGCTTGGGAAAGGGGAGGTGGTTTGCTCTTGGTATTCCTCCACTAGACCCCAAGTGGGAGATGGAATTGGGCAGAAGAAAAGAGGTTAGGGCACCAGTGTTAACTCCTTGGGAAGAACTAGTCTTCCTGAAGACCTTCCAGAATTATTTGATTTGTCACAGTTGCAGATGCTGGTGGAAATTGATCCAGAATTTGACTGTGCTAAGTCGACACAGCTCACTTGTGCTGAGTCTTTTTATGGCATGTGATGTCATCTTTTGGAATCAATCTGAAGTATGTGTTTGGCCTCATATTAAAATTATAAAATGTCAGGAGTCAACTTTAAAGAAGACTGTTCCACTATATGTTGAGTACAAGCTAATACTGTAAACTTCTTGATGGTGGAGGAGTGGGGTGTTGGGAGATTCCTGGAATGGATAGAGACCTGAACACAAGTCACTCTCAACTTTTCTGAGAAATAAGAGTGCATGTGCATGCAGGAGCTGCTCCTTTGATATGCACTTTGAACCATGGGAGCACATTTTTCACAGCAGTTAAAACTGACCACGTTAGAGTGCAGACTCAGTCTGTGAGAAATTTGAATTATAAAGCATTTCACAAACTTTATTTTTCAATCCTGGATTTTTAATATACGATTATCTCATTTAATGGGAGTAATTGAAATGTCCTGTTCAGCCTGACTAAAAACAATAGAAGCTGACTTAAAAAGAAAAGCAATTCAGTGGGAAGATATGGGACAGCTCAGAGATGTGAGAGCAAGAGGGAGGACCTGGCTCAGGCACGAAGCAAAAGAGGCAGATGCCTCTGGTATCCTTTCTCAAGCACCAGGTGCTGGGAAGTGGCCTCTGCTCTCCAACGCCCTGGCGTTTCCTACAGCCACACTGGTCTCTTGACTGCCATGGAGATGGAGAGTTCATGCAGGGCCATCATCCCCCCACCTGTGCTCAGGTCACAGGCCCACAAACCCAGTTCTGAGCAA
Organism: Dasypus novemcinctus; assembly: GCF_030445035.2. Taxonomy (NCBI): domain Eukaryota; kingdom Metazoa; phylum Chordata; class Mammalia; order Cingulata; family Dasypodidae; genus Dasypus; species Dasypus novemcinctus. Next base: position 158,874,234 of record NC_080677.1, on the reverse strand, counting down.
GAGTCCCACCTTCCCACGAAGGAAGGCTATTTGGGGCATCTATTCTCCTGACAATGCAGACAGGTTCCTAAAATTCATTCTCTGACGTGTCTTGAACTTTTACTTAAACCTATTATGCATACTATGATTTGCGTTCCTTGTAAATAAAGGGGAAAATTTAGTCCATCATTTGCTTAAATGATAACACATTCTAAATGAGAGAAATTTCTTTTTGTGGTAGTTATGTTATCAACATGTTATCTTGAAAAGTTTATTTTGTAATAACATACAGAGCAAAATAACCGTAATGTTTTACTTGACATCCTTGATATGCTAGCAGTGGTTAACTTTGACATGTATAAATTGTCATATTTTGCACATAGTTTTTATGGGAGCATAAGGGAATATTTATAAAAATTAAGTAGATCAAACTTAGTTATTTCTTAGGCCAAAAATACTGACTTTATTTTGTGGCTGTATTGCAACTGATGGTCCTGGCATAAATGTTTCTCCAAACAGAATATAAGGCAACTTTGAGATATGTTAGCCAATGATAACAAAATGAAAAATGGTCCAACCATTCAGTATGGCTTAAGTCCCTGGCTCAAGCTTTCACTTCTTTATTTAGGTGTGGGGCTTTATGCCATGTAAATTGTCTCAAAAGGAAGTTTGATTTTATAAAAAAAAACGGAACAATGAAAAGAGAAAGTAGAAAAATCAATAGGAAGTAATAACAGGGTTCTTTCAGTGCGATACAAGGCCTCACTCCATTTTGCTTTCTATTTTCTGGGCAAGATCATTTTTCTCTAATGGCTCTGACTGATGGTGAAAATTACTCACCCTTTAGAACATTTAGCACTTCCCCTTACATGAGTCTTTTCAGATGCTCTCTGGGCCGCTGTTATAATAACCATCTTTTCAATCCCATCTCCACATGAGTGTTTCAAAGGCACTTCAAATTCAACGTGCCCAAAATTGAATTTATGCCATCCCACCCAAAATTAGTTCTTTTTCTATGTTCCTTTTCTTATTGGTGACCCCATCAGTCATCCCAACATGCCTATCAGAAATCTAGGGGGTTACCTTGACATATTTCCTTCCTCCTACATTCCATTTTTAGTCCATCATTAAGACTCAATTTCCGATGCCCCGAGCTCAGCCCTATAATCCTCGCTACCTTAGAAATCATGGATTAGGATGACATCTGTGAAGTCTCAACATTTAAATATTAAGGCCCTTGTGGAAAGCTCTGGTGAAGGTGCAAAGGGACCTGACAGCTTAAAGAGCTCTAGAGTCTGCACTCTCGGGGCTACTCTTAGTAGAAAGGACAACGACGAGTACATACATTACCAGAGACAAAGGGGGATCCTCAGTCCTGCAGAGGGATACTAAGCATGTCCTGTGAGAGTTCAGAGGAAGCAGAGGGTAGTTCTGTTAGCAGAAAGGAAGGCTTTCCAAGAGATGGCCTTAGAGTCAGCAAGCTAAGAAATGAGCTCTACTTAGTTCATTTAACTCCTTAAATGGAGTTAAAGGAGGTGAACTTATTAGTGGAAAGATCAGCCTGAGCAAAACACGAAAACAAGGAGATGTGCCCTCCGACAGGCCAGCACTGATTCTGGTTGTAAGGGGGAAACTCAAAAATCAGGTGGGAAGGACACACAGAGATGAGCAATCCTGGAGCATGGTAATGTCAGGCTGGGAGGATCACCCTGTGTTCTTTTTTTTTTTTTTTTTAAAGATTTATTTATTTTTATTTATTTCTCTCCCCTTCCCCCCGCCCCCCACAGTTGTCTGTTCTCTGTGTCTATCTGCTGTTCTTCTTTGTCTCCTGTTTTTGTCAGCGGCACTGGGAATCTGTGTTTCTTTTTGTTGCGTCATCTTGCTGCGTCAGCTCTCTGTGTGTGCGGCACCATTCCTGGGCAGGCTGCACTTTCTTTCATTCTGGGCAGCTCTCCTTATGGGGTGCGCTTCTTGCATGTGGGGCTCCCCTACGTGGGGACACCCTTGCGTGGCATGGCACTCCTTGCGCACATCTGCACTGCACATGGGCCAGCTCCACACAGGTCAAGGAGGCCCGGGGTTTGACCCGCGGTCCTCCCATGTGGTAGGCAGACGCCCTAACCACTGGGCCAAGTCTACTGCCCTGCCCTGTGTTCTTGACAAGCTCCATTGGGGAGGACCCAGCCTCCTGCCCCTTTCAGTGTCCTGTGTCCTGTGTACCATCTTCTCCATGGTATGCTGTGGACACACCAAGACAGACCACAGCAAGAATTCTGGAAGCACTTTGCTTGTTCCCTGTCTGACCATTTCTTCTCTGTGTTTCTCCCTAAGCATAAACTATGGTTTTGGAGGAGGGGGGAGTTAGTCTCCACTATGTTTCATCATTCTCTCTCCCTCAAAATGCCATTGGTTGGGACTTGTCTTCCTGCCACTTCTCATTCCAGATGACCTTGAGTAGGCTGCCCACCCCTGACTTGGGCCACCAGGGTGCGACCCCGCCCTCCATGGCAGCCCGCTCAAGCCAGGGACCCAGACAGGAAGTACCTGTCTTCGCCCAGCTCAGTGTATGTCAAGCCCCTTGCTCTGTGGATGAGATAAGAACTGTAGGTTCTCAAGCTAGCCCCAGATGCCAGAGAGCACGGCTTTGGAAACTAGATGACCTCGTGTCCACTGTTACCCAGATAGGAACCTCTCATGAGTCCAGAAAATGCAGACCGATAGTTCTAGAATCAAACTACAAGGTCAGGTGCTATGACCAGATCTAGTAGGTAGTCCAGAAGCAACTGTTCATGTAAAAATAACAGTAATGCTAACAAAGCCTGATGACTTTACTCAAACAAGGAATGTTTCTGATAAGCTGCCACAAGCAAGGCAGCTAGTGACTGGTGTTTGGCTGTTTGGAGGTAAAGGATCTATTGATAAAGATTGTTCTGTGTTTTGCAGGCTATTTCAGTAGAGTTGGGTGTGCATGTGTATATGTGCACTCATGTGAGTGCTTATATTGTAAGGAAAATTTCTTTTGGAAAATTCCAGACTTGGCTAAAATGAAGAGTAAAGGTCTCCCCAAAGCACATGCTAGGGGCAGTGCCTGTTCAAGTCGGAGTCTGCAGGGAGAGGCTGGTGAAGCTAGGGGCTGCAGGAGGACCAGTGAGGGCCAGGCAAGCTGGAAAAGAAATGGTAACTTATCCTCCTCACCTGGACTATTTCCTTATGCCTCCCCTCACCACCTTCCCTTCCAGAAAAGCTCCCAGAAAGAGAGCTAAATAGCTTTTAAGCCCTCCGGGAGTTTTATGAGGAAATTGAATAAGCGGTTGAACAAGCACTCCCTGGAGAAAGCCTTTGCAAATGTCCCTGCTCCTAAGTAGCATTAAATAAAGGAATTCCAACAAGCAGGAAGAGGCAGTGGTGAAAATGTACTCAAGAGCTGTAAATGAGTCCCAGCAGTAAATTACAGGGGTCCTTCCAAAAACAAAGAGTGAGGAAACATCACATTTGTACAACCCGCTGTCCACATTGACCCTCGTCCCTAGAGAAAGCTGAGCCCAGGAACCAAGACTCGTCCAGGCACACATCGGGCACGGGTATCGTGCTGCAGGAGAGCTGGGACCCCAGACCACTTGTCCTGGCGCCCAGGTCCGGTCCCATCTTTATCGCACTGCCTTCTTTCCCTCTCCGAGGAATCTTCATACCATCAGAGAGTGATGCCTTTGGAAGGGAACTGCTCAACTAGTTCCTTACCGTAGAGTTCAGGAGACCAAAGCCTGCAGGAACTAAGCCCCCCTGCGGGGACAGACGCCCCGGGTCGTAACCCAAATGCCCCGCTTTCCAGACCAGCCCTTTTCTTACGGTTCCTGTATTCCTCCCTCATAATCGAGGTCAGCCTCAGCAAAACTGCTGATGGGAGAAATTTTTGTTTTGGTTTTTGTTTGACTCACAGTGGCTATTTGAACTTAAATCTCAGCCTGTTTCTTTGAGCTCTTGCCTTTGGAGTTGGCATGACTGTGTAGCATGTTCAAAAGTCAAGGCATCCTTGCCCATGTTTTCCCTAGGGCCCTTTTCCCCCCTTTTACTAAGGGTGTGGAAGCAAGTAAGGTTAAAATACTTGAAGTCTCATTGAAGCTCCCTGGGATGTTTGGGATATAATCATTCAGGAACTGGATGTAAGTGATTCATTGGTGTGGGTAACAGGTGACCTGTTCACTTGTTTTGGAAGAGAGTTCTCGTCTCTGCAAAGAGTTTAGGGGTTTGCATGTGTTATTAGTGACCAAGTGATCAGCAGGACCAACAAAACTCTACATTCAGTGACATAAAAAGTCATAGACCCATTTTCTTCTTGTAGGTCTACAGTGCTCAGAGGCTCGGGATAGCCTGTTGCTTTAAGTCCTCTATGTTGCTTATTTTTCAGCCTTTAGTTTCCTTTAGCATTAAATGGCAAGTCCCCAGGGGCCCCAGCAGGGACTTCTCCCCATGTCCCCCTGCTGCAGCCCGTGGGGCAGCTAAACCTGCCAGGCATTTTCTGTCCTCTTCACTTTGGCTCAGCCAGTTTTCTCCTTGAAATCTGCCGCCCCCCCCCACTCTGTTCTTGGTTGCAGTGACATATCCCACACAGAGGGCTGGCCTAAACAACAGGAATGTATGGACTCTCAGTTTCAGAGGCCACAAGTCCCAAATCAAGGCCGTGCTTTCTCTCCAAAGCCTGTGGTGATCTGGCGCTCATTTGCCACAGTCCCGGGACTCCTGAGCTTGTGTCTCAGCCCTGCCACGTGGCCATCTCTACTTGGGTTTCCTCTGGCTTCTGGCTTGATAAGGCTTCCGGCACCGTCTTGATGCAGTTGGGCCACACCTGAAAACAGATTCTTAAAAGATCCTATTCACAAGCGAGTCCACACCTTAACTGATAATGCATCTTCAGAAGGTCTTATTTGCAAATGGTTCACATCCACAGGGACCCGGATTGAGTTTAAGAACATGTCTTTTGAGGGGTTCATGATTCAGTCTGCCACACTCACGTACATCAAAACCAATTTCCAAGTGTAAGGGCCTTGAGAAACCTCCCCAAATGCCCAAGTATGTGGTTACATTTATTTCCACTATGGTCATACTTCAAGCTAGACAGACCTAGAAACATGCTCCAATGACTCTGAGTCTCCCTTAGACCCAGCTGACTTGTCTGCAGAGTGGAAACATAGTAACGCATACCGTAAAGCTGTAAGGACAGGTGAAATCAGTTCCATGGAGCATAAAGTATGGCATGTAACCATGTTAGCCTACACCAACATGACTTCCTGGACAGCCACGTGCATTTGCATTTCGTGAATCTCAATCATCTTTCTGTCTCCAGTACAGAATCCAGTACTTGGTGTGTAGTAAGTGTGCAATAAAAGATACTCTTTTGAGTTGAGACATTTTAGTTGAGATCTGGAATAGAAATCCCTGATTTGGCTTTATATATTCAGTGGACACAATTAATAGTGTGTTTGGCTATTTGTTATATAACTATGAAAAAAATTAGGGATGCGATTAACATGGAAGATGTGAGGGTTTGAAGCTGGTTGGACCCCAGAAGATCATGTTCTTAAAGGATAATCTGTTCCTGTGTGTAGGAACCTATTGTCGGTGGGATCTTTTGATGACGTTACTTCAATTAAGGGTCTTTTGACTAGATTACTTCAGTAAGCCCAGGCCCAGGGTGGATCCTAATCCTTTTACTGGAGTCTTTTATAAATGGGATGAATGCAAAGAGAAACACACAGAAGTAGAGAAAGAAAGACAGAGGAAGCCAGAAGCTGAAGCAAGAAAACCTGGAAGAGGAGGGAGAGACCAGCAGATGCTGCCGTGTGCCTTGCCATGTGACAGAGGAGTCTAGTCATCTGGCAGCCAGTCTTCCAGGAGAAAGTATTGCCCGATGATGCCTTGATCTGCACATTTTCATGCTCTCAGAATGGTAAGCTTCCAAGCCTATAAACCCCATTGTTAAAAGCTGACCCATTTCTGGTATATTGCTTTTGGCAGCTTTTTAGCAAATTAAAATAAATGGTTTTTAATTATTTTTTTCTGGAGAAAACATCTATTTGCCTTTATAGTTCCTCTAGGTTAGGGGCAGAAGCCAAAGGAAGGTTTGAGGGAAGACAGAAGACAGACTTTATATTAACATCTCATTTGTTCCTAAAAACAACCCTATGAAGTTGCACAATCCAGGTGCTTTTCAGATCCTGCCATTGAGGCAGTGCTAGCAATCACAGAGCTGGGAAAACACCCAGGTCTCCAACTGCCACCTCAGTGCTATTCCTTGCAGTTCAGTTATTCATAGAGTGGAATCCAGGAGATCGTTTGGGGGTAAATCCTATGCTTTAGAGGTGTTCTGCTAGTGGAAGTTATGAATTGGATGCATTCAGCTAAACCCTTCTCCCAGACCTTTAAAACCAATACACATGCTTCTAAGTCTTAGATATAGATGCTGGCCCTTGCAAGAGATTGTGTTTTTTTTCTGTCTGGAGCCCCCTTTTATGGGGCTCAGACTCTGATTATCACTCTAGTTTTACCAAATATTCATATGCCTCAGCTTCAACTTTATCTTCTGCTTCAAAACCTTATTTCTCTGCCTGCCAACCAATGGAGACTTCTGTTTTGATAAGCACTTTGGTCTTCTCTGTTTCTGAATTCATTTGAAGGATCATGAGTTTTAGCTTACTTATAAACATGACCCTTGCTTACTTGTTTAAAATCAAGCAATACAGAATGAAGAAGTTTTTGAAATTTGCCCCAAACTCCAATACCAAGGCAAAAAAAAAAAAAAAAAAACACAAACATTTAATGAACACAACACCAGATTTATTTCTGCATATGTAAATAGTAATATAAGTGAGATTTTTCCAAGTGTGGGATTATATTACAAATACTATTTTTAGTGACCTTTATGTTGAGATAATGGTAGATTTACATGCAGTTGTAAGAAATAATACAGAGAACCTGTGTACCATTTACTCAGTTCCCCCCACTGGAAACATTTTACAAAACTATTTTTAAATAAAGATTTTACAGAAATTTAAGAGAAGAAGAAGAAACTAAAGTGAAAATGAAGATATTCCCACACTTCAGACAAATATTGATCTTTTTTCATCTCAAGAGTTATTGGCTTCTTCTAAAGCAGGGGTCCTTAACCTTTTTTGTTCTATAGACCCCTTTGCCGGTCAGTTGAAAACCACAGACCCCTTACTAAGGCCTCACTATACTGGGTATTATTTAATAAATATCACACCCGCACCAACATGTCCTCACAAGCATAACATTTTTTTTTAATTTCAATTTTAAGAAGCCCTGTTCTAAAGGTTAAAAAGTTAGATTCATTATGATTCACTGTCTCCTTTCTCTGAAGGGTGAAATTAGCACAGGTATATTTCCTATCATCTTCTTCACCACCACATCCTGGTATTGTTAAACTATTCTTTTAGATTATCAAGTTTTAACATCTATGTCTTTTTTACTAAAGCCTCTTCTAAGTTCTTTATTTTAATTATTCTCTTAAGGAGCTAAATTGTGTCATCTGGTGGTGATTAGCATCTTCAGTCAGTTGACTTGAAGGTAGGGAGATGGCCTTCATAACATGGGTAGGCCTTGCCCAAGCCCTTGGAGGTCTCAAGAGCAAGAACCGGGAATTCCAGTGACCAGAAGAAACTTGGACTCAAGATTTCATCATTCTTAGACTTTTCAGCTTCTGACCTGCCCTATAGAAATCAGACTTGGCAGCCCCCACAATCACGTGAGCTGATTCCTTATAATAAATTATATAAATGTACACACACACACACACACACACACACCCATTCTGTTGGTTCTAATTAACCCTAATAACACAGGCTTCCAGCCATCTCCACCAAGTACCAGCTATATGAGTGAAGTCATCTTTGACCTTCCAGACCAGCCTGCCACCAGCTAAATGCCACTGCATGAGCTTAGTTGATGCCACATGGAGCAAAAGAATCCCCCATCTGTGAGTCCTGCCTGAATTCTTAACCTACAAGACAGTGAGATAGAATAAAGATGTTGTTGCTTTAAGCTGCAAACTTTGGGAGATAATTACTACATGGCCATGGGTAACTGGACAGGATATGATTCCCATGGAAATAACTGATGTTTACAGTATTGATGTAGCTTAATACCTTCGGGTGACTTGTGCAACCAAAGTCCCACCTGAAATCTAAGAGGGATTTAGACATGACTGGCCAACCAGTCGGAGATTCTGTTCACATACGGGGATACCACAGAGGGGGCTGTGGGAAAAGAGCTGAGACTGCGTCCATTTTGAGGATCCAAGGATTCCCAGTGGGTAGTGGATTGGCCAAGAGGAAACTTTTGCCAGAGGTGAGTAGTCTTCTGGTTGATGACAAATGCCAAGAAGAAGGACATAAGTTTGAACGAGGAGCAAGTCCTTGGTGGTTGGAAGGAAGTAAGTCCTCTGACTACAAAGTACTGGCTGTTGATGAAAGCCACCCCAAGCCCAGCTCAGCCCTCTGAGTGTGAATCTGTATCCCAAGGAAGGCTTGGGTTATAAGTGAAGCTGAAGGAGCTGCTCCATTCAGCCTGAAAGCAGTGCCAGCAGGGATGCCTGGCCTGTCTCTATCAGACATGGAGCACGAAGGGAAAAGACACATCATCTCCACTTCCCAAAGTTCTCCTGGGGGAGTGGAGCAGAGAGGACAGCGGCCTTGCACACAGTAAACACATCCACTGTGCCAGAGCATCGGCAGCAGAGGAATCGCATGCCTGCAGACCACTGCAGAGGACTGTGAGCAGATGGCCAAGGCCTCCATCTGCCGAGCAGCAGCGAGCTCCCAGAGGGGCCAGTGGGAGGCCACCACCGGCTACCCAGCAAACTGGGAAGGAGACCAACGTCCAGCCAAGGGGGAGCTGAGGAAGAGTGGTGTCTCCCCAAAGCAAGCTTGCCCATGAGCCTTTATGAGACATGCTTAGAGGGGCCATGTAGAGGGAAGTCCTAGGTTAGCATGGGACAGCAATGAGCCAGGTGACTTTGATTTTGTGCCCGGACGTGGAGTGGAGTGGCCCACCCTGCACAAGACACCATTCGTATCACCTTCCCTGTGCCGCCCACACCTCAGAATGTGGTGACGCAACGTGAATGCTGTCCCCTGGTGTTGTGTGGTGGGAGCCTGGGAAAATTCTGAGTCCTTTTGCTCTTACAGCCCCAGATAGATCACCATCTGTGATATTAGCTCTGCACGTGTACCATTAGCACAATCAGAGCATTGGAGCCAGTCAAAAGTTGTCCCTGGTTCATTGTTTATGATCTGGTTCTCAATTTAGCTTGAAAAAAATCTGTCCTCCTACATTTTGTCACATAAAATTGCATTTACATAAAAATACATTCAGCAGATCTATACAAAAATGAAATCCTGTAATGTTGTCCCAAAGTTCCTATAGGATACGTTACCAGTAATCTCCTCAGCATTTTCAATATCAATCAACTTAAGATTATTTTTCCTTATTATTTGGTATTTATAGAGAAATTCAAATTTTACCAACTATTAGAACTACTTTAGAAACTCTGAACATTTATAGCAGATTCCCAAATTCCTATAATGCTGATGCTTCCAAGGATGTTTTAGAAATTATTTCTTTTATTGATAGCATTACTCATTTTTCGCTATATTTAACTAAAATAAATTCCTTACTTATTTTTGAAATAGTTATACAACTTCTTAAAATGTTATAATTATTTACTCTAAAGAAGCTTTTAAAAATGATCTCAGGGAAGCAGACTTGGCCCAGTAGTTAGGGTGTCCGTCTACCACACGGTTCAAACCCCGGGCCTCCTTGACCCGTGTGGAGCTGACCCATGCGCAGTGCTGATGCGCACAAGGAGTGCCGTGCCACACAGGGGTGCCCCCGGCGTAGGGGAGCCCCACGCGCAAGGAGTGCGCCCTGTAAGGAGAGCTGCCCAGCGTGAAAGAAAGTTCAGCCTGCCCAGGAATGGTGCCGCACACACGGAGAGCTGACACAACAAGATGACGCAACAAAAAGAAACACAGATTCCCGTGCCACTGATAACAACAGAAGTAGACAAAGAAGAAGATGCAGCAAGTTGACGCAGAGAACAGACAACCAGGGCAAAGGGTGGGGGGGAAGGGGAGAGAAATAAATACATTTTTTTTAAAAATCTCATTTGATTTCTTAGAACAAATGGCCATGACTCCAGCAAGTATATGTACTTAAATAGAAATCTAATGCATTTTACCAAAAAGAAAAAAATTCCCTGAAAAAGTCTGGGGGTGCACAGTTTAGCCTTCTCTCCCAAAGACATTAGCTTTTTAAAAAATGTATTGTAGAGAGGTTTAAAAAAAAAGGAAGGGAGAGAGGAAGGAGCGGAAGGAATTATTAAGAGCACGGACCTGTTTTATACAGGTCACAAGAAATATTGCCTCTACCTTTCTTTTTTTCAAATTGGCAATGACCTAGGATTTGACCGTGTTCATTTTTAGTATTGTTGCCATAAGAAAAGACTTATTTTCTTCTTTTTTTTAGCTCTTTATTTTAATGTATTTTTATTACAGAAATTATGTACTTACAAAACAATCATGCGCATGTATAGAATTTCTATGCAATACCCCTTCACCAACACACCACTCATGGTAGAACATTTGTTACAGATTATGAGATAATATTGTCAGACTATTACCACCAATCATGTTCCATAGCATGCATTTGGTGCACTTTTTCCATGCCTGTCCCAGCATCAGTACAGTACATCTTTGGCATTGATACAAGAATATTATAGTATTGCTGTGATCTATGAACCACGGTCCACAGGTCCCTCCAGTGGTACTTTTCTCATGCTTCTACATATTCCTGCCACCCTGTAATAGTGACATACATTTAGGGATGTAAATTCCCTCTCACCCTTGCCTTTACCTCATCTCATTAAATTTTGACTGATTCGCCTTGTAGTTTTTTTCTTTGCCACATTGATTGCTTAGGAATATATTGTTCACCAACACTATATCGGTGATTTTTCCATTTCTCCACCTTTTATTGCTTTCCAGCATCATTTCATTATGGTCAGAGAAAGTGATTTGCCTAATTTCAATCTTTTTAAAATTTATTGAGACTTGTTTTGTGACCCAACATGTGGGCTAAGCTGGAGAATGATCTATGCACTCATGAGAAGAATATATACAGCTTCCATTTTACTGTTGTTGCAGTGTTTTGACTGTATTCGGTCTGAAATGATACTGATCTCACGGGATGAGTTGAAATTTGTAAGACACATTTTCTTAGCATTTCATTTAGTGTTGAGGCCTGCACTGTCCCACAGGAGGCAGGACGCCGAGTATTGATGAAACTAAAGGGAAGCAAGATGCTTGGGCTGGTGCCCTGCAAAGCAGCTATTTTTCCTGAGTGCCATCATGTATTTAATTCTATAAATATATTTTTGCCAATATGTCAAAGGCCTCAGTAATAAATCTATTGAAAGCAACTTTCTGGAAAACTCTCTGCTTGAAAATAATCTATTTTAAAGCAAAGAGATAAGCTATCTCTTGCCAGGAAAGGGGCGAGAGTGTTTTTTAAGGATAGTAGTCAAAGTTTAGAGCAAAACCTCTGTCTTTGAATAGAATATAAAATGACATGTGCCTCATTTCTTACTTCCAGGCACGTACAGCTTTATCTCTGGCTGTTCAACTACCCTAATCTTGTTTGCTTTCCCGTTTAGTTTTGTGATCTCTAAAAAAAAAAACCAACGTGCCATATTTAACAGAATTTTTTAGTTTTTGGAGGGTTTTGATTCACTTTGTGGTTAGTCATAAAATAGGATTTTATGCACTTATATAAATACAGCTGGGTTTTTTAAAGTGAAAAATCTGAAGTCAAAATGCCTCATGTTTTATCAAAAAGAAAGAAAGGGAAACAGGGAAATACCTAACCGTGACAATTCTGGTATTGGGAGTAGAAGTTGAAATAGAATATTCTTATTTCATAGTTGATTCATAAGTTTGATTATGCCACCGTTTCCCCTCAGAACAATCATACACAGTAAAAGCCTAGCAGTACCTGGGCAGCCTGGCCTAAAATGTGGGTGTTGAGCCCTGTCTGTGGGTGACAGCAGTGTTCTCTGTATTAACTCACATGGAGTATGGGTGGTCGTGATTCTGTTTGGGGCTTGTTAGATTTGATCTACCAATTAACATTGAGGTCGAGTTATCAAGTAGGCAGTTGGATATAGGAGTCTGGAATTCAGAGGAGAAGTCCGTGTTGAAGATATAGATTTCGAGACATTTGTTTATAGAGGAATTTAATGCCATGGCACCTTATGAGGTCACCTAATGTGAGTGGTTAGAAGATGTAAAGGGGGCTAGACAGAGCTCTGGGAGCACCAGCACCTAGAAGGAGGCATCAGAACAAAATACAGAGAGGAGGAAGGGCAGGAGAGTAAGGTCTACCACAGGCCACAAGAGCCAAGTGTTTCCAGGAGAATGGTCCATTCTGTCAATTAGTGAAATCTTTTTATCTCAACATGTATTTCCAAGAAAAATACAGTGATGCTGAATTTGGCTATAGGAGATCTTCAAAGTCCTTGACAAGAGCCATCTCAGCAGAGGGAGTGGGAAGATGCCCCAGCTGAGAGATGTGGAGGAGAGAGGCAAGGGAAGATGAGCTAGTCTTTCAAGAAGTTCAGTTCTCAAGGATGGAAGATCAAAGGGAAGATTTTTAGAGATGGGAGCTACTAGAGCCCAGATGCGTGCTGCTAGAAAGGAGGGGTTGGTGGTACAGACGAGCAGATCATTACAGGAAGCAGGGAATCCTCGAGAAAGCAAGGGCGCAAGAAGAGTTGGCCTTTGTTCAAAGTAGGGCAGTTTATCCAACATAAAGCAGAGGAGGCAGAGAGAATAAGTTGGCACAAAGATGAAATTATGTCTAATTGTTTTCAATGACTTAAAGTATGAGTCGTGAGAGTTGGGGTGCAGAGGTGAGTAAGCAAAATTTCTTGTCTAAACCCTTTTTCTGTATTTCCTAGATTACTCACATGAATAAACATGGGTTTTATAATCAGAGAAAAGATTATATAATTCACCTTTCCATCCAATAATTCTCCCTCTAGAATGTTCTCCTACGTAAGAAATCAGAGATTTATGTACAAATATATTTATTATGGAGTTATTTGTAAGAGCAAAAAGGGGGACAGTAAACAACAGCAGGAAGATGCTTACATAAGTTACAGACTCTAACTTGGATGGAAGACTATGCAGATACTAAAATGGAATTTTTTGAAATGGATCACACTTGAGATATAATGTTAAGTAAAAACATAACCTGCAAAGCTATGGAGACTCTCTGATAACAAATTTCTAAAAAATCAAAAATGAATTAAAATATGTGTGTAGAAAAGAGAATAAAAGAGAAAACATCAAAATGTTAGTGGCTGGTTTCTTTTAGTGTTGAGTTATAGGTGACTTTTTTTGTATTTTACCTTTGGCAAATTATTTTTACAAAGAACAGTGATTATTTTTATACCAGGAAAAATAAATAAATGTAATAAAGATCTCACACACTCTCTTAGAAGCCAGTGTGCCCTTTAATCTTTACCAGAAAAAAACTACAGGAAACTCCCCAGCCATATTATTTCTGTAATGATGTCTGTCTTACAAATACAGTGGCGCTGGTAACACAGCTCTCTCTAATGAAGGAAATGAGCCATTCCATTACAGAAAGAATGTCTCTTCTCTGATGTCAGGAACTCTCAGCATATGGAGAACAACCATCAAATAATCTTGCAAACACAGATGTCAGTTTTATTTCAATGTGTAAAACCAGGTCACTCTCTCTAAAATCATAGACAACATAGGGAAGCCTCCTTCACAGTAAAAACAGACAAGATTTCCCGGTGGGAAACTTTTCTTCAACCTCTGAATATCTGATTCCTTTTCATGAGCACATAGGCTCACTTTCATCCTACCCAGATCCACCCAAAAGGGATTACCAAATGATATATGTTGCTTAAACTTTGCTAATAGACTTAATAAAGGTATTCTTCTCAATAGGTGAGATTGGACCTTTTGTCAACCTCGTAAACAAAGGGTCCTATGCCACTTCTTGAAGCAGGTTGCCTCTCAGTTATAAATGAGCATGAATACCAGAACAGAACATGTCTTTTCTTTTGCTCTGTTTTTGAGTGGGTAACCCATCAAAAGAGTAGTTGTTGGGAATTGAGTATATTCCCCACAAGAGATGTTCAAGTCTTAATCCACGATGCTGTGGGTGTGATCTCATTTGTAAATAGACCTTTGAAAATGTTACTGTTGGTTAAGATATAGACTCGTTTGTTCCTATTTAGATGAGGGCAAAGTGAATGAGGGTTGACCCTAGTCCATATGGCTGAAGTTCTTGTTAGGAGAGGAAATCCAGACAGAGTCACAGATGACTGAGCAGGAGGAGTAGAAGCTGGAAGGAGAAACTGTGAGACAGAGGCAGAGCTTTGAGCCAAGGAGCCCCAAAGATTGTGACGAGCCAGTGACTTCTTGAGTGAGTGTCTGTTGGGGGCGGGGATTCAACCTGAGTCACACCTTACGGACATGGTAGAATCAAAGCCCTGATTTTAACAGGTAATTGAATCAAGGGCCCCTCAACTGAATTCAATATAATCAAAGGGTAGCACACCCAGAATAGATCAGTTTACATAATCTTTCTCTTTTTTGGATTCATAAATAATCTCAAACTGCCACACTCTACCCTCTGAATCCTAAAAAGACCTCAAGTCCTTTCAGTAGCAACGCTCAGTACAAAATCACGTCACAATCAGTTAGAGTAATATAGTTTGACTTGGGACAAAGTCCCCTCTGGCTGTAGAACTGTGAAACTTATAAAACAAGTTATCTGCTTCCAGTACACTGAAGGACAGACAGAAGATAAACATTTGCATTACCACAAAGAGGATGTGGGAGGGAAACATGAGTCACAGGCCCCCAACAGTTCCAAAAACTGGCAGGGCATACTTCATTAGATTTCAAAGTCTAAGAGTCATTCTTAAGATGGTGGTTTCTTCTCCTGGGAGCCTCATGGGGGCCCACCCTTTCCATGGACTTGCCCAGTAGCCATTTTCCTGGTTCCGCCCTCATCAAGCATCTGGGTGGGGACCAAGCTCCAGACCTCACCCTCCAAGAACATTGAGTTGATGGTCACACTTTCCCCAATCTCTGGGGTAGTCTCAACCCCCTTAGTGCAGTGAGGTGGTGACAACCTTCTCCCTAAACCTGGCAGACAAGCCCAACCTCAGAAGAGTGAGGTGATGACCTGGCCTTCCCTAATCTTTGGGGGACAGGCCCACCTCCCTCAGAGCAATGGGGTGGTGACCTAACTCTCCGTAACCACTGGGGAATGTCCTTCACCCACTCCGTAGCCTGGGGTGGCAAAACTCTCCCCAGAAGTGGGCTGGAACATCCGCTCTCTTCAAATGCTGGGCAAACTCGCCGTCTCTGTGCACGTGGGTGGGTCCCTCTCTCGGCCCAAGGAGATGAATGAATCCCAGACCCCAGCTTCCATGGCTTTCCTTTTATAGCTGTTTTCCGGTCCCTCTCTCCCCTCTGCTTACCTTTTAGTCTAGGCTGACGGAGGTTTTGCTCATTCAGGTCTCACAGATTACAAACATAATCTTTCTCTTTTTTGGGGAATCATAAATAATCTCAAACTGCCACACTGCCTATTTTTATAAGTGAAATTTTATTAGAATACCCATTCATTTATGCGTTTTCTGTGGCTGCTCACACCACACAGCAGAGTTGAGTAGGACCTGCAAAGCTGAAATTATTTATCTGGTCCTTTGCCATAAATGTTTGCCACTCCCTGCCCTAGAGTTTGGAATCTTGTCATGGGAAAAAAATGGGCAAAAAGCATTGAAGAAAAGAAAAATCAAGAACCAATTTTAATGTGGCAATAGCATTACAGTGGTACAGGGTATCACATGGGAGCATAAAAATTACATACAAAATCTCTTAAAATTTGTTTATTTCATAAGGTTCCATGCCCACCCAAAGAATATAGTAGGAAGGCCACTAATACAGAGATTTAGAGTAAATCAAGGATAATGCTAGCATAGGTAAAGATCGTCATCAGTCCCACTATATCCCTTTCCAATCTCACCCTTCCTAACAATATTGCCATGGATTTTGTGAGCATGTGTTTATCTGTACATCCCAGACTAAAGCACATCTTTAAAGAAGTTTATGTGAGAGAAGAAGGACTCCGTGAAAGAAGAAGGTATTGAAGTTTAGTGGCTGGGGCTGGTTGACTAAACCTCAATCGCTCCAGTAATTGCTCGAGTT
This sequence comes from Dasypus novemcinctus, assembly GCF_030445035.2. Classification (NCBI taxonomy): domain Eukaryota; kingdom Metazoa; phylum Chordata; class Mammalia; order Cingulata; family Dasypodidae; genus Dasypus; species Dasypus novemcinctus. The sequence continues at coordinate 158,857,927 of NC_080677.1, read as the reverse complement.
GATTGTTTGGTGACTGGGCCGTGCCAGCTGGAATGTGTCTCCTTCCTAACTATTTCAAAACTACATTACTTACGGAGGTGGCTGTGGCTCAGTCAGTTGGGCTCCCGTCTACCAAATGGGAGGCCCTGGGTTCATGTCCCGGGGCCTCCTTGTGAAGGCGGGCTCGCCCACACGCCGCAGAGAGCCGCCAGCCCACAAGCACCGCAAAGAGCTGACTCAGCAAGGTGACGCAACAAAAAGGGAGACAAGTAAAAAAACAGAGGAAGCACGCAGCAAATGGACACAGTGAACAGACAACAAGCAAACTGCGGTGGGGGGGGGAGATAAATAAAAATAAATACAGACACACAGAAGAACGCACAGCGAGTAGACATAGAGAGCAGACAGCAAGCAAACCACAAGGGGGGGAGAATAAAAAAAAATAGTTTGCCAAAGGTGCTATAACCATAGACTAGTTGGCTTAAACAACAAACATGTATTGCCTCACAGTTCAGGAGGCTAGAAGTTCAAAATCAAGGAAAGCATCAGCAGTGCCGTGCTTCCTCCTGAAAAGTTCCATGGCTCTGCCTTGGCTTCTGATATTTGCCATTGTTAAAGTTTGCTAGGCTGCCAAAAGCATATGCCATAAAAATTGTTGGCTTTTTGTAATGGGAATTTATTGGCAAACAAGCTTGCTGTTCTGAGGCTAAGAAAAACGTCCAAATCAAGGCCTCATCAGGACCATGCGTTCTTCTTGAAGACCTGCTGCCAGCGATCCTTTGCTCCTCTCCGCGTGGCAGGGCACATGGTGGTGACTGCTGGTCTCCCTTCTCTTCTGAGTTTCAGCGTCTGGTTTTCTCACTCATTGTCTGGGTTACCTTCTCTTATAAAGGACTCTGTAAGGCCATGCCTTAACTGAAGTAACCCCATCAAAGATCCTACATACAATGGATTTATACCCACAGGAATTAACTTTTTCTTTTCTTTTTTTTTTTTTTTGAAGTACTGGGCTGGGGATTGAACCCTGGACCTCGTTTGTGGTGCTCAACCACAGAGCCACATTAGTCCCCCTGAGTTGGTTTTTCGTTTGTTTGCTTGCTGTTTGTTTTTGCTTTTAAGAGGCACTGGGAACCAAACCGGGACCTCCTATGTGGGAAGCATGCACTCAGCCACTTGGGCCATATCCATTCCCCAGGAATTAACTTAAAGGATTAACTTTTTTTTTTTCTTTATTTTCTTTTAAATGTTACACTCAAAAAATATGAGGTCTCCATATACCCCCTCCCCACTCCTCCCACATCAACAACCTCTTCCATCATCACGGCACATCCACTGCACCTGGCGAATACATTCTGGAGCACCGCTACTCCACATGGACAGTGGTCCACATTGCAGTCCACACTCTCCCCCAGTCCACCCAGTAGGACATGGCAGGACATACAACAAGACCATGCTTTACTGGGGTATATATACTCTCGGACCATCACAGCTGCCAATCCATGACACTCCTTGGCTTGTGGTGGCATAACTCAATCTCTTCCTCCACCAAACGGCCATCTCTCTCTCTCTCTCTCTCTCTCATCTCTGTCTTTCTCTTTCCCTCTCTGTCCTTTGTGCTCACATGTCTTCTCTTTCTAAGGATCTAGTCATATTGGACGACGACCCACCCTAATCCAGTGTGGCCTCACCTTAACTAATCACATTGTCCCAGGTCCTCTTTATAACTGGGGCCCCACCAACAGGACCAGGAGTTAGAACATGAACTTGTCTTACAGGGGGCACAGTTCAATCCATAACACTACATACTTGGCCGAAGGGGATGTATTAGTCAGCCAAAGAGGTGCTGATGCAAAATACCAGAAATTGGTTGGTTTTTATAAAGGGTATTTATTTGGGGTAGGAGCTTACAGCTACCAGGCCATAAAGCATAAGTTACTTCCTTCACCAAAGTCTATTTGGAGCAAGATGGCTGCCGACGTCTGCAAGGGTTCAGGCTTCCTGGGTTTCTATGTTCCTGGGGCTTGCTTTTCTCTGGGTTTAAGGTTCCTTCCTTTCTGGGGCTGGCTTCTCTTTTCTCTGGGAGCTTACTTCCCGGGACTCCAGCTGAAGTCTTCAGCATCAAATTCCAACATCAAAACTCCAACATCAGAAACCCTCAACTCTGTCCTTTGCCATGCCTTTTATCTGTGAGTCCTCACTCACCAAGATGTCGGGACTCAATGCCTTAATCATAACTCAATCATGCCCAGGTATAGATCAGATTACAAGCATAATCCAATATCTATTTTTGGAATTCATAATCATATCAAACTGCCACAGGGGCAAACTGCAGATAAAGAAAAATTATTCTTCCAAGGCACCCCAGTGAGAGCTGAAGGCCCCTTGTTCCTACCAGTGGTAACTTTTTTCCTGGAACTTAAAATGGAAAAGGAAACTTTAAAAAAAAAAAAAACAACCTTTGAATAGATTTCTGTTTAACAAAGGAATGCTATTCTGCTCCAATAGCTCCTGAATTGGTTATTGCCCTAGATGATAGAACTTGACATTTACAAGAGTATTTTTAAATAAAGTGAAAGCAAATAAAGCTGTTCCATTACAACAGTACAACTGAGTAGTAAGGATAAAAATTTAACATTGGGGCAGCAATAGTTGTTTCTTTTTTCAACATTTATAACCGAAATACAAGTAAACCTATAATAACCACCCCTGAGGGCATTTATGCCCTTTGACAACACAGAAAAGAAAATATTTATAGTCTGAAATCATATCTCTCTAGTATTACAGAGTAAATGAAAATCACAATCTGGTTAACAAGCTGAGCTTTTTGAAAGAGGTCAAAACCCTGTAGAAGGATCCTTCTGACTTTGCTTTCTCTCTATCTTACAGAAATTAAACATTGAATAAAGTTACAAGACTAGACACCAATTCTATAAAATGAAGTCAAAGGAAAAATGTAAAAAGTGTAAAATTATCTTGAAGCCCATATATGTTTTTGTGTTTGAACATTTCATTTAGTAGAGTATAAAAAATAAATTTTCTTTGGTCCCATGTAGTTAACTATTTAGGTAAAAGCAAAATATGCACACCTTCCTCTAATATATTTTGAGTACCCACCATTTGGGACAATTTGGCCTAGATGTGTGGGGTATATCAGTCAGCAGATAAAAATCATTCTTGTCATGGCGTTTATATACTGTGATAGATTGAATCATGTACCCCAACAAAAGTCATGTCTCAATCTTAATCCATGTTCCTGTGGGTACAGATCCATTTGTGAATATTATCTTTGACTGTGTTGGAGTGAGTCAGGGTGTGGGCTCATTGTGGGCTTATAGGAGAAGGCCAAGAGCTTGGGAGAGAGGTGGAGGTGCAAACCAGAGGACCCAAAGCTTGTGGCAAGCCAGCATCAGAACCCTACTGGCCCCGAGGGAAAGCATGGTCTTCCTGACCTCTAGAGTTTGAACCACTAGCCTTCCAAACCATGAGACAATAAATGCGTGTTTAAGCCATCCTAATGCGTGGTATTTGTCATAGCAGTCTTGGAAGACAAAGGCACACACCAGTGGGAAGACATAAAATATGATAAATTAGTGAACTATGTAGAATATTAGATGGTGATGAGTACTAAGGAAAAAATAGGGCCGGTTAAGGAGTATTGGGAGTTCTGGGATGGGGCGGAATTGCAATGCCCAAAGGGGGGCAGCATGGGCCTCACCAGGAAGTTGTTAACTTGTGGTGCCTTGGGTAGAGGAGAGGTTGGGGAGAGCGTTGAGGCAGGAGTGTGCCAGGTGTTAGAGGCAGTGCCGGGCCTGGGGACATTAGGGGAGGGAGAGGGGAGGATGGGGTCAGGAAAGGTCAGAGAGGTGATGGGGCAGGGTGGGTTTAAAGGAAGGGTTCTGGCCAGAGGGTAGTCCTATCAGTGCTTGGTTTAACATGGGCATCCTCGCCATTTGCAATAATCCAGGTGTGGAATAAGGGCACTTCATGAACAGGATAGTAACAATGCAGGCTTTGCCTCAGAAATGGACATTTAAGGTTATATTAAACCCTCTCTGTAGGGGTTAGAAGAAGACCACAATATTGTTTGATTTTAAGAAAACCCATTTTCACTCATCTACCTAGTTGGCCACCCCAGGCCAACATTCTAGACCATTCTTCCATATGCTCCAGGTTCCTTGGCCTCCTGCCAAAGTCATGTGACCTCCATTTGCCTTTCTAGACTATGGGAGGCTGAATAATGTCCCCCAAAGATGTCCATCTCCTAAATCCAGGAACCTGAGGATGTGGCCTTCTATGGCAAAAGGGGCAGTGCAGATATGATGACATCAAGGAGCTTGTGATGGGGGGATGATCCTGAGTCATCCAGGTGGGACCAGTCTCATCCCAGGGATCCTTAGAAGGGGGTGAAGCAGGTGGCATGAGGGAGGATGTGGTGTGACAGTAGAAGCAGCAGCTGGGTGACATGGCCACCACCAGGCAAGGCCAGCAGCATTCAGAAGCTGGAAAAGGCAAGCAGGTCATTCTCCCCTAGAGTTCCCTGAAGGAACCAGCCCTGTCAACACCTGTATTTTAGCACAGTGAGACCCATTGGACTGATTGGGAATTCTGCCCTGTGGAACAGTCAGAGAATAAATTTGGGTCATCTGAAGCCATCTGAGTTTGGTTATTTGTTACAGCAGCAATTGGAAACCGATACACAAATCCAGTCTCCCTTTTTTTTCTGCTCTGTGCCTGGAATGTGGACCCTCGTGCTCTACCTAAAGTACCAGCTGCTCTCTGCTGCCCCTATGCAAAACTACAGCTCCCTCACTCCTCCTTGCATCTTCAGAGTTAGGGGTGGCAAAGTGACTGTTGCTGGCAGGGGGATCTTCACTCTCCCTCATTAGTTTCCCGTGTCCCTTGCCACAGCGACCTCCCCAATCACCCTTTGGAGTTTGCTGTCTGTCTAGCTACCCATTGGCTTCACTCAGCTCCAAGGCTGCTGGTCCAGGAAGGCACATGAAATACCAACTTTTCCCTCCATTGGACTCTGAAGCCTGCTCAACAATGATTTTATTCATCAGTAGGTGACTTATTAGCTCATTTTCCATGTCAGTTGTCCAAACAGATTTTCTTTTTAAGCCTGCAATACCCATTCCCTTTTCTTTCAGCTGGACACTAACATAAACTCACCCAGCTTCCATCCCTTCTGCCTCAAAAGATAAGTATATTTCCAACACTCTTCTCTTCAATTCCCCCTGTTTCCAGGGTAGAAGGTCACCTTTCCTTTCCAAGGTTGTGTCTTGATTCTTATGATGCCAGAAGCTTCCTCTCCACTGGGCTCATGGTCTCAGTGCATTATGTCTTCCTCCACAGTGAATTATCCATTCCTTAGTTTGCAGCTTGGACTTCAAGCTCTAACTATCTCTACTCTTCATTGCCACCTTCTCTAAAGTGCGTCCTGCATGGACAGAACCATTGCTTGCTTCCGTTCACTCCTGAACTCATTGTAACTGTGGCTTTGGCTTCAGCTCCACAATGCTATTGCTGTTCTCTTGGGTGTAACTAATGACCTTCTGCTGGTGCTGTTGAACCGCCCTTTCTAAACTTCATCTTACTCAGTTTTCCAGTAGCCTTTCATATTATTAAGCTACTTTCTCCTTGAAATTCTCTCATGTATAGTTTTTGGGACATCTAATTTTTCCCTCTTCTCACTGTGCCTAACCTCATTCATCTCCATCTCAGTAAGCAGCACTATCATCCCTCAATGGAGATGGAGAAGTGGGGAGATTTGAGAAGTTTTGAGGTGTACAAATTTCCTCCCCTTTAAGGACCCCAGTCATACTGGGGTCAAACCTGCCGTAATCCAACTCAGCCTCTTCTGCACCAATCACATCCAAGGACCCTGTTTCCAAACAGAGGCACATTCACATTCATGTAAGTGGGGGTTAGGACTTGAGCATATGTTTTTGGGGGACACAATTCAATGGCTATACAGGAAGTGAGAGAATCTTCTGGTGTGTATCACTAAGTGGATGGTGGTGGTAGTCGATGAGATAAAGAACGTGGAGGAGTTTCAGGCTTTGTGGGCAACCGTGTTGTATATTGGGACATTTGGGTCTTGAATGTATTTAAGTCATGGTATGTCGCTATAGTTGTGCCCTCCCCCTACCAGTGTCCACAGCCTCCAGCCTCATCCACTGGCAGTAGCAGATTATCCCTGTCCCTGGGCCCATGGCCTGCAGTTGTTCTTTTATCGTGCTGTTCTTTTGGATTCGACCAGTCACCACCCCACATCAAAGCCTGTTTCCTAAGCTACTGTGATCCTGCTTATCCTCAAAGACCAAGATTCAATGCTGACTCTACATTCCCAGTCCACCAGAAGGGAGTTAATTCTTCTCTCCTTGTTAGTCCCATAAAACTTAGAATATTATTAATATTTCAATTTTGGCACTTGCCATATGCCATGCGCTGTTTTAAATATTTGTGTTTATATCTCCACTATATTGAAACTCATCGAATGCATGGTCTGGGTCTTATTTCACCAGGAAAACCCCTGCAGCACTTAACAACATAGCTGGGCCTCAATAAAGATTAGTCAGATTGAATCACACACTTACATTTCTCTCAAAATGATATTGATAATGAGAGGATTATAAAGAAAATACCCTTTTGAAATCACTTTCTATAAATGTGGAATTTTTTAACCTTCAAAGTTTGTTTGCTTTACAATGCTACTATGTGGTATTTGGCATGTGGTTAAATCTAACAAATCAATGTAAGCACATTTTTAAAATTATCTGATACTGGAAACATGAAAGTTACCAGAGCTATAAACAGTCATGATTAATTAGATAATCACTGGTGTATAAAAATTATGGAAACCCTTAGATGCTCTTGGGGAAATCTGGATGTACTTACTCATTTGAAGAAATACCTAATATTATAGTAAGAAAAATCATGTAAAGCTATTAGCAACCCAAGCAAACCTCTTTGTTTCAGATAAACATGAATATTATTTTAGACTACCTTTGATGAAGATTGGACTAGGCATCTTCTTTTGACAAATTATCATTTATTCATTCTTCAGCTATTTATTGAGTACTTACTGTGTGCCAGCTAATGTTCTAGGTACTTGGAATACATCAACAACCAAAAGAGACATAAAATGAAATGTAAGATATTTTCACAATTGCTAACTGATTTTTTTAAAAATTATTTATTTATTTTTAAAAATTACATTCAAAAAATATGAGGTCCCATTCAACCCCACCCCCCACTCCCCCCACAGCAACACTCTCTCCCATCATCGTGACACATTTTTCATTCACAGAATATACTTTAGAAATGACTTTTCTTCATCATTCATTACAACTTTAATAGCTCGTAGAGTGTATATCTCATGGTGAGAGGTTTTATAAACTAATTGTTTGGACCTGGATTCCTTATGTATGATTTATGTCTTTTCAAAACCCATGTGAACAAATGTAGTTATGTCAATTAGTTGGGTAGTAGTTGAAGCACTAGGCAGTGCTGCATACTTGATTTTAACATCTTCTTCAAAAATGAATCCGTTCAGACTTGGGGCCTTAGCCGGAATGATCTTACTGTGCTTGTTGTCATGCATGTTCTAACGCTCCCTTCAAAGCATGTGTTTGATGCAAGCAGGGCCCTTATCTTTTCCTCACAGCTTTATCCCAGCTCCTGGCAGCACCTGAAACACATTGGGTGCTCCAGAAATGTACATATTTGTTGAATGAATGGATTCATTAGTGAGTGTCAAACGTGTGCGTATTGGAGAGAATGCGAGAGAGAGGAAGTCTAGCAAATTCAAACAGGAATGGACGTATTCTGTTGGTCATTTGGTATGTCTACACGGAGTTGTGCCACAAAGTTGGAGAATCACAAACTTTTGCTGACCTCATTTTTCATGATTCTTAAAATGAAAGGAAATCGAACTATAGATATTATATTTAGTATTCTCCTAGCTGTTAAGCTCCATGATGTTTTATTCTGTTGTTTTAGTTTCCTAGAGCTGCCTAGGTCCAGAATACCACCAACTGGGTAGAATGCAGAAATGTCTCCTCTCAGTTCTGGAGGCGGGAAGTCTGAAGTCCAGCAGCTGCAGGGCCGCGCTCCCTCTGAAACCTCTAGGGAGGGTCCTTTATGCCCCTTCCAGCTGCTGGCACTGGCTGGCAAGCCTTGGCTGGTGGCTGCGTCACGCTGGCCCCTGCCTCTGTGGTTGCTTGGCCTTCTCCCCAGGTGTCCCCATCCGCTTCTCTTCTCACAAGGATACCAGTCCTGTTGGAGGGAGGACCTGCCCTCCTCTAGGATGACTCATCTTAACTAATCTAATTAGAGCTGCAGTGACCCTGTTTCCAAATAAGGTCAAGGGCACAGGTCCTGGGGATTTTTTGAGGTGCCAGGGGCCGGGGGTTGAACCTGGGACTCCGTATGTGGAAGCTAGCACTCAATCACTGGGCCATATCAGCTCCCCTGAGTTGGTTTTCTTGTTTGTTTTTTGTTTTTTCAGGAGGCACCGGGAACTGAACCCAGGACTTCCTGTGTGGGAGGTGGGCGCTCAGCTGCTTGAGCCACGTCCACTCCCTGCAACATAGCTTTTGGAGGGACGCAGTTCAATGCATAACAGTTGTCAGTTGTGTTGCTTTTTAAATACAAGGTTAATTTTAAAGCTGGGCCTCAAAATTACCAATGAAACTAATCACGCCACATGAAAGAATGTAAATGTAAGTCACTTACCAGGGCTCGTTTTATGGACCACCGTGCCTATCTTTTTTGCCTCAAAGCCTCCCTTGTGTTTAAGGCCAAACCAAGAGACAGAGCTGCTGACCGTGCCTTCCACAGCCAGCAATTTGCTTAGGTTCCCATCCAGTAGCCACTGGTGGTGCAGAAATACAGACAGGGGAGAAGTACTAAAAGGCAGCGCCAGCGCCAGGGGCCGCTCCCAGCTCAGGGGGCCTGGCAGGGCAGCAGCACCCCACCCTGCCCCAGTGGGAGGGGAGGGACGGAAGCTGAGATGAGCTGTCACCTCTTTCCTCCAGCATCTAACGAGGCGGCTCAGTTACCTTTACCCTCAGCCTGAGACCTGCAGAAGGAAAAGGACATGGACAGCCGTGCTGTAGCCTGTTTCCCAGGGTCTGACACGATGCATGACTCCTGGTGAGAGATGGCCGTCAGAGAGTGCCGAGGGTTTCATGATACACAAAGTGCAATCCTCCATCAGTAAGGCCTGGGCTGTGATTTGCTTTTCCAGCAGTGGAAGAGAACTTGGCCAAATGCCTCTCAATTCTTTGCTTGGGTTATGTTGAGGCCACTGTCCTAGATTTACAGTTTAGGTTCCTTGAGGTTCGAGGAGAGAGAAGACAACTAAATAAAGTGAATTTTGGTCCCAGGACTGTAAAAGTCATGGTGATAATTAATAATAATAATAGCTGAATTGATTGAACATAATGGTCACTGAATGAATCAGTTTGCAGGTGTTATATAATTTAATCTCACCACACCCTTATGAATCTGGCTATCATTATTCCCATTTTGTACCTGGGGAAGCAGATTTAGTGACTTGTTCAAAGCCACACAGTTAGTAAGGGAGTGAGCCACAGTTGGAACTAAGAATAGGTAATATTATTGGCTAGCATGGGCACTTCCCTGTGCTCGTTCTAATTTGGCATTTTACATGAAATAATTGATTTCATCCTCACAAAAACTCTTTGCATCTTATTCCAGAGTCCTCCTCTTAATGACTTTATTGGGAACTCTCGGCACTAGGATCTCAACAAAGAAAAGGATTTATGTAGTGTTTTGGTTTTCCAGCTTCCATGGGTTGGCGAAACCACAGGAACTTACTGGCTCACACTTTGGGAGGCTGGCTTCCTCCCGGGGTGGGTATCTTCTGGGTAGCCCGATATTTGGGCTTCCTTGGCCTTTCTGCCACATGGCAATGCACGTGCTGATGTCTCCTTTCTCTTCCAGATTCTGCTGACTTCAGCTGCTTCTGCTCCGTGTGCCTCCTCTTTCCCTCCGTCTGACTTTCCCTCTGCTTAGAAGGTCTCTAGTCCTCCAGCATAAACCGCAGCCTGATTCAGCCGGCTGCACTTGAGCTGAGGCAACATCCTCAGTTCATCCTATTTACATCGGGTCCACACCCACAGGACCAGGGCTTGGGAACCTGAAAATGCCTTTATGGGGACATATCCAGTCCCCAACATGCAGCCTCAGAAGTAGCTTCTGATGTCTGGTAGAACCACCTGCAGATCGGCTTTTCCCTGATTTGCTGGCTGATCCTCCAGTTCTTCCTGACTTTTTGGCCATCCTGGCTCTTCCTTCTCAGCCCATGCACCTGTCAGTTAGAGGGCAAGTGTAATTGGTGCCAGGCAGAGAGCATACATTGTAAAAGGTCATTTTTCAATGTCATACAATATGACTCTAGAATGTCTCTTCAGAAGGAGACATACGCTGGGTGACCCTCTCAAATCACTACCAACTTGTCATTCCCATTAGGTCAGATTAAGGAACAGTGGGACTGGAAGAGGCAACATGGGTCGTATGATGCAGCAATTTGGATGCCATTGATCTAGGAAAGGTTATTATCTTCCTACATTTTTTGGTGATAAAATGCCCATTTAAGGAATGATGGTAATGAGAAAAGAGAAGAGTTGTTTCCCTCATGTGCAAATCTCACCTCTCTAAATCAAAATAGACCAAGCGTGGAATTTGTGCATTCAATATAAGATGACCACACTAATCCCATGGCTTTTCATTTTTGCTGTTCCTTTTTCAAGTTTAAGGAGTTCATTATATATTAAACATATGAACTCTCTGTCCGTCATACAGATTTCAAATATTTTCCCTATTTTTTCTTTTAACTTGTGTTTTTGTTGTACACATATTAAAATTGTTATCTAGACAAATCTATTTCATATTTTCCTCCTTGTTTGATGTCTTCTCATCCTTACAAATTCCACCCCTACCTGTTATCATACAAATCTGCCTCTGCGTTTTTCTCCTGGAAGTTTTATGGTTACATTTTTTAATCCATAAACACTTTAATTCGCATTGAGTACACAATTCCTAAATTTTTAACGAGCTGTTCCAGCATAATTTTTTAGTAAGTTTTTTATTTCCCCACTAATTTGAAATGCCATACTTACCATATATGTTCTTAGAATCCATGGCCCTAAATTACAAATGATTTGCTACCAGAACTTTAACCTTTCGTAGCTATCTTTACTTAGTAATATTTTTTTTTTATTTACAGGGTATAGTGAAATGAACATGCTTTTTCACCCTGTATTTATTTACAAGGTATAGTGAAATGAACATGCTTTTTCACTCTGTATTTTTTTCCATACTCCATGCAATACTTAAAATATTAATCATTCTTTGGCCTCTGTGCTCAAAAGAGTCCTCAACGTGGTGCATGAGGGCCCCGTGCCTGAGCCTGCTGGACTCTGCAGGCTCACCTGGCTCCTCTGAGTCCTGGGAACACAGCCTGCTCTCTCCTGCCTCCACTCATGCTCTGTTCCCCTCTCCCCCATCAGATTCCAGCCTGACAGCCTCCCCACACCGGGGTATGCATGCAAGGCTAGATGTAATATTTTCCATTAAGAATCACTGAATTGAGGTCTGTCAGCATCAGAGTGTATCGTGGTGAAAGGTGGGACGGATGGCAGGTCAGGCAGGTGTTAGAGCCCGAAGAGAGCTTTTTCTGAAAAGGCTGACCGGGAATGGTGGGATGGAACTTTCCAAGGGGGATGGGCATCATATTGTCGGCACTAAGAGAAGTAATTGCTTGCACTTGAGCTGGCTTGTGCCAGCCATACTTGGGTGTGGCTCAGAGTTGCAATTCAAGCCAACAAAGATACCTTTTCATGTTTGGATCCCTGATCTCAGGCATTATTTTTGGTGCCAGGCATAGAACATTGAATAAGACTTGGTTTCCACTCATGAGTTGCTCACAGTCTGGAAGGAACAATAAACACCTAAATGAGAAGGCCACTCCACAGTGATGTGTTCTCATGGGAACGTCCTGCATTGGCTTCACAGAGAAGGTGACATTTGAGCCTGACCTCAAAGGATAGGCAGGGTTTTGCCAGGCATGGCAGGAAAATAATTCCAGGCAGAAAAAACAGAATGAGCAAAAACAGTCTTGAAAATCCATGGCCTATTGGGGAATGGTCTGCTCAAAGATAAATGGCTGTTGTATGATGATCCTGGAAAGGTGGCTTGAGGCAACATTGTGAAGGCCCAGTAATTCCACAAACAATTATTATTTATACTGTAGAAAATGGGAGCCAGCTCAGGTTTTTAAGAATCATGGGGGGGAAAAGTCCTTTCTGAGTTTTTGAAAGCTAGTACCAAAAGCAGGGTGGAGGATGAATTCACAGGAGGGGAAGAGAGAGGTTGCCTGCCAGTTATTGATCCTCTGACTCTTCAGTCACCATCTACCCTCTGTCACTCTCCAGGAATAGTCTTTACCCAAATAGGCCCATAAGCAAAGATGAAAATTCAGATGCTTCTCTTCAGTCACATGTATTTCTTCCTCTATTTTCTTTTAAAAGAATTTATTAAAATAATTATGCATTTTCTGGAGGTGTTAGGGATTGAACCAGGGATCTCATACATGCAAAGAAGGTGCTCAGCCACTGAGCTGCACCTGCTCCCCATACAATGATTATACTTTGATGAATCTTGTCCTCCTTTGCCAGACTGCTGTGGCAAATACCACACAGGGGATGGGCTTAAACAGTAAGCATTGACTGTCTCACGGTCTTGAAGGCTACAAGACCCAGATCAAGATGTCAGCAAGGCCATGTTTCTCCTGGGGTTGGGACTATTCTGGGGGTGGCCGTCCTCTGTCACACGGCTCCCTCTCCTCTCTGGGTTCTTCTGATTTTGCCTACTTCTGACTCACTCTGTAGAGTTTCCTCTCTTTATAAGGCCTCCTGTCAAACATGTTAAGACCCATCCTGATCCCATCTGGCCGCACATCAACAAAAGGTCCTATTTACAAATGGGTTTGCAGCCCCAGGAATGTGGATTACCACTTGTCCTCTGTGGGGTACATGATTCAATCCCCAACAAATCTCCTTGGAAAGAGAGGAATAAATAAGATGGTAACTGTTGAATTCAGCAGATGTGGAGACCAACCATGTACAAATCCTGGGCTAGAAATTGTGGGCAATACATTTTCATTCATTTATTCAACTAACATTTATTGAGAACCTAAAAAATCCACTTGTTCCTGGGATACAACAGTGAATTGAAGACATGTAGTCTCACTCTTCGTGGAGCTATATTTTAGTAAGGGACTCAAATATTATTTGAATTATCCCACAATTAAAGGTATAATTTAATTAAATATCGGAGTAAAACACTATCCCTATTGTTAGGAACTTTACAGCCTAGGAAAGGGAAAAGGACCCAAATTAATGATAATAGTAATAAGGACAATGGATAAAAATAGAGCTGGTAAAGGACGGTAGGGAGTTCTGGAAAGAAGAAGGTGCTATTTTATGTGGGTTTTCCAGGAAAGGATTTTTGCTAGTGTATTATGAAAATAGACCTGTAGGAAGTGAGAAAGGACTTCTTGGATGTGAGGGAAAAGAGCATTCCTGTTCAAAGAATAGCAAGTGCAAAAACCCCGAGGTGAAAGCATATTAAAAAACAACAACAGGAAGTTAGCATGGTTGGAAAGAAGTAAGCCAGGGGAATAATGGAAAGAGCTCATGTTAGAAAAATAATGGGGGTGGGTGATGAATCTCCCCATTCACAGGTCATGTAGGCCAGGGTAGGGGGCTGTAGCTCTTTCTCTGAGTAAAGATCACTCTGGCCACGGTGTTGAGAAGAGGATAAGAAGACCAAGGCAGGAGCAGAGTAAGCAGATAAAAGATAGTGGAGATGGTGGTAGTGAGAAATGTTTGGTTCAAGATATCATAAAAAATTTTAAAATGCTCATTAAAAGAAGATAAGAATGCTTATCTTATTCTCGGGAATGTAGAATGCTATGGCCATATGGAGGACTGTTTGGCAGTTCCTAAGGAAGTTGAATATAATCTTGCCATTGGATCTGGCAATACCATTTCTAGGTATATACTCAGAAGAACTGAGAGCAGTGACATGAATAGACATCTGCACACTGGTGTTCTTTGATGTATTATTCATAATAGCCAAATTTTTGGAAAATCCAGGTATCCATTAACTGATGAATGGATAAACAAATTGTGGAATATACACACAGTGGACTATTATGCAGCAGAAAGATGAAATGATGTACTGAAACATATGACAACATGTATGAATTGAGAGAGCATTATGTTGATTGAAGTAAGCCAGATAGAAAATTATAAATACTGTATGTTTGCTCTATTATGTACTAATTATATTATGTAAAATATAAATATATTATGTGAAATATGAATATGGGCAGAATTGCATATATAAGACTGTTTTGCTTTGCTAGAAAAATGTAAGTTAATATTAGAAAACTGTGAATGACAAAAAATCACATCATAATAAATGGAAGAGACCAGATACAGAGTACTACATATTTTATGATTCCATTTATATAAAATGTAAATTCAAATCGATTTATAAAGATGAAATTAGATTAGTGATTATGTAAGTATAAAGAACGAATGCTTTGAGTTGAAGAGTCTTTCTTTTTGGAGTAATGGAATTTTTTAAAAACTTTTGAGATGATGAATGTCCAACATTGTGATTATGCTTAAAGCCATTTATTATACACTTTTCATAGATCACATGGTATGTAAATATGCCTAAATAAAACTGCTTAATAAACAAATATATTCCACACACACACACACACACACACACAAAGATATCATCTAATGATCGAGCTGATGAGATTTGTTGGCAGATTGGATGAAGGATGTGAGAAAACAGAGAAGAGCCCAGCATGACTTCAGGGCTTTTGGTCTGAACCATCAAATAATGGAGTCACCCTTAACTGCGACAAGACTGAGGGCAGAGGAGCAGGCTTGGAGCCGGGGTCCCCTGAAGCAGGGCTTGGGCGTGTTGGTGGACTTCCACGTGAAGTGTCGAGCAGGTGGTTGCATGTCACAGTCTGGAGTTCAGCAGTGCTGTCCATGCTTGAGTGATATTTAAAGTTATGAAGTCAGGAAGGAAATGCAGACAGAGAAGAAAATAGTTCTAAGGACAGAAGCTTGGGACACCCCCAAGTGTGATGGTTGGAAAGATGGAGGGAAACCAGAAAACATATTCAGATGGAGGTGAAAGTGAGGTAAGGACAAGAATCAATAGAGAGGTGCTTGGGAAATGCAAAAAAATGGAGTCAAGGAGGAGTTTAACTGCTGCTGACAGGTGCAGTAAAATGAGGACTTGAACTTGACCTTTGGGTTTAGCAAAGTGATCATTAGTGACCCTAAAAAAGCTGTTTCCGTAGAGTACAGAGATATCAGCCAGACTGGATAGATTTTCTTCCTGGGTGAAGAGAAACTGAATAAAGTAAGGATAGACAATTCCTTAACACTTTTTGCTATGAAGCAAAGAAGGAGGATGGAACTAGAAGTCAAGGGAGGACAGTTTTATGGTACTTTTTTTTTTTAACTTTATTTTTTAAAGAAGTTTTAGATTACAGAAAAGTACATCAAAAACATAGGGCATTCCCATATGTCCCACCCCTCCCCCTCTCACATTTTCCCCTATTAATAACATCTTACATTAGTGTGGGACATTTGTTACAGTCGATGAATAAATATTAAGCATTGCTACTAACCATGGTCTATAGTTTACATTATGGTTTACACTTTGCCCTGTACAGTTTTATAGGCTTTGACAAAATACATAATAGTCCGTACTTGTCATTGCAAAATCATGTGAAACAATTCCAATGCCTTAAAAATGCCCTATGTTCCACCCATTCTTCCCTCCCCCTCCCCTCAGAACTTTTAGTAACCACTATCTTTATATCAATATTACAAGTTCTTCCATTACTACAGTAATGATGTCTACTTTGGTCCATGATTGCACTCATTACCCCATTACGAATGTTCATTCCTCAATCTTGAGGATTTGGGGACTTCAGGCTGAGAGGGGACTTAGACCTTACAGGCAGATGGAAGAAACTGTCTTGCTTGCAGTTGTAGATACTCTGTTTTTTGGGATGGGCATTGTCCAGCATCATCATTTTGTTAGTTTTCCTGGGCAAGTCCAGTAAACTGGAGGGTAGGTGTTGGCTGCAACTC
The DNA here is from genome assembly GCF_030445035.2 of Dasypus novemcinctus. Lineage (NCBI taxonomy): Eukaryota > Metazoa > Chordata > Mammalia > Cingulata > Dasypodidae > Dasypus > Dasypus novemcinctus. The sequence goes on along the minus strand of NC_080677.1, from coordinate 158,841,722 downwards.
TGCCGAGATTGAAGATTCAACCAGCATATGAACAGACCAGGGATTTTTGAGATGGGTGCTGTAACAGCTGAGAGAGGGACGTGAATAAGTAGGAGAAAGAGCGGAGCCAGCAGGGCCCTATCGCGGAGCGTGGGAGGGGGCAGATCTAACCTGTGGGGGGTTGGCCTTAGATGGGGGCAGGGTCAGTTTAGAGATGGTGACTTAATTCTCGGGGCAATGAGAAACCATTAAAATTTTCCGAGGGACTGATACGATTCTTTTACCAGTGGACAAATTCAAATGCTTAAAAATATGTCCAAAAATAAGCATTGGATATACAGTTCTCAAAATAAAGTGGATGATCATTTCATTTCCAGAAAAGTTTCATCAACTGTGCTGATCTCAGCATCACTCCAGCCTTCGTGTTAAATCAAGATCCTTGGGCCATTATTGGAAGTTGCTGAAATGTTTTACTTTGAAAATAAACTTTCTAGTGTCTAAAACCAACTTTCTGTGTTTATTTAATGTACATATACTTTCACAGTGTGGCTTATCTTGTCTTCCTATTAATGTTTGCTGAATGATAATTTTAAAAATTACTGTTCCTTGGATAGCAAACTGTGGCATATCCTGCAATGGAATATTATTCAACAATAACTGGAAATGAGCTATTAAGCTACAAAAAGATATGGATGAACCTCACAAGTATATTGCTAAGTTAAGGAAGCCTGTTTGAAAAGACTGTATCCTATATGAATCCAATTATAGGACATTCTGGAAAAGGCACAACTATACAGACAATAAAAAGATCAGTGGTTGCCAGAGGTTAGGGCAGGGAGGTGGAATGAAATGGTGGAGCCCAGGGCGTTTTTAGGGCAGTGAAACTATTCTGTATGATACTCTAGTGGTGAATACAGGACATGATGCATTTGCCAAACCCGTAGAACTGTCCAGCTGAAAGAGGGAACCCTCATGTAAACTGTGGACTTTAGTTAATAAAATGTATCAGTGTTGGTTCATCAATTCTAATGAATGTTTCACACTAATGCAAGACATTAATAATAGGACCAAAAGGGGATGGAGTGTGGGTATAATATGGGAATTATCTGTACTTTCACACATTTTTCTGTAAACCTGATACTACTCCCGAAAATAAGAAAAAAATTACTTAAGAAAAAAATTACTGCTTCTTGACCACCTGTGATGTAACCCTACCCCCGACAAAATTGGTGGTAATCCGATGAATTCATTTCTTTAAGAATCACCACTATCTAACAGATTAACTCACAATTAGGGATTCAGAGAAAGCTTAAGGCAAGTTACGTACATCCAAGCTTGGAGAGAACTTGATAGCAATTATAGGCTTTTTTTGATCATCCAAGAAGTGAATTTGGCATGTAACATTTTTCCCAATGGAGAGGAGAAAATAAGCAGCAAATATCAAGTATGTAAGACTCTTTTCTGGTGAGTTGTTGCCATTGAATTTAATAAGTCAGCTTCATAGAGGTTTTACAGTTCCATATGTATCTAAAAGTGACTTCCATTCTGATCAATAATAAATTCTTAAATCAGAAGTGGGTTTTCTTTTTTTTTGCTCCACAGACATGAACGTATTCACACCAAAAAAGGCAACTTGAACAGATCTTTAGTTTCCAATCTGAAAGATGTGGATGATTTAGCAACCCTGGAAGTTTTAGATGAGGTAAGAAATTCCCTTTAATTATACTGAGATATTTAGTTGTCATTTTTCTTTTTAATTTACAGAAGTGATGTGGGCAGGAGGTTAGGGGTAGAATGCATGCTTTGAATCCCATCTATTATTCTCAGGCTTTCTTTGTCTCTTGGCTTCCTGATTACTCTCAGAGCTTCAGTTTTAATACATATAAACTCAGATTTCTAGATCTCTCCAACTTGGGGTCAGTTTTTGAGTTGCTGATACTCAGATAACAATGGTGTGAGTTCCCACTAACTTGAGCAGCTTGGCCACACATTCCTTTTTCTCTGAATTATTTCTAGCATCTCAGAGGGACTGTTTGCTGCCTTCAAAATCCAATCTTTGTCCTACAGCCACGGCGTGGCATCCTCCCACTTCTTCATCTTGTGTCCCAGCTCTTGGCCATTCCCAGAGGCCCCTGAGATACCTCGAAGACTGTGCTCCCAGGGACTCCGGGGCACTTCTTGGGGTCCAAAGCCCCTGAAAGCCCAGAGTTTACCTTTTAGGGCATTGAGTTCTGCTTGGAGATCCTGATGCCAAGATAAAAATCACCTCAGAAATATTTCAAACATCTCTTGCGAAGGTGCAATCCAAGCCAACAGATTATGGTCTTAGCCTCCTTTCCTCTCATGCCTCTTTATCCCAGATAATGTGATCTTAGCAAAATAAATGGCCCCTTTTTACTAAAAGCTTAGGGCTTCTCTCCTGCCTTGTTACACCTTTGTAATTTTTTAATACTTCTGTTCCATGCCCGGAAATTTTGCTCAGAAATGTGACAAATCAGTAAACATTTGGTAAACTTAGGGTTATAAACAACTCAGGAACTTCATCAAACTAATAGCCCTGGAGAACATCAAACATCTTGAAATCAAGTAGTGTTTGTAGGTCAGAGATTGCAGACACCTTTCCGAAACACTCCATGTCCACTTTTCCAATGATATGAATTCCTGGCCTGTGGATTATGCAGAAGGTTCCAATAATCATGTTGCTGATGGTATTAAATGCCAGGTCTGTGTGTTTCTTTTATTTTTTTCTCCCCTTCCCCCTCCCCCAGTTGTCTGCTCTCTCTGTCCATTTGCTGTGTGTTCTTCTGTGACCGCTTCTATCCTTATCAGCAGCACCTGGAATCTGTGTTTCTTTTTGTTGCATCATCTTGTTATGTCAGCTCTCCATGTGTGCTGCACCATTCTTGGGCAGGCTGCACTTTCTTTTGCGCTGGACGGCTCTCCTTACAGGGTGCACTCCTTGTGCATGGGGCTCCCCTATGCGGCGGACACCCCTGCATGGCACAGCACTCCTTGCGTGCATCAACACTGCACATGGGCCAGCTCCACACAGGTCAAGGGGGCCGGTCAAGGAGGCCCAGGGTTTGAACCGCGGACCTCCCATGTGATAGGCGGATGCCCTATCCATTGGGCCAAGTCTGCTTCCCAAGTCTGTGTGTTTCTGTTGTCTGTGTTTATTTTTGGGGAGTCACTTTTTTGTCCCAAGACCTTTTGCTCCTCTCCTTGTGTCATGTTCAATAAATGATGATTTCTGACTCTATTAAAATGGATTCCTTTCATTCATATGATTTGCCAATCATAAAAGTCACTTTTCTGAATTTTTCATAAAGCAAAGGGCTAGAAATTCCATAGTTGTTGAATAATCTTGATTTGGAATAAAATCAGGCTCACTCTATATATTCCCTTTTCTAGAGTTTCACTTTCTTTATTGGATTTACTGATTTCCTTAAAAGATATAGACATATAATTTCTGTAATATATGATGTATCCTTTGGAAAACAACGTTGGCGATAACTTCCCTCTATAGTTCTTAAACCTAAGACCATGCCTGTCACAGAAAAGCTAGTTGCAGACCCCCGTTACACATCTTACTATCAATGGGTCTAGTTCCTTCTTATCTTTGGCCCTGATTCCAGATGTTTGATGTATGATGGTTTACTTCTCTGGTTGTAGTTGATCAGAAATGATTTCTGAAAGAGAGAAGTCATGCTTATCTTATTATAGAACACGGTCTCAGAGCAGCTTGAGACATGCTATGCCAGAGATCAGGTCTACATCTACGTGGGAGACGTGTTGATTGCCCTGAACCCTTTCCAGAGGCTTGGTCTTTACTCCACAAAGGTATGTGAGGTAGCTGGCATCCTCTGTGCAGGTGATTATATTATTCAGATATTTAAGTTAACTGAAATGAGGCCAATGAAAATTTTATCCAGTACTTTGAGGATTATCCTTAAAGCATTGCATTATAAGGTTATTTTTTATCAATTATTTTAGTATTCAGCAAAGAATTTAGAGAAGGGAAAAATAGAAGTTGAAATCAATCAGGGTACAGTGTGTGGTCTTCCTTTCTCCAAACGTGGGTGACAGAATGTCAGCTTACAATGAATTATTGCTAATGGTTCCACACAACAAAGCAGAGCAACTAAAAAGTATGTATACTGAAGGTTGACCTCTGAGCCATGTGTGGGAGAGTCAAAAGTGTAATAATATTATTTATATAGATAATACATACTTCATGGATGTAAAACTTGTCATTATGAGTTTAAAATTCCTTTTGAAATATTGATTGACTTCAATAATATCAGGCAATATGTATTTTATGAATATAAATATACTATTATCCATTATTCAGTCCCTAATGGTTTAAATATACAATAGTATTTGGCAATTAAACTAGGCTTTTTTCATTTTTAATTTGGCCCATTCTCTTCTGGCTCCCTGTGTATTCTAGAAAATTCTTATTTAATACTATGCCTACAGTTACTTTTATACACGAAATATGTATGATTATGTTAGCCTCTGCTACCCTAAAATTTATGGAAATAGTGGTAAATTTATGACCCTTGATATAGGTTACAGAAAGTCTGAGTCTTAGTGAAAATTCTGTCAATTAACTGTATGATCTTAGACAAATCAAATGAAAGAATGTGTGTTAAATGATGTGGTAGGACAAAAGTGGTGGTTATATGTCAGGAAATATTATATCCAAGGACTAGTCAACAAAATAATACCTGATTATTTTATTTATAAAGATTATTTTTAATAAAGGTAATAATAAGATTTTGAAACCTTAAATTCTGTTTTGCAAGTGGTGTACAGAATCTTTTGAATGCACAGCCAAGGTGCTAGGCTATCACATTATGTCATATCATATTTCTAGCCTGATTTATGTTAGTCTTTTATTTTACGGAAGTGTGCATGATTTCTGCATGGCTGTATGTAACATGTATGTAATAATATTTTGGGGATACGAAACTGTGTTTTGGTTTATATTTTGCTTTTAAAATTACAGCTTTATATGTAAATAATCCAGGGTTTAAATTTTAAAATATTCCTACAAAACTTATTGTTTTTAACCTTTAGCATTCCAAACTGTATATTGGAGCAAAGAGAACTGCCAATCCGCCTCACATTTTTGCAATGGCTGACTTAGGATACCAGTCTATGGTCACATACACTTCAGATCAGGTAAGGAGAACCTCACGCTCTTAGAAATTTCCCTCATGGTTTCTTATGTGTCAACTAAATTTTGTGAGGGTGAAGTCTTCTCACTGTTCCTTTCTCACTGTGCAGTGCATCGTAATTTCTGGAGAAAGTGGTTCTGGAAAGACTGAAAGTGCCCATCTTTTAGTTCAGCAGCTGACAGTGCTTGGAAAGGTATAATTTAATTTTTTTTCTCTGTTTTTTACACAGATATTTGTTATATTTTAGACCATAATCTAGTTGATTGGATTAATAAACACTAAGTTCCCACATTTAATAATGCACCAAAAGTAAATAAACACACTTGTCCTTTGAGAGCTTAAAATATAACAATTATATTAAAAGCAATATTTTCAGTTGTTATCAGGGAAGGTTTTCTAAATGTGATTTTCTTCTCTTTAGCCCCAGCACAGTCACTGAATACTTTCTTTACTTTTTCTCTTTTTGTTGCTAGAAAGTTAATAAGGAGTCAAAATTCAAAAAAAAAATCCATTGTATTTCTAACCAATGATCAACTGGAAATTGAAATTTAAAATCACCATTTACAGGAAGCGGACTTGGCCCAGTGGTTAGGGCATCCATCTACCACATGGGAGGTCCTTGGTTCAAACCCCGGGCCTCCTTGACCCGTGCGGAGCTGGCCCACGCACAGTGCTGATGCGCACAAGGAGTGCCCTGCCACGCAGGAGTGTCCCCTTGTAGGGGAGCCCCACACACAAGGAGTGCACCCCATAAGGAGAGCTGCCCAGCGTGAAAGAAAGTGCAGCCTGCCCAGGAATGGTGCTGTACACACAGAGAGCTGACGCAACAATATGACACAACAAAAAGAAAAACGGATTCCTGTGCCACTGACAACAGAAGCAGACAAAGAAGAACACACAGCAAATAGACACAGAGAACAGACAACTGGGGGAGGGAGAAGGGGAGAGAAATAAAATAAATAAAAAAATTTTAAAAAATTAAAATTAAAATTAAAAAAAACAAAAAAATAAAATAAAATCACCATTTACGATACCTCCAGAGAAACAACCTATTTAGAGCTGAGTCTTACAAAATGTGTGCAAGGTTTGTACACTGAAAACTTCAAAAATTTGATGAAAGGAAACAAAGAAGACTTAAATAAATGGAAACATACCAAGTCCATGGATTAAAACACTTAATATTCTATTCTTCAGAATGTCTTTTCTTCAGAAATTGACTTATAGAGTTACAACAAAATCCCAGTGGGACTTTTTAATGGAACAGAATTAACAGTCCACACATATATGGTCTGTTGATTTTTGACCAAGGTGCAAGGGCAATTAATGAAAAATAAATATTCTGTCCTTATCAGGGCTTGTCTTATTTTTCATTTATCTCCTTGGTTATTCTGGAGTTTGGGTCCCAGAATTTCATAAGGAGTTGCAAAAAGGGGTATTTGGTCAGTAGCACTTAACTTTGGAATATGCTGTCCTCCAAACCTCACTTTACAGAGGCCTGCTATTTAATACAGGCAGATAAGGATGTTATCTCACCTTTTCCACGGATGCAAGGCCAGTCCAAATCAACATTTTCAAAACGCTCAGATTTGTGCCAATTCTCTCTATGCTCTCCATTGACCATTATTTCCTCCTTAGAAGCAGCCCACAGCCTTGATGCTGTCTTAAAACCTTGTGTGTCCTGCCATGGCCCACTGGGTGGACTGGGGGAGAGTGTGGACTATAATGTGGACCACTGTCCATGTGGTGCAGTGGTGCTCCAGAATGTATTCGCCAGGTGCAGTGGATGTGCCGTGATGATGGAAGAGGTTGTTGATGTGGGAGGAGTGGGGTGGCTGGGATGGAAGTATATGGGGACCTCATATTTTTTTAATATAACATTTCAAAGAAAATAAGAAAAAATAAAAAATAAATTTTTTAAAAAAACCTCATTAGGAGTCTCCGCACTAGCCTGCCCAAGCTCCAGTGTAGCGCATGTTCCAGAAACACCTACTGCTCTCCCTTACGTATAAAGCTGCTATAGCATTAACACAGCTGCTCTGTCCTAGGGATCCATTGAAGATAATCTGCTTCAGCTAATTTTACCAAGATGTGAGTGACTGGTAGCCCCCTAAACCGCTAAGGACGATTGCCTTTCTACAAGGGATTGGTTGTTAGCCCAAATAACTTATATTGTGAAATTTCAATTAAGTTATAAATAACAAAAATATACCATTTGCTTGAAAAGAAGAGAATAATGATGGGTAGGAAAAAACGCAGGGGCAGCCAAGGAAGCCTTGACCTGACTGGGTCCCACCTTCTAACTCCCAGCTCTTCTCAGTTTTCATCTCCTTTCCTCTCCCTCGGAATTCACAAATTATCTTGACTCCCTTAGCTATAGGTTCAGCATCTTCCACGGGTGTAAGGGAAGTGGCTCCGGTTTGGGGGAGCATTTGGATGGGTGCCAGGTGGGTAGGAGAGGATCAACAAAACCAGGCATCTATAGACTGCTTCTAAGTTGTCTGTTTTTAAAGCAGGTACTGAACAGGACTGTATCTGAATGGAAGAAGTATATAGAGTGCAGGCATACCTCACTTTACTGCTCTTTGCTTTATTGTGTTTCTCAAACATTGCATTTTTCACAAATTGATGGTTTATGGCAACCCTGTGTCACGCAACTCTGTCAGTAGCATTTGAGCAGCCTGTGCTCACTCTGTGTCTCTGTGTCACATATTGGTAATTATTGCAATATTTCACACTTTTTCATTATTTTACCTGTATGCTGATCTGTGATCAGTAATCCTTGATGTTACTATAGTAGTTGTTTGGCCACAGCACAAACCACGCCCATGTAAGATGGTGAACTTGATCAATAAATATCACATGGGTTCTGATTGCTCCATCTGGCCTTCCCCCATCTCTCTCATTCTCCTCAGGCTTTGCTATTCCCTGAGACAGAAGGATATTGAAATTAGGTCAGTTAATAACCATACTGTGGCCTCTAAGTGTTCAAGTGAAAGGAAGAGTTGCACGAGTCACTTTAAATCAAAAGCCAGGAATGATTAAGCTTAGTGAGGAAGACATGTCAAGAGGTGAGTAGGCTGAAAGGTAGACCTCTTGTGCCAGTTAGCTAAGTTGTGAATGCAAAGGGGAATTTTTTTAAGGAAATTAATGTGCCACTCCAGTGAACACATGACTGATAAGAAAGCAAAATAGCCTTATTCCTGACGTGGAGAAAGTTTTAGTGGTCTGCATGGAAGATCAAACTAGCCACAACATCCCCTTAAGCCAAGGCCTAATCCAGAGCAAGGACCTAACTTTCTTTGGTTCTAAGAAGGCTGAGTGAGGTGAGGAAGCTGCAGAAGAAGATTGAAGCTAGAGAGGTTCATGAGGTTTAAGGAAAGGAACTGTCTCCATAGCCTAAAAGTGAAAGATGAAGAAGCAACTGCTGATACAGAAGCTATAGCAAGTTATCCAGAAGATCTAAATAAGATGGAAGTGACTACACTAAACAACAGATTTTCATTGTAGATGAAACAGACTTATATTGGAAGAAGATGCAATCTAGGAGTTTCCAAAGCTAGAGAGTAAAAGTCAATGCCTGGTTTCAAAGTTTCAAAGGAGGGCCTAAATCCCTTCTAATGGGCTAACACAGCAGGTGCCTTTAGGTTGAAGCCAATGCTCGTTTCGCCATTTTGAAGATCCTTAAGAATGATGATCCTAACTTGACTTTGTGCTGTAGAGATGGAACAACAAAGCCCATATGACAGCACATGTGTTTACTTCATGTTTTGCTGAATATTTTAAGACGTGTTGAGACCTAGCTCAGAAAAAAAGATTCCTTTCAAAATATTACTGCTCATTGACACTGCATCTGGTCACCCAAGAGCTCTGAGGGAGACATACGAGGTGAATGTTGTTTCCTTGACTACTAACACAATATCCGTTCTGCAGCCTGTGGCTTAAGGAGTCATTTCAACTCTCAAGTCTTATTATTTAACAAATACATTTCATAAAGCTATAGCTGCCATAGACAGGGATTCCACTGTTGGATCTGGGCAAAGTCCATTGAAACCTTCTGGAAAGGATTAACTATTCTAGATGCCATTAAGAGCATTTGTGATTCATGGAAGGAGGTCAAAATGTCCACATTCACAGGAGTTTGGAAGAAGTTGATTCCAAACCTCATGGAGGTCTTTGAGGGACTCAAGACTTCAGTGGAAGAAGTAACTGCAAATGTGGTAGAAATAGAAAGAGAACTAGAATTAGTGGTGGAGCCTGAAGAAGGGACTAAGTTGCTGTAATCTCATGATAAAACTTTAACAGAGGAGGAATTGCTTGTTGTGGATGAACAAAGAAAGTGGTTTCTTGAGGTGGAATCTCCAGCTAGTGAAGATGTTGTGAACATTGTTGAAAGGGCAACAAATTTAGATATTTAGACTATTTCATAAACTTAGATGAAAAAGCAGAAGCAGGGTTTGAGGGGACTGACTCCAATTTTGAAAGAGGTTCTACTATGTGTAAAATATTATCAAACTGCATCACATGCTACAGAGAAATTTTTCATGAAAGGAAAAGTCAGTCGATATGATGCACTTCATTGTTGTCTTATTCTAAGAAATTTCCACAACCACCTCAGCCTTCAGCAGCTACCACCTTAATTCATCAGCAACCATCAACATCGAAACAAGACCTTCCACCAGCAAAAAGAGAATGACCTGCTGAAAGTTCAGTCGATGGTTAGCATTTTTTAGCAATAGAATATTTTAATTTAATTAAGTTATATGCATTGTTTTTAGATATAATGCTATTGCACACTTAATCAACTACAGTATACTATAAACATAACTTTGAAACCCCTGGGAAATAAAAAATTTTTGTGTGGCTCACTTTATTGTGATATTCATTTTATTGCAGTGGTCTGGAATTGAACCCACAATATCGCCAAGGTACGTTTGTATCTCTTCACCCTCTTTAAGAAAGTGAAGTGGGTAAATGCACATATGGAAGGAAAAAATAGAACAGGTTGTAACATCTGTCAGTATAGCCAAGAAAAAGCCCTCCTATGCTTGTGCTTACACAAGGTGCCGTCCAGGGAAAGGGAGGCATCCTTTTACAGTTGATCCTCATTATTCATGGATTCACCTAGTCACTAAAATTTATTTGTGACCCCAAAACCAATATTCGTTGTGCTTTTGTGGTCGCTTTGGACATGCACAGAGCAGCAAAACTTTTGAGTCTCCTGAAGTGCACATTCTCAGCTGTTTGAATATATCTTCTAGTTTCTACTATAAATAAGTGCCCTTTTCACAGTATATTTAGTGCCACATTTTTTGCACTTTTATTTTGGTGACTTTGCTGTTTAAAATGAGCCCCAGGTGTAGTGCTGAAGTGCTGTCTAATGCTCTTAAGTGCAGAAAGCCTGAGGTGTGCTTCACGGGTGTGCATTAGATAAAGCTTCATTCAGACATGTGCTGTGGTGCCGTTGGCATGAGTTCAAGGCTACCAAATCAAACAACTCCTTTTGTGAGTGCCAATTACCTGCCCTCAAAATGATTTATGATTAAACTTGTTTAAATTTATGTTCAGAGGCTTTGTTTCAATGTTGTGCTGAAATGTTCTGAAGGCAATGACACTGTTTCCAGGAGGGGTTGAATGGAAGGAGGGGACAGACTTTATTTTTTTTATTTTTTATATTTTGATTTATTTATTTATCCCGCCCCGCCCCGGTTGTCTGTTCTCTGTGTCTATTTGCTGCATCTTCTTCTTTGTCCTCTTCTGTTGTTGTCAGCAGCACAGGAATCTGTGTTTCTTTTTGTTGTGTCATCGTGTTGTCAGCTCTCCGTGTGTGCGGCACCATTCCTGGGCAGGCTGCACTTTCTTTCGCGCTGGGCGGCTCTCCTTATGGGGCGCACTCCTTGCGCATGGGACTTCCCTATGTGGGGGACACCCCTGTGTGGCACGGCACTCCTTGTGCGCATCAGCACTGCACATGGGCCAGTTGCACATGGGGGACAGACTTTAATAGGCTGGTGAAACAAAGGGAATCCTAGGGAATCATTGTATGCAAATATAAGGAGGACGCAAAAGATGCATGGTGTCTTTAAACAGAAACACAAACAAAAAAACAATGTATTGATTGACAGAATGTTGTGAATTATCAGAGGCTTGCAGAAACCTAAGCCTATATTTCCCCTAGAAACAATGGTTCAATATTCACTAATTATTCACTTTGACTCTCTAGACCATAACTAATGATGATGAGAATGGACTATATATTAAAAATTACTTATATATTTATATTACTTCAATATATATATTTATTTATATACTTGACATTTTCTCTCTTCTAGGCTAATAACAGAACCCTGCAAGAGAAGATTTTACAAGTGAACTATTTGGTAGAAGCCTTTGGCAATGCCTGCACCATTATAAATGACAATTCCAGCCGATTTGGAAAATACTTAGAAATGAAATTCACCTCTTCTGGAGCTATAATAGGAGCACAGATTTCTGAATACCTTTTGGAGAAATCCAGAGTTATCCACCAAGCTCTGTAAGTTTATGCCAAATATGCCCTATTTTCTGGGAAACATAAGCAAAGCATAAGAATAAAATATCTTATTCATTCTATAAAGTTGTGTGAATAACCTACTGTGTGCAAGGCCCTTGTTACTGTAATCAAAGAGATTCATCAGCACTGTCTTACTCTCAGGTGTGCTGCCTCCAGGAGAGGAATTAATAAATAAAATTTTAAAACTCTGATTTCAGAGAGGAAACCTAAGACCATAGTAGGGATACTGACAGGGTAAATCAGAATGTGTTCAGAAGTAGGAGAGAATGTTTTCTCTAACACAAAACTAGTGTGAAATTTAACTAGAAATAATTGGTTCATTTTCTTTTCTTTTACATGCTGATATATCTAAATGGATTTTTGTATTAATTCTATTCCTATGTTTATATACAAGGGACTTAATAAAAGATTAAAGAATGGGCTTTATTGTAAGGGCAATTGTTATGGCTGGCTGATTTAAGCCATCAATACTGTTCATAATGGTTTTTCTTCCAAGGGAGTAAAAAGTCTATTAAGAAACAAGAAAAGAAAAACAGTACACAATCTGAGACATAAATTGCGGCGTGCTGCAGGGGGAGACGTGTCTTCATAATATTTTGATGTTAGTTTGTCTCAGTTCATTTTAGCAGTTTTGCTGGATGACAGTTTCTCTACGGTCCTAATGATTCCAAAACATCTTTGTTGGTTATTCTTATATTGCAGTATCTATTGTCACAAGGCTGGATTTGTATCCTGGTGGTTCTATTATTATTTATTATTATTATTATTATTATTATTATTAGGGAAGTTGTAGGTTTACAGAAAAATCATGCATATAATACAGTGTTCCCATGTACCTCCCCCTATTGTTAGACCTTGCATTGGCGTGGAATGTTTGTTGCAGTTGATAAAAGCACATATTTGTCATTGTACTATTAATTATATTCCGTGGTTTAACTTAGGGCTCACTGTGTTGTGTGTAGTTTCATGGACTTTTAAAAAATGTGTATTCTAGTAACATATCTACAACCTAAAATGTCCCCTGTTAGCCACATTCAAATAAGTAATACCATGCCGTTAAACACATTCACAGTGTTATGCTACCATCACTACCACTTATTGGTTTTCTGCTAAACATACTCTGCATTGTTGTAGTAACGCGTCATATGTTAAAGTCATGGAAACAGAAGCTCTTGCTATGTATTAGTACATAATTACCTAATATAAGCCCCACCAAATTTTCTACTCTTCAGTATATGAGCATACTATGAACATACATTGCCTGGAGTCCAGCGGCTGAACACAGCCATCAATGTGAAAAATTGCTCTTTCTTCCTCAATTCAGAATATGTAAGGAATGATTATTAGAAAATGTGTTTCTAAATCCAGGCTCCCTTGAGTAAGATACTTAAACTCTTGACTCCAAGTGTGTGGGATTTGAGACAAGTTTATATAACCGCCTGTGCCTCAGTTTTATCTTTGAAATGGACATAGGAATAACCCCTGCCTATCGATGAAGATTATGTCAGTAAAGGGTTTGGCACGTGAACAGCACCCAGAAAGAACTCCATAAATTTAAGCCAGCGGTCGCCGGTGGTAGTGCTGCTTGCTGAGGAGGGGATAACGAAAATCCAAGACAGTTCCCAGGACGTTGAGGATGTTCAGTTATGGCAGCTCCCGTTACCGCCACGTGCTCAGGGGGCACGTGTGTCTGCACCCTTTCCACCCACCTAGGGGGTTCTGGTGGACTTGTGCAGATGTGGAGAGGTACCTGCTTCTTAGAATGGTTGGCTTGACTCGTTGCGTAAGCCTCTCCTTCAGGCCTGTGGGGAAGAAGCACCTGAGAGCTTAATTACCAAGACCCAGACACAGCGGCCACGTCACAATTCCCGATACACGCTGTGGGGCTGGGCTCCAGGCGCCCTTCACCTGGGATGCCGCGTGGGCAGTGCCCTCTGGGTCACACTGGGAGGGCCTGGGATTACAACTCTGGAAATCATCCTACTAGTTCTTATTGAAACATTGCTGACTGGCTGCTAAGAAATAGCACAGTTAGGGAAGCGGACTTGGCCCAGCGGTTAGGGCGTCCACCTACCACATGGGAGGTCCACAGTTCAAACTTGACCCGTGTGGAGCTGGCCCACGCGCAGTGCTGCTACGCGCAAGGAGTGCCGTGCCACGCAGGGGTGTCCCCACGTAGGGGAGCCCCAAGCGCAAGGAGTGCGCCCCGTATGGAGAGCCACCCAGCGCGAAAGAAAGTGCAGCCTGCCCAGGAATGGCGCCGCACACACGGAGAGCTGACACAGCAAGATGACCCAACAAAGAGAGACACAGATTCCTGTGCCGATGACAACAACAGAAGCAGACAAAGAACACGCAGCAAATAGACTCACAGAACAGACAACTGGTGGCAGGGAAAGAGGAGAGAAAAAAAATAGCACAGTTAGGTTATATTTAATGTGTGCTGTGAGTGGAGGAAGGACTTTGTCGGCTGGCCTAAGGAACTCTTCTAGTTTTACAGCATTGTTTATTGGGGAAAAAAAATTCCAAGTTCCAAATTCATAATCAGGTTGGACTACAACTCAGTTGTAATATGAAGATTTGAGGCTAACTGCCTTATCATTTATCATGAAAATGATTTTTCCATTTTTTTACACCTATTTTTATTTTTTATTTCAATTGAAATTAAAAAAAAAAAAAAGCTCAGGACCTTGTAAGTGGGAAGCTGGGCCCTCAACCACTGAGCCACATGAGCTCCCCTGAGTTGGTTTTTTTTTTTTTCTTTTGTTTGTTGTTCGTTTATTTGTTTTTAGGAGGCATCAGGAACCAAACCCAGAACCTCCCATGTGGGAAGCAGGTGCTCAACCACTTGCGCCACCTCCGCTCCCCTCAACTGAATTTTTTAATTGCAGAGAAGCTTTTAGAAATCTTTGAAAATGAAAATATAAGAAATGTGATACAATTGTTAGTATATACTTTTTTAAAAAAATTATATAATATTCTGTATTAGTCTTCCAAAGGGGTGCTGATGGCTTTTTTTTTTAATTCCCCATCCCCCCTTTCAGCTTTTGCTTGCTGTCTGCCCTCTGTGTCCATTCACTGTGCATTCTTCTGTGTGTCTGTATTTATTTTTATTTATTTTTCCCTCCCCCTTTGCGACTTGCTTGTTGTTTTGCTCTCTGTGTCCATTCACTGCACTCTCTTCTGTGTTTTTTACTTGTCCCCCTTTTTTTGTTGCGCCACCTTGCTGAGTCGGTTCTCTGCAGTGCTTGCAGGCAGGCAGCTCTCTGCCATGTGTGGACGACCTACCTTCACAAGGAGGCCCCAGGACGCAGACCCAGGGCCTCCCAACTGATGGACAGGAGCCCAACTGATTGAGCCACAACTGCTTCCCAATTTGTTGGCTTTTATAAAGGGTATTTATTTGGGGGTAAAAGCTTACAGTTACAAGGCCCTAAAGAGTCCAATTCAAGGTGCATTCTCACCAAAGTCAGTTGCCATATGTTGAAGCAAGATGGTGGCTGATCTCTGCCTCATCTCTCCTCTATGGGCTATGAGGCAAATGGCTTATCTCTCCCGGGGCTTTAGCTGTTTGAGCCTTCTCCTTTCTGTCACATGACAAAATACTCTTCTCTGACATCTATGGAGTTCTCTTTCTTCCCATCTGTCTTCTTGAGTGAGTGTCCATTTATATCAGCCCACCAAGGGGGCAGGGACTCAACCTGAGTCATGCCCCACTGACTTGATTGAATCCAAAAGCTCTAATCTTGACAGGCAATTTAATGAAGGTATCTCAACTGAATCTAATGCGATTAAAGGGTATCACACCCAGAGGAATAGATGAGTTTACAAACATAATCTTTCTCTTTTGGGGATTCATAAATGATCTCAAACTGTCAGGGTCCTAACAGGAAAGAGAAATTTACAAAGAGTTTAACTGAAAGGACTATTTACAGAGGTAGAGTGGGCAGTAAAGGACCAAGAACGGGTGGTGAGACACCCACAGACTAACAACAGTGAGAAACCGTTACTCCCTGTAGGGCCAGTAGTACAAAGGCAGGGGATAGCACTGCGCAGCCCGGGAAGAGCTGGAGCTGTGGGGCCAGTGGTCTCCCAGTCTCCCACCTGCATTTCCTATTGGCTGAACCCAACAGGAAGATGGAGAACAAGGGAGACCAGAGATTTCAGTCTATAGAAGTCAGCCTTTGGGGGTGACAGAACCCCACAAAGGAGAGGAGAGAGCAAGGCAGGCCAGACTATCCATTTTCTTCAATGAACTTATCCTTCCTTTCAGAGGAATAAGGCTCTCCTCTTCTGGCCTCTGCCCATGTCACCAGCCCCAATGCCTGAGCATATTTATTGTGTATTACCTTTCTAATGATGGTACAATGGTAGAACTTGTGACTCAGTCAACCTTTCCTAAGTGTGCATGGCCTTAAGAAACTTTTAAAAAGAGGCCATGTGAATTCAAGAAGAAAATGAGCATATTGACGTCAACACTAGGTAATTCTCATGAATGTAAAGGATAGATGCTTCCACTGCAGTTTTATCCTGTTACTACAGTTCCGCTCAGCAAGCGTGGATTGACTTTCCCTCACATGCCCAGCCCTTTACTGGACTTTCTAGAAGATGGAAACAAGGGGGCAGGCCTGGCGCTGTCAGCTGTGAAGGAAGCGGAAGGAGGTTTTATTGAGCAAGTCCTGTGTGTCAGGCACGGTCCTGGTGACAACTACAAGTGGTATTAGAGGGAATTCTTCTTGCTGTTGTCTATTTTAAACCGAGAAAATGAGACTATGAATTTTAATAAGTTGCCTAATGTCAAAAAGCTAGTGGCAACTTGAGTTGAGATTTGAATCCATGTCTCTGTCTGCCTCCAGAGTCCACCATTCTCCCATTCATTCAGTCATCCATTCATCCATCTACGCAATTGACCAGTGTTTACTGAGTGCTTACTGTGTGCTGAGAACTGTGTTAGGTGCTGGAGATCTAAGCTGAGTAAGCTAAAAGTCCTGTGGTAAGGCGGCTTTACAGTCTGCTGGAGAACTTATTCCTTTGCCTTGATACAGAGCTTGCTGACCACCCATTGGTTTCTAGTCCCCCAGCAAAATAGGAAATGAACTTACCTGCCTAGAGTAAGCAGGTACTCTCAGCAAGGGAGGGGAACCGAAAAGAAGGGATTTTCTAGAGGGACCGTTTCATGGCTACCTCGTAGGGCCTTCAGGATGCAAATCTTCATTGTTGGCTTCCCAAGCCTTCGTGCTCGCCCCTCTGTCAAAGATTCTAAGGTTTCATGGGTGGGCTGAGCCGCACTTGTGTGATGGCTTTGTCTTGGCTGCATAGGTGGTCCCCAGGCCCAGAGCAGGGGCACCCACCTGAGAGGGCATTCCTACAGATGGCCACGAGGGTCTCTGAAGGAAAGCAAGAGGATCCACAGCTGGGGTTGGGACAGAGGACGACATCGTACCCTGCTGAGCCCTCGGGAGCCTCTACTCCCCTGGGCATGTGTGTCATGTTTCTGTCTTCTGGCCTGAAGTGTTGCTGTAGTTTGGGACAGGACAGGAGGTGGGCAATCATGGTAGTTGTCTTCTTCTCCAGTCTCTTGAATTCTGATGGTTTATCCACTGAAGGTTGCTCTATGTCCTATAGCATCTCCAGGTCTTATCAAATTACAGTCCTCGGTAAATGTAAACTGATAATTAAACAGAAAACTGCTGATTTGTGTGTCTGCATTTCTGAGTCACTTCTCTAAATTGTACTCTGCATCACTGAGCATTAAAGGTGTGACGCGTGGAGCCATCAATGTGATTTCATCAGAACAAAGCAAATGGAATTATAGACCATGCCATATAATTCAGAGAAGTCGTATTACTTCGCGGTAAGAAAAAACAAGAACCAAACTAAACTTTTAGTTGTGTTCTATCCTCCATTATCATATATGTTGGGAGTATTTGAATTACCTTTTTTTTTTTTTTGTATCCTGATAGAATAAATAATTTCTAAAGGGAGAAAAGTAAAATTTCCATCTCAATTGATAGCATACTGGGGAATGTACAGGAGGAGAAGACCTAAGGAAGTTTTTTAATCCTTTCTTACCTTTTAAGAAAATAATGTACTTAAGATTATGTTTACCATGAAGTGCACTTTCTCTGTTCCGTGTTCACCATGTGGAAAAACAAGACTCCAGTGCTCAAGTGAAAATACCAGCTTACTAGTGTTTTTCCTTTTCTGAAAATATTCCATTGACCCCCCAAAAGATGTGTTGAAGTCCT
This sequence comes from Dasypus novemcinctus, assembly GCF_030445035.2. NCBI lineage: Eukaryota > Metazoa > Chordata > Mammalia > Cingulata > Dasypodidae > Dasypus > Dasypus novemcinctus. The sequence continues at coordinate 158,823,762 of NC_080677.1, read as the reverse complement.
GCTCCCTAATATCTCATAATGTGAATTATTTGGAAATAGGGTCATTGGAGATGGAGTAAGGCCAGTTAAAATAAGGTCACACTGGGTGGGGGTGGGAGCAATCTACTGGGGCTGTGCCCTTATGAGGAGAAAGACAGAGGAGACCGCCATGGGACGGCTAAGACCACCATGGGGTGCCGGCCAGCCGCCCCCAGATGCCAGGAGAGGCCAGGGGTGGAAGGCAGAGGGGGCAGGGCGCTCCCACCCTGAGTGCAGCTGTGTGGCCTCCAGAGCTGTGGCACGACACCGTTCAGCAGTGGTGAGCTCTGCCCCTTCCACCCCCCCATTTGTGGTACTTTCTTCCGTAGCCCCAGGTCCTGAGATACTGATAAAGGTTGTCAAATGGGGAGGGAAAGGCAGGTGAGAGGGAAAGAGGCTGCCCTGGGAACTGATGAGAGGTCTCACACACAGCGGCTGGGAGCCAGAGGAGGGCCTGGGAGCCACGATTAGCATCTCCTGAGCCAGCTCCTGGGGAGGGAGTGGGAGTCCGATGTTAACTGAAAGAGAAGTGAAATGAAGAGATGAAGAGAGCAAGGCCTTAGGGTGTGAGGTGTTGGAATCAGTCTAACCCCCAGTAGAGGAGCCCGGTGATGGTGGAGTGAGGTGGGTCTTTAGAATCCCCTTAAAAGGGGGAGGATGAGAGGGGGAATGCCACCTGGCAGGTAAAGACCCGAGTCACCCAGATGGCCCCAATGTCAAGAGGGGAAGCAAAGCCAGGCTGAGAGGGGCCGGCGGAGACCCTGGCATGGAGAGCCTGTTTCCTAGGAGAGCTGGATGGATCTCTGTAGCAGTTTGATGTGGTTCATGAATTCCAAAAATAGATACTGGATTATGTTTGTAAACTGGTCTGTACCTGGGCAAGATTAAATTATGATTAGGGCTTTGGGACACATCAGTAGGGTGTTGAGTTCCTGCCCCTTGGTGGGTAGGGACTCACAGATAAAAGACATGGCAAAAGAAGAGAGTTGAAGATTTTGATGTTGGAGCTTTGATTTGGAGTTTGATGCTGGAGTCTTGAGCGGGAGCCCTGGGAAGTAAGCACACAGAGGAAAGAGAAGCAAGCGCTGGGAAGAGAGGACCTAAGCCAGGAGAAGAATACAGAGGAATAGAGATGGCTCCTTAGACACAGCAGAAACCCCAGGGAGAGAGACAGCTGTTTGCCTGATAGTCTACAGCTGACCTTGTGGGAGAAAACAGAGGACCTGAGCCAGGAGAGAAGCAAGACCCGGGAAGAGAGGAACCCAAGAAACCTGAACCCTCACAGATGTCAGCAGCCATCTTGCTCCAACACATGAAAATAGACTTTGGTGAGGGAAGTAACTTATGCTATATGGCCTGGTATCTGTAAACTCCTACCCCAAATAAATATCCTTTATAAAAGCCAACAGATTTCTGGTATTTTGCATCAGCACCCTTTTAGCTGACTAATATAATCTCCAACAGAAAGTGTGATCCATCCGATCCATCCCAGGTATACCAGAGGAAAAGGAAGGCTTGAGTGGAGTTGGGGGTGGGCACTAAGGCCCAAGAACTGTTGGGGACAACTGGAGCCAGAGACCACCTTACTGTAACCCACTTTTTTTTTTTTTGAAGATTTATTTATTTATTTATTTCTCTCCCTTCCACCCCCCTCCCCAGTTGTCTGCTCTCTGTGTCCGTTTGCTGTGTGTTCTTCTGTGACTGCTTCTATCCTTATCAGAGGCACCAGGAATCTGTGTTTCTTTTTGTTGCGTCATCTTGTTGTGTCAGCTCTCCATATATGCAGTACCATTCTTGGGCAGGCTGCACTTTCTTTCACACTGGGCAGTTCACTTTACAGGGCGCACTCCTTGTGCGTGGGGCTCCCCTACGCAGGGACACCCCTAAGTGGCAGGGCACTCCTTGCGCCCATCAGCACTGTACATGGGCCAGCTCCACACAGGTCAAGGAGGCCCGGGGTTTGAACCACGGACCTTCCATGTGGTAGGCGGATGCCCTATCCATTGGGCCAAGTCCATTTCCCTGTGACCCACTCTTCCTACCTTGCAGCCCTCCAGGCTGCTGGGTCCAGGAGACCACAAGGTCATGGACTTTGAGACAAGGCAAAGTGAAAAGGTGGTTAAAGACGTAGGCTTTGGAGTCAAACAGACCTGATTCAAATCCAGTTCAGCCACCAAGATGGGAGGAGACTCTAAGCCTCAGTTTCCGTGTCCATAAAACGGGGGAACCATGCCAACCTCAGGTAGGAGGCAGGTCCCTGACACCCTTGTCACCAACAGGCATAAACTATAGATGTGAATTGGCGTTTGTTTCTGCCTGTTCCCACTGAATTGTAAACTACAAGGAGTTAGAGACTTCTGTCACTTTTGCTCCATTCTCTTCCCAGTGCCCAGAATGATGCCTCGCCGTCCCTCTCTGCTGGGTGCTGGGCGATAACTGGGAAGTGCTGAGAGGGTCTGGAATTCAGTGGAGGTGGACGGTGTCAACAATGGCAGTGACGGCAGCCACACAAAGTCAGACTCCAGCGTGCAGGGCGCCCAGGATGACATGCTCAGCGGGCGCCATTTTGATAGTTGTATTGCCAGTAGTGTGAGCAAAGAATAAATATTCTTACTCCTCACCATATGGACATGTCTTTTTTTCCCAGTGGAGAGAAAAACTTTCATATTTTTTACTACATCTATGCTGGTTTGGGTGATAAGAAGAAACTGGCCCATTACAAATTGCCTGAAGATAAGCCTCCCAGGTAACCCGGACCGTTGCACTTTCAGAAATAATAGTTTCACTTTCCACTCAATTTTCGAAGTTTTACCCGCCTTCTATATTTTTTTCAGGTACCTACAAAATGACCACCTCAGAACAGTACAAGACATGATGAATAATAGTTTCTATAAGTCCCAATATGAATTAATTGAGCAGTGCTTCAAAGTCATAGGTTTTACAATGGAGGTAAGTCTGAAGGACACTCGAGCCTCTTTATGAAGGACCTCTTTGTCATCACTAATCATAAGAGTTAGCGTTTAGGGAGTAGTATGTGCCAGACATTGTGCTCAGTGCTTTACATGCATCATCCCATTTAATTATTGAAACAACCTTCTGAAATAGCTAGAAGTATATTACAGATGAGGAAACAGTGACTTTGAGACATAACTTATAACTGGACTTGGTTTTATTCTTAATCTTTTCTTTTGCTTACACTTGCATCCATACATATATAAATACACACACATATAATTTTACATAAATGCATAGATGTTATCACTTTACATGTTCTTTTTTCCTGTAGCTTTTTTCTTTTTTTTTCTTTTTTTTTTTGAGGTATAGGGGCCGGGGATCGAAGATTGAACCTGGGACCTCATATGTGGGAATTTGGCACTCAACCACTGAGCCATATTGGCTTCCCTGAGGTGTTTGTTGGTTTGGTTTGGTTTGTTTATTTATTTCTTTTGTTTTTCAGGAGGTACTGGGAACCCAAGCTGGATGTCCCATGTGGGAGGGGGCACTCAACCATTTGAGCCACATTCACTTCCTCTTGTAGCATTTTTAAAATAAGAGCTTTGAGATAAAATTTGCATGCCATATAAGCATTTGAAATATACAATTTCATAGCTGTTAATCTATTCACAATTTTGCAACCATCATCACAATTTTAGAACATTTTCCCACTCAGAAAAGAAACCTCATACCAATTAGTTGTCATTCCCCATTTCTCCCCCATCCCCAGCCCTAAGCAACCATTAATATACTTTTTGTCTATATAGATTTACCTATTCTGGACTTTTCATATAAATATGGTTCTTTGTGACTGGCATCTTTCACTTAGCATAATGTTTTCAAGGTTCATCCATGTTGTAATATGTGTAAGTACTATTACTGAGTTATATTCTATTGTATGAATATCCCATTTTTATTTATCCATTCATCAGTTAATGGACATTTGAGTTGTTTCTACCTTTTAGCTATTATGAATACTGTTCCTATGAATATTTGTGTACAGGTTTTTGTATGGACATTAGTTTTCATTTCTCTTGGGCATGCCTATGAGTAGAATTGCTGAGTCATATGTTAACTCTATGTTTAATCTTTTGAGGATTTACCACTGTTTTTCCAAAGAGGCTGCACCATTTTACAGTTTCATCAGCAGTGTATAAAGATTCCAATTTCACCACATTCTCAGTAGCCCTTGTTGTTATCTTTCTGTTGTTTTTGTTGTTGTTGTTATTGTTTCCTATGGACATCTTAGTGGGTGTGAGGTGGTATCTCATTGGGTTTTGATTTGCATTTCCCTGATGGCCAATGGTGTTGAGCATCTTTTCCTGTGATTATTGTCCATTTGTATATTTCCTTAAGAGAAATGGCTACTTGGATTCTCTCCCCATTTTTAAATTGGGTTCTGAGTCTTTTGAGTTGTAGGAGTTCTTTGTATATTCTAGATACAAGTCCCTTATTGAATGAATGATTTGCAAAAATTTTCTTCTGTTCGGTGGGTTGCCTTTTCATTTACTTTCTAGATGGTGTCCTTTGAGGCACATTTTTTTTCGCTTTGGTGATGCTCAATTAATCTATTTTTTTCTTTTGCTGGTTTTTCATTTGGTGTCATATATAAGAAACCATTGCTTAAACCAAGATCACATGGATTTTAAGAGTTCTATTATTATTTTAGCTCTTACATTTAGGTCTTTGATCTATCTTGAGTTACATTTAGTACATGGTATGAGGTAGGGGTTCAACTTGATCCTTTTGTATTTGGACAGCCTGTTCCACACCATTATCTTTAGCCCATGACTTGCCTTGGTACTCTTGTGGAAGTCTCAGCACTCTTGTGGAAAACCAAATGATCACAAAGTCAATAGGTGATATCTGGGCTCTCAATTCTCTTCCCTTGGTCGACATGTCTATCTTTTTGCCAGCACCACACCATCCTTACTTTGGCTTTGCAGTAAGTTTTAAAATAAAAAGTGCGTGTCCTTTTTCAAGGTTGTTCTGGCGTTTCTGGGTCCCTTGAATTTCTATATGGATTTTAGGATCAGCTTGTCAATATCTAGTGCAGTTTTTTTGTTGTTGTTGTTAACTTCTTTCTTTCTCAGCTCTTCCTTCCCTTGCTTACTTCCCCCATCTGCTCCCTTTCCCTTCCCTCCACTACTGTGTATTAACAGCCCAGGTTCTCTGAAGGGATTGGTCACTGTTTTATTAAAACAGGATATATCTCACACACATTTTTCTATATTTTCTTTTTCTCACTCAGCGACTCCTTGTAAAGCCCCTTCACATCACTTAATATAGCACTAGATTGGTCCTCACAAAAGGAGCATGTCCAGGCAGTGTGCCACCATAGTTTATTCAGCCGTTCAGCTCTTCCTGGGCACTCAGCCTTTAATGTTTCCAGATCTTTACCACCATGAGCAAAGCTGAAGTATGTCCTTATTTACTGCTGCCTTTATTTCTATGGGATGCATCCCCAGAAGGGAGACTGCTGGGACAAATGTGTATATATTTTAAATTAGAATAGAAATTACAACATTGCTTTCCCCAAACTCTCACATGCCACATTTCCACCAGCGACATATGTGAGTATTCTCCTTCTTTCTCTTCCCCTGCCAGCAATGTGTTATGGCTTTTTAAATATTTGATAGTCTGATGGCAAAAGTAGCCTCTCATTTCAACTTTGCATATCCCTGAGTTGAGTAATGGTGAATTTAAATGTTTGCACATTTGTTTCCCAGCTGCTTATGTTTGCTCTTTGTGAGTTGTTTGTTTATGTTTTGCCCATTTTTACTGAGTGATTCTATAGTTTATTCCAATTTGTGAGTACTCATTGATATATTTATATTTATATCAACAAGTACTCGTTGATATATATATTTATTTTTATATAGTTTGTGTTATATTTTTCCAGCTTACGGTTTGTCAGTGACTTACTTTTTTACTATATCTTTTACCATACAATTTTTTTTACTATTCAAACAAGTATATCTTTTTGTTTATGACATCTGGGTTTCTAGTCTTCGTTAAAAATTTCTTCCCTGTCCCTGGATTGTATATCTAGTCTCCCGAATGTTCTTGAAAATTAAAAATATATATATTTGCCTTTATGCCACCTGAAATTTATTTTTTATATTTTATTAATTTGATGCCAGATGGAACACTCTTATTTTCTTCCAGATGAAGAGCTAGTTGTGCCAGCTCTACTAAAAACTACACCCTTTTTTCATTGTATTGAATTATCATTTATGAAAACTTACATAAAATAGAATGTATTTCTAATATCTTGATTCCATTCACCAATCTGTGTTTCTGTTTCTATACAGTACTCTGCTGATTTGATAAACCGTGGCTTGGCAGTATGTTTTTTATACCTATTAAGGCAAGTCCTGCCTTCACTTTCTTCATTTCTATGTTCTTCTTTGGTGTTTGTCTGTATAAACCTTCAGAGCAATTTATTCTCTAAAAACCCAGTTGGAATTCTAGTTAAAATTGCACTTAATTTATGTATTAATTTTGAGAGCATTGTCATTTGTATATATGTCTTCTCATCCAAAAACATGATATGCCTTCCTATTTGTTTAGGCTTTGAGTGTTTAATAATACATTACAGTTTTCTTCACTTAGTACTTGTGCCTTATTTTTTAATTTATTCCTGATTATATTATGGTTTTTGATGTTATTCTAAAGGGGATGTTTTTCCATTGATAAATGTTTTCTAGCCATATGTATATATTATCAGCAGCAAAAAGAATAGTTTTGCATCTTCTTTCCTAGTATTCTATCAGTCATTTCTTTGTGTGTGTACTTAGATCATCTAAGGCTTAGAGTTTAATCAATATTAAATAATACTTATAGCTTGCCTTCCTGTCTAGTTTCTGATTTTAAGTAAAATGGTTTTCATGTTTCACTATTATTTGTGATAGAATCTTTATCATTATTGAATAATTTCTTTTTATTTCTGTTTTGCTTAAAATTATTATTAGGAATTCCTGATGAATTTTACCAAATATCTTTTTGGCATCTATTGAAATAATCATATATTTTCCTGCAACAGTTTGATATCACACATTATGTTGATAACAATTCTTAATATGTAAATATTCTTATATCCCTGGACTAAACCCAATGTGGTCAAACTGCACTAACTCTTTTGATAAATTTCTGGACTCTGGTGTGCTAGTGATTTATTTGTAATTTTTGCATCTATATTCATCAGTGAGATTTACCTATTGTTTTAGTTATCATTTCTATCTTTGTCAGATTTAAATATCAGTTATGCCAGTGAATGTTTTCTCTTTTTTATTTGGCCTGTGAAAATTTAAATCAGCTCCCTAATTTCCTTGAAAATAAAAATCACCTGGAAGGAGACCTGTGTCCTGACTAAGAATTTCCAGGAAGAGCCTAACAATCAGTGCCTTTTATACACAGAGTGATGATTATCATTACAGTAGGTTGGCAAACACTGGTTTTTAAAAATTTGAGTTCTCTCTTCTTTAAGATTAGATCAAACGCTGCTGTGCCTGCTTCTGTCTTGGCTCTTTTTGACTACTGGGTCTTTAAACACTTTCTAATTCATCTGTGAAAAAAATCTATTCAAAATTTTCCTTTCTTCTTGGGTGATTTGTATTTTCCTCATATTTGACACCATAGATTTGCTTATTGAATTTTCTTATAATACTTTTAATTTACCCATTATTTCCTTTCACATCCTAATATTGTGTGTGTTTTGCCTTTCCTTTTTTATCCTTAATTAAATTTATAAGAGGTTGTGATCTTTAAAAACAAAAAAAGCTCTTGGATGTATTTACCATTATTTTCAATATCTGTATTATTGATTTTAATTTTTCTTTTATAATTTAGTCTTTGACTTCCTTTGTTCTTTTTCATAATACTTGGTTCCAGTCTTTCTTCATTTTTAATTTGATAATCAAGACATCTAAGGCTATAAATTTACCCCTGAGTAATAAAGATTTCCTTCTGCCCCACAGGTTGTGTTTTGAAGTATGCTCCTTTGAAATTGTTTTTCTTCATTAAACTCATGTTTCTTTTTAAAAAATAACAAAGTGTTTTCTTTAATAGATACTCTGAATCAGACTTTTAGGTGGACTCTTTGAGGAAAGTCACCTGCGATGGTTAGATTTTAATTTCATCTTCACAAAAGGTGCGCCTACAGCTTTAATTAACTGTTGTGTTTGCTTAAGAATTTTACTTAGATTCCTTGGGCTATCAGATCTCTGTGAAGAGCTTATGTAAAAAAATAAAACCTATCTTCCATATGTTTAGAAAATTTCATCAGCAGGATAGAAAATATGCACATGCCGATAGAGGTGCAATTGTACAACAGTGAATCAAGCAGTGTGCAGTGAGGTATACTGAACCTAATCATTTCATAGCCCATCCCTTTTGAAGGTGCTCTTGAATTCTTGGTTTCTAAAATGGAAGGCTGCTGACAGCAGGGTTGATGTGTTTGCTTGTCAGAATATTCTATTTCTAAAGATGCTAATGTTCTGACTTACGGAAGAGTTGGCTGCTGACGGAGTGGGCTTTCTCCAAACATGGGGCTTCTGCTCTGACAACTTGGAGGCAGTGGGCAGGTGCTGCCCGTCCTGCTACTCTTTGAAAGCTTTGGGCTCCACCTCTGGTGCCCCTGGTGAAGGTTGTGCAGGGAGAGTGGTTTAAGACCTTGCCTTTCGGGAAGGAATCATGTGCTCAGCCAACTAGTTGAGGGTGGAGAAGAAGAGATAATGGTGCAGCTGTTTTATGGCAGAGGTGTGCGGAAATCCAGGGTAAGCCTGGGCAATCGTCTTTCCCAAGCTCCTATTACAGTTCGTATATTTGATACAACAGGAATGCATGGATGCAGTTCCCATTATTTAATTGGGGACTGTCTTCATAGGGACGTTTTAACAGGGGGATTTTCTTTCTTCAATTCCTGTGTGTCCCTCAGGGTTCTCCAGAAAAACAGAACCAACAGGATGTATGAGATAGCTTTCCCTATCTTAAGAAATGAGGAAACAAAATTCCTATGAGGTGAGCCCAGTTAGGCTTAACTCGCAAACCAGATAATACCTGTAATATTGGATATTCGGATCACCAGCTGTGCCTTCGTCAAAGGGCTGATTCTTGCACAACAATCCTAGTCTCAGAGCTGTTCTTTCTCCACAGCCAAGAGGAATTCGGATTTGATGAGGAAACTCCATTCCTGGCTGCTTTTATAGCCTCAGGATTTAGGGTTCCTTCTTGGGTTCTGAATAAACGATGCTGCTCTGTTTCCAGAGGAATTGTTTGTGGAGAAAGGGGGGTGAGCAAGAGGCTTAAGAGCCAGAGGGGACTTAGGAGGCTGTTTCCAGGACAAACCAAGGGGAAGTCATTCCTCTGTGGGCTAGAGGGGGATTTTAGGATAACTTGCCCTAGGCGTTCTCAGTTTGTGCCAGAACATCATGCAATAAGGACAGAGGAAAACTGAACTCTAGACTCAAGGACAAGTGAAGGGTGAATATATCCTTCTGCAAATTTTTACTCACAGGGAGTAAATTGAGTGCCTTTTAATTTTAGAAATAAAGTTTCCAATTTGGCCATCACCATTTCAGGATGATGCACTCCTGCATTGACTCACGGCCCCCACCTTCAATTTTGGGCTGACAACGCAGACCCCCCCCACCCCGTAACTATGATGTCGTTACTCTGGTCTGAGGGCTCAATGGCCCTCTGGGCTCACTAGGCAGAAAGAGGGTGAATTGGGGTCCTTCTCTCTGCCAGGCGCATTACATATGTGGTGGTTTGCAGCTGTACATACCTCAGAAAAACATGTTCTTAAATTTAATCCATTCATATGGGGGTGAGCCCATTGGAAGTAGGGCTTTTTGATGAGATTAAGCCCAGTCAGGAAAGGGTCTTAATCCTATTACCAGAGTCCTTTAAGCAAAATGAAATTCAGACAGAGAGAACACTACAGGAAGCAAGAAGCTGTTAGGTTAGTGAAAAAGTAATTGCGATTTTGTATTGTTGAAATTTGCCATTTGGTACTGGAATACATTCTTAAATGTGGTTATGTTATACGTCATTTTAATGTGCATTTCTTGCTTTATGCTTTTTTGCTAATGACTTATTACTTGCTGTTTATTTTATATTTATTTTAGACTATAGAAATGATGTTAGACAAAAAGCAAATTCAAGTGGTTTTCTTATTTGAGTTCAAAATGGGTCATAAAGGGAAACGGACTTTGGCCCAGTGGTTAGGGCGTCCGTCTACCACATGGGAGGTCTGTGGTTCAAACCCCCGGCCTCCTTAACCCATATGGAGCTGGCCCATGTGCAGTGCTGATGCGTGCAAGGAGTGCCGTGCCACACAGGGGTGTCCCCCGCGTAGGGGAGCCCCACACGCAAGGAGTCCGCCCGTGAAGAGAGCTGCCCAGCGCGAAAGAAAGTGCAGCCTGCCCAGGAATGGTGCCGCCCACACTTCCCCTGCCGCTGACGACAATGGAAGCAGACAAAGAAACAAGACGCAGCAAAAACACACAGAAAACAGACAACCAGGGGAGGGGAGGGGAATTAAATTTAAAAAAAAAAAAAATTAAATGGGTCATAAAGTAGCAGAGACCACTTGCAACATCAACAACGCATTTGACCAGGAACTGCTAACAAGCATACAGGGCAGTGGTGGTTCAAGAAGTTTTGCAATGCCTTCCTCCCAGCGTGGGACATGACACCCGGGGATGAGCCTCCCTGGCACCAAGGGATCACTACCAAAGTACCAGCTGATGATGCAACTAGAAAATGACCTTGAATTAAAGGTTCAACGCGGACCAGCCGAATATCCCTGTCTACATATAATAACAGAGTTAAAAATGCTGTTGGACCTAAATTAAGGGGGAAATGGAAAGGACAAATGAGTTTATATGGCTATGAGTCTCTAAAAAATTAGAGTCTGGAGGTTGTCAGAAGGATTGCCTTTATGCATACCTGAGCAGAGTCTCAGAGACAGATACAGTAGATACAACCCCAGGTATTGGTCCTTTTGAGGGCTAAAGAGACCCACAGGTTCTATGGTCATGGCAGATGGGCCCTTCCACTGACACTGCCATGTCAGTTGGCCCTTCTTTGGAGCTGCTGTTTCTGCATGATGGAGCTGGACTCAGATGGGATCCCTTTTCACAAGACTTTCATGCTACTTTACTGGAATTGTAGTTGGTGCTGGGGTTTAAGATATATCTAGGGGATTTGAATCTGTGGACTGACAATATGATAGCCAGGCCCTGACCTCAACAGACTACAGCTCCTACACTCTGATTTATTGGACTTACTCCACTCAGCTAACATGGAGTTGAAGAATGTCAACCACCACACCATGGAGCCTAGAGTGCCTACAACTGAAAGCAGGAGGATTGCATCCAATATCCATGTGGAATCTAAACCCCCTCTTGACATAGATGTGGAATGGACACAACCAAGCCAAGGTCCACAGGAAGGAGGAATACAGTAAGGATCAGAGTGGACTTAATGATATTCTATTCATGAACTATTGTGGTTAATAATCGAGAAAATGTGGCATTGATGTGGAAAAAGTGGCCATGGTGGCTGCTGGGTGCGGGGAAGGGAAGGAAGAGAAGAGATGTGGAGGCATTCTCGGGACTTGGAGTTGTCCTGGGTGGTGTCCCAGGGACAATTGCCGGATATTGTATGTCCTCCCATGGCCCACTGGATGGAACGTGGGAAAGTGTGGGCTATGGTGTGGAACACAGGACATGGGGTGCAGCGATGCCCGGAGATGTACTCACCAGACGCAATAGATGTGACATGATGATGGGGGAGAGTGTTATTGGGGCGGGGGGAGTGGTGGGGTGGGGGTGGTGGGGGCGAATGGGGACATCCTATTTTTTTTAATGTAATATCTTTTAAAAAAATGAACAAATTGAGTAGAATTTGAAAAAAAAAAGGAATTGTGATATTACTGCATAAAGTATTAAATGATTATCATGTGAAAATGAGGACATTAATGAATAAAACAATAACATCTTATGAAGATAAAAAATATTTTGCACAGTAGATGAGAGCCTTGAAGATGAGGAGTGTACTGGCTGGCCGTCAGAAGTTGACAGTGACCAACTGAGAGCAATCATCAAAGCTGATCCTCTTAAACTACACGAGAAGTTGCTAAGAACTCAACATCAACCATTCTATGGTCAATTGGCATTTGAAGCAAATTGAAGCAAAACTGAAAATCAAAAAAATCATCATTTTGAAATGTCATCTTTACTTATACTATGCAACAACAAACAATTTCTCAATCAGATTGTGGCTTGTGATAAAAAAAGGATTTTATACAACAACCGGTGATGACCAGCTCAGTGATTGGACCAAGAAAAAGCTCCAAAGCACTTCCCAAAGCCAAACTTGCTCCAAAAAAGGTCATGGTCACTGCCGATCTGCTCCACTACAGCTTTCTGAATTCCGGTGAAACCATTACATCTGAGAAGTATGCTCAGCAAATCAATGAGATGCACTGAAAACTGCAATGCCTGCGACCAGCATTAGTCAACAGAAAGAACCCAGTTCTCCACAATGCCTGACCACACGTCACACAACCAACGCTTCAAAAGTTGAACGAATTGGACTACGAAATTTTGCCTCATCCACCATATTCACCTGACCTCTCACCAACCGACTACCACTTCTTCAAGCAACTCGGCAACTTTTTGCAGAGAAAACGCTTTCACAACCAGCAGAATGCAGAAGATGCTTTCCAAGAGTGTGCTGAATCCCAAAGCACAGATTTTTACTCTATAGAAATAAACAAACTTATTTCTCTTTGGCAAAAACATGTTGATTGTAATGGTTCCTATTTTGATTAGTAAACATATGTTTGAGCCTAGTTATAACGATTTAAAATTCATGGTCCGAAACTGCAATTCCTTCTGCACCATTCTAATACGTCAACTGAACCTGGAAGTCAGGAGGCCAGGAGACACCACCATGAGCCGTACCACATGAGAGAGGAGCCAAGGATCACCAGCAGGCAGCCCCAGAACGCCACAGGCTTTGGGGAGAAAGTATCACCTTGATGACGCCTTGCTTAGACATTCTTTTAGCCTCAAAATTGTAAGCAAATAAATTCCCATTGTTTAAGCCAACGCATTTCATAGTATTTGCTTGAGCAGCCTAGAAAACGAAAACAAATAGCTTTCAGGCTATGAAATGGAACAGAAAATTCATTGTTTCATAAGATACTTCTGCAGGCTTTTGGAGAAACTTTCAGTCTTGTAGTTGTGATTTGTTACCTGAAGAACTTTCTCCTGGTGAGACAAGTGTCTGGTCCTTAAAGTGGCCAGTATGTGAATTTCAAGAGCAAAAAGGGGGGAGGGAGGGAGGGGAGTGGTGGTTGGCAGGGTGACTGAACTTAACGATAGCATCCTTTGCTCAAGAATTGGGAGAAAATGATGATGACAGAGGAGAACTTGAACAATTGAAATCACTAAACTTGTGGAACGTGTTGTGGGTATCTCATGTGAAAGTAGAATGGTGTACACCGCTGTGTATGCCACACTGCCTAAACGGTGGACATAGCACCGCACTGGGTATGCCATGCCTTCTGCACGCTGGACGTGGCACTGTGCCAACACCTGTGCTATTGACCTTACCAGTCTGCCTTTGGGACCAAGTTCTGAACTGTCTCATCTGAAGTCAAAAAGGACTGTTCCAGAAAACATGTTTTTATTACTAGTGAAATACATGTGTTTTTCACTCAAGTGCCTGGCTCATCGCCCTAACTTTCTGCTATGGCCCGCGGCCACCAAGCAGCAACGACAGACCAGCTGGGGGCTCTTCAGGCCATTCCATTCACCAGCTGCCCCAGACAAAGTCCCCTGCTCTGTTCCTGGGGTGGCCTCTGGGGTCTTTGGCTCACATTCTGGCTCAAAGGACCATGATGGTGTTCTCCAAGGATTTTCAAAACAGTAGAGCTGCTAGGTTAGCCGCCTCTGGAGAAGAAACAGTCTGTTAGCTCCATATCCTAATGTCCCTGTGGGAACGAGCTGAATTAAGCTCTCAGGGTGTACCCACTCTCAAAGCAGAAGCCAATTTGTTTGGGGTGCAGTGAAGAAAGACAAAAGTGGCTTCCCCCACCCCACCCCCTCAGCCACAGATGAATGCTGTGAGTAGATGTTCCTCTGGGGCTATGGCTGGGCTGGGCCGGCCAGCTGGTTAGGGCAACAGGAAAGGGCACTTTGGATCCTCGGGCATTCTCCAAATGGGAAGGATGTAGTGCACCACCCGAAGCAGCCCCTCCTGGCGACCAGGAGCTGGGCCTCCCTGCAGCTCTTTTTCTGACTGTTTGACATCAGAATTGCTGATCTCCCTCTTACAACTCCCTCCCGCAGGGTTGCTATCTTAGAAGCAGGGAATCACTTTTAATTGGCTTGTTTACTTGGGAGCCCCCCTCAAGAGAGGTGGCATTTCACTTCCATTTGGCTCAATGACACTCTTGGTAGAGCAGTGTTTAGTAACATTGAAATGAAGCCAGTCTTGCGGTTCGCATCTGCTGGCAAATAGAATTCATTTATTGAAACTGTACTTCCCAAGCGTAAACATTCTCAAAGGTTTGCAGAGCATATAAACATACAGCTTCAGGATGACTCTCCTTTGTCCCTATGCCCAGGCGTGCTAATCAGAAACAAACGTTACCTACACAAGAGACCACATGTCAAAGGCAAGGCAGGCTGGTGGCTTCCTAATTCTTGGTTTTCGTTGGCTGTTTACTTGGATAAAGGGAAATATGTCATCAGTTTCTAGGGCTGAAAAACAATCGCTTCTAGATATTTTGAGAAGATGTTTAGTCCTATTCAAAGTGATTTTCCTAGGATGTGGTGGCCTCCCATCTAAAAGCAGAGATTCTCAAGTGAGCAGGACATACTGTCCTGGTTTGGAGATAGTAGAATTAAAATGGAGGAGTAGTTAGTCTTCTTCTTCCCAGTCCTGTTTTGTAATTCTATTTTTTTTTTGGAATATACTTTTAAATTTTTAAACATACTTAGATTACATAAATGTTACATAAAAAATATAGGGGTTCCCCATATGTCCCTCTCCCTACCCCTCCCACATTTTCCACATTAACAACATCCTTCATTAGTGTGGTGCATTTGTTTAATGTGATCTCACTGGCTTTCTTAGATATGTCCTTTGTCAGTAGCTGCTTTACATCTGTTCTGCAAAGAGGCAGGATATAAATACTTGGATGTCAACGTACATAGCATTATTCTCACATCCACTTAGCACAGCGTGCTGCCTTCACAGCTTACTGCGACACCATTTCGATGACTCCAATAGAGGGAGTCTCTCCCGTGCACTCTCTCTGTCTCTCCCTTCCTCTGTTTTTCTCTTTTGGCTGTTGGCGCACGCAGTGGGTGCATCCCTGCTTACACTTCCTTCTACCTTGGTGATCCAGCATGGTCCAAAGGAGGCACAGGCAAATCAAAGTCGGATATTCTCTAAAAATAGCACAAATGGGACGGTGCCACATCTTCTAGACATGATTTCCTAAGCCATTTTCCTGCCACCATGTAAAAATAAATGATAATCGTTTTAGGATTCAACTCATTTAGAGGCAACTTTTTCCATGTCATGACATGAATTTTTATTTGTTGCTCTTTGCACAAAATCCTCTAGCTTGTTGTGTCCAGGATGCCTTTTTTCCCTCCTTTTGGTTTGCTTACATGCCTCGCAGGAGTCTAAAATCACAGTGCGGAGTACCATCTTTGGATCATCAGTTATGGCTTTAGTTCTGATCAAATAATATTTGCAAAAGGAAGTTTTATGTGTTTGAAAGCATCACACAACGCATTGAATTTTTGCAAAATACTCTCACCTCAATTTTTAAAATTGGTTTTGGATGGGGGTAGAGCATAAGTCCCTTATATTTAGCCCTTTGGTAATAATTTTTGAAATAATTTGATACCTAGTTGTTGTTTTCACTAAAAAGGCATAAAACAAGTTATAGTATTAGGGTGTCATGATTCTGCCAACATTGACAACTTCACCCGAAAGGCAGGCTGGTGAAATGAAAATAATGCACGGCTAGGGCTTCAGGACCCCTGGGCTTAATTAAAGTCCTTGACATTGCTTGTCTCTGGCTGTGTGTCCTTAGACCAGTAACTAAACCCCTCTAGCCTAAGGTTTTTTATCAGTGAAAAGAGCCTGGAGGGGTGGTTAATTTCTGAGTCCGTCCAATTCTCAGTCTTGTTTTGCCAAGCTGCTGTGACAAATACCGCCCAGTAGGTTGGCTTAAGCAACAGGCATTAACCGGCTCACGGTTTGCAGCTAGAAGAAATCCAAAATGAAGATATCAGCCAGACCTGCATCCTCCCAGCCTGAACATTCTGGGGCTGGCTGCCGGCAATCCTGGGCCCCTCAGCTTGTATTTATTGCTGCCTTCTTCACATGGTGATGTCCTCTCCCCTAGCACTTCTGTGATTCCCGGCTTCTGGCACTTTCTAAGGCCTCTGTCAGTCTGAATGAAGACCGACCTCACTTGATTGGGTCATACCTTAGCTAAAAATAACATCTTCAAAAGGTGCTTCTTATAATGGGTCCACACCCACAGGTGCGGATCAAGAGTAAGAGCAGGTGTTTGCTCAACCCGCCACGCTCACTGTGATTTCATGACTGTGATGGAGGGCTGTTTAATTTTATCCTAGTCTGCATATTGCTCCTGTCCTTTTTCTTGCTTATGTATCTGCAGGATTCAATCTAAGACTCGTGTGTTAGATTGAATTAGCTCCCCAGGTCAGGCACACTCTTGGTCTTAGGTGGCATGACCCCATTTTGAGTCGGCCCTCTTGAAGATGTGATTTTTAGTAAAGGGGTGACCCAACTGATTGAGGGTGGGTCTTAAACCGGAGAGCTTATAAAGAGAATACCACCGCGAGGAGCAAGAAGCCCCAAGTGTCAGGAGACACGAGAAGAGTGGGGAGAAAGGAGAGGGCACCGCCGTGGGACAGGAAAGCCGGGGAGCGCCCAGGCTGCCGGCCAGAGCCAGTGGCCCACGAGGAGGCCGGCCTTCTGGCCTCCGAAGCCGGGAGCCCTTAGATCGCCATTGTTTAAGCGAACTTGTTGCATGGTGTTTGTCATAGCAGCTCCGCGAACTAGCACAAATGGAGAAGGTATCAACAGCCCTTTTAGACAAGCAGCTGCAAATGCTGACTGCAGAGGCTCTTGTTCTCCCACCAGCCTGCTCACTGCCCTCTGTCAATGGGCACGTCAGCACCTCGGCCTTCCCAGGACTGAGCTGGACGGTGCCCGACCCCCAGCCTGGGCTGGGCTCGCTCTGTCCTGGGCCTGGTGGTCCCCACTGCTTTGAGTCCAGGCATTGCCCCCTTGCCCACCCCTCTCTCGCATGGCTTTCCATTGGGCAGGAAGCCGGGGCTGAGCCTCTAAAAAGGGACATAGAGCGCCTCACCAAAAGAACTCTGTCCCCAGCCTGGCCCACAGCCCCCGTCCCCATAGCAAAATCGGGAAAGGGGAGCTTACCCTTTGCCCACCACTTGGAACAGTTCATCAGCTTGTGGAATGAAACAACTCGGGGTACAGTGATACCTTGTTTTTCTCATAATATCTAACTGTGAGCTCAAGATGCGTAAAAGCCTGAGACCAAAAGAAGTGGACATTTACAATGAAAAATAAAACTCTGAGCAAGATCAGCACAAGTTGTAAAGTACAGATCAAAAGACTTCAAGGCAAATGCAAGATTGTCTTGAAAGTGAAGAAATTTTTACTGTGCCACTTGACTGGCACAAAAGAAAACAGTTTGAGGATTTGTTGTCAGCCATATACGATATTGGGTACTAGGAATTAGAGATACAAATTAGCCACATTTCTTTCTTTGATGAGTTTGTAATCTGATAGAACAGACATGCACTGAGCATAAATGAAATAAAATTAGAGTTACCAATTCTATGTTCACAAATGAACGAAAACGTCCCAGAAGCAGGAAGTCTGAAAAAAAGAGACTTGGTGTTAATATCTCATCAGTTTTCCAAGCACTCCAAAAGACTGAGAGCAAGCTTACAAGGACTGATAAGCACTTTCTAAACTTGCTAATAGTCTAACTCTGTTAGCCCTGTGTATCTATTAGTTCAAAATTATCAATGTAGTTTCTTATATTTGACTGTGATTTGCAATCAAATTACGTTATGCTCCTCAGGGAAATAAGGACCCTTAGTCTTGCCTGTTAGAGCCCTCTGTGCCTAGAACAGTGCCTACCAGGAAATGTGCATTTATTGAAGGAACGAATATAGAGGGATAAAGATATGGATAGGGGCATATACACGTATTCATTCAACCAATTTATTTATTTATACATTTATATATTCCTTATATAGGAATGAATTGCTTATATAGGAATGAATATTCCTTATATAGGAATGAATTGCTTATATAGGAATGAGTGAAAATCCCTGAAGGCTGATTCCTTTTCATAACCAGCTTTTACCTTGACTGAGAACATTGGATTGGGCGGAATACCTCATTTTTCCTAAGTGCAGGATCTGGGTTTAGAATAAATGCAGCAACACAAGAAAAGAATGAAGGACACTGTCTTTTCCAAGACAAGAAGCCTCCAGTTCCTCCAAGAAGAACCTGCATCTATGTTTATGAGTTTCTGAATATAGTGTTGATGTATCGTATTGAGGAATTGGTCCTAAAGAAGTACTAACTAACAGAAACTCTAACCTGAGGTCTAAAATCCTCATGTCTGAACTCACATCACACATATCCTTTGATTTCGATGCTGGGATCTTTTGTTTTTTCTTCCTTCCTCTCCTTTATCCATGTCTATCATCTCACTTTTAAGAAGCCCACAAGGAAAATATACATATGGAACCAGCCATGCCAAGTTATGAGGCTAAGTTTAGCATGGATAGATTTATCTAATACCTAAGGAATGAGATGTTTTCACTTGCTCTGAGGGAAACACCTCATTCTTGTTTTCTGCTCACACTTGTGTTCAAAACAATACTCTTAGGCCCTCACCGGGTAACAGGCTGTGTGCTCACCTCTCAGGAAAATAACGCAGGTCCTTCTCTGCATGGAAGGTCCTTTGACATCACAGCAGAGGCATGGCCTCATGCTGGAGCCCCCATTTGGTCCCCACTCTGCTCCAGCCCTGCCTTGCTGTACTCCAGCCACCTCTACTGTTGTTTCAGGAACTTGGAAGTATATACAGCATACTCGCTGCCATCTTGAATGTTGGAAACATTGGATTTTCTTCAGTGGCAACTGAACACCAGACTGACAAGAGCCACATTTCCAACCCTGCAGCTCTGGAAAACTGTGAGTTTTATTTTCTTCCATTCAAAACTGAACTCCTTCCAAGTCTTCATGTACCATAGTCACCATAAGGATAATTTCAAGCAGTTATACTTGCATGGAATGCTTAGAATACTCAGATTCAATTTGTGTCAAATGAAGTCTTAAAAGTCCACTACTTAAGACAGATTTTTTCATGCCTACAAATTAACTGATTACTGCAGAACACATTCCTAAAGACAGGACTTTTATGACTAGTTTAGGAGCATTTTACATGTAAAAACATAGAAATATAATTTAAACTTAGTAAACCGATCGCAGTGTTAAAGTTATCATTTTGTAGATTTAGCATCTGTATCATTTTATATATGCTAAAAACCTGTGTATTTACTTTCATACTGCATGGGATTTTTCACACACATTCATCCTGTGTTGATTAATTTTGCAATTATTGTCTACATAAAAGAAGTACATTATGGCATTTGCCTCAAATCACCTTTCTCTTAATAGCAAACTTTGATTAATTATTCCAGTAATTTAAGTTCTCTCACTGATATCTTCCAGTGACATGGTTTCTTAAATTTAGAATATACCTTCTTCTTTTATTTTTTAATATCAGGATATTCCCCCATAATTCCAGGCTTTTTACAGGTTTCCTTCATAACCTGGGACATCTTCAAAACAAGGCTGCATTCCCAGGTGTTTTTCCAGGTGCTTTGTTTTAGTCAGGCACCATTTCTGTCGAGTGTATCCCACAAACATCTCTCAAAGCTGACGACATCTCCTTATCTCCATCCCCACCAGTCTCATCCAAGCCAGCCTCACCTCTCACTTCTCACCTGAACCTTCCAGCCACTCACTCCACACCTTTCTAGATCTTTCCCAGGCCATCCTCCACAATTCCTTCAGAAACCATGTAACACATGTATAAGTGAGTTCTCCTCTCAGGTGTGTTCTCACTTTCTTTCTCCCCATTTAAATCTCTTTACTAGTTTCCTGCTCCTTCGGGATAAAGACAAGCAAATCCAGAACTTTGTTTTACAAAGTATTATCATTATCAATATATCCTGAGGTAAAATGCCTGGGGCATAGCAGGCACTCAGTAAATATCTGTGAAATGAAAGAACACTGTGGGAAAAGAAATAGATATACAGATGGTGAGAGACACTTTCTGGAAACAGATCCAAGGAGAATGACCAGAAATATCACTAGAAATCACTAGGTAATTGGTGTTTGAGGGACAGCAAGCTGGTCAGTGATAGGGTGAAGGGAATTTGAATCCTCCTCATACACCGTTTACCCAAACGAATTCCCAGAGTTTAAGGATTTAAATGCAAAAGAAAAAATTTTAAAACTACCAGACAAAAATTCACTTACATTATCTTAACATGAAAAATAACTTGAAGGGCTTTATGTGCTTAAAGCCAAAAGCAGAAACCATAAAGAAAAATATGAATATTTTGACTACATAAAAATTAAAATTCTTTCATAACAACTACAAAAAAAACGCAAATGAAATTGCAGTGCAAATGAAAAATGAGGGAAAATATTTGCAACATATAGGTCAAAGCATTTCTCTCTCTGAGCTATAAAGAGCCCTTATAAAATGACTAGGTAAAGATAAATCAGTGGGAAAAGGGAAACATAGCAAAAGCCACAGATTGCCAATGAAAAAAAGAAGAAAGTACTCATCTTCTCAGGAAGGACTTAAAAGCAGGTTGAAAGAAGACTTTTTTTCCAGTCAAATTGGCCCTTTTTAAAAGTGATCATTCCTGGTATTCATGAAATTGTGTTGAAATTATTGGTCTTTGATTTGAGTAGTAGGAGTGTAATTGGTTCAGAACTTTCAAAGACCAGTTAGGTAGTATCTATAAAAAGACTTAAAATGTGTGTAATCAATTGCTTATTTTAGGCTATCTATACTAAGAAAATAAAGAAAATAAGAACAGATTTGTGCTCAAACTATTTGCCCAACACTCTTTACAAGTATGAACATCCAACAATTAAAACTTAGATATATTATGATATCCATATCTCAGAACACGTTAAAATTAAACTCACCAACATTATTTAACAATATGGGAAATGCTTAAGATATTATAAGATAAAATGTGCATGCAGAATAATCTCAATAACATGCCTAGAAGAAAAGAAATACAAAATGTTAACTTTTAAAATTAAAATTTCTGCAATGAAAAAAAGATATTGTTTAAAATGGGGTTTAACGAACTTAGTCACATAATAACCAAGAAATTTCTTGCCCTTGATGCTTTAATTAAATTTAGAATGTTCAAAATATCTTAAAAGAAGGAACACTGATTTTTAAAAATTACTCTGTAAGTTGTGTAATTGTTTGAGTTAAACATATTATTTTCAAAAACTAATTCACTGAGTTTAAGTATTGTTAATTTTAAATGTTCTGTGATATTTAATTGTTTATTCAGGCATCAAATTTTAATAAAACTTAGTAACTGAAATATGTAATTGAAAATAGTTTAGTAAGAGGTACACAAACACTGACATAAGCTTATGCTCTTTGGGTTGTATATCAGAAGACACTGAAAATACATTTATTTGAGTATATTCCTGAAGTCTAAGTAACTTTCTAATTAATTTATACATATTAAAAATGTGTATAGAATACTAGTATCCAAATTATACCAACCTATGCTCTGTTTTCTTAAATTAGCATAGTTCAGTGAAATTAGGTTTGGCATCACCTAAACAACCACTGACTTATCCAAATGTTCCACATTTTCAGCCATCAGATTTAGGTTATGCTGTATTATCACAGCAGCCCAGGTTTGATCATTGGAGGAAAGTAAAGGAAAATGACCAAGAAGAGAAATAGAACCAACGTTGAATAACTTATTTTTATGTTATGAAAATCTCCATGTATTTGTTGGCTGTCCCTAGAAAGTGGTGTCATTGCTGTAATTAATTATAACAATTTCTCTGTTTCTTTGTCAGCTGCTTCTTTGCTTTGCATTCAGGCAGAGGAGCTGCAAGAAGCTGTCACCTCCCACTGTGTGGTAGCTAGAGGAGAAACTATCATACGCCCCAACACTGTAGAAAAAGCCACTGAGGTCAGAGATGCTATGGCTAAAACTTTATATGGCCGTCTCTTTAGTTGGATCGTCAATCGCATTAATAGCTTGCTGAAACATGATACATCATCAAGGTAAAAATTTTCATAGAAACATTTTCCCCCAGATGCCAGGTGATATAAGTCTGTTTTTCTAATTTATTGTTTGGTATGTGAATCCCTTTGAAGATATTTCTGATACCATTTAATTCTCAAAGTTATGTTTCAATAGATCTGCTTTATTTCCTAATAATACCACTTCACTGTACCATATAAGTATAAAATTTTAAAATTGCTATAACATAAAAACTGTAGCCCCATGAATAAACACAAGAGAAAACAATTTTTTAGACTGGAATCTCTTACTATGAATTTTTATGCTCTACCAATGAGAAGATGTCCCATGAAGAATATGACACTTTATACTTGCATAAAATGTCGATGCAAAAGTTTTTCTTTTGTTTTGAAGGTTGTCCTTAAATCTTGAAGATAAAGGAAAGCTATCACTCTTAAGTGTAGGTATTGAGACCTCCATTTTTTTCAGATGTTCAGAGATGCAGCAGATCACTAGTACATGGTCAAGCCAGGGTAAAGCGCTGTCATTACCTAGCCATAGTCCTGACAGCCTTCCACTACCTCATCCTAGAAATTGAGAATTGCCACCACCATTGACCGGGAGCTGCCTCTGTGCCAGAGGTTGTGCACAGCTCTGAGTCTCCTTGCATTTACATCTCAAGCTTTGCTGGGCCACAAATTATGAAATCTTTACAAGCTTTGCATATGGATGTCTACCTAAGCTAGCCTCATCAGACCCGTTCACTAAGCATAAAAGACCGTTTTATACCCAAATGGGGCAAGCAATTCATTGCTATTTTCCTGCAAAAACATGCACCACAATACCATCCATTTACACTGAGTATCCAGATTCCTCTATGCTTGTAATTCTCTGTTCCTTAAAGCTGCTCCTGTACCTCCCTGCTGAACTGTTGGCAGTGTGAGTGGGTCTGCTGATCACAGTCCGCTCTTCCAGTGTGGCTCAACATGGCGCAGTAGATGTTCAGAGATTTGACCTCACTCTCGTAGTTACCACTGCTATGTTTGGCACTAAATGGTTCCCAGAGGAGTATGACTTCAGAACAGGTTGTCTTCCAGCTGATCTGCTGGGAAATCCACTATATTCTACCTACTAACCCATGACTTTCCTTCCCATAGGTTAACAAAAACCATTCAAATCTTAGGTTTAAAATGAAGGTGCTTAAGAATGTTTAAAACACTGAAATAAGGCCATTAGAATTCTAAAATGGTTTACGCTGAGGATTGGGAGACCCCATATTCTAGAGCAGGCTTGGCCACCATCTCAGGTGACACTGGACACGGTACTGGCTTTCTCTGGTTTCCTTCCTCCTCACCTGTCAAATAAGGGTATTGGACACCAACTCAGTCGTCTTAATTTTTGGTAGGTATCTTGGAGACTTTTCAGAATCTTAAAGACTGTCTATACCTTCACCTCCCCCTTCCCAAAAAAAGAAAAATTGCACAGAGTTGTGATTCCAGACTCCTTGAAGGCCATTGGCCTGTAGGGATTCCTGAGCTAGCGTGTCTCTTAAGTCCCCTGCCTGGAGCACCGTACCACGCACTGAGTCAGGGTTTACAGCAGTGGCATCCTGTGGGGCTACGAGATTGTAGAACAGTCCTGCCGACCAAACAAGCACAGATTTTTAACTTGGCATCTTGCCTCATATAAGCACATAGAATTGTACTTATTATTCAAAATAGGATCTTTCAGAACCCCCTGGAACATGTCCTTTGGTGGAACTCACATGGCTAAAGGGTTCTTAACTCCACCTTCTGAATTTCCGCCCTTCCTCCAAATGTAGGGCGCTTCCTTCAGCTCACAGTGCCCAGCTCCTGGCTGCCATTCTTGAATCACCTCCTCACACATCAGGAAAAGCAGCCTCAGGTCCTAGCATGGGGAAACCGGTGCTTTCCTTTTCAAATTCACATGAAAATAACTTTGCACTGTATTGATTTTTGGGGGATACGGAAGCGTACAAATTTTTTGACCAAGTATCTCATCTTTAGTAAACACGGGAAACTGTTACAGAGTAGCCAAAAACTGCATTTGAAATTTTAATTACAAAATAGCATTCATTGTAATTTTTTTTTAACTTTTTTTTTTTAATTTCTCTCCCCTTTCTTCCCCCGCCCCCCTTCCCTCCCAGTTGTCTGTTCTCTGTGTCTATTTGGTACGTGTTCTTCTTGTCCGCTTCTGTTGTCAGTGGCACTGGAATCTGTGTTTCTTTTTGGTGCATCATCTTGCTGTGTCAGCTCTCCATGTGTGCGGCACCATTCCTGGGCAGGCTGCACTTCCTTTCACGCTGGGCGGCTCTCCTTACAGGGCATACTCCTTGCACGTGGGGCTCCCCTGCGCGGGGACACCCCTTCGTGGCAGGGCACTCCTTGCGTGCATCAGCACTGCACATGGCCAGCTCCACACGGGTCCAGGAGGCCCGGGGTTTGACCCGCGGACCTCCCATGTGGTAGATGGACACCTTGACCACTGGGCCAAGTCCGCTTCCCTCAATTGTAATTTAAAGTGTTTAATTGTAAAAGGAATCTACACATACTTCTAGATTTCTCCCATAGTAATTTCTCCCATATGTTTTAAAATTATGAGTGAGTAATCCTAAAGATAAATACTGATTCTTTAGAATGATTAAATCGTTTTTCATGAATATTTTAACTGTTGTCCTGAAATGAATGGCTGAATATAATCATTAACAGAATTTTTGCATCTCTGTAATGGCTTCCATTGAATACATTTTTGCTGTGTTCTGAGTGCTAGCCAGATTTTCCCGGTGGTCCCCAACCCACTCAGGGCTGCGTCTTTTTTCTTATGAACCCATGAATAAAAAAGTTTCTTTTACTTAAGTATATAAGATAGCATATAGGAGCAGTTTCTGCAGTAAGAGGAAAATATTGTGCCATTTACAAACTATAATCGAAGCTGCCTCCATCATCTTTATGTTCAATGGAGTAAAACTTTGTCTAGTAAGGAAGTTTTCACTCTCAATGCATGTCCTGATTGTAGTTTCTTGGCCAAATCATAAAAGGGTGCTCTGAGATATCCTGCTTTACATTGGTTCTTAAGGATATAAATAAGAGCTCAAAATAATGACTTTAATCCTTTCAGTGGGAATGGTGATGAACTGAGCATTGGAATTCTTGATATATTTGGCTTTGAAAACTTCAAAAAAAATTCCTTTGAGCAGCTGTGTATCAACATTGCAAATGAGCAAATCCAGTATTATTTCAACCAGCATGTGTTTGCCTGGGAACAGGTAAGTCAAGATATTATAGGGATGCATGCATGTGTGTGTCATACACAGAATTATAATGACACCTGTTCTAAACCATAGATTTAGAGCCTTAAAGCTTTAATAAAGACAAAAAAAAGATTTTCTTTTGTCCTTGTCCATAGCAAAAACAGAAACAAAAACAAACAAAAACAAATAGGAACTTACTACACCTTGCCGTGTAGTGTTAACTGTCCTCTATGCATAATAATGTGCCTTTCTCCCATGGTAAATCTTGAGCCTTTGCAAACGGCGGTTTCCTTGGAAAATTTAAGTAAGCAGGTGTGTCTAGCTGTTTCTCTTTTTGCAAGCTGCAGAGCTGAAATTCTGCTTGAAATTTAAATATCCATCTAAAATGCATTAAACTTCAGAATTCTAGTAGCTAGGCAACAGGACACGATAATGGATTTGATGCAAATGGCTTGAAAGAGTAATTTTTTCTGCGTACAATGTGTAATTTATGATTCAGCTTCAAAATATTCTTCTTTAGAGAAAAATCATCTCCTGACTTAGTTGGCAAAACTGTAGTATT
This sequence comes from Dasypus novemcinctus, assembly GCF_030445035.2. Lineage (NCBI taxonomy): Eukaryota > Metazoa > Chordata > Mammalia > Cingulata > Dasypodidae > Dasypus > Dasypus novemcinctus. The sequence continues at coordinate 158,797,490 of NC_080677.1, read as the reverse complement.
GATTATTTAGATTATTTGGATAAGTCCAAGAGAAAGAGTCATATTTTATATTATTCAGTAAGTCATGTGTTAATGTCTAGTATTAAACTGTTTTTCTGTGTGTTTACTGATTAGAACTAAAGTTTGCATTTAACTTTGAGATAAAATAGAGTTACATGTGCCTCTTGTGATTCAAAATATTTAGGTTTATTGAGAATTTATTTTGAAAATGCAGTTTTGATAGTCACAAAAGAAAACATTTAGATCTTGACATTTTGTAGACCAAAGAGGACATAAATATAAGACTTTGTGTGTGTGTGTCCAGCTTTCTCTCATCTTGTCCACCAAATATTCATTCATTCTCTCTCCCTCCACCTTTCTTGTCTCCTTCTCCATCCTTGTCCTTCGGTGCAGTTCTTTAGCCTGGATATATGATCCCAAATCTCTAATTTCCTAAAAGCAAACAGAAAACAAAGAGAAAAATCCTGCTCCACCCTGATCTTCTCTAGAGCCACGGCCCGCCCTCTCTCCTTCACAGATAAACTCCTTGAAAGCATGTCCAATATTCAACACACCGGCTTCTTCCCCGCCTGGTACACTGACTCCTCAGTATCTGGCTCTGGCCTCCCATACTCCACTGCAGTGGCCCTTCCTAATTTCATCGTCATGACTATCAGAAACTTTCTAGTCTCTACATGATTGGCCTTTCTGTAATGTTCACCCCTGTTGACAGATTCCTGTTTCTAGAAAATGCCTCCTTCAGCATCCCTGACACCATCTCTCTTCGTCTCTTCCTTCCTCTTTGATGCCTTCCTCTTTTACTCTCCCTGCACCATCCCCTAAGGCAATGCTTCTCAACCCTGGCTGCATATTAGAATCACTTGGGTATCTTTGTAAAACCCCAATTAAATCAGAATCTCTTGGGGTGGGACCCAGACATCAATAATTTTCAAAGGCTCCTGCTATATTCCAATGTGTAACCAAGGTTGAAAACTACTGCCCTAAATTCTGGCTCCCTAAAGAGTTCTATCCTTGACTCTACTCTCACATTTGCTGGAAGGTATAATCCACTTCCATTATTTCAACCACGCCTAACATGCCAATGAAGCTCCACCCCATTCCTCTCTCTCTGTTCTTGCCCTACATTTGGGATGCCCATAGGACTTTACTCAGAATCAAACTCATCCTTCTTCTCTCTCACTTGTATTCCTTATCAGTGAATGACACCTCTATTACGCCCACGTACTCAAGCCAAAAAAGTTACACCTTATATTTCATTCCTCATTACTGAAATCCATATTTCATGGTTCATATTCCTCCCTCTGCTATGTGCCAGTAAAGATATTTGCCAGGATAATATTTAGTTTACCTTTTCGGCTTTCTCACTAGGCTATAAGCTCCTTTGAGGTTAAGGGTTGTGTCTTAGTTCTTTTTGTATCTTTAGAGCTTGAGATAGAGCACATACTTAATAAATACTTACTTAATGTCGTCGTCTTGTAATGTCTCACAATGCTCATGGAATCCATTCTAACCAGAGACTGAAGCAAGTCCATTTATTTTTGCTAGAACCTTCTGATATGGCTCAATTAGGATATCAACTTCATAGGACCAGGTCTTTCCCCGTATCTCCCATCTAGTTAATGAATGGCTTGCAGTGTCGACCTCTGTTGTTTTCTCTTTGGGGGGTTGGGATTAGCACATCAACTGGTTTTATTGGGACTAGCTCTTAAACAAAGGTACAGCTCTTTCAGTAATGATGGCTTTTCGCTTTCTATAGAATGTTACAGTTTAGATTTCACTTTTGTTTGTAACCTTGAATTTTATCCACAATTCCACTGCTCTTCATTAGTTTGTCTTTGGGCTCACTACAAAGGAAACTTTTCCTCAAAGCCCTTTAAAACATCCTTGAGATGCTTTCAAAACCAAACAACCCTAAATTACCCCAGATGAAATTAAAATTCACCTAGGATCCAAGATTATAAGAAGTGCTTTGAGGAATTACAGCCATTTCTAATCCTTGCTGGTGACTTCCTAGGATAAATACCCAGGAATCCCACTTCCTAATCTTCAGAACCAGGTATTGGCAGGTGAGCATGATCAGGTGGATGGATGCATAATCCGATGGATCTGGGATCAGTCAGTGATGCTCTTGATTTTAACATGTGGGTGGAAATGGTTTTTCTCTTTCTGTCACTTCCTTGCGGTGGCAGAAAAGGAAACTGAAATGCTAAGTGCACTGTCCACATTGGCTGCCACAGATAAAGACATGCTTAGACTAAGTTCTGTAAATGAGAAGCAGCTATTAAGCCTAAGCCGAATATTAATTAAAGGTACGGTCACACTTTTTGGCTGAAGGCAATCACAGGTTTAACGTTAAGTGACAGCTCCTTACTTTAATAAAACTATTGTTGCATGTCCTTTAGCTTGCGTCTCCTCAGTGTCAGGGGATAGACAAATAAGCTGGGCAAATCTGACCAAGGTATAAACCTTAAGCGGCAGCTTCATGAAACATTTCTGGGCCTGCTTCAACCAACAAATGTTATTTTTATGGACAACCCTACAAAACTGGAACACAAAGTTTGGTGAAAGTGCTTCTTTATTTGGCCCAAGTTCAGTTAGAGGCAACATGGAACAGGACCCCCCAGCAAAGGTGGTTTGACTATCATTTCCCATTACCTTTGCCTTATAAAAAGGCTCAACAGAATATGATAAAGCATTTTTCATAAAAGAGTTTATGATGGTGACCTAATCAAGAGCTTGCTGGGTGGATAGCTTTATGGGTTTTGTAATAGTAGCCTCCAACTAACCACTTGTACTGATTTTGAATTTTCCTAAGTCTGGAAATGCCTATGATTCGCTCACTCTCTTCATCATCTACTTTTCCATAGATATATAATCACATGCCTCGGAACCTTTTAACAACAACCTGGAATCTCTAGAACTTATATCCTGTCTTATTATCTAGATATATAGGCCAGCTAGAAGAGCAGGTCTATAATAGCATTATTTTTCCATCATGTGTAATATATATCTCCTAAACATTTTCTTGAGTTTGGTGCTTCAAAGTATTTGAAACTTCTGTACTTCCCCAACAGTAGAAGAAACAGTTGTGTGTTTATTGGCCTTATTAAATTTTAAAAGGACAATTTGTATCTGAAAACAACAGTTTGAAAATTAGTTGAGGGAGCAGATGTGGCTCAAGCAGTTGAGCACCTGTTTCCCACATGGGAGGTCCTGGTTCTCAGTGCCTCCTAAAAACAACAACAACAACAACAACAAGCAAACAAATGAAATAACCAATTCAGGGGAGCTGATGTGGCTTAGTGGTTGAGCACTGGCTTTCCACATACGAGGTCCAGGGTTCAAAAAAAGAATTAGTTGACCCTCTAATCCCGGAACCCTGTATTAGAATATGAACAGCAGGGGAGCATGGCAGTGATGATTTTAAAGTTTGAGACTCAGTCAAACTCCCCTAAATGAGTTGCAGTTGAAAAGTGTATCTTTTCTCCCCCTTTTACTAATTGCACAGACACAGCATTCGTATTTCAGCCTTTCCGATTATATTTGTATAGAGCAGCAAACTGGTTTTCCCATTTCCAATAAGGGAGGCATCTCTTTCCAATTGCCCTTCCTCTGGATCTCCACAGTAATTATGTGGCAACAGTTTGGGGTTGGTTTGTTTTGCTTTTGTTTGTCTTCTGGATTTCTTCCATGTGAAAGAGAGCTCAACAGTAATCAAGTGAAATGAACTGGGCTCCCGAGAAGTTTTGCATTTCAAATCAAGGTGAACCAGCACCAACCGTAGAATTGTCTCCCGGGCATACGTTTGCCTTGCAACCAAAGTCATTGTTCTTTACGGCTGCTCGCATCCACAATCCATGAGGCTACCAAGCACCATTAGTCCCAGAATCCTGAAGATTCGCTCTCTTTATATGCATGGTGATGCCTAGGATACGCTTTCTTCATCCATTCCAACAGCATGTTTGTCTGGCTATTAACAGTACTAAAGTTCATTTTTAAAGTGAGCTATTATTATTTGTTTCTGTACAAGAATAAGCTTTTGTACATACCATTTATATATGCACCCCAGGGATTAGAACTAAAAGTCAGAAGTTGTTTTATAAGCAGGAAACTACTTACAGCACATAATGGAAGCAATAACCGCAATTATTGCTCACGCTTCTCTTGCGAAACGTGATGTGTATGACTTTCCTCTCCAGCTGTTCGTGTCCTAAAGTTTAAAGCTTTTCAGATTTTGAATGTTGGCTCTGACATGTAATTTGTGGCAATTCAAAGAAAAAAATTTATTCATCTGTTTAATACCTACATTTTCAAATTTTTAACATTATAAAGTGAAAAGCATTAGTCATCTGACAAAAAAATGTGTGCATAATTCAAAGTAAACTCCTTGAAAATATCTTCAGATTCTTTAGCCTGAGAAGTGTGAATTTGTATTTCATGTTGAGCTTTCTTCCCTACTGTGCTAGTAGCGTCTGTCTTAGTTTAGCTCCCCAGGTGATAAAGGCCACTTCATGGACATTTCCTTTAAGCATTAAAGTAGTCAAATACATTAAGAAGCTCTTGGTACAGACAAAATAGTTTTCAATGTAAATATACAACTACAGGCACAGATCCATAAAAACACAGTAGTTTTCTATGTGTGAGGTTAGAGCATACTAATGACATATTAGAATAAATATTTTTGGTAAAAATTTAAACACAACAGTAAAGGAGGAGAAAGTTGAAGATGGAAGAGATCCTTGTATATAGAAAACTATGTTTCTGAATTCCTACTGCAAATGCCTCCTTATCCTGTCAATAGAACACAAATTTATAAAATCCTTTGTAGCTTTTAAAGGTGCTCTCAGGAATGGTATTATACGCCAAGAGTTGCTAGATTAGAATTTTCATCTTCAACATCCAAAGCCAATCTCCTTTATGAATAAAGAAGCAGCTAGAGGGAAGACTGTTCTAGGACGACTTCCTCCAAATTGCAATAAAATTTATGTAATATAAAACATGGACTTTTTATTGAGAGTTATTCAAAATACTTTCTCATTAGATAACTTGTCAAATTCTGAATCAATGACCTGTGTCAGCTCAGTTAATGGTGGCCATTGCTCCCTGTGGCTCATTATTAATGTTAACATAAAACTGTCAGGATCACCGATATCAGCTTGGAATAGAAAATGCAGGAAGAAATAGATTTCAAATCATTTGTTTCATTTTACACCCAGAGTTTAGTTTTTAATAACACATGCATTACCAACACCATTTTCCTTATTTTTTTGAATACTTAGTTATTTCATTAAACTGTTTTTACTAAAACTAATACACATATATAGAGAGAAAAAATTATAAAGTGGTGTGGAAATTCCCCAAATTGGGGGGTTTAGGTAAAGGGTCATGGGAGTTTTTATTTTTGCAACTTTTCTATAACTCGAGATTATTTCTAAATAAAAAGTGGCAAAAATTGTTTTCCACTATAATAAATATATTCAATTCATCTTGAATACTGATAGCACCCTTAAGTAAATCCTAAATTTTCAATTATCTCTGACAGCGAGAAGGAGGGTTTTTGTCAATGGTTTGAATGAGTGACTACTGACCATTGCTTTCTTCCACAGCGGGCAGCGTCTTCATAAATATGTAAATTCATTTGAGCAGTTGTTGAGTAGAAATTCTTTTCCTAAAAGACAGATTTCAGGGAACATATGTGTTTATGTAGCTTTTTTCCTCTTGAGCATTTTCTGTCAACAGTTGTAACCACATTTATTCATGAAGTTTCACAACACAGCCCGGCAGTTCGGCATTTTTAAATGTTAAACTGAAGAAACTTAAATAGATCATTTCTATTTCACAGATAAAAATGCCTCCCCGTGATTGTGTCAGGTTTCAGAGCTGGTGAGGCAAACCTAGGGCAAGAACCCAGGGCTCCTGGAAGCGATCCACTCTTCTTCTCAGGAAAAAACAAGCAAGCAAAGTTGAGAAGAACCAGAAACCTCATGAAGTAGTTTCCCACGCAGGAGAAAAGTGTCCCTGCCTATTAAAAGAGGGGAAAGGTCCACCTTTCCACAGGAAAAGTCCAGGAGGCTCAACCTCATGTAGCAAAGGAAGCTGGAGAGGAGAGGCTGCAGCCAGCCAGGTCACAGTGCTCACTGTGGAGATGGAAGCGACTGGGGGAGCAGGAGACCCCAGGATGAGAACTCGATGGAACCAGAAAATGGAACGCAAGAGGAGAATGCAGACAAAAGCAAAGAAATCCCAGGATGTGACGTCAGGGTCAGAGTGGGAGGCTGCATCCCTAAAGAACACAGGCTCCGCCTTCCCCATCTCTGTCCCACCTGCCCCTGCCCCACATATACATAGTATCTTGCATGTCATAGGTGCTTTGTGAACGTGTATCACTTTGGAGCGTGGCACCCTCTCCAATGACCCTTACAGACGCGGCACCATGCACTAGGAACTTGCAAATGCCACTTCTTGATAGAAATCCACTTCCGCCTCTGTGACCTGAAAGGGGTAGAAAAAGGTGGATGAAACGTAGGAAAATAAAAAAGATACTCATTTATGACTAGGGGAAAAAAGCAAATACAAAAGAATCAATATCGAGGATCATCTACACCAGCTGTTAATATCTTTTGAGACTCTGAAACAGCTGAAACTGTGGAGTGGTGTCAAAAGATGGACTCACCTTCCTTAGAGGGAAGGTGCTTTGTTTGGCAGGTGTGAGTTCAATGAAAGAGCTCAGCATGCCCTGTCACTGCATATACCCGTCTTTGGTGAAACAAAAATGTCATATGTGCAAGAGGTCAACAACTGTTCATTTTGTGAGCTGCAGTTATTAATGAAATAGAGCAATAAGTATGTCCCAGAACACAAAAGTATCCTAGTCCTAGATAATTCTGGAGCTTCACCTAAGGAAGCAGAAGACATAAAAATATTTCACCATCACTCTAGACCTCTTCCCACCCAATGCTGCCTCATTTATGTCTTCTGATTATGTGGTGCTATTCGAGATTTGACGTCTAATAATGTACCAGAATGCTATTAAAAGTCAAATTGTAAGGAACACTTGAGGAAAACTGTGACTTGTCATGCCTAAAGAATCTTCTGATACTACTGTGCTGTGATAATATTAGAACTATGGTGGTATAAAGAAAAATTTGTGGTTTGGAGCATAAATAAATCTTTCTCCAAAATGGCATTGCTCATATTCTTGAGAAGTGAGGGAACTCTCACTTCCCATGCCACAAGGAGAAAGTCACAGGGTGAGCCAGCTGACAAGGAAGGAATCCATATCCATGGGCGAGGGTGGTACAGAAATCACAGCTGATGCTTCCGGTTCTTCTGTCAAGTCTGCTCGTGGAGATCAAAACCAAGGAAGATAATTCCCTGGAAAAACTCACCAGAAGACAGCTTCATGAAAGAATTCCTGAGGAAGCCAGGGAGCTGCACATGAGAAGCAAAAGAACAAAATCAATATGACATCTAGATGACATCAAGAAGTCCCTGAACATTTTCATTCATTTAGCTTTAAGTCTCATCAATCAGATCAACAACTTCACACATCTTAAGTCATATCCCAATAACTGACAGTGCAATGACATCTCTGTGTCTAAGAAAAAGTTAAATGATGTTTATTCTCTGTTTCTGAATAATAATACTCCTAATCATAGCTGGCATGCATTAAGTGTGTAACACCAAGAATATATTCTCTTTATTTCCCCCAAACTATCCTCTTAGATAGCTGAAGATTTAATTGAAGAAATGCATACACAACAATAAACCATCATGTCGTCTATTAAAACATCAGGAAAATCTGTACATGAGAGTATCCATGCTGATGAGGATGCAGCAAGTTAGGGGTGTTTATGCAGTGCCAAGCAGAGCAACATCACTGCAAGCTTTAAAGCACCATCAATCCAGAAATGTGTCTGAGTTTGCTAGGGCTGCCCTAGCAAAGTACCATGACTCAGTGGCTTAAAATGACAGAAATTTGTCATCTCCCAGGTCTGGAGGCTAGAAGTCAGAAGTCAAGGTGTCGGCAGGTCCGTGTCCCCTCTGACACCTGTGGGGGAGGGCCCCTGCCTCTTCCAGCCCTGGCGGTGGCCGGCCACCTTGGCTTTGAGCTGCACCACTCCAGGCTCTGCCTCCATTGTCGCATGGCCGTCTCCCTGCATGCCTGTCCCTATGTGCCTTCTCCTCTCCCTCCTCTGCTCTCCTCCTCCTCAGATTGGATTGCTGCCCAACCCTATGCCGGCATGACCTCTTCTTAAATAATTATCTGTAAAGAGAGGATTCCCACCTAAGGTTGCATTCTAGGTTCCAGGGCTTAGGATTTCAGCGTATCTTTTTGGGTGACATAATGCAGTCCATAGCAAAGTACATATCAGAAGCCTGTAATATGTTTGTACTGTTTGATGCATTAGTCTGTCCAAAAGATATAATCCAAAATACATAAAAGCTTGGTGCATGAATATGTATCTAGAGCACTATTGAAAATAGATGAGGAAATCATCTAAAATGTCCCCAAATAAGAGAATGAAATAGAAAACTACAGGAGGTCATGTCATGTAACTATTCAAATAATATTTACAAAGATGTATTAGCTGCATGGGAATATGTTTATATTATGATAGTTTTGTTTTGTTAAAGGAAATAGAGTAAAATTAAAATTGAATAGTATGGTTGGTATTTTATGAAAAAATCTTATGCATAGAAGAAGACTGGGAAGATTCCTCTAAAATGTTAATGGAAGTTATCTATAGGACATGGATTTATAAGTGATTTTTAATGTCTTGGTGATTTTTCCATTTTGTGAAATTTGTCTAATTGTTCTAGTCTGCTAGGCTGCTGAAAGGAATATACCAGAAATGGGTTGGCTTTTAACAGAGAGTATATTAGTTTGTAAGCTTACAGTTCTGAGGTTGTGAAAAATGTCCTAACCAAGTCATCATCAAGATGATATTTTCTTCCAGAAGACTGGCTGCCAGCCATCCAGCCTCCTCTGTCATATGGCCAAGCACATGTGGCATCTGCTGGTGTCTCCCTTCTCCTCCAAGTTTCATTGCTTCTTGGCTCCTTGCTTCCGTGGCTTTCTCCCTCTTTGTCTGAATTTCATTCTTTTATAAAGGACTCCAGGAAGGATGAAAACCCACCTTGAATGAGGTGGGTCACATCTTAACTTAGGATCTTTTTCACCTAAAGTTACTACTTACAATGGCTCCACACCCACAGGAATGGATTAAATTTAAGAGTATCCTTTTCTGGGGAACATGCAGCTTCAGACCATCACAGTAATGACCGGGTTTTGTAATGATAACCAGAAAATATGCTGTCAACCGAGAAATAAAAAACAAAGATGCAGGGCAACAAAAGCGTTTGTTTGGGGTCTTTGAATTGCAATTCAGGGAGCACAGATTCAGGTGGCAACCTAAATTGTGTCTCTTCTTGGTGTTTCCAGGGAAGAGTTTTTAAAGAAAAAGAAAGGATTACCTAAGACGCTTTGATTGGTGGATATTCGCGGCACTCCAAATGTCCCTCGGGTTATATAGTTAACTGAGTTCTTTTTTTTTTAACTTTTTTTTAATATTATTTTTTAATTATCTTTTGTAAAAGTTAATAGATCACACAAACTGTTACATTAAAAAACATGAAGTTCCCATTTGCACCCCACCCCCCACCCCCACTCCTCCCACATCAACAACCTCTTTCATCCTTGTGGCACATTCATTTCATTTGGTGAATACATTTTGGAGCACTGCTGCACCACATGGGTTATAGTTCACATTGTGGTTTACCCTCTCCCCCTATCCATTCAGTGGGTTATGGGAGGATATATAATGTCCAGCATCTGTCCCTGCAGTACCACCCAGGACAACTTCAGGTCCTGAAAATGCCCCCACATCATATCTCTTCTTCCCTCTCCCTGCCCTCAGCAACTACCGTGGCCACTTTCTCCACATCAGTGCTACAATTTCTTCCATTACTAGCCACAATAGTTCTATAGTAGGATATCAGTAAGTTCACTCTAATCCATATTTTATTCCCCCATCCTGTGGACCCTGGGATGGTGACGTCCACTCCATTTGTATATCGAGAGGGGCCTTAGATTCCACATGGATGATGGGTGCAGTTCTCCTGCTTGCAGTTGTAAGCACTCTTGGAGTTCAGTGCTAGGTCAGTGGGCCCTACTTTGGAATTAACTGAGTTCTTTATCTTGTGGTTTGTTTCTGGTGTTGGATCCCCTTAGGGTTTTGAGGAACATTAGTGCTTCAGTCTTTGCACACTTTGGCAGTTGGTGACATCTGCTGAGACCTGTCTCAGGGTCACCTTCAGAGGAACCGCCCAACTCCATTAGAACTCTCTTGGTCATAGAGATTTCTTTTAACACACATACAGCTTAGTATTTTCACCCTTACCATCCTCTATCTGGAAAACTGCTTCGCAAAACTACTTTTCCATGAGAAATCCAGAAAGTTCCACGTGTCTCTGGATACGATGATCAATAATACCAAGTTCCCATGCTCTCATAGAATTTTCATTCTAATGGGAGAGAATGAGAGGGAAAATGTTAGAAATACTATGAAAAATAAGACAGAAATCCTGTGAAATCCTATGGAAAAAATCAATACTTGATCGGGGATAAGAGAGAAGGCCCAGCCCAGGAAGGGGTTGCTGAGTTCGGGATGTGGAAGAAACTGGAAACTGAGCAGACACCTGAACCCAGAGAGGTGAGCACAGCCTCCCTGTGCTCACCTGTGCTCAGCATAAAGTCACACCTGCCCTGCAAGCCACCTGGAAGTCAGAGGCTCCATGGCATAGCCTTGACTCACTCTTGGGATGACACGTATGCCCTAAATATTCAACCTTGTCCTTTAGGCCACAGCTAAAGTGCACCTGCTCTGAGCTCACTTGCCATTATGTCCTTGCATGACTTGCACTCAAAATCAAATGGAGAACTTGACTCAGGTATGGAGTTTCCTCATATCCACGTCCTCTGATTTCCCTTGCCTCCTTAATAGATATTTTAAATGACTTTTCACCTACCCTGTTCCAAAAGAGAACATGGGCAATCTGTACACTAAGCGGTTCAGCTGTGATGCAGTTAAGAACTGCTCGCCTTCTGCTTTAAGTGCATTTTCAGTGTACATTGAATAGCAAGGGCCTATCCAATGCTCAGAAACAATGAAACATTTTGAGCTCCTAAATGCTCTAAGAAGGTGTAAATATTGTTTTAGGCATTATCCTTCACTCTAAGTGCTTTATAAGTCCTGAGTCATAGCCTTTTCGTTTCTTCATTGGTTTATCCGGAGTCTATAATATTATGTTGAAGGGGAGCCCATTTTTTTCTACTTTCCTATCCCTGCTCTGTGTGACCCTCCACAAAAGCATTTCAGTGGATTCTGACACTGGCAAACGGAAATGACAAATGCTTTGGCTTGACCTTAACCTCATGTGCTTTCTGTAGAAAACACACCAAACCTCCTGTGAACTTTGCAGTTGCCATTTAAACTATGAGGTGCTGTCAGCCTAATATGTGCAACAGTAAAATAATTCTTGCTCGCCTCCTTCTCCCAAGGTTACCTTCAAAGGAAAAAGCTGTGAAACTCTGAGACCTGGTGTCCGTTTCTTTGTCCCGAGTGAACTGAATGCTCACACATTCCCCACCTGCCTCCATTTTATGTCGTAGATTTTGTTTCACATAAAAATAGGCATGTAGTTTCCCTTGAAACGAGATTTCAGCTTCCTCAGAAGCTACTGTGATTAGCTACCGTGGTGGTGAAAGGTGTCAGTTTCTCTAATGTCCCACCTGCCACTGGCTGAATTCTTCCACGAAGTTGCTAGAAATAAGTTCCTTCTCCCTGAGCTCCTGTGGTGCAATGAACACCGCGTTTCTCTGTCAGCCAGTACCTTGCCTTTTGAGTATTTCTTTACTAAGTTTATCACTCGAATTGCATTTTAAATCTGCTAAGGACAAGGAGCTTGTTTTTAAACATTTCTTTATCGCCCAGCAGAGTGCCTCATTATAAGACATCCAATCCACATTATTTCGTGAACGGCAGAAAACATTAAAATACTAATTGAAGTAGCCTATCATCTTCATAAGCGAATAATGCACCACGTTCTGCCCATGTCAGCAGTTACTCGATATACGTGGCTGCTCCATCACCTGAGAAAAGGTTAGCACCATACCCACCGACATGGCTACAGGGCATGTTTCAGATGTCGTGGGCATCCTCTCTTTTACAGACCTCATCCCTGGGCTGCGGGGAGCTGCCCAAGGCGGAGTCCCGGTGACAGCGCTGCAGCACCATCTTCCCGTCCCTGTCGTAGAGTACGTTGTCAGCATGCAGGGTGTGCTGGGGATCAGGTGCTCCAGTAGTTGTCTGTTGTCTGTTGACTTGACTTTGGCCACCTTGTAGTATGGCATATGCCGTAACAAGTATGAATAGTGGACCAGGTATCTTCACCCTGTGCGGTGGGGACTGCTCCCCGTGAGAAAATGGAAACGGATAGACCAAGAGATTTCCAAAGGATCATTTGAGAGGCCAAGTCCCGATATGAAACTCCGCAAACTGTTTCGAAATCCACTGGTCGTCCCTCTGTCCCCCAGCTGTCCGCCCGACTGACAGTGCAAATGTCATCATGACTGAAAAGTTAGGTAAATGTTCTTGAGAGATCCAGCAGCATTTCTGCAGCTAGATAAAAGGATTAAATGGGGAGAAGTATAATCCTAAAATATACCTAATTAATATTCTATAAATTCTGGAACATAATTTTATTACTGCCTGTTTAAAAACATATTCTCTCTCATCTTGAAAGCTTGAGATATCTGTAATTCTAGTATAGAAATCAGAATTCCTTTTATTACTACCCTGAGTATAATCAGAGCTGACTTTAATGAGCTAGCAGGTCTGCGAAGAGAAAATAAAATGATACTCTCAGTTCAAAGGCAAGGTCATAGGAAGCCATTTGTTATAATATATATAAAGTAAAAATGTCAGTAGATATTATAAAGCTGTGTGTTATTCACAGAACTTTAAGCAAGGGGAATTTTCTATGCGTATCATGACCTGTTCTAGAATGAATACTTAAATGAAGATATCGATGCAAGAGTTATTGAATATGAAGATAACTGGCCCCTCTTAGACATGTTTCTGCAGAAGCCCATGGGTTTACTGTCCCTCCTTGATGAAGAAAGTAGATTCCCCAAGGCCACCGACCAGACTCTGATCGGTAAGTTTTCAATCCAATAAGCGTGCATAGAGATGAATACAGCTATGTAATTCTGAATGTTTTATTTTATCTTACTATTATTTTTAAATTATCTGGGAGAAAAATAGCTGTCACAAAATCTGTAATTTTAAAGAGGAGATTTTTCATCTAATATCTGGACCAGTGAATGTTTTTAACAATGTTAAACATTGAGTGATGATTTAAACAGGCTTGAACACTGGACTTCTTACTTTAGGTTGTAGCCCCAATCATAGAATGTTAAAGTAGAAGTGACCTTAGAGATTATACAGCCCAAAATTAGGAACTGGTGAACAGGGCAGGGGGATGGCTCTAGTATTTGAGACAAGATGGCTAATGGGGCGAAAACAGTCTTATCTGTGAGATTCTAGTTATGTACATTAATAAAATTTCATGATAATAATCCTAAACCATCATAAGACTAAACTTATTCCTTTTTGCTGTTTAAGAACGTAGAGATATGTATAATGTATTTATGATTATCATTCAAAGTGATTATAATTAAAGTGTTCTACTTAAATTAAAAAAGAAAACTTCAGATTTTTTAGGTATCTGAAAAGTATCATCTTTTAAAAATGTGAAACTTCATATTCTCTGATGATAGGAAATATCCGTTGTGTGTCATAAGTACTTGCAGAAAACTGAGATGCACATTTTACTTTCATTCCATTTCAATGATACAAAGAACCTGTTTCTTACTATATGTCTGCCACACTGCATCCTTTTGAGCCACTAGTGTTTTCTTCCCTAGTAAGAAAACACTAAATGGAAAAGTAAATAACCTTTTCCTCCTTCGTATCCCAAGGTTGTGGGAAAAACTAATTTCTTAATGTTCACTTGATGTTGATGTTCAAATGTTCCTTCTAAAATGTGGACCATCAAGTTCTCTGAAGGCAGTAAACTTGTTTAGAGATGTAACTGCTTTTCTTGCCCATTGGGCTTGTAGCCCTAATAACTCCCTAGAGCTCTTCAAATGGAGAAGAGAACCAACATGACACATTTCTAAGCTTAGGGCTTGGCATCACCCTGTGTTCCACGACATTTATGATTCGTTGACTTCAAGTTGTTTCCTTCCCCTAGACCAGCAGTTCCCCACAGCAGGAACGTCTGCATCACCTGGAACTTGTTAGAAATGCAAATTCTCCTAGACCAAGTGAACCAAAAACTCTGGCGGTGAGGCTCAGGAATCTGTGTTTTCATGAGCTCTCCAGGTGATTCTGATGCACTCTCGGGTTTCAGAATCACTGCTTTCATTCATAATGGAATGAGTTCCAAACCCTGCATTTGTTAGCTATATGAAAGTGTCTTGTCTTCAGCCATTTGCTGCACTTTGTTGTTTTTTTTGGTGAAAGAGATGATTCCGTCAATCATATTTTTGAGGATCTTCTACATGCTTGGTATTGGAGTATAATTTTTTTTTCTCTCCAGATAAATTTGAAGGTAACCTGAAATCACAGTACTTCTGGAGGCCTAAAAGAATGGAGCTTAGTTTTGGAATTCACCATTGTGCAGGAAAGGTAGGAACTCTGAAGAATTATGACTGAGTTTCTTTTTAAACATGATAGACAGAAAAATCATGGCCCAAAATACTTGTAGATGGGTATAAGGAGATAGCTATAAGTTTCCGCCCTCTTCTGGCCTTGACACTGCCCTCAACTGTCTATGACTTGCCTCTGCCCTATGCCAGCCACTCTCCAGGACCCAGGGGCACTTTATTTCTGGCATCTGTCCTGAAAAGTCATTAAAAACCCATCTTCTCTTAGTTCAATACACACAATTCTAGATGACTTTTTTATTAAGAGGCTAAGGGAAAACAAGACAGACAAGAAAAAGAACATCCTGAAAGAGTTCATCTTTCTAATCCTAAAATCAGATTTTGAATGAGATGGCTGGCAATGATGCCTTTTCCCTTTTCTTTTCTTTGATGATAGCTGGGACTTTTGATACAAACTGCCTTTTTCCGACCTTAGATGTTGCTCTTTCCACTGCAGCCTTCATCCCTCCCTCTTCCCAACAACAGAAGGTGCTGGGCTGCAGCTATCATCAGATAACTGGATAACACACATAGAGAGAATTGGCTCATGGACTTTGTGCAGTTAGGGAAAAAACGGTGTCTGCATTGATAGAATCACACTCCCACGTCAACACAGACCTCAGATGTATTGTCCTACATCCACGTAGGGGCTTACTCTCTCCCCTGTGAAGAATAAGGGATCATTCCCTCATGGTGACATTACAAAGATGGTAAAATCAAGAAAGAATGAATAAAATGAGATATACATACAATGGAATAATACAGGACTCTGCGCATTCTAGTCCATTTGGCAACCTCCATTGGTCAATATTCCACCTATCTTTATCATTTAAAAAAATCTACCTTAAGTCATTCCAGTTATAGCCTCATGATTTTTAGCACATGATTTTCCTAATAAACCTCCTTTAAAACATCCATTAAGAATTACCTATAATCATCTTATCTAGATGTTCTTACCTATCATTTTGGGTCCACCTACAGGAATCTTTGCATTACATTGACCTTTAGAAAGTCTTAAAATTATTTTAGAAGTGCCAGACACAGAAACACCCATCATGCACTTAGATCATGCTACTGCTCAGAGAAAAATCTATAATGGAAGATTCTCTGCTAGGGGATCAGATATCACAGAAATGAAAGTACCTTGGTGACCCCAATGTTCTTTCCTTATAGTCACTCCTAGCCCTCCAAGAAACACACCAAATCCATAACATAATAAATGGGAGGAATCAAAACTTTTGAGTCATTTCAACCCAAATAAAATAAGTCAGACACAAGTTTTTCTCTGACCAGATATGTAGTAAACCTGGAGCAGTTTCTTTTTCAACAAAATTGTAAGGTTTACAAATATTTGTATCCCTGCTGCCTGGTACAGAGTAAACTCTCAATAAAGTCCATGTGTCTATTGATGGTGATAATGATGATGATGATGTCGGCAAAATTGGTTGTGATAATTATGATCGCATGTTTTACCAACAGGTTCTCTATAATGCAAGTGGGTTCTTAGCTAAAAATAGAGACACCCTTCCAACTGATATTGTGCTACTTTTGAGGTCATCAGAAAACAGTGTAATTCGACAACTAGTTAACTACCCTCTGACAAAAACAGGTAAGAAAATTCAGACAGTTTCTCAGACACAGTACATCAAGTAGTTCCTGTTTCTGTGATTTCCGTGAGAATAATCACCAGTTTTTCATATTGGTTTGTTTCTGGCTCACTGAATATCCATTTATTAATATCCTCTGTTCCCAATCATCTAATAAAAATATTAAAATGAATATAAAGAGCTAGATTTTCATTAAGGAAAAAAATTGAAGCACTCACAAGAAAATATGGTGTTATTCTACCTACTCACACTCACCTCCAAAAACCTTCAAAATTGTCTTCTGTTTTCAGCAGTCTTTGGATGATTCTTTGAGTTCTGCAGGTTCCAAGAACTCTGCCTCATTGAGGAAAAACTCACATGCCTTTGTTCTACCTAACCATATGCATCGTTGCCTTTTCTTTCAAATAGTTTTAGTTGTTTATCTTTATTGGAGTTTAAAATTGTTTTCTGCACTTTATGTAGCTTTACTAAGGATTTTGAGATACAATAAATTGCACATATAAAAAGTAAAATTTGATACATTTTGACATTAACAAACACCCATAAAACCATCACTACTACCAGTAGTGAACATATCCATCAGGCCCTAAAATTTTCATCTTAACCCTTTGTAATCCTTCCTTGCCAGTCCTCCTAGCTTACCCTTACACACACACCCTGCTCCCAGGAAATCACTGATCCACTTTCTGCCACTGTAGATTAATTTACATTTTCTAGAATTTCATATAAATGGAATCATACAATACATACTCTTTTCTTCTGGCTTCTTTCAACCAGCAAAATTATTTTAAGATTAATTCATATTGTTGTATATATCAATAATTAATTACTTTTTACTGTTGAGTATGGAGGTACCTCAATTCCTTTATCCACTTGCCTGTTAACGAACATTTGGGTTGTTCCCATGTTTACCTCATACAAATAGGACATCTCTAAACATTCATGTGTAAATACTTGGACATGCGCTTTCATTGTTCTTAGGCAAATTCCTAGGAGTGCAATGGTTGGGTCATAGTGTAGATGTATGTTTAACTTGCTATGAAACTGCCAGACTCGTTTCTAAAGCAGTAGTACATGAGAATTCTAGTTGTTCTACATCCTTGCCAATTTTAATTTTAGCCATTTTAAAGTGGTATCACATTATTTTAATTTTTAATTCCCTAATCACCAGTGTTCAGTGTATTTTCATATATTATTTGCCATCCAAGTAGCTTAGTTGAATTGACTTTTCAAATGTTTTTTCCATTTTACTGTTGACCATAGGAGTTTCTTAAATATTCTAGATATAAATCCTTTGATGCCTGTCTCACAGATATTTCCTCCTAGTAGTGGCTTGCCTTTTCATTACCTCAATAGTATCTTTTAAAGAAAAAAATTTTTTAAATGTTGAAATGCATTTTATTGATTGGTTTTCTTTTATAAGTCATGCTTTTGGAATGATATCATGGCAAACCCAAAATCCCTGATATTTTTCCAATATTTTCTTTTAGAGGTTTTAAAGTTTTAGCCTTAAAATTTGATCTAGTGTCCACTTGGAATTAATTTTTGTATGTGGTGTGAGTAAGGCTGATTGTTCTAGCATCATTTGTTGAAAGGATTGTCCTTTCCCCCACTGAATTGCTTTGCCCCTTGTCAAAAGTTGATTTGACCCAACATATGAGTCAATTTCTGAACTCCCTATTCTGTGTCTCTGATGTATTTATCTACCTTTATGCCAGTACCACATTTCTTGATTAGTCTAGCTTTATTAAAATTCTTGAAATCAGATAGTATATTATCTGACTTTGTTCTTTTATGAGTTGTTTAGGCGATTATAGTTCTTTGTTTTTCTGTATGTATTTTAGAAGGAGCTTGCCAGTTTCTACAAAAAAGCCTGGTTAAAATTTGAATGGGATGCATTGAACCATAGATCAATTTGGGAAGATTTGATATCTTTACAGTACTGAGTCTTCTAATCAATGACTGTAAAATATGTCTCCATTTATTTGTCTTCCTTAATTTTTCACAGAATATTTTGTAATTTTCACCATAAAAGTCTAGCACATCTTTTATCAAATTATCTGCTAGTATTTCACATTTTTTATGCTATTAAAAATAGTCTTTTAAATTCAAATCCTGTTTGTTAGTTTATAGAAATGCAGTTGATTTTGTATATTAATCCTTTATTTTACAGCCTTGCTAAACACACTTACTATAGTGGCTTGTTTGGTAAATTCCCTAGCATCTTCTACATAAGTGATTATGTCATCTATGAATAAAGAGTTTTGCTTTTTCCTTTCCATTCTGTTTATCTTTATGCTTTCTTCTTGTATAGTCACATTGACTAGAAACTCCAGTGCAATCTTGGTTTTTTATTATTATTTTTTTATTCATTTTTTTAAAAATATTACATTCAAAAAATATGAAGTCCCATTCAACCCCTCCGCCCCCACCCCTCCTCTCCCCCCACAGCAACACTCACTCCCATCATCATGACACATCCATTGCATTTGGTAAGTACATCTCTGGGCATCGCTGCACCTCATAGTTAATGGTCCACATCATAGCCCACACTCGCCCACGTTCCATCCAGTGGGCCCTGGGGGGATCTACAATGTCCTGTAATTGTCCGTGAAGCACCACCCAGGACAACTCCAAGTCCCGAAAACACCTCCACATTTCATCCCTTCCTCCCATTCCCCACACCCAGCAGCCACCATGGCCACCCTTCCCACACCAATGCCACATTTTCTCTGTGGACATTGGATTGGTTGTGTCCATTGCACATCTATGCCAAGAGGGGACTTAGATTCCACATGGATACTGGATGCAATCCTCCTGCTTTCAGTTGTAGGCACTCTAGGCTCCATGGTGTGGTGGTTGACATTCTTCAACTCCATGTTAGCTGAGTGGAGTAAGTCCAATAAATCAGAGTGTAGGAGTTGAAGTCTGTTGAGGTTCAGGGCATGGCTATCATATTGTCAGTCCAGAGATTCAAATCCCCTAAATATATCTTAAACCCCAGCACCAACTACAATTCCAGTAAAGTAGCATGAAAGTCTTGTGAAAAGGGATCCCATCTGAGTCCAGCTCCATCACACAGAAACACCGACTCCAAAGAAGGGCCAACTGACATGGCAGTGAACCCCATCTGCCATGACCAGAGAGCCTGTGGGTCTCTTTAGCCCTCAAAAGAACCAATACCTGGGGTTGTATCTACTTTATCTGTCTCTGAGACTCTGCTCAGGTGTGCATAAGGGCAATCCTTCTGACAACCTCCAGACTCTTTTTTAGAGACTCATGGCCATATAAACTCATTTCTCCTCTCCATTTCCCCCTTACATTAGGTCAAACAGCATTTTAAAGTCATGTTATTATATGTAGACAGGGATATTCTGCTGATCCGCGTTGAACCTTTAATTCAAGGTCATTTTCTAGTTGCATCTTCAGCTGGTATTTGGTAGTGATCCCTCGGTGCCAGGGAGGCTCATCCCCGGGTGTCATGTCCCACGCTGGGGGGAATGCATCTAGTGCAATTTTGAATGAAAGTGGTGAGAGCGAACATTCTTGCCTTATTCTTGATCCTGGGGCAAAGCACTAAGTCCTTTACCATCAAATAAGAAGTTGCCTGTAGGTTTTTTTAGTTGCCCTTGTCAGGGGAGGAAGTTACTTCCTATTCCTAGTTTGCTGAGTTTTTATGAAAAATGCATGATGGAATATTTCAAAAGCATTTTCTGCATCAATTGAGTCGATCATTTGCTCTTTTAATCTGTTAAGTGGTTTTAAAGGCTATATCAACTTTGAATTCCTAGGAAATCCCTCTCATGGTCGTGATTCATTACACTTTTTCTGTATTGCTGGATTCAGCTTACTAAAGTTAAGAATTTTTTGCATGTATGCTCATGGGGAATATTGGGCTATAGTTTTCTTTTCTTGTAATATCTTTTTCTGGTTTTGGAATAAGTGTAATACTGGTAATTCATAGAAAGAATTAAGAAGAATTGCCTCCTCTTCAATATTCAGGAAAAGTAAACTGAGTATTATTTCTTCCTAAATTGCTTGGTAGAATTCACTAATGAATTCAATCTGGACCTGAAAGGTTTGGGGTGAAAGTGTTTTTAATTGAAAATTCTGTTTCTTTAACTACAGGGCCATTTAAGTTGTCTGGGTTTTTTTTGTTTTTTGTTTTTTGTTTTTGAGGTACTGGGAGCCAAGGATTGAACCTGGGACCTCATATGTGGGAAAGCCAGTGCTCAATTACTGAGACACATTGGCTTCCCTGAGTTGGTTTTTCTGGTTTGTTTGTTTGTTTTGCTTGTTGTTTGTTTTCATTTTTTCAGGAGGCACGGTGAGCTGAACCTGGGACCTCCAATGTGGGAGACAGAACCCAACTGACAGAGCCACATCCGTTCCCTGTTTCTTTTTGAGTGAACTTTAGTAGTTTTTGGTTTTCAAGAAATCTGTTTTTAATCATCAAAGTTGTCAGATTTATTAACAAATGTATTGATACTTTATTACCCTTTCAATATCTGTAATTCTGAAGTGATAGCACCTCTCTCAGTCCTGATATTGGTAATTTGTGTCTTTTCTCATCTTATTACTGATAGTTTTTCCTAGATTTGTATCATTTGTCATGATTTACTATGATATGAGGCTTATACAATTTATGTCATATAATAAGAGAGAATAAGATAGGAAAGAAAACAAATATATGTGTGTTATGTATGTATACAAACATACTCAAAACAAGGAAGAAATATTCGTAACCATTACAGTCCTTATTTCTGTAACTGGTCATGTGGTTGTAGGTTATATTGAAACTACCTTCTTCCATGGCCCATTTCCTATTCCTTTATCTTCACAAGCTCCTCAGCTGGTCAGAATCCTTTGCCTGGTAGGGTAACCCAGACCTCCATTCCTGAAGTTTCTGGGCCATCATTAGTCCTGCCTGGATTGGGTTGTTGCAGCTTTCCATTGGCTTTTATCACAGCACATGGTAGTACTAACAGCCTCCCTAGGGGATCTCCTGTATTCCAGGCAAACTCTTTCAATCCTTGGTACCTCCTTAAAAAATAATAATAATAATTTTAATTTTAAAAGGCCATTCCACTATTCTGCCAATTCAGCTGCTTCAGGATGATGGGGAACATGCTAAGACCAGTGAATTCCATGAGCATGTTCCTATTTCCACACTTGATTTGCTGTAAAGTGGGTTCCTTGATCAGAAGCCTTGATCAGGGCTGTGACTTTTTTGTCATTCAAATTAGACTTTTTTTTACTTGACCTAGAATTCTGCTTACACAAATCAAGTAAGACTCTAGTAGACTGCCCGACAGTTTTACTTCTAGGTACCCCAAGATCTACTAGCCGGCATCACAGGTCTCAGCAAGTCAGACTATTTTGATTGCTGCTTTGAGTCTGCTGTCCTTTATGGTAGCCACAGCCACCTTGTCTTTGGCAGTTATGTGCTGCCACTTAGCTTCTGCCAACTTGGCATCTAATCATCCCCATTGTGTTTAAGGATCCCAGTTCAGTGACACAGTTCCCACAGTAATACCTGACCTATAGAGAAGAGCAACCACAGAGCTCTTCAGGGAGGGTGGAGTTAGTCTCACAAATTTATTCCTCACAGTTCTGGTGAAAGGTATGTCCTCTGGACATTCCTGGGGTATGGAAGCAGGTCTTATCTGATAAATCCATTCTAGCATTCCAATCTTTCTAAGCCTTTGGATCCCTTCATCTACCCTATACCAGGGCATTCTGGCACTTTGATCTCAGGTAATGTTGGCCACCCTTTGGTCCATGTTTCAGCACATGGTTGAACAAACTGTTAGAGCCCTTTCTAATTCCTTGACCTACAAAATTGAATCCAGAATCTCTGCTTATGGGCCCATATCAATAAGTTCAGCCTGATCCAACTTTATATTCCTTCCACCATTATCCTATGCTGAGACCAGCTCAGCAATAGGTTTGCACGAAGGGAAGGCAACACAGAACTGAAGAAATAAAAGGACAGAAAGAAAGACACAAGAGAGAAAATAAAGATGGGACCAGGGGACTCAACAGCTTTTGGAACTGAGAGCCTCAACCCTAGTTTCCACATCATATCTATTAGAAATTACAAAGCAGTAGTTATCTATTTTTACTTTCAAGGTTGCTTGTTATTAAAGCTACAGCACCCGCAAATACTAGGGAACAGGCCATACAGAGTTCAAATGCTTCCTCAGGCACAGAGTTTTCATGCTGATCAGACAGTGTTCCATCTAGTCAAGGCTGGTTTTCCTAAGCCCACACTTCTTATCTGCATTATGGAAATGTTTCAACTTCAAGCCATGTGCCCACATTCAAATTCAAGCTATTTTCCCACAATCCTACACCCTTAATATCTATTTCCACACATAAACCCCTGATTTCTGTCCATATAAATTGGAAAATTCATGCAGTTCTTATGGAGTATAGTGTACCTCCTCATGGGTCACACTTTGTACTTCACCTTTTGGGACCTATTAAGAGTTCAGTCTAGTTATAGGTCTGGAAGAAAAGAGGGGTGGCGGGGGTGGGTAACAAGAAGAGTTAGAAGTGCCTTGCAAGCCAACTCCTCAGGGCATTCCATTGCAGTTTCCTCTGGTGAAACAGGATTAATCTCTTCAGACAGAGGGGTGCAGGTTTATCAGGCACAGCAGAGTCAATCACTTTAGGTGGAGGCTGGATGGCTGATTCCTCAGGCCAGACTATTACAGGTTAATCTTGCAAAGACTCAGCAGAATCTAGGGTTTCAGTGTCCTCACTGTCATTATCAACCCATTTGTCCCCAGTACAATGTTCAGCATCCCATTCCTTTCCAATCAATGTCCTCACTTCAACAAAAGACACCCTGCAAGGTTGGGAATTTAGTTTGTGTTATAATTGAGCCCCTTGCACAATGAGATTCTGGGTCTGGTTTTCAGAAATCTCAAGTCTGTGGCTATATTTTCTTTCAGGACACACATTGTAACTTCCAAATCCTTTATGTGGCACTTAAGTCACAAATTTGAAGCCTTGAGCTCATCTCTTTTCTTTTACAACTGTATCCTGCATATTCAGGAGCAAGCAACCAACATCGTTATTAAAAGGTTTTTAACTCCAGAAAACTCTGCTAAGGTGTCAAAAGCAATCTCACCCATAGTCTTGCCTCTTATAAGCATTTGAATAGTAGCAGTACCTGGTTGTGATATTTTGCGTAGCTTTATGCCAGCTCATGCCATGGACTAGCAGTGCCAACTTGATTATTGGAGATAGAGTCATGAGTACCTTTGAATCGAGTCAGATTAGAGGACCAATTCCAAAAACCCCAAAATCAATTCAGAAATCTCATCCTTAGGATTCTGCTTCCTAAGAACCACTTCTGGTACCATCTATTAAGTAGCAATTCCATCTTAGTTAATGTGCTTTTAACACTTTATATATTCATCCTGCTTCCAAGAACTCTCAAAAATTTTATTCTAAAGCTTTCCCTGGTAATCATAGGGGCAAAAAAAGGACAATTAGCAAAATTCCATAAATTGCTACTCTGAAGAATATGTGTGACTCTGTCCACTCTGCTGTATTCAGTAAGTTTCTTACTGAAGAGTGAACCATGCAGTGTGTAGTTTCAACCACTGTTGCACCCATCCCTCCATATTCTCTGGAGGAATGAAAGAAGCAGGAGGAGAGCCAAGCAGAGACACAGCCAGACACATCCCAGCTGGCTTCCTTCCTTCACTGCCCTCTTGGGGCCAGCCTTTTGCAAACACAAAGAATATGAATGATTAGCCAAAAATAGTTTTAAAAAGCATGCAGCATAAAATGTCACCTAAAAGAATGAGAGAAAGGACAAATAATCTTCCTGAGGTGACATTGAGTTCTGGAGATATTTTGAATGTTTCTGTCAGTCTGTGGGTTAGTTGGTTTATTATGCTTGGCAGGGGATGAGAGGGGAATGAAAGTGAACCAGCATTTCCATGGGCCAAACATACCATTTCATTTCACCAAGATTCTGTGAGGCAGGCACTGTTAGCCCCATTTTATGGACTCAAACTTCATCACACACAGACTGAGTAAATTACCCAAGGGCAACACAATTTAAGTACATTGGCTGGGATTCCGACTCCTTTCTGGTTTCTTTATTTTTTTAAGATTTATTTATTTATCCCCTTCCCCCATCTTGTTGTTTTGTGTTCATTGTCTGCTCTCTGTGTGTTCTTATGTGCCTGCCTGTCTTCTCTTTAGGCAGCATTGGGAACTGATCCTGGGGCCCTCTGGAGTGGGGTAGAGGCACTCAATCGCTTGCTCCACCTCAGCTCCCTGGTCTGCTGCATCTCTTATTGTCTCTTCTCTGTTTCTCTTTTTGTTTCATCATCTTGCTGTGCCAGCTCTCCGTGTGGGCCAGCTCTCCTGCATGGACCATCACCCCGCACAGGCCAGCACTCCGTGTGGGCCAGCTCTCCACTCTGGCCCACCAGCTTGTCTTTTACCAGGAGGCCCCAGGAATCTACTCATATGGTAGATGGGAGCCCAATCACTTAAGCCACATCCATGTCCCACTTTTCTCGTTTCTAAGACACTGATATTGTCACTACCACAAGCTGTCTTGGGTTGTGCATGTTTTTGTAGCATCTTAGCACTAGGCATATAGTTCTCATTGTCAGATTGGGAACATCTGTCTCCTTCAACCCTACCTGACTCGCTCGCTTGTGCACATCTCCTGTGAATTAATGATCCATGTGGTTTGTTAAAGCTCGTCCTGGGTCACAGAAAATCTCAGATGCCATTTGACACACACACATTGCAAGTTGCTCCCTTCATCACAATTACTTTTTTTTTTTTTAAAGATTTTTATTTATTTCTCTTCCCTTCCCCACACACATCCCTCCCCCCAGCCCCAGTTCTCTGTTCTCCGTGTCCATTCACTGTGTGTTCTTCTGTGTCTGCTTGTATTCTTGTCAGTGGCACCGGGAATCTGTGTCTCTTTTTGTTGTGTCATCTTGCTACATCAGCTCTCGGTGTGTGCGGCACCATTCCTAGGCAGCCTACACTTTTTTCACATGGGGTGGCTCTCCTTATGGGGTGCACTCCTTTGCATGTGGGTCTCCCCTATGCGGGGGTCACCCCTGCATGACACGGCACTCATCATCAGCACTGCACGTGGGCCAGCTCACCACGTGGGTCAGGAGGCCCTGGGTTTGAACCTGGACCTCCCATGTGGTAGGCAGATGCTCTATCCATTGAGCCAAATCCGCTCCCCCATAATTACCTTATATTATCTAGATTTTGAAAGGAAATCCAACTCCTGCCTCCACCTTTTCTATTAGTTTTTTCCCTGAATTTAAACTTTATTATACATGTTCACATAACATTACTTTATCCCTCCCTCAACAAATGATTAAGCAAACAGATGAGGATTAATAATGTGGGATCACCAATCCTTATTTTAACATTTAAGTAAATGGGAGGAATCATCTAGCCATTAAGAATTCTAAACGGTATATTAATTTTATCTGCATTCCCCTAGGTAATCTGCCATATTCTAGAACTAAAAACATAATAAACTATCAAATGAGGACCTCAGAAAAATCAATCAACCTGACAAAGGTAAGAAAGTACATTTTTCATGGCAGTGAATCTGAGACTTTAACCTTCACAGTGACAATATTTGTGTGCGGCTACAAGTAAACAGCCTTTTCCTTAGTTTTTCTCTTTGGTCTTTTCTGCTGAAACAGATATCATTATGAGTTTTTCATTTTACAACCTCTAGTTGCTAAAATAATTATGCATTTCTGATATATGCTTAATACTTATGGCTATTTTTAAATGTTTACTTTAAGACCCATTAAAAATGACTTAGGTAGGGTGAGATGTAGTCACATTTCATGCAAACCAACTAAATATCCAATGAGATTGACAAAGCAATTATCTTAAAGTAAAAGTATCCACAACACTTTGCTGTTTTGCACATTTGAGTGCATTGACTATGATAATCTGAATGAAAATGCCATGTGCCCCCTTTAGATTATAAAGTACAACATATATTGAAGCATCACTGTCTTCCTTGGTCTCTTTAGGGTGAAAATGGAGAAGCCACATGTCATGCCAGAGAGACAACCAGCATGAAAATGCAAACAGTCGCATCATATTTTAGAGTAAGGACATTGAATTATGATTTTTCATGCTTAGGGATGTTGTTCATTCTAAATGAGTTACAGATCAAAAGCTAGTAATGCATATCACAGTGCCGTTAAAAAAGAGAATTTTTATTTTATTCAATTTACTCTTTGTTAGACACAGGATAAACAGGGGTTTTTAACAAGGGGTCCGTGAGCTTGAGTTGAAATTCAAAAAAACATCATTCTTGTGCGGACGTGTTGGTGGGAGTATGATATATTTATTAAATAATGCGCAGTATGGTGTGGACTTAGTAAGGGGTCCACGGTTTTCACCTGGCTGGCAAAGGGATCCTTGGAACAAAAAAGGTTAAGAACTCCTGTATTAGAGCATACATTCAAAAATCTGTGGATGGGTTTACTTTGGTCTTTTACCTGTAAAATTCCTTTATCCTAGGTCAGTCTTAATGGAGATCCATGATTTGATTAGAACAAAACCTGAAATGTTTTTATTCTATGCTATGGTAAATAATCAATACCCCTTCCCTTTCCTGAGTGATTTTAGGATTCACAGATTGGACAAGGTGAGCAGCCATCACCATTCCATATTGAGCTAAAAATCTCAAAAAGAAAATAGAACCCGGTGTTAAGAATGGGGCAAGGAGAAGGGACACCAGGGCAGCACAGCAACGTGCCACGGGAGTCCCGTGTGCTTATCGTAGCCCAGGATCGAGGCTACCCTCCTCCCGTGCAGAACACTGGAGAAAGGAAAGAAGCATTGCATTTTCTCTCTGCCGTGGAGAACACCTGATAACCTTGTCTTTATTATTGGGTCCAGGTCTTGCTTCCCTCTTCTGATAAAAATCATACAGACCAGCCAATGAAAATGAAGAAAATGCCATCTAAAACTTGGAAATCGTTAACAATATAATTTCGTGTGGGTGAGGGGTAGAAAATTGTATTCAATCATGAAATGCTTTTACAAATAGCTGAATTGCTGGATGGAATAGTCTTCAAGTCCTAAGCTCACAGCAGACAGTGTGAGCTTAGTCTTCTTTGAGTAGCGCCTGGTTCATTTATCTACTCAGTGTCTCACGTTTGCGGCCGGTGCATTAACCTTGCACCAGGAAACAGCTCAGCTGAGCCACCGAGAGCGCTCGCACCAGGTATTTCCTTTTTTTGAGTGAGTTATCCAAGACCATTATCATGGCACTGTGGAGGAACACCAAACACTGTGTGTGTTTGCACCAGATTCGTTCATAAAATCATTTCAATCCTCACACTGGCATGAAAAGTCATGGAAGCTGACTCCTTGCAGTACGTGATGTGTTCTTAAAGGTTTTTTTCAGAAGAGTCAATGTAACAATCTGCCTGGGTCCCTAATATCAAAACCTAAATGTCTGCTCAGAACACAGGCAGGAATGAGCCTCACCTTTGTGTCTTCTTGACCAACGATGTGAGGACTCCCAAATAAATGGAGTGAGAAGAGCTCCGAAGCAGCAGACCCAGCCATTTAAAGATGGAAGCAGTGCACATCCAGTGCTGTGCCAGTTGTCCATTTCCAGCCTCTGGTTGGCACTGACTTTTTGGTGGTGGGGTTTTATATTCCAAACACTAAAAAATATCAGCTGTCAGCAGCTCTCTCCATGCATCACCTTGACAGTAACTTCTGATCCTTGTCTTTGAGATTTTAGTTTTCCAGGGCCTCACTTACCATGACTACCTTAATATGTTATACTTAGGTTTGGTGTCCAGAAATTGGCTACAGCATTCATGAGGTATGGCTGCAGAACACAGTTTTGATATCCCTTTGAATTTAAAATTCTACTAATATAAATAAGAAAATTATCAAACTAGAGCAGGTGAAAGTGTCTAAATGAATATCACTCTGCTTACTTTATATCTATGCCCTAGTTATTAAAACTGCATTAAGTTCTCCTATCTTGTTTTAGACCAGGAGATGATTTGGACAGGGATTGAAGTATTTACTTCTATGCATTCACTTTATAAAGAAAGAGTGGAACAAGGAAACTAATAATATAGGCACAATTAATCTGATTATGCACCTAAATGTTAAAATTTAGCAAGGCTCCCTGTGAATATATAATACTTACAAAGTATATCAAATATAATTTTATCTCTCTAAAGTTGCTGTAGAAATTTTTAGGCAAATCTTTAATAACTAAGTTCCTAGTTATTTCCTCTGCATTTTTATGAGTAAATCTGTCATTTTAAAGATATCTGTAAGTAAATTTTCATTAATACACATTTCCCTCCATTTATATTGAATGAGTGTGAGCATTTGTAACATTCCATTTTCACATTTTATTTTTGCAGTAGAAAGACCTGTAAGCTCATACGTTCTTGTGTGCTCCACTGAGAAATTTATTTCTGTTGCATATTATAGTATTCCCTGATGGATTTGTTATCAAAAATGGTGGTGGGACAACCTCATTTTGTTCGTTGCATCAAACCTAATAATGAACGCCAGGCAAGAAAATATGACAAAGAGAAAGTCCTGCTACAGCTTCGCTACACAGGAATTCTGGAAACAGCAAGAATTCGGAGGCTCGGTTATTCACATCGGATACTTTTTGCTAACTTTATAAAGCGGTATGAGGATTCCTTTTTCTAATGATCATGCTCATTTCGTATAAAAATTTTGCAGAAGAATTATGGGAAGCAAAGCAGGACAGAGAATTGATGAGGTGGTCAAGGAGGAAAGTATTTTGTTCACAAAAATTACTATGTATTGTGAAAAAAACCAGTTAACTAATAACTTGGGCTGGAAGTTTCTGCTGTTGCCCTGAAATCTTCTGTGACTGCACAGGGTATGTATCTTAGGCAGCATGACTGAGAGGACAGAGCTGTACTGAGGCTCTGGGGGACCTGGGTTCTTGTTGCAGCTCTGTCACGTACTACGTGACGATGGCATATAGCAGGGAAGATTCTACCCTTAAAGGATATTTGTCAATATCAAGAGACATTTGTGGTTGTCACAACTGGGGGTGGAGGGGAGATGCTACTGGCATCCAATGATAGAGGCCAGGGGTGCTGGTACCTACTGCAATGCACAGGCGAAGCCCCCAAAGGTCAGTGGTGCTGAGGGTGAGTAACCTTGGCCTCTAAGGAACCTCGGTTCCTCATCTAGTAAATCTGCTATGACCACCTGATAGGATAATTTCAAGGATCAAATGAGATGTTGCCTCTAAAGGTGATTGAAAAGGCATAGGAATCAATTAGATGTAAGGTGTCCTTTTTACTATTTGAAATTAGTGTCAAATGAATTAAGCTATATATTAAAACATGTATTAAGGAATACATTCATAGTGATATAGATACTTAATATCTTATATATTTAATATTTTAAATGCCCATGTTCCTCATATGTATCAATTCTAGGATTTCTACTAGTCATTAAACTTAAGGAAGTTTTGCAGTTCAAAAGCAAAGTCTGTTACACCTTCTAGGGGGAAGTCTCCATCTATGTCACCTTCACATCTTTTGCAAAGCATAGAAATTAGTGTTAAGGACAAAAGAAAACCTTTGAAATGCTAGTGCTGGCACAATGAGATGTGATTTCTAACCTCCCCTGCAAAGTATCATGTTTTAACAATACTTTCATTTGGGGTAACTGAAATCATTACTGAATGTGATGAGGATTCTAATTCTTTCTGCGGATTTTCTAATTTTCAGCAATTCTTGCTAGATATCCTTGATTATTTTTTTAGGGACCTTGTGGGGGTTGGGTTGGGTTGGAAAGAAGGAAGTATTAAATTAGAGTGCCTTGAAATCAAGAAAACCTTACCACTTTTCTATGATGGAGACCAAAATTACATGAAAATACTTTTATTTTGGCAAATGCTTTAGAATAGTTTAACAAACCTTAAAACCTCAAAAGTTTCATAGTCTCTAATTACAGCCAGCATCTAACCATTGATTTTATTTCCCAGACTCAATTTTATATCCCAAACTAAAAAAGAAAAATGTGTTAGGATTTCTTAGCAGCAAATAAATTCTCCATTTTATCTGTAAAAGCAGGTAACCCCAAAGTACTGGATGCAAAGGGATTTTACATTTCAAATTTAAATTAAAATTTGACCTTGTTGTGATGTATTTTATTTTTTAAGAGAAGACTAGATCTTTAACTTGCTTAAATATTAATATAAATAATATTTGTGTACTGTTAATGCAAATACTCTTTTATATTTAAGATAATATAATCTTTTTTATGATGTATAAGGCATTAGGCCGAGCACTGTGAGAAATGGAATTTTTTAAACTGGCTTGATGTTCAAACATTGACAATTGAGTTAGGACTGAGCTACAGATATGGAAAAGTAACAAGTCTTGGCACGTAATAGTGTCGAAGCAGGTCCAAGTGGGCAGTACCCAAAGTGTCAGAGTCCAGGGAAAGGAGAGAATATTATCTCCAGGAGGGCTGGTGACAGAGGCTGTCAAGAAGAGTGGCTCAAACGGGGATCACAAGTAGGGAGGAGGGAGGTTTGTGGGGAAGATGGGAAGGGGTTTTCTCAGTGTGCACAAGGAAGAGGAAAAGAGCACTCAGGAGACTTAGAGTAGACTGGGGGGGCTGAGTGGACATTAGTGAAGTGACAGAAGGTCAGATGGGAAAACCAGTTCATTAAAATTATGCAGAGCGTGCACTGAATGGCAGGGAAAGCTTATAGTTTCAAAAGTATCCGTGAATTTACAATATAGACCTTGAGGACTAACCCTGTTGCCTTGATGATGTGGTAGTTGAAAGAAACCTTCCCAGTTTCCCAGTGCTGCTGTAACAAAGTACTGCAAATCAGGTGGCTGAAAACAACAGAAATTGGTCATGTCCCAGTTCTGAAGGCCAGAAATCCAAAATCAAGATGACACCCATGGGGAAGAGTCCTTCCTTGCGGCTGGGGCGGCTTGCACCCCGATGCTGACGGGGGGGTTTGGAGGGGTCAGACTAGACCGCAGTGGCGTTTGATGCTACGGCAGACAGCCTCAGAGGGGCTCTCAGGAGTGGAGGACGCACGGCGAGGGGAGGAAGAATGCCGCGGAGACCAGGTCTGTGCGCAAGTCCGGTTTATTGCGGAAGGGGACATAGCTTTATAGGGTTAGGGACTGCGTGGAGGGATTTGATAGGTGCGGGCGGGTACTGCTTCCTGATAGGTGATTGTAAGCGGTTGCTAGGCAGAGGGCTGGCTGAGAGGTTTGGAATGGGGGAGGGGAAAGGGGGAGTGAGAGCTGGCCGGATGTTGGGCTAGGCGGGAGATAAAAAGGGGGAGGGCAGCGCCGGCCAGCCGTTAGCAGCAAAGGCCTAGTCAGGCGTGGTCACCTTATCTAGGCCCAGTGGGCAGAGGCGGTATCACTTCTTGCCGCACCGTTTGCTACTGTGGCAAGCCGGGCGCCCTTCCTCCCACACTTCCTTGCCTCTTCCAGCTTCTGGTGGTTGCTGGCAGCCCTAGGTGTTCCTTGGCTTGTAGATGCAGCACTTCAATCTCTATTTCTGTCTTCACATGGTTGTCCTCTCCCTTGTGTCTGTTGGTGTGTCCAAATTTCCCTCCTTTTATAAGGACACCAGTCCTATTGGCTAGGACGCACCCTAATCTGCTTTGGCCTCATCTTAGAAAATCACATCTTCAAAGAACCTATTTCTAATAAGGTCATATCACAAGACCAGAGCAATTACCATGTGATGCATTGGCTTAAACAACAGGAATTTTTTGGCTCACGGTTTTGAGGCTAAGAGAAGTCCAAAATCAAGGCATCATCAAGGCAATGCTTTCTTTCTCCCAGAAGACCGTGGTGTTCTGGGCTGGCCACTGGGGTTCTTTGGTCTTTGGCTTTTCTGCCACATGCAGCCTCTGCTGGCTTCTCCCTTCTCTTCCTGGTTCTTTTGACATTCAGCTTCCGGCTGCTCCCTCTGGGTTTTTCTCTCTCTGTGACCTTCCCTATAAGGCCTTCAGGAATAGGATTAAGACGCATCCTGATTCAGCTGGGCCACACCTTAACTGAAGGAACCTCATCCAAAGTTCCCATTTCCAAGAGTTCCCACCCACAAGAATGGACCAAGTCCAAGAACATGTTTTTCTGGAGTACATTGCTCCAAATCACCACAGGACTTGAACATGTCTCTTTGCATGGACACCATTCACAATTCAGTCCATAGGTTATTTTGAAGGTTAGAAATGAGAATTAGTTCTTAAACGTGCCTTTGTAATATAGCAAATTATCACATAATAAATGAGGAGGGGGAGAAAACTAAGTATATAGAGAACATGTAAGAGTTCTGAATACAGGAAGTGCCAGAAATAAAATGTCAAACCTTTTCTTTGACACTAATTTTAGCTGTCATGTGAATTGGCTTTCAATCTTAGGAAGGCAGAACAATTTGCACAGGCTCCGTGGACATGTTGATGGGACTGCACTAGCCCTCCTAGTGGCATGCACAATTCATCAGCCCCTTTGTCTAGTCTGTTGAAGATAAACTCTTCCACTTCCAAACAAAGAAACAGCCTTAAAGGAAGATACACAACCTGAACTTACTTTGCACAAGAGCGTGGATCTTTACTGTAGTTATTTCAAATGAACCCTTATACTGTACTGAGAAGTCGCCGAGAGAGTCAGGAACTAGCTGAGACCCTAAGTGTGCAGTGGACATCAGTCACTGTATTTTACGTCAGAAAGAGAATGTAGTTAACCCACTAAACTGTTAGGAGGAGATATGTTAGAGACAGTTTCTAGAACATTGAAAGAACAGGTTTTCCCAGGGAGCCAGGATGGAAGGTCCTGCAGGCATGGAGGTAACACATGCAAGGGCACAGCGGCATGGGGCCTTCCATGCCTGGAGCTGAGGGTGCCCGTGGAAAATAGCAACTGTGAGGCTTGAAAGCCAGGCAGGGTGGCGATCAGGAGGGTCCTTCATGCTGCTATTCGCCATCTCTGACCAACAAGTTGGAATGAATGTTTTTCGGCAGGCATGTCCTTCCATTCTGTTATGTTCCACCACCGCTCTGCTCATTTATATGTTACCTTCCCAGCCTTTGGTAGCACCTGGTGTTGCCATTCCAGCTTAGAACTTGGGAACTCCCTAGAGACTTTCAGTTCAAGAAGGAACGTGATCTGATTTTCACCTTAGAAAAATAATTCAGAAAAAGCCATGGAAATTGGCTGGAGGGAGGCAGTGGAGGTGGAAGTGTCCAGTTGGAGGCAATTACAGAAGTCTAGGTGGGAAGTGCTGAGGGATGGTTTAAGGTTGTAGCAGCTGGAATAAAGATAAAGAGAGATGTTTTAGCTGGTTGAATTTACAATGAAGAAGAGGGAGGGATCTGGGGTGGCACATAGATTTCTAGCTTAAATATCTTTTAAAAAGTGATGGCATCCTTCACAGAGATAGAAAGTAGGGGAGTGTTTTAGTTTGCCAAAGGGCTGCCAATGCAAAGCACAAGAAAATCATGTTGGATTTTATAAAGGGGGCTTATTTGGGGTAAAAGCTTACAGTTCCAAGACCGTGGAAAGTCCAAATCAGGACACCCTAAAAGGTGCTTTCTCACCCAAATTGGGTACTGTTAATCCTGGCATGTTGCCCCGTGATGAAACAAGATGGCTGCCGACCTCTGCCTAGGTTTCAGCCTTCCCCTCTGGGCTCACCTTTTCCTCCTGAGCTGCTCCATTGGAGCAGCCTCTTGGGGCTTTAATGCTTAAGCAATCCTCTCTCTTACAAGGCAGGATCAGTCATGGCAACTTCCTTTTCCTGTGTCTGTCTGAATGAGTTTCTCTCTTTCTATTTATATCAGACCCAGCAAGGGGGCAGAGACTCAACCTGAGTCTCACTTTGGATTGGTTCAATCCAAAGCCCTAAACTGATCATATCAAGTCATCTAATCAAAGGCCCCTCAACTGAATTAATGCAATCAAAGGATATCACACCCAGAGGAATAGATTAGTTGACAAACATAATAT
Source organism: Dasypus novemcinctus (assembly GCF_030445035.2). NCBI lineage: Eukaryota > Metazoa > Chordata > Mammalia > Cingulata > Dasypodidae > Dasypus > Dasypus novemcinctus. The sequence goes on along the minus strand of NC_080677.1, from coordinate 158,763,054 downwards.
TTCTCCTTTTGAGATTCATAAAATAATTTCAAGCTGCCGCATGGAGAAAGGAAAAGTGACGAATCTTGCTGAGTCTGGAGCATGGGGGAGATATGCCCATGCGGATGTGTCTGCAATTGTGTATTTAGAGTTCATGTAAAAAGCTAGGGTGCAAGCCATAGGTCTAGGAATCACAGCATACAGGAAGCCAGGAATGGGAAAGAGACACCTGCGGCAAGAGTTTGGAAAGAGATGGGAACATTATCCGGTAGCTGAGAAGCGATGGGAAGTGGGGCAGTGGAGCCAGTTGTTTTAAACAGTCGTTCAACTTGTCTGTAAAGCTAGTGGAGGAGAGTCATTTCAAATGACAGGGGCTTAGGGGCGTTGGTTTTGGAGCTAAACAGAAGGAGCCTGAAGAGACAAAGGGGTTGGAAATAAACAGTGGAGGAGGAGCCAGCATCTAGATCGCAGGCAGATGGCGATAGGGTCTCCCTTAGAGGGAGGTGGGGAGAATCATCGTGGACACAGGAATTTGTGGTTGGGGAAGGAACTGAGGAAGACAAGTTCACCTCCCGAGAGCAGGGCTGAGGGCAGGGCAGGCAGAAGGCCCAGTCGCTGTTGTGGGGAACAAGGGAGGGAAGGGCCAGGGACACCTGCAGGACTTCAGAGCCTCCTCGGGGGCCCAGCTGAGAGAGGGAACCCCAGATTCCAAGGGGCAGCCCACCAGGATGATGGCGGTGTCCGGGGGGAGTGCTCAGGAGCCTGTAGGAGAACAGAGAGGGCAGCTGGCTGGGGCCCACCTGCGACAGAGGAACACAAGTGAGAAGGGAGAGGGCTTGCTTGCAGTGGCTCAGGGAGGAAGGGACAGGTCCTGGCTGGATGGGGAGAGGACGAGAAGCCAGGAGGGAGTCAGCAGGCTGAAGCCAGTTGGGTCTGGGAGGGTGGCAAAGTGCTAAAGAGCAGTGGGTGCAGACGTGGGTGGCCTGAGGGGTGGGAGGAACGCTGGTGGACACAGGCGGCAGCTCTTTGTGCAGCAGTTGCAAGGGCTTCCACCACTGCTTCTTTTTTGATTGGGACTGGCTTCCCCAGAGAACCTGAAGTAGCTGTTCATCTGCAGGTTTTAATGAATATATGGTTTTTAGAGGTTTATCTAGGGGCTCATTTTTAGATGAGGAAAATGATACTTAAAGAGGTCACCTGATGTGCCACGTTTACCCAGCTAATTAGTCAAAATTGGAACTCAGCTCTCCTGACGCTCATTTCCCTGTGGGGCCTCTCTTTGAAATCGGAAGTCCCCCTAAAGTTGCTGCTCATTTCCGCTAGACTTTCGGGTTAATCCTGAGCAATGGAACCAGATCAGAAACAAGGGGAGTATGGGAAACACTAGAAATCTGCCTTTTTGCATGAGATTGCTGATTAGGGTTGATTGATTTTTATGATTGTCTTCCCTGAATTCCCCCCTTCCCCAGTAAACCTTGTGGTTCAAGCTGAAGAACTCGTGGCCTCCCTAGTTTTTTCCCCACCTCACCCTCCTGCTCCCTCACTCCCCTCGATTACTGATGGATTGAACCAATGGAGAAAACCTTCAGCAAGAACCTATGGTAACTCGGGGGAAAGGCAATGCTGGAAGGCAGCAGGTGTAGCCTAGTTGGCTGAGCACCTGCTTCCCATGTGCGAGGTCCCGGTTCAATCCCGGGTACCTCCTTAAAAAAAACAAAACGAAACAAAAAACCATGCTGGAATTGCCTTTGCCCAATCTTAAGATCAGCTTTCAGTATTTTTGTGAAGAGGAAAAGATAGTACAAGCTTTCCCATTGCTTCTTGTCCCTCCAATCTTTCCACTTTTTTGTACCCAGAGAATGATTGCCTTCTAAAAAAGAACCCAGTGTATAGATACATACATATGAGTGAAGGAGGCTTCGAGGGTGACTTCAGTGTTGGGTGTTGGAGGACAGTCACTAAACTGAAGAACCGTGCTCCACTTCACACCAGTGGACGGGTCTGAGATTGCCTTGGTGTGTTCCCAAGTTGTCCTGGGAAGGCCAAAAGGATTCTGGAAGAAGGGAGCTGGGCTAAGCCACGGAGTCGCTTCCTCTCCCCTGCCCAGGGCCGCCAAAGGTCCTGGCTGCGAAGACCTCAGACCTTGGTACATCACTAACCTGCCCTTTCTCCCACTTCAGGTACTCGATTCTGTGCTACAAGTCCAACGAGCAGCCCCCTGTGAGCCCTGACACCTGTGCCACCATTCTGGAAAAAGCTGGTCTTGATAACTGGGCTCTTGGGAAAACAAAGGTAATGTTTGCATGCAGTTTTTCAGAAAAAGCTTGTAATAATTATGTTGGATTTCTTTGAACAATAACATTTTCTAGCGATTGAAAATATTATGGCTTTTTAATGTTACAGAATCCCTAGCTTAAAATAAGAGGAATGAATTTTTACATTCATAAAATTTGCTTCTGTATCAAAATTCAAAATGTATGCTCTTCATCATGGTCTCTTAAGAAATTCAATAAATAGTTACCTTTATTCAAAAAAAGAGATGAAGTTTATAATGAGCCCATCATTTTAAGTGATATTGGAAAAGATTGATATGTTCTCTCCATCTTATCACCACCAAATATAGTCGAAAAGCTGTAGAGAGTCTAAGTGATCCAAGGACAATTACTGTATTTCTTTTTTCCCTAATTCTCAAATCTCTGGTATCCTGAAATGTATGTGTATTTGTGTACTGATGCATTTCCTAGATAGAAAGAAAGATGCATTACACTCCTCCCATGTCCCCATGACACTACAAAATGGAGTTGAGGGGGCCAGCTTTTAGGGGTGATCAGAAGTCACACCTGGGGCAGGATGGGGAAAAGGCCACACTAAAGCAAAGAGGAGCACAGAGACTGACCCTCAGGAATAACTACTCTCGGCCATACTACGGAAGTGGACCAATAGAAACTTCCCTATTTGAAAAGAAATCCATATTAGTTGAGATCTAGGAGGATAGAGGTGTCAGAGAGAATTTTCCAGAATGTTCAGATAAGATGTCAGTATTATAACAATCTAAAGGGTTTTAAAAAATGACCATCTTAAATTGAATGTCCTTCATATTCAGTAATCCCTATATACTTAAATATTCAATCAGAGGGAATTCTGTGTATATAAAGATGTGTGTTTTATTCACACCATTTTCTTTTAATGTTCACCAAGATGAATCCCAGCAGGCTGAAATCTGATGATTTATGGTCTGAAACACATCCCTGACTTCAAATGGAGTTTTAACTTGTAAAAAGGCCCTCTGCAGTTCCAGTTCTGCATGATATTTGAGTAGCATTTTAAAACTATTTGTATTTTTCCACTTCACCTTTTCCAACTCATTAAAATGGATAAAAATATTTAATATAGGAACATTTCTAATACTGTGCAAAAAAAAGTGATGACCTTTTTAAACAGATTGAATTTTAAATGAATTGTCAACAGCAGAATGGACTAAATATATTAACATTCAGAGTCCTGTAGAAATTAAAACTAAATTTAATCAAAACCTAGAATGCGAACCGCTTGCCGATGATGCCAAGCTTTCAAGTAATGGAACGCTGAGAGAATTCTACTGTGAGAATTACCAGGTCTTATGACTCAACGTTACGTTTAAATTTAAGTGACTTTAATGGATGCATTAAATTCTTTTTAAGGTGACTTTTACTAATAAATTTAGCTTTTAAAGGGAAAAAAAAAATTTTCCTGGAGGATTTGAAATCCCTTAGATTAGCATGACTCTAGGCCTTCAGACTCTTCTGTTGCTCTGATTCATTTTGATTTGATTTTATTTTTTTTAAGATTTATTTTTTATTTATTCTCCCCTCCATTGTCTGCTCTCTGTGTCCATTTGCTGTGTGTTCTTCTGTGACTGCTTCTACCCTTATCAGTGAAACCGGGAATCTGTGTTTCTCTTTGTTGTGTCAGCTCTCCGTGTGTGCGGCACCATTCCTGGGCAGGCTACACTTTCTTTCGCCCTGAGCAGCTCTCCTTACGGGGTGCACTCCTTGCGCGTGGGGCTCCCCTACGCGGGGGACACCCCTGCCTGGCATGGCACTCCTTGCGCACATCAGCACTTCACATGGGCCAGCTGCACACGGGTGAAGGAGGCCCGGGGTTTGAACCGCGAACCTCCCATGTGGTAGGCGGACACCCTATCCATTGGGCCAAGACCGCTTCCCTCATTTTGATTTTAGAATTATCAAAATTCAGTCCCCTTTCCTGCAGAAGGAACATCATTTCCAGTGAGCAAGGCTTCATTCTCTCTTCCTAGGGCCATCCCGCCACCGTCTTCCTTCCACCACAGCCAAACGCTAAGGGTGGGTGCCCCTGCCTTATTCACCATAGAGTCCCCAGCTGATAAGCACATGTAATGGGTCTCAAGAAATGTTTGATGAATGAAATGAACACAGCTAATAATTATAGCAAATAATAACGAATTCTTATATGAATCACAAATAGACTTAGGAAATACCATTGTCTTTTTTTTTTTAAGATTTGTTTTTATTTATTTCTCTCCCCTTTCCTGCCCCCCTCCCCCCAGTTGTCTGCTCTTTGTGTCCATTTGCTGTCTCAGTTTGTATTCTTGTAAGTGGCACCCAGAATCTGTGTGGTGTTTTGTTGCGTCATCTTGTTGCGTCAGCTCTCCATGTGTGCAGCGCCACTCCTGGGCAGGCTGCACTTTCTTTCGCATGGGGCAGCTCTCCTTGCACGGGGAGCTCCCCTACGCAGGAGGCACCCCTGCATGGCAGGGCACTCCTTGCGCGCATCAGCACTGCATGTGGGCCAGCTCCACATGGGTCAGGAGGCCCAGGATTTGAACCTTGGACCTCCCATGTGGTAGGCAGACGCCCTATCAGTTGGGACAATATAGTTTCCCTGTCTTTTTTTTTTTTTAAGCATAAAAAATAGCCTTGCCCAGAGGATCTGATGCTAAAACTTGGATAAAAGCCTCAGCATCCTCCATTCTTCCTGACCCATCCCACAAAGCCTAAAGCGAGCTCTGTAAATCAGGAATGCTGCCTTCCACAGTCCTTCTCAGCCAGGGAGTTTCTTCAAGCATGAAAACTGATGATGTCATAGCAACATCCAGGCCAAAGAAGCAAAAGATAGTGATTTCCAAAATCAAAAAAGGCTTCCAATATGCCTGTTTCAGATCTGTGTGCAGTAGCTTTATTTGTATTTTATTTTAATTCTTTTAAGGTGTTCCTTAAATATTATCATGTGGAGCAGCTGAATTTAATGAGAAAGGAGACCATCGACAAGCTCGTTTTGATTCAAGCCTGTGTCAGAGGCTTCTTGGGCTCGAGAAGGTACCTAAGAATACAGGAAAAAAGGAAGGAAAGCGCCCTGATAATACAGTCAGGTAACCACTCAGAGGCGTCCTCACGCCTTAACGACCCATCAAGTTATGTTTATATCTGGGTGAAAAATCAAATCATATCGTACTGATGTGCAAAGCTCAGATTCTTCTATAGCTTTTGTGTTTAATTCTAGACAGCGTTTCCTTAGTATGCATGCCCTAAACTAAATCTAAATCAGATTATGTTAGTGACTGACACTTTTAATATTTGAAGAAATGCTTTGTTTTTAATAAAATAATATAATGTGTAAATGTTCTACCTAATAATAATGAAACACAATTTACCTATTGCGTAAGACATGATAGGTGACTGATTTAATTACAGATCTCAAGAATCATATTATTGTAATTCCTTGGACAATAAGATTTTTCCTATTTTATTCCAAGGTTAGACGGGCTGTGATTTTGACAACTTAATTAAATCTCCTTTTGTTAAAGGGCATCCATTTCTTTCTATTAATGTATAGAATTAATATTTATAATCATGATACACTTTAAATTTTTATTAAAATTTATTGTTAGACTTTGGATTTTCTTCCTATTTTTCTATAGGAAACTAAATTTAGAGCCTAGCATTGTTAGGTAATTCCTTTCAAAATTTTTATACTGGACACCCATAATAAAAATGTAGTTTTCTTTTTTTTTCTTTTTTTCCAAATTCTATTCAATTTATTCATTTTTTTAAAAATATTACATTAGAAAAATATGAGGTCCCCATTCACCCCCACCGCCCCCACCCCACCACTCCCCCCACAGTAACACTCTCCCCCATCATCATGACACATCCATTGCATCTGGTGAGTACATTTCTGGGCATCACTGCACCCCACGTCCTGTGGTCCACACCATAGCCCACACTCTCCCACGTTACATCCAGTGGGCCATGGGAGGACATACAATGACCGGCAGTTGTCCCTGGAACACCACCCAGGACAACTCCAATTCCTGAAAATGCCTCCACATCTCATCTCTTCCTCCCATTCCCCGCACCCAGCAGCCACCATGGCCACTTTTTCCACACCAATGCCACATTTTCTTGATTATTAACCACAATAGTTCATGAATAGCATATCATTAAGTCCACTCTAATCCTACTGTATTCCTCCTTCCTGTGGTCCTTGGTTTGGTTGTGTCCATTCCACATCTATGTCAAGAGGGGGTTTAGATTCCACATGGATACTGGATGCCATCCTCCTGCTTTCAGTATAGGCACCCTAGGCTCCATGGTGTGGTGGTTGACATTCTTCAACTCCATGTTAGCTGAGTGGGGTAAGTCCAATAAATCAGAGTGCAGGAGCTGTAGTCTGTTGAGGCTCAGGGCCTGGCTATCATATTGTCAGTCCAGAGATTCAAATCCCCTAGATATATCTTAAACCCCAGCACCAACTACAATTCCAGTAAAGTAGTATGAAAGACTTGTGAAAAGAGATCCCATCTGAGTCCAGCTCCATCACGCAGAAACACCAGCTCCAAAGAAGGGCCAACTGACATGGCAGTGAACCCCATCTGCCATGACCATAGAACCTATGGGTCTCTTTAGCCCTCAAAAGGACCAATACCTGGGGTTGTATCTACTTTATCTGTCTCTGAGACTCTGCTCAGGTGTGCATAAGGGCAATCCTTCTGACAACCTCTAGACTCTTTTTTAGAGACTCATAGCCATATGAACTCATTTGTCCTTTCCATTTCCCCCTTACTTTAGGTCAAACAGCATTTTTAACTCCTGTTATTATATGTAGACAGGGATGTTCTGCTGGTCCACGTTGAACCTTTTATTCAAGGTCGTTTTCTAGTTACGTCATGAGCTGGTACTTGGTAGTGATCCCTCGGTGCCAGGGAGGCTCATCCCCAGGTGTCATGTCCCACGCTGGGGGGAAGGCATTGCATTTACATGCTGAGTTTGGCTTCGAGACTGGTCACATTTGAGTAACACGGAGGCTGTCAGGAGGGAACTCTTAGGCACAGTGCTGCTCTAGGCCTTGTTCTTATTTCAGGTGTATAGACTCACAAGCATAGTCATTAGTATCAGGGGCTCACTTTTGGGCCCTCATTCCTTCCTGGTCCTTACCGTTGCACCTGGGGGACTGCTGCTGCTCCCCTAGGGACCACGACAGAGCCCCCCCCCTCCCGGCCAGGAACCCAGTACCCCCCCAGCTGTTGTTTTTAATTGTTTCCACTATGAGTATATCCAAACATAAAAATGTAGTTTTCTTTGTAATCTTATATACACCCACACACTACAAGCAGTGCACTCTGATGTTTTCTAGTCTGGCTTAATCCATCTCATTTTTAGATGTCAGATCTAACCCACTACCTCAATTTTGTGATGCACTAATGGATTGCCACCTGCATCCTAAAGAGCACTGATGTGGGAAAACCAGCTGCCTAATAGTCAAGAGATTCTTGTTCCTGTTCTGTCCACGAGATATGGGTTCTCATTTGGCATTTTAAGCCCTTAACTTCTCACTACCATCAGACGTCAAAATGCAAACCCTGATTGTTGGAGTTTAAGACATAATTCCCTTCACTACAATCCCAAAATTCATAAAGCCCCAGTGAAAAAGCTTTTTCATAACTCATTTGGCAGTGAAACTTGGCCTTATGTGAAGTGAGGCGATTTATAGCCATTCATTCATCCTACCTACTAAAAATATTCTGTTTTTCTGCAGAAATATTCAACACGTGTGATTATGGGGTGCCCCCCCCCAACATGGGGAATGTTATAGAATGTATATTTGCTCTGCATTATCTTTCTAAAATTCAAAATTCAAAAATCTGGATTCTGAAATATATCTGACCCTAAGGATAATTAGCCAAAAGGTCCAAAACATATTCTTAGATAATAGGGACTCTTTCCCATCAAGAGAGAGTCACGGCAAAAATAAATATTAAGTGTGCAAATGAGCACCCTTTATCTTTGTCATCAATTTAACTCATCACCATCATTTTGGTGTCCTCTTAGTTCTCTCCTTAATATAAAAAGTAATTTAGTATTTTTATTGCTATAGCTTGTCATCTAGAAGAATTTCATTCATGAGTCTCTTTCTTATGAATCTGTTCTATTTGGGGTCTTTAAATTCATTTTCCTCTTTGACATTTATTGATGTTCAAAAAAACCTCTCCTTTCTACTCATCTAAGTACTGTCCCTTCATTTTTTTATTATTAACACTATTCTGGGCCTTATATGTTTCAGCTGCAAGAAGCCATCTAGTCAGGAAACAAAGAAAAGAGATTATGAGCAGGACAAACCCAGCAGAAACCCGCATTCAGACCCGCGGCCAGGAATTTGCCTGCAAGGACTTGGAAAACCAAAGGTATGGAGATGTTGGTTTGGGGACCACTTTGACATAGGGATGTTTTTAAATGTCAGGTCACAGAAGAATATTCACCGTCTTTCTCATACCTAACTAGCTTCCTGACACGGATGCATCAATTGTCAGCGAACTCCCAGGGTTCTTTGTCCTTCTGGGAGTTGATTGGCCTTTCACACTGTCCTTCTCAAAGCCATGTCTTCCTTGGCTTCTGCCAAACTGCTCTTCACAGGTCTGCTCCTAACTCTGAGGGTCCTTTGCTACTCCCTCCTCACCTCCCACATCTAAGTCCTGCTCCCCGGGCTCTCCCATTCATTCCCCAGCTTAATGAACCACATGCTGTCGTCCTTACGTCATCACCTCTGACTGCCCTTTCTTTTCCCAAGCCCCCTTCAAACATTTTCGAGTGCTTGTCAGCAGACCCACCTGAATGCAGTTATTTGGCAGGGAGTTATTATCCAGGGAGTGGGGACAAAACCTCATCCTCAACTTGCTCACAGCCTCATGGAAAAAGAAAATATCCAGCGAACACCTGATTCTAGTACAATGGATTACCTCTGTTTGTACAGATATACAGAGGGTGCCCTGGGGCGCTTGGGGCGGGAGCACTTGCTCCACAGGCTTTAGAAGAGGGGGGAGTGTCAAGACTTCGTACCTAAGCGGTGAAACCTGAGGCGATCTAAGGAAGCGGTTCTCCCTAAAGAGACTGCAACCCCAGCCCCAGCCCCACCTCCTCCTTTACCATCAGATCTGGCCAAGGCAAGGGGGAAGGAGTGAGCTGGAAGAGACGGCACCCTTGCCCCCACTCACAGCCACTCTTCTCTCCACCGCCTGCTGCTCTGCCCTCGCGCCAGCCAGGGTCTCGCCTCTGGTGGCTCTGCCTTGTCTTCTCCTGGCCTTCAGCCACACGCCTCACCCGAGCTACCTCCTGTCTTCATTTGAAAACCATGCATGTTCTGAAACAGCGATATTTACAGTTCCTTGTGTATTCGGAGGCCCACATAGACGGTCTTTGTCTTTGCCTTCAAAGATCTGAAGGAGAGAATGGTCTCCCTTTGTTACTGGCTGTCCTGACAGCCCCTGAAACCTCAGAAGGCCCACTTGCTCGCTCCAGGAGCGGGAGGCGGGCTATCTGCAGCCCCTGTTGTGCAGGAGTCAGAGGGAAGTGCAAACGCTGGTGGCAAATGGAAAAAGAGACACTGGTTTTACTACTTCTGGGAATTGCTCCTTGTAGAATGTAGATGACTACTTGCAGATATTAAATTTAATAAGGAAGCGTGATGCCCCTCGGGCCAATTTACCTCTCTTCTGAGGACACCGGGGCCACCTTTCAGCATCGCAGGTAGTTCCAAAGCAGGACCCACTTCAGGGAGCCGAGGGGGAGAAGAAATCACCCCTTCCCTGGTCTTGGACAGGGAATTTGGTGTCCACTGGACTGACTGTCGCAGAGGCAGGCCACAGAATCAGACGTGAGAGAGGCCCAAGCAGAGAGTCAAGGGAATCTGCAGGGAGAGGAGAGGGAGCTTGGGAAGCAGAAGCAGGGGGCCTGGCAGGCTGGGCTCCGTCCACTTCCCCTTCCGCCTCCCCCTTCCCCGACGGTCCCTGCCCTGCCACAGGGAAGCAAGAGCTGAGAGCTGGGGGACCCCCAAGACGTGTCAGAAGAAGTCACCAGGCCTTCCTGGGTGGGCTCTGGAAGGGGGCCTCGGGAGCACCAGCCGGCCTGGGCCTGGCGCCCTCCAAGCACCAGAATGATTCAAAGAAAACCCTTCTTCACAATCAGATTGTAGGCACAAACTCTCCCCTAGCTTTCCTGGGCCAAGAAGAAAACGTCTTGGCAAAAGCCCCCCAGGTGGCGTGGAGAGGCGTTAGGGCTGTAAGGTGCCAGCTGTTGGCTTTTGATCGCTGCCTGAACACTCTTTTTAGGGTTGAGTTGTTCCGGTGAAGGTTTTGCCCTTGGCTAAAAAAGAAAATTTTTTTAAGGTGAAGAGAAGATATTTTCTTGTTAAGGGAAAATCATTTTCGAAGGATGTTAGTACAGTAACAACTGAGGAAGTTTGGCTGACAGAATTACAAGGTCATGGTCTGTGACCGTGACACGACTTTCCTTTTAATTTTGAAAGAGTCCTGTGCGCCGGAAATGTGGTGCTTATTAAAGTACAGTGTGTCAGCCTCAGGAACAGACCTGCCCACTGGTCTCAAATCTAGATGCATTTTCACTGCATGTCTTCACAGAAGGTACTTTATTTTGAAAGGGGCTGTATTTTGAATGGATTACATTCCCAGGGTTTGGATATCGCCATAAAATGAAAACACGCTTATTCAAGCGCTGCTGCATGTCTCTCTCTGAATTGAAACTGGTTTTCTTGTTACGTGCGTGGCCATCGTGGTGGTTGCTAGAAAGAACGTTTTGGGAAGCGCTTGGTTAATGTGACTCTGCACGTTTTTTTGTTCTTGTTTTGTTCCTTTTCCTTTTCTTCCAACATTAGAGAGCCCATAGCTATTGCCAAGAGAGGTAGTCTGCTTTAGTGGAGGATTGTCCCTTCAGATGCAATCTGTTTTACACAGGGAGTCTTTTGAGAAGAAACAAGCAGAAAATGCCATCTCAACGCGTGAAACCGTCAGTCCAGCTCCAAATACTAGAGGCAGCGCCGGTGCAGAGCAGGCGCCCGCGCCCAGGGCTGAGGAGGAGGCCGCAGCCGCCGGGGAGGAGGACGGGAAGCGGGGAGAGGCCCGGCGAGAGCTGCACCCGGCCGGGGAGGGTCCCAGAGGCCTGGAAGAGGCCACCAAGGCAAGGAGAGGGCAGGAGGAGGGCACCGCAGCCCAGGCCCACTCACAGAGGCTCCCGGAGGAAAGGACTTTGGGAGACGCAGAGCTGGCACCTGGAGAAAGGCAGGGCCCCCTAGAGAACCGGTCCCCGCCGCCCTCTCTCAAGAAAACGTCAGAACCGGGTCTCAGCCAAAGTGTCATTTATCACAATGCAAACTGCGGGGAAAGAGAGAGGGGCACGTCCAAGGGTCCCCCGAATGCACCTGTGTGCAGCCAGGGCGAGGACCGGCCGGGGCCCCCGTCCGTGCGGGCGGAGCCCCCAGGGCAGGGCCCGCGAGAGGAGGACCGAGCAGCGCTATTCATCCAGAGCAGGTACCGCGGGCACAAGAGGAGGCAGCTGCTGGGGAAGGACGGGCCAGCATCTCTTGCGACCCAAGAGATTGTCCCAACACCGGCAGAAGCGGCCAGACCCGCTCACGGCGCACCTGCCTGTCCCACAGGACGCCCGGGGCTGGGGGACAGCAGCCACTCAAAAGCCGTTGCAGAAAATGAAACGTGGGATTTGGCCAGCTTCACAAAGCAGGTATGTTGATCAATTTACTTCCTAGTAAAAGTCCCTGGGAACAACACAATAACTGAATTAAGCAAGTAGTTCATTAATAGCTGAGGTATTATTTCACCTGTTTTTATGAGACTACCTGCCTTTGAAAAAAAACGTGTCAAGGGCTGTGCTATTCAACTAGCCACTAGCATTTAGGACAATGTACTATGATAAAAAGAGTGTAAATATAGGATGGAAATCTTATTTATAAGGAGACTAGGGACTGGTTTATACAGTTTGCTAAAATTCTGCAGATTTGCAAGTGCCTGTGATATTCTTCATTATAGCTTTTTAAAAAAAGTTTGCCCAATCCTCTCAACTCTATGATTTCTCCCTACCCCAAATGTTATTTGAGAAGGCATAATTATGTCTCAAAATCAGACATGTACCCAAACTGGGACATACATGCGATGAAGGGGAGAATATACCTGTTACATCATGACAACAACAAATCACAAAGAAAAAGCATAAAGGAAACTGCCCCCTTGGAGAACCTCTCACAGGTGTGCAGCCCTGTTTCTAGAAGGGAGAAGAGGAGGCCACTGGCTTCAGGGCTTCTCGTGGGACTCTGATAGTGAGCAAGGAACTAGGAAAGATACAGGGAAGGGGTCTCATCAACCTCGTTTCCAGTCCCTGCTCTCTCCTTCTTGCTGTTTGACCTTGAAAAAAAGAATGTGTCAGCACCTCTATTTTCAAATTATATTCTTTTTGGATAATCATGTCAGGGGGATGAGCATGATGGTAGGAACAATTAGTTTTAACATTGCAGGAGAGTTCATGTAAAGTGAAGTTTTAACCAGATGGCCTTTAAAATACACATTATAAATTCACATGAACTAGCAGCGTAGGCAATGGTGTATAAGATAATAGAAGAACTGTCATAATGCGTTGGTTCAAAGCAGCATCACCTAATCCCCTGAGCCCCTGCACGCGGTGTGTTGTTCTGACGGTGGCTGGACCCACGAGAAAGCCCGAGGCCACGCTGATGCCGCCGCAGCCCTGGAGCCAGCACCTCTGGCGCCCAGCCACCGCCGGACACCTCTGCTCACGGTTCTGTGCTTTAGGCACGTGTGAATGCTGGCCACCGGGTAAGGGGTGCCACTGGGTAAGGGGTGCGTCCGGTCTCTGTGCGTCAACCCCTTGCTCTGAAGTCCCAAGTGGGGATCAGCACCCCGACCTGCTGTGGTCCTGCGACCCCGAGGTGGTCATCTGCCCCCAGCTGCCTCTGCTGCCACGTGCGTGGGCTCGCTCTCCACGGGGGCAAACTGCAGGCCCGAGGCAGGGTGCCCCACAGCCCACCTGGAGGTGGGCTCCCACAGCCTGGGAGGGCAGCCCTGAAGCGGGCTGAGGAGGCGAGGGGAGAGAGGCGGCTCCAAATGCCTCCCTGGGATACAGGCAGCTAGGCCACAGGCAGGTGGGCAGGGCAGGGGCCAGAGGTCAGGGGTCAGGGAGCCAGGCCGCAGGCAGGTGAGTAAGGCAAGGGCCAGGGCTCAGGGAGCCAGGCCGTGGGCAGGTGGGCAGGGCAGGGGCCAGGGGTCAGGGGCCAGGGAGCCAGGCTGTGGGCAGGTGGGCAGGGCAGGGGCCAGGGGTCCGGCAGCCGGCAGGAGGGGGCTGGCAAGGAAGGCCGTGGCCACCCCGGGCACAGGGACGTCTTAATGGGAGGGCAGCAGCCCCGGGCAGGGGAGGCGATGCCTCGGCTGGGTGGCCCCGAAGAGCCCGCAGCACCCGGGGGTGGGGGGCGGAGGGTCACCAGGCCCAGCTGACCGAGGGACTCTCTGAAGTCATCCTGGATTTAATCTGACCGTGGCCTTCTTTTTAGATATCAAAGTTATCTGAAGAATATTTCATTCTGCAGAAAAAACTGAATGAAATGATTTTGTCACAGCAGCTGAAGCCTCTTTATCTGGGTGTCTGTCCCCATAAGCCAGTTAATAGACGGGTTTCTTCTCATCAGCACCTCGCAGGTAAAATTCAGTCGAGTTAGCACTTCCTGAAGGGGAAGGAAACGGCCAGACACCCGTGTTAGCCTTTCACTGGTTTCTCACCTGGGGTGGGTTTGAGGTGCCCGTGCTCGAACTTTCTTAGGGAGAACAGTTTGTCCCATTTCTTGTCATCAGAAACACGCTCTTCCAGAATGTTTTACATACCTCCTGCATTCTCTGACTTCTCTCATTTCCCCTTTTCTTCTTCTTTTCTCTCTTCCTTATCTATACTTTAAAACTTGGCATCTGAAATCAGAAGGGAATAGGAAGGGGTAGAGAGAGGGGCCCAGGATGCAGGTTTGGTGAGAGGGAGTGAGAAAGCAAAACATTTCAAAGCTTTTGTCAATGCGAGAAGTTCTAAGTGTGGAATGTGGACAGTCCAGGTCTCAGGTCAGAGGTGCAAATGCAGATGGACAGGAAATATATCCGTAAATGTTCTTTGAACAAGCCAAGTCCACCTCTGCCCCCATTCTGCCAACCTTGTGGGGAATTCAACCTCAGTTCTCACAGAGCCTCTCTCCCCAGGATTGTGCAAAAGGCCTGGGGCCTTGTGTAAGAGCAGCGTCCCAGGTGGAGCCTGCCCACATCAGGTTTTTGCCCACGCAGTTACTGCTGGGACACCCCGATGTCCCTGCTGGCCTCCATGGCCCTGCAAGTTGGAGGTTCAGCTGCTCCTGCCCCATGCAGGAGGCCCCAGAGGCTGGCAAGGCTGGAGTTTCCCCTTCTTCTCCCCACCCCCCACCGTAGCGTCCCCCTCTGCAGCCTCGACCCCCTGTGGCAGCGCCTCAGCAGTCCACTCCTCCGGCCTAGCCAAACTCCGACCTCTGCCTGGAAAACTCTCTACGGACTTTCCCTCCTCTTCTCCCCAGGCCTCCACGCTCTCCCAGTCCCTCTGGTGCCCAGGGGTTTAGCTGTTCCAAAAGCCAGGAAGAGCCGCTGACTTCCTGCGGCTTCTGATTGCTGCCCTGCAGAAATCCCTGAAGCAAGAAAATACTACAGTGAGCCTGGCTCTTGACCTGAGATTCCTCTGTATGTCCCTGAATTATCCACCACCTTATTTTCAACTCAAGCACTGAGATGTAGCTTGAAAAATAAAATAAAAAGCCACGCTCCAAGCAGCCCCGGGACCCTCTCCATCCACTGGTCTCCAGAATCTCCCATGGCTAAGAAGAGTTTGGCCATCAAGGGCAGGGTGGGGGGCACATTAGCTCGGCTGCTGCCCCAGCCCCAGCCTAAAGTGAGTGCTCAGAGGGATAAGCTCCAAGGCTGCAGGTGCCCTCTGTGCCAGCCCTGGGGAGGTGGGGACAGCAAGGCCCAGGCAGTACAGAGGTGGAGAAAGGAAGCAGGTGTGAGCAGGTGAGAGCGCCAGGCGTGAGCTCCAGGTATGAACCTCCGGCCCTGTCCACAGCGGGCAAGGCGAGCTGGGGTGGGAGTGGCCTCCCAGGGAGGGGCAGCAGACTGTTGAGACCTCACCAGGACTTCCCTGAATGCCTCAGGGACTTGGGAGAAACCCTAAAAGCAGCAGACGTTTTCTGGACAAATTCATTCTCTTTCTTCTTCCACCTGTCATGATTTTGGGGGCCTGAGAATACCAGCCATCAATTCTTAACTTCCACGGAGGGGACTGTAACTCAGTAGCTTTTCTTTAACCCTCTGCGTTTAGGGGGAGAGATTCCATACTCTTCCTCCATTTGTTTGAGGCTAAATGGGCCAACTTCTAACCTGTCCCATGTCCCAGAGCAGCCTCAAGGTGGCCCAAGAGAGAGGGATCTGGGTGGAGTCCATGATGAGCCGAGGGAAGAAGGAGGAGAGCAGCTGCAGGGGAGGGGACACCGATGAGCAAACCAGCACATCTCTCAGCAGAGATGCCAGCAAGAAGCCAAGAATGGCCCCGGGGCACAGGCCCTTCCCTGAGCCCTCCCCCAGCTCCCAACTTAGATGTGGCCCAGGGACAAAAAGGGGACCATCAGAAATCCAAATTGACTGAATGTAGCCTCAAGACACTGAGAACATTAGGAGCAACTAAGTTTAACTAGGATGCATTAAAAATTATTAAACTCTAGAAAGTAGAAATCAGCACTAAGAGAGAGAGAAATTTAGTCTTCGGAAAATTAAGTTACCATTTGTCCATCTGAACCAGAGCCCGTGAAAAGTCAGCCCAGTTAGACAACTGCATTTTTTAAAGCTCATCCTGATTGCATCCTATGAATGGAATGTGATGGAGCACAGGAAACGTGGAAGCTCAGCAAGGGACGGGGTGGTTTAGACAGGATGGTGGCAAGGAGTGGACACTTTGAAGAGATGGGCAGTCTGTAGATGGCAGCATGCGGTAACAGGTTCACAGGAAGAGTGACGGTCAGGCTTTCTAACGTGATCGCCTGGGCACCCCGCGGGGCCAGTACCCGAGGAGTGTCAGCGTAGGAGGGGAAGTTCCCTGGGCGCGCTGCATTTGAGGAGTGTGGAGGCATTCAGGCACCTGGCAGGTGGGCAGGTGGTGGCAGTCAAAGGCAGGGAGTAGATGTGAGTAGAGGAAAACATTCAGGAAGTCCACCTGGAAAGGAGAGAGCAGCTCAGGCAAGCCCAGAAGAGCTCCAGGTGCTGGGGAGGGGGGTGGCGGAGAGGCTTAGCAAAGAAGGGGAACTGGGGAGGTGGGAGGAAACCAGGGGAGCCTGGCCCTCCAGAAGCCAAGGGATGAGGGCTCTTTTTGTTTTCCTTTTTTTAATCTTTTTTTTTTTTAAGATACATAGATCACACAAAACGTTACATTAAACAATATATAAGAGGTTCCCCTATACCCCACTCCTCCCACATCAACAGTCTCTGTCATCACACATTCATTGCATTTGATGAGTACATTTTGGAGCACTGCTGCACCGCATGGATTATAGTTCACATTGTAGTTTACACTCTCCCTCAGTCCATTCCGTGGGTTACGGCAGGATATAGAATGGCCTGTATCTGTCCCTGAAGTATCATTCAGGACAATGCCAAGTCCCGAAAATGCCCCCATATCACACCTCTTCTTCCCTCTCCCTGCCCTCAGCAATGAGGGCTTTTCAAAAGACGTTGAGCGTAATAAAGTGAGAAGTCAAGAGAGAGGAGATGGAAAGGACCCGTGGAATTGGCTGTTTTTATTCAGAGTTACCTACTGAAATCCCTGAGGGTCTTGAAACATTAGAATAGGCACAGGTAGGAAAGGGGTACAGGTCTTCATGCTGCTGCTTGGGAGACCCATCCCAACATTTGATAGGCTTTACCATTGAATATAGGCTTTGTTCTTTATATTTTAACTATCTGAGTATCTGTTTTTAAAAACTTCTTGCACAGTTTATAAAATTCTTTGTAGAACACGGTTCGGAGAATTCACACTGCGGTGGCAGAGCTGGACTAGCCAAGGCTTGGTCTGCATTTGACCCTTAGTGTCCACTAAGATGCTCTGTTTCACCTCAGGGGAGGCCAGCTCCGTCCGAAATGGTAGACTCTTAATTTTCTTTAAAGAACAGCCCAAGTTTGCCAAGCTCCAGGCCACATTTAAATCGTGAGTTCCCATCCCCGTTCCCTCCACCTCCTCTTCACACCCGCACAGCACACACCTCACACACGCACGTGGCCAGGTGCACGTGTTGCAAGGAGCAGGCTGCCACAGTCTGTGCTTACTTTTCTCCGAATCATCTCATGGACGTTAGTTTGGTCCTCCTCAAACAGGCTTTCAGCCTTCGCGAGCAGGACAGTCTCCTGCACCGTATACTCACTTATCTCATACCCTAGCGCTTTTATTCATTCAATAACTGCTTATAAGTTGGTCGATAAGTTGCTCAATTTCCTCCAAGCGGCCCAGTGGAGCACAGGATACTGGCCAGTGGTGGTGTTTTGTGTTTATTCCCTTCCACACTATGCCTGCTTTCCATCTCCTCCTGGTCAGAAGAGAAGGGTTAGATTTGGTAGAAGTCCTGTCTCCTTAGTTAATTGGAATTTGGACCCTCACTGTGAAAACAGATGCTCTCGCCCACCAAGGAAGACTGAAGGCAGACTTAGCGGATGGACAGTGAGACCAGCAGGGCCATCCCTGCCCTTATCCTTCTTGAAAACATTCCTGTGCTCCCACCTCCACCCATGAAAAGTCTTTTGAGAAACTAAAATCAAGTTCACTTACAAATAATTTCATCAATGAAATAGCCCAAGAGTCACCGGAAATTTTAATTTTCTCGTCCTTCTCAAAAATTGTCAGGCATCCTCCAGTAATTGCTACGCCTAACCCTGTTTTAAGAATGCTGTAAGCCATAACTAGAGTCTGTAAAGCAGCCTGGGAAATCCTCTCTCCTTTTCCAAAGAAATCCCTTGGAAACCTGTATAACAAGCGAGGACTGGTAAAGTTTTCAAGCTGTGATCTTGTTTTGTATGGGAGCTCTTCTATGAGACATATTTTTGAAAGTGCAAAAGTGTCAGGAGTAAAAGAATGTCCAAATGAAAGCTGAGAAGCTTAAAAAGAAAATAAGGTGAGACAGGAGCTACTTACTTTATCTGTTGGTTTTGATGATTGTTATGGACTGAAACTGATATGAGCTAATGCACCTCCATTTTCATGGAGGTAAATCTTGATAGGACATGGAACTGGAGCATAGCTGTTTTATCATAGAGCCTAATAAATTCTGTTGTGTTCATAAGTGTGCAAAGATGGCCCCTGCATTTCATTACTTCTCCCTCCGTGGTGTGTAAAGTGCTCCTTTTGAGGGGGTGTTTCTTCTTGATTATGGTGCACCTGGCAATTTGTGCTCAGGCAACTCATGAAGAGGAAAATCAAGGGATTAACTGTGGGACAAATAAACCCTGGCAACACGCTCACTTTCTCCCTTAGACGCTGTGACTACCCAACAGGCATAATTTTTAATGGGTTTCAAGGTTAACAAATAAGGACGCTATTGTAATTCCCATGCTTCATTTACATAATATTATCAGGAAGCGCAACACTAAATCACAGCTGTCCCTTGCCACACACGCCCACATTCTATACAACTAAAATACTCGTGTGTTGTTCTCAGAGTAAGCATCATGGGAAAAAAATGAGTCTTCTATTTATTTTTAATTTTTTATGGCATTAAATTCCACATAATAACCCTGATGCTTTCCATTATTGTGATGCGAATTTTATCTGCTTTTTTTTTTGACAAGAATATCATTTCAGCATATATTCATGTGAAAAACCATGTAGCTCAAATAATACTGGATTATATATTTTGTACTTTTCCATAAAGAGCAGAAAGTAAAAAGATTCCAGAAATTATATTGCTTTCCACCAAACATGCCTCTGGAGGATCCTTACCTACCTAAGTTCATTTGCTATTTCTCTTTCTTTGTAAGAAGTAATACTAATTGGCCAAATGCTAAAAAAAATAAATACTTCAGTGCCCCAAAATAAATGATCTTCTTTACAACCTTAAAATTTTGTGAAAGTCATTTCTTTTTAGTACTTTAATTATATTAAATACCAATTATATAAAAGGTAGTTTCCCTTACATAAGTTCACACTCTAAAATATAGATTCCTGGCGAGTTAACTGAATTAATTTAGGCAAACACTTGACCTAGAAGCCTTAGATGGAAGCCACTAAATTTTTTGCACCCAAATTATTTCTCCTTGTTCCATGACTTTTATCTGCTCTGAACAACAGAGCTAACACAGAGCAGGGAAGCTAGGAACAAAATGCTGCCTCCCCTCACCCCAGTAAATGTTTGATAAAGATATGCAAAAAAGAGCAATGATGTCCATAGCACCACAAACTGAAGTTTTCGCTTTATATACTTTGACATTTTACTTAGCTACACAAGATCAATTCAAAGAGAAATTACTTAGCACATAAAATAATATAATCAATAAGGTTAAGTTCATATATACTATATATATAATGTATTATCCCGCAGAAGAGGTGCCTACTTTTTAAATGGCTAGTATATTTTTTTAAACTATATTAAAAGACATACCCTGGGCCACTTTATAAACCAAAAGTCAATTAAACAAGGTTAAATTTTCTGACCATGATACAATTAAGGTAGAAATGAAAAAAAAATGAACTTTCAACTCAGAAATCAGTAACTCAATCTTAAGTGAATAAAATATAATTAGAATTATAGGATATTTCAAAACAGTAAAAATTGAGAATAACTGCATATAAAATGAGAATAACTGCTAGGATCTAGCCAGAATATACTTAGAGGAAAATTCAAAATTCAAGTTGTTAAATGTGTTCATTATTAATCAAGAGAGAAAACAGATGAAAAAATCAGGTAATTTAATAAATTTTTTTTAAAAAGGAAAATGAATACAACCCAAGAAAAGTGGGAAAGAGAAATAAAGATGCTAAGATAGAAATATACCAGTTAGCTAAATAAAGCTAATGTTTTTTAAATAAACAACAAAATGGGCAATTAAAAAAGAAGTCACAAAAAAAAGTAGATATAAGAACAAGATTATAGCAACTATAGTTAAGGATGCTAAAATATTGGTATACAGTAAATGCAATAAATTTCACATAGCCTGGAGCTAAAATATAAATTTCCAAGAAGGAAGTAAATAGGACTATAAATATGTCAAAGAATTACCTCCAAAAGAAGGTTCCAAAAACTCATGGTGCTTTAGGCAAATTGTTTCCTACTTTCATGGAGCAAATAATTCCCATGCTATATGATCAATTTGAGAAAAAAGAAATACATAGAAAGCCATTTATTTTTTGAAGGTTGGCTAGCCTAGAACCAAAGTCTGACCAAAAAAAATTTTTTTTAATCTTAGTTTGGGGGAAGTGGACTTAGCCCAATAGATAGGACATCCGCCTACCACATGGGAGGTCCGCGATTCAAACCCCGGGCCTCGTTGACCGGTGTAGCACTGGCCCATGCGCAGTGCTGATGCGCGCAAGGAGTGCCGCACCACACAGGGGTGTCCCCCACGTAGGGGAGCCCCACACGCAAGGAGTGCGCCCCGTAAGGAGAGCTGCCCAGCACGAAAGGAAGTGCAGCCTGCCCAGGAATGGTGCGGCACACACAGAGAACTGACACAGCAAGATGACGCAACAAAAAGAGACATAGATTCCCAGTGCCGCTGATAAGGGTAGAAGCGGTCACAGAAGAACACACAGCAAATAGACACAGAGAGCAGACAACGGCGCAGAGGCGGGGGGGAGGGGGGGAACTAAATAAAAAATAAATCTTAAAAAAAAAAATCTTAAGGAGTGGAGTTTTAGCTCTAAAACTCCAAGAACAAAAATAATTACCATTAGAACATTAGAAGATTATACAAATAATACATATTAATATAAAATCACATCAAAAGGTCAAGAGAAAAACATCATCTTAACAGTTGTTGAGTCAGTTTACAATAAAATCCAACACCCAGTCCTGACAAAAAGCAAAACTCTTACTAAATAAAAGTCCAAGGGTATTCTACAGCAATATTAAGAATATATTTCTTAAACCCATTGTCAACATCATAATGAACCACAAGACATTGAAAGCTGTGCCATAAAAAGCAGGATTAAGAGAAGAATGCTTAGTAACAACAGTTTTTACATTACGGCAAAGAAAAGTTTCTAAAACTTGAAAAAGAGATGACAAGGTTGTAAGAGTATTGATAGACAACACGAATTTTGGCCTTAAAAATTCAAAGATGGAACCAAAATAACTAGTACTAGCAACAGAATTCAGTAACAAGATGTATTTATTCTTCTGCATTAAAATTTATAATGGAAGAAGATTCCATTGGAAATAATAAGAATTAGAAATTAAATACCTTGAATAAAGCCAGCAAGAAACCCACAAATAGGCAAAAATAAAGAGGTGCATAATAGAAGGGCACTTAGTGTTTTTTGATAGAATACAAGATATTGTAAACATGACCATTCTAAAATTCTAATTTTTTAGAATTTCAAGATTTTCTTTGAAATTTATGAAAATGTCCCCAAAAATCATCTGTAAATTTCAGGAAAATAAGAAAAAATATAAATGATTTTCCTTGTTAGAGAGTAAAATAAATAATATAAAGTTATAATAATTAAAATTACATGACTCTGTTATAAAAATTCAAATACCTTTAATGGAACAGAATGGATAGCCCTAAAACTGAATCCTGATATTTATAAAAAACTTTTACTTCATAAAAAGTGTACCACAAACCAATAATAAATGGATGTGCTAGCTAAGCAATAATGCTTAAAAATTTTCCGATGTGAGGAGAAAAGATAGAATCTTACCTTAGGCTTAATACCCAAATATTTTCCAGATGCATTAATAATTTAAATGTAAGAAATAAAACCAACAAATAAACCAACCAAAGGAAAGCAGATGATACGTATGAACTGTGTGTTGAACAATCTCTGCTTTGAAAAGGTAAAGCATGAGAAGTAACAGAAGGACTACAAAGGAAAATTGGTAGATTTGAACTGCATAACCATTAAAACTTCCTGCAGAGCATTGCTGAAAGTTAAAGAACCAGTGACAAACTGGTTGAAATATTTAGAACCAATGGAAAAGGGATAACTACGCTTTAACAATGCATTACATTACACTTCACACGTGTAGAAAGAGCTCCTAAAAATCATCAGGAAAAATAGCAATGCCCCAATGGAAAAATGGACAAAAGACATAAACTTATTTACAGAGAAATATACATAGAAAATAGATATATGTGACCATTCTAGAAATAAAAAATGCAAATTAAAACCAGTTATCATTTTTAATTAACAGAACGCAAGAATGAAAAAAAAAAGTTTTAACAGTGATGAGAATATGCTAATTCAACTATTCTGAAGCACATAATGGTAAGACTGTAAAGGACCAACGTTTTGAAGAGCAATTTGTCAATATATAAAAGAAGAAAAAAAAACACATCGAAATAGTTTATGCCATTGAGACCCAGTGAATCCACTTATGGAAACATAGCCTAAGGAAATAAGCACTGAGAAAGAAAAATTTATGTACATGGCAAAAACAAATTGGACAACAAGAGAATGATTAATAAGTAAGGACACATTCTCATATACAATATTAAGAGCCCTTAAATTCATTTTTCAAAGAATAACCTTGGCAAACTGCTAGCTAATCTACCTACAAGGTAGATTCCAGAACTGGACC
Organism: Dasypus novemcinctus; assembly: GCF_030445035.2. Lineage (NCBI taxonomy): Eukaryota > Metazoa > Chordata > Mammalia > Cingulata > Dasypodidae > Dasypus > Dasypus novemcinctus. Next base: position 158,739,909 of record NC_080677.1, on the reverse strand, counting down.
TGGGATACAGTAAATGTCCGCTTACTCCATCCGCACTGGAGAGGGTCCATTGCAGCACCTAAGAATAGAGCCCCAGAAAAGCTGGTTGAGGGAGAAGGTGTTTGCCCTGCAGTGGACCGAGCTCTTAGGAGTTGGCTTCTGTTTACAAGGATCGGGATAAAGGTCCTGTAACACGGTGAGCGCCTCCCAGCCATGTGTGACAACACTAGAGGATCCTCTTTCCAGATGTCCTCTTTGTTTCCAAGCTGTCAAGCCACTGAAAAGTTTCCTTGCATCTGTCTTAGTGCAACGAAGTATCACAAACTAGTTGGCCTAAAAGGACAGAATTTTCTGTCTGACCATCCTGGAGGCCAGAAGTCTGAAATCCAGGTGTGGGGAGGGCGACACCCGCAGGGAGCCCCCTTCCTGGCCTCTTCCTGGCTCCTGGCGGGTGCTGGCCGCGCTCCGTGCTCCTCGGCCGGTAGCTGCAGCTCTCCGTCCCTGCCGCCGTCCTCACGTGGTCCTCTCCCGTGGCCTTCCAGGGCTCCTCTCTTCTTCTTAGGAGGACACCAGTCTTCAGGTGAAGGGCCCACCTTACCCCGGAACAACCTCCTCCTAATGTAACTAATCCCATCTGCAGTGACTCTATTTCCAAATATAGTCAATTGCTGAAGTACAGGGGTTCAGACGTCAGCGTCTCTTTTTCAGGGACATGAGTCAACCCTCAGCAGCATCTCCTCGGACCCAGCTCATGAAGAGACGTGCACTGGCAAGAAATAATACTGGTGCATTTCACCGCGGTGTGAATCCAAAACCCTTTGGTCTGTGTGTTATTAAGTCTGAACAAAGGGCAAATGGAGAGGTTTGGTATTATTTATGAATTTCAAAAATAGATTTTGGGTTATGTTTGTAAAGTGGTCTGCTCCTCTGGGTGTATTAGATTATATTAGATTCAGAGGTTTCACTTTTACTTGATTAAATGATTAAGGCTTTGATTGGGCCATGTCAGTAAGAAATTGAGTCCCACCCACCAAAGTTTTCTCATAAAGAAAATCCATGGCAGAGGAGTTAGTTGGAGTTTAACGTTGGAGCCCCAGGAAGTAAATACATAGAGAAGCAGATACTTGAGGAGAGAGAAAAGGCTCCATTAGATACGGCAGAGGCCCTGGAAGAGAGTTTGCCTGATAGTTTACAGCCAGCCTTGTGGAGAGAGCAGAGCAACTGAGCCTGGAGAGAAATGAGCCCTGGGAGAGAGACAAGACTTCTCCCAGCCTACAGCTGATATTGGAAGAAGCAGGAACCATGGAGCCTTAAGAGGAGGAGGAAGCTGAACCCTGGCGGACGTCAGCAGCCATCTTGCTCCGACACGTGGCAACAGACTTTGGTGAGGGAAGTAACATGCTTTATGACCTGAAACTGTAAGCTTCTACCCCAAATAAATACCCTTTATAAAAGCCAACAGATTTCTGGTATTTTGTATCAGCACCCCTTTGGCTGACTAATAAAGCAAGAAAAAAATAAATGCCACTTCTTAAAATCAAAGATTGTTCATCTATTCTGTGTTTTGAAAGGTCAGAGAAAATAGCTATTGACGTTCTAAAACTTTGGGTCTTTGGGGAATAATTAAGATAGTTTTATACTCAGGCTATATACCCAAATATTTTTCAGATAGATTAAGATCAATATTATTTTGAAAAATAACCCAGCTGTAATTAGGGGCCTTCAGAGCTGCTCTTGAGTTTCCCTTAGTCTCCAGACAGGTGAGCATGGACTTTGGTGGTTGGGCAGTATCCATGGGACAACTGCATACAGCATATGTTCTTGCTGTGGTCAGTATGACAGCTAACTATCCCCAGCTGTCCCAACATGGCCAGCAGCAGCAGCGTGTGCAAGCACATATGCTCCCACAGTAGTGCCCACTGCTGATGTCACTGCAAAAGAAGGCTGAGAGGGACAGTGAAATCTCCCCCGAGGACTACAACAGCACGAACTAGCCTTGAAAGACTCCAAGCCGTGAAGATGGCAGATATGCCGCACTCACCCCAAGAGGCCAGTGACAGTCCAGAGAGCGGGTCTCTGGTCTCACCCCTCCTCCCCCAGTGTGCTGATTTCTTCTCCTCTGTTTCCACGATGACATCTAGAAGAGACAGGTGGGACGGGCCATGGGCAGCACCTGCCTCAGCCTCTAAGGGTATATAACTAAAATCTAAAAGCACTGCTTTCAAGGGTCCAGGCACTAGTGCAAAGAATCCAGATCAGCAAGTGGCCAAAAGCTTCACGGCCATGACCTCTAGGATGGGCACGGGGGGCAAGCTGACGTAATCTGGCTTCAGGTGGCAGAAAAGGAAGAGCTAGAGGAATCAATTGAGGCCATCAGAACGGGGCCGGAGCTGATACCCTATGCAGATCGGAGGAAGGCGTGGAGTTAGACCCACGAAACAGTGAAGCACCCCCTGAGAGAGAGGGTCCTCGGCGCAGGACGAGCACCCATCCCTCAAACTCCACCCATCCCTCAAACTCTTCACCCCACGCAAACTCAAGAGGCCACAGATAATCCAGAGGGGTCAAGTCCATGACAACCAGGAGACATGAAGTTTCCTCCAGGAGCGAATGGAGCGAGGCAGAGCAAGGCGGAGGGGCAGGTAGAGTCCCCAGAGGCTCACAGCTTCAGTGGGGAGCCAGCGCCCCGGGTGGGGGGAGCCTGGCTGAGCCGCAGAGTGAGGCCGCAGCGAGGACAAGGGTGGGTCCAGCTCTTAACCTGAACCGTGGATTTCCCGTGGCTCAGCATCTTGCTTCAAGGTCACAGGCTGGCGAGAGCAAAAGGAAATTCACAAAAAAAAAATTTTAAGTGATTTCTTTAAGATAGCACAATCAGTGCATTTCTGTTCTGCTCCATCTGATTTAGACATATGATACGCGAGTGATACTCTGTGTATACTTAAGTAAAATAGTGTAATTATTAAAACGAGAGTAATGTGCTTAAACTTAGTTTTCTAAAACAAATATTGGCAACAAATTTTAAATCTGCCATCTTTCTTCTGAATGCAAAATATTGAGAACTTTGACCACTGATTATCAAAAAATGCACACATTCTTAATAGACTAGAACACTTAAGGAAATTATCACCAGAACTACAGTGTAAATAAATGTTTTACCTTCTGGTTAAGTAATATGGCAATAACCTTTACAAGCCAATACTTACCATGCATATCACACAAACCAGGCACAAACCTAATTTTGTTAGTGCCAACATTGATATGCTGCTGATACTTTTTTATTATAAATGTTCATGTCACTTTTGTAATTAAGGGGTTAGGATGACGTTAGTAGACAGTGTTTGTGCTTCCCCAAAGGAACAAAAACTCAGGAAGCCTTTAGAGGGCAAAATAAATTTCTGCCTCTCTGACATATTTGTTGGCTGATAAATTCGTGAGAAGTTTGCACTTCAAAAATAGAAAATAGTCTGGGGAAATTTAATTTGAGCAATCAGACCCTGTTGATTACATTCATCAATAATTTCTATTTTCTCCCTGTCCACTCCACCTGGCAATGTCTTAAGGAGACACTCTTCAAAACTATTCAGCCTTCTGTTCCAGATCAACTTGGTGAAGAAGAAAAGAATCAGTGAACTGACACTAAAAGTCGAGTCTGCATGAAACCAGATTTCATTAGAAATTTCAAAACTTCGGTACCTTTCCTCAGTTTTTATTTCTATATGCACATACCCATAAGCCCATTTATAATTTTACATTTATAATATGACCATACAATACATTTCAGAATTATTTTAATGCATTCTTTTTCTTTTTCTTTTTTTTCCTGTTTCCTTCCCACTGGTCCCCTCCCATACACTGTCCCTCAGAGGGAACCCTTGTTATAAGATATACATTCATTCACATTTTTTCTTTTGCACATACACTTCTATGCACATGCACATATATGGAGACTTTATCATTGTTTTATATAAATAGGATCATAATACAAACACTTTAAGCACCTTGCTTTTCTAAGTCAACACCTCTGCAGGAACCCCTGCACATTCACTGGTATAACTCTCATTCTTTTTCATAGCCATATAATATTCCATATGTGGGTCCCAATAATTTATACAATATTTTCCCTCTTGTGAAATATTCAGTTTGTTTCCATTTTTTACCACAATGAGAAATGCTGTAGTAAACATATTTGAAAATGTCTTTGTATACTGACATTTTAATTTTTATGGAATGCAGTCCTAGAAGTGAGGTTATTGAGTTGAAAGGTATTTCTGGTTTTGATAGACTGCTTTCCTGAGCAATCTGTGAGATCCACTTTTTCTGACATCCCATCAGCAGTGTGATCTTTTCTAATTGCCAGTCTGTTGTTATTTTTATTCATATTTCCTTGTCTGCTGCTTATCTCAGATGCCTTCCCATGTTTTTTTAGCTTTTTGGATTTACTCATCTCAAACTGCCTATTTATATCTGTTGCCCACTTTTATGTTGGGTTATCATTTTTAGCCATTTGTTAGCACTCTTTGTGTATTAAAAATACCAATCCTTTGTCATCTGTGTTGTAAACATAGTATTTCAATTCTGTGTGTCTTTTGACTTCCTTGCCATATAAAGAGTTCATCTAGTTTTTAGTAGGCAAATATGTCTACCCTTTATATGACCTCTAAATTTTTATTAAAATGTTTTGACACCTAGGTTGTTCACGAAGTCCCAGAGATGTTCTTCCAAGGGTTTGGTTGGTTCTTTTTAATTACATTTATCTTTAAACAATCAGGAATTTATTTTTTTTAATTCATTTTTTAAATATTACATTCAAAAAATATGAGGTCTCCATGTACCCCCCACCCCCCTCACTCCACTACTCCCCCCATAGCAATATTCTCCTCCATCATCATGACACATTCATTGCATTTGTGAATACATCTCTGAGCATCGCTGCATCTCATGGTCAATAGTCCACATCATAGCCGACACTCTCCCACGTTCCATCCAGTGGGCCATGGGAGGACCTACAGTGTCCGGTAATTGTCCCTGCAGCACCACCCAGGACAACTCCAAGTCCTGAAAATGCCTCCACATCTCATCTCTTCCTCCCATTCCCCACACCCAGCAGCCACCATGGCCACTTTTTCCACACCAGTGCCACATTTTCTTCGATTACTAACCACAATAGTTCCTGAATAGAATATCAGTAAGTCCACTCTAATCCATATTCTATTCCTCCATCCTGTGGACCTTGGATTGGTTGTGTCCATTCCACATCTATGTCAAGAGGGGGTTTAGATTCCAAATGGATGCTGGATGCAATCCTCCTGCTTTCAGTTGTAGGCACTCTTGGCTCCATGGTGTGGTGGTTGACATTCTTCAACTCCATGTTAGCTGAGTGGGGTAAGTCCAATAAACCAGAGTGTAGGAGCTGAAATCTGTTGAGGCTCAGGGCGTGGCTATCATATGGTCGGTCCAGAGATTGAGATCCCCTGGGTATATATTAAACCCTAGCACCAACTACAATTCTGGTAAAGTAACAGGAAAGGCTTGTGAAAAGAGATCACATCTGAGTCCAGCTCCATCACACAGAAACACTAACTCCAAAGAAGGGCCAACTGAAATGGCAGTGCACTCCATCTGCCATGACCATAAAACCTGTGGGTCTCTGTAGCCCTCAGAAGAACCAATACCTGGGGTTGTATCTACTTTATCTGTCTCTGGGACTCTGCTCAGGTGTGCATAAGGGCAACCCCTCTGATAACGTCCCGGCTCTTTTTTAGGGACTCATAGCCATATAAACTCATTTGTCCTTTCCATTTCCCCCTTGATTTAGATCAAAAAGCATTTTTAACTCCTGTTAATATATGTAGACAGAGATATTCAGCTGGTCCAAGTTGAACCTTTTATTCAAGTTCATTTTCTAGTTACATCATCAGCTGGTACTTGGTAGTGATCCCTCAGTACCAGGGAGGCTCATCCCTGGGAGTCATGTCCCACACTGGGGGGAAGGCAACGAATTTACATGCTGAGTTTGGCTTCGAGACTGGCCACATTTGAGCAACACGGAGGCTCTCAGGAGGTAACTCTTAAGCACACTGCTGCTCTAGGCCTTGTTCTTATTTCAGGTGCACAGGCTCACAAGCATAGCTATTAGTATCAGGGGCTCATTGTTGGACCTTCATTCTTTTTTGGTCTTTGCCATTGCACTTGGGGGATTGTTACTATTCCTTTAGGGACTGTGATAGAGCTCCCCTGGCTAAAATCTCAGCACTCCCTCAGTTGTTGTTTTTAATTGTTTCCACTATGAAAATATTCAATCAGGAATTTATTATCACACTAGTGATCCAGTTAACACTAGTATGTTGTGTATCTACCACACAGTTCACACTGTCTCTGAGTTAACATGGAACCAGTCAAATCTCTTTGTATCTGCATTTGCCATATGCAGATGACCAGTGAAAAGACTGAAGGGCATTAAAACTAAGTCATGATCCCACCACCCTGAAACTTCTGGTCTCACTGGAAGAAAAAGCACAGGTACAAACAGTAAGTGGCTTTCGAGTAAGTAGGAGATTAGGTTTCAATGATGTATGCAGCCAGCAAGTGCCATGGGCCCGCACTCGAGAGGGCGTCCACCGGGGAAAGTCTCATGGAACAGAAAGGCCCAGAGACAGGGCTTGAAGGATGCTTAAGATTCGAGGGAGACTCTGGAAAGCTTTTCTGCAAGAAGACGAGAACGAGCCAGGTTTTGTCGTAAACATGGTGTGTCGGGACTCAATGAGATAACAAGCTGACCAGAGGTGATAGTTCATTTTAGGGGATGTGCTGAGCTTGCAAGAGACCAGGAAGATCAGAGAAGTGTGGGCTTGACAAAGAAGGAAGGAAAAAAGGAAGCATCATAAGTTTTTGAAAAATAAAATTTCAAAACTGATTCAGTATTCAAGGAAGGAAACTCTGGTATTCATTTGTAAGAGAGGGTGTAGACCAGATTAAGACTGCCACATAACCTACAGAATTGGGTGGGAGAGAGTATAAACTACAATGTAAGCTATAATCCATGCTGTGTGGCTGTGCTCCAACATGTGTTCGTCAATTGCAATGAATGTACCACACTAATGAAGGATGTTGGTAATGTGGGTAAATGTGGGCCATTGTGGGGAGCAGGGCATTGTGGGAATCCCCTATATTTTTTATGTAATGTTTATGTAATCTAAATATCTTTTAAAATATAAATATAAATATTTTTTAAAAGACTGCCACAATTAAAAATGACTAGTCTAGCCAAGGGTGATGGCGACAGTGAATGAGACTAAAGGGTGAATGAATGAGACATTTCAAAGAAAGCCAAAAAAAATGGACAGAAGTTGATGATTGCCTGTTCATAGACACGATGAAGAGGTTTGAGGAAAAGGCAACATCAATATTTTAAACCCAGGGACAGAAGCAGTGGTGCCACTGAGGTTGTAACGTGCAGAATCCTAGACGGATGAAAAAGACAACCCCTGGTTCGGCTGAGTCTGAGTTGGAGATGGAAAGACTCAGTAGAGAATGGGGAGCTCAGGCAGGAGCCTGGTGGGATGGGAATGCATCAGTGCGGGGCACCTGCAGAAACTGCAAGGAGCAGGAGTGATGCTTCAATCTAGGGGGCAAGAAGGGAAGCTCACTCATTCCCTCCACAAACTTATTGAGCACTTACTTGTGTTGGTGTTTCCCTAAGTGCCAGGAAAATGAACATGAGTAAGAAAAGGCCCCTGCCCTCAGAATCTTCATTCCTTTCTTGGAGACAAAGGGTGGTAGATAATGTTAAATGAGGACAAGGGGGAAGCGGGTGTGGCTCAACTGATAGAGCTTCTGCCTACCATGTGGGAGGACATGGGTTCGATCCCTGGGGCCTCCTGGTGAAAAAGAAGGGAAAGCACGCCCACACAGTGAGCCAGCACTTGCACGAGTGCCCGCATGGTGAGCCAGTGCCCGGCGCAAGTGACTCATGCAGGAAGATGATGACACATCAAAAGAGAGACAAAGGGGAGTCAAGGTGAAGCGCAGCAGAAACCAGGAACTGAGATAGTGCGATTGACAGGGAACCTCTCTCCCCATCAGGGGTCTCCAGGATCGAATACCAGTGAATCCTAGAGGAGAGAAAATGAGAAGAGAAGACAACACAGACAGCAAAAACGGGGGGGGGGGGGGGGGGGGGGATAATAAATCTTAAAAAAATAATGACAAGGAAAGAAATAATAAGGGCAGAGAAGAGGGGCCTTTGGATTTGTTGATAAACTGGTCATACTTGACCTTTGAGAGGGAAGTTTCAGTAGAGCTTCAGTAATAAAATTGAATTGAGAACATTCGGTAAGGAAAAAAAGAGACAAGATCAAGGCATTCCTTATTCCTAGAATCCTTTATGATTTTCACTCTTAGGGTAATTATTCAGATTCTGTGACATCTTCAATTTAACTTGTCACACTAGTAATGTTCTGATATTTTAATTTGGATTTTAAGTCCAAATTAAAATTTAGTCACAGTTCACTTTAATATGTTTCTAAAAATATTAAGAATATATATTGGGAAGTGAATTTGGCCCAACGGATAAGGCGTCCACCTACCACTCGGGAGGTCCAAGGTTCAAACCCAGAGCTCCTGACCTGTGTGGAGCTGGCCCATGCGCAGTGCTGATGCACTCAAGGAGTGCCGTGCCACGCAGGGGTGTCCCCCACATAGGGGAGCCCCACATGCAAGGAGTGCACCCTGTAAGGAGAACTGCCCTGTGTGAAAAAAGTGCAGCCTGCCCAGAAATGGTACCACACACATGGAGAGCTGATGCAGCAAGATGACACAACAAAATGCAACACAGATTCCAGGTGCCACTGACAAGAATACAAGTGGATACAGAAGAACACACAGTAAATGGACACAGAGAGCAGACAACTGGAAGGGTGGGGTGGGGAAGAGGAGAGAAATAAATAATCTTTAAAAAATAATAAAAAAGTATATATTAACTTGGAATGGATGTAGCTCAGCGGTTGAGCGCCTGCATCCCATGTACAAGGTCCAGGGTTCAATCCCTGGTACCTCCTAAAAAATAAAAGTGTACATACTAACTTGATGTTGCACTTTTATGTTCCTTACCATTCAGATTCAAACGAGTTCTATAAACTGATATGACCAATGCATTTTAAAGTGACAGAACTTTGCAAGAGCCAATAGAAGCTATGTAATAATCAGCACTGGGAGCAATGGTAAGGGAGAAGAAGGAAAATAAAAGCTCCCTATTTATGGTAGTGGCAAGAATTCCATCTTTACCGTCTTGTCTTGCCTCTTTGGCAGCCTAACGTGGGATCCAGAAATGGCTCCGAGATGCTGACCCCTCCTCCTTCTATCTTGTTCCTGGGGAAGGAGAGAGGAAATGGGAGCTGTGCTGCCAACGACTGGGTGGAAAAGTGCTTGCCCTCCTCCTGTCTGTTGCTACTCTCTATCAACATGGTCTCATTAATAAGCATCTCATTTTCTTTTGTTTTGCTCCAAAAGGACAGTTTTGCACAATTAGAATCTCCACACCCCCCACCTCAATGAAGCAGCCCCACCAGGTTACTCTTGTCATCCAGCTGATTGATTTCCCATCAGTTCTGAAATGAATAAGCAGGATAATGTCAGGATACAAATGCTGTCGTGGAAAGTACATTCACCTAGCGGGCTGGGCATAGGACTAGCAAGTAGCCTTGTCTGAGTCTTCCAGCCTGGCTGACGCTGATTCACGCGCCGGTCGTGGTTGTTTCACACACGGGGAGTAGGTAGGAACTCTTCAATAACTTGATTAGATTGGGCTTGATTTGGTTCGCGTGGTTTGGGACAATTCTGTTTCTCTGTGTGTTTTTACATCTGTGGATTAGGACTCGTTGTGACTGCTTTTTTATACACAATAGTCCTCCCTCCACCAACTGGGTGCTCAGCTATCTGTTGAGTGTGGGCTACTCGCAGGTAAACCCCCACCCCCACTCCCGCCCTGTCCTGTCGTGTGTGGAGAGTGCACATTTCCGCACAGTGGAGTTGGGGGTTGCTGGTCGAGATCATGAAAACAAGAAGTTCTCGGCTAGAGGCCTGTTCGCGTTGTAAGTAGAGAGCCACTTGTGGTGGACACCTGCAATTCACGGGAGCTCTGACTGCACCGCCCCAGCTTTGAGACCCTGACGGTGTTGACAGGAAAAGCAAAGATCACGGTGTTGAGTCTTCCGTGGCCAAGTTTCTAAAGTCAGATCTGAGAGTCCTAATGGTTTGAGGTTCTGCGTGATGGTGAAACTGTAGACAAGGGTTTTAGAAAAGAGCCAAGAGCAGCGGTCCCCCGTTTGGGCCATCACATAGGAGAGGGTACTTTAGATGAAGATCACGGAGGGCTGCCTGGGTGAGTTAGAGCCTGGGGCAGGTGGAGGGTGGGCAGTGGAGTGCAGGAGTCTGTGAGCATCCTCGCCCCTTCTTTAGCCTCCCTGGAAGCTTTGGCTCTTCGTCCTTCCATCTCCTAGACCCTTGTGCTCTGTTCCTCGTTGCAGACTTCACGCTCCTTTATTCCTCTCCTTTCCTTCGCCTTACCTCTCAAAGTCCTAGACCACCAGACAACTGGAGACTAGGAGTTGAGGAAGGCAACAAGGGTCAGTTGGGGGAATAGAAGTATTTCCTTTTTCTCCCAGCTTTAGCCCTAGATTTTGAATATGACTTTATTTGCCACAAAAGGAAAGCATTGCTTGATGATACTCTTCAATGGAATACTTGTTTGTGACCACCTTTCTTGTAGGTATCTCTAAAGGAGAAGAGCCAAAAATATTGAGACCTCCAAGACGACCCCGGAAACCCAAAACATTAAATAACCCTGAAGATTCCACATACTATTATCTACTGCATGTGAGTGGCTCGCTTGTTATTGGGGAGGAACCGGAGCGTTCTCTGGCGGCCAGTGGTGGCTCTGCCCTCACAGGCCTGGGTTTCCTGTCCAGCGCCCCTTCCCTGGCCGAGGAGCTGGCCACTTGCTGCCCTCCAGCTCCCTTCTCACAGCCCTGCACACCCCCATTCCTCCCAGGAACGGGCCACTCTTTGCTGGTCCCATCATCTGAGCTGAAATGCACATTTCAACCCAAAAAGATGAGCATGTGATCACCAGGGCTCTCCAGAGAGCAGCCTCGTAGTAAACGGGTGAGTTAGGATGAGAGGAGAAGCAAGGAAAGGGACAGAAGACAGGGTGAGAGTGCCGTTTATATTCCAGGCCTGGAGGGGGGCAAGTTTACCAGCAGGTGGCATCTAACTGGAGACCCAGCCCTGCAGGTGCTGTCCCCGTCTCCCAGGTCTCCCAGGTACCGGCTCTGGGCCACAGGCCAGGCCCTCCTGAGCTGTGTGGGACATGCCCTGCCCAGGGCCTTCTGCCGTCACAGCTCCTGCTCACTGCCTCGTCCTCGGACACTGGAGCAAGCCCCTGGGAGGCTCCCGGGCCTGCCCCCTGTCTCATACCTGGCACCTGACCAGTCTAGCCTGTGGTTTCTACCCCCAAAAGCTCTCCCGCTCCTCTCCCACCTCGACCCTCACCGTGCTTCGCTACTTCACATGCTCACCTCTCCTTTCCTGGAAGACCCCAGCGCCCTCCTCACCGCCTCTGCCCTCCGCCTCTCCAGCCCATACCAGAAAGCGTCTCTAGCCCATCACCGGCTCATGGCCTGCTTTTGAAGGCCCCTTTCGTGGCGTCACAGCCCCTTCAGGCTGAAGCCCAGGCTCCCCCCTTCACCACAAGTCCCAGGATGGAAACTTTCCATGGCTTCCCGCTGTCCTGCTTGCCAGCCTCAGCTCTTGCTCTCCACCCTTCAACCCCACCCCACCCCTTCCGTCTCATTAGCCTTCTTTCTGTTCTTCAACCTGTCCACAGACATTTGTCCTTGACGCGTTGTTTCCTCAGCTTAAAGCGCACTTCCCCTTTCCTTCCTGCCTTGCATGGCTCAGCCACCCTCAGCCTCCATGTCTTCTGCAGGAAGCCCGTGACACCCCCATGTCCAGAGCAGGAGGCTCCCTATTCCTCCCTCAGCACCCGTTCTCCCCCATCATAGTACCTCGTCGTGCTGCGGAGTCCACCTGGGCGGAGTTTACCTGCTACCTGTAGCCTGGCACAGAATAGGCATGCAAGAAATATTTTTTGTATGAATGAATGGAATGAAACAAAAGAGCAAAATACAATGATGTGTAAATGAAGGAAAGTAGATTATTCTAGATAGCTGTATTTAACCGTTACTCCATAAAAGTCTTGATACAGATTAAGAAGCATTGATTTTTTTCCTACAACGCTCAGAAAAAAAGAACAGCAAATAGTTTGACATTTTCTTACACATTTAAATAGAAAGAACAACAGAGAACAAGATTAGAAATTTCCAAGCATCCCCTATTAACCCTGAATTTAAGTAGCAAATGGTGCCTATTGACCTTTATTAACTGCAACTGAAAAGAGAATTGACTGTGGCGGCTTCTACAATAGACACCATTTGCAATATGAGAAATTACAAAAGACCAAAATGAGGTGAAATATTTATGATTAACAACCAAACAGTGAAAATTTACAGAGCACATTCTGAGCTTCATAAACAAGTTCTTACCCCCCAAGAAGCCTACTTTGTTATTGCACCATTATTTAAAAATGAATATAAAAGGGTTTTAATATACATGTTAGTGACTTTTTACAACCCCGAGATTTGAAATCTGTGGCTTCAATGAAAAATATCACCCAGAAAACTAGCAGATTGTTATAAGTGAAAATAGACCATACAATCACATTTATCCGGCTCTAGCCAGGGCTCGGGGTGTGTATTACTTTGCTGTGGCTGCTGTAACAAAACAACCTCAGATTGGGTGGCTGAAAAAAACAGAAATCTACTCTCTCACAGTTCTGGAGGCCAGAAGTCTGAAATCAAGGTGTCGGCAGGGTTGGCCTCTTCTGGAGCTTCCGAAGGAGAACCTGTTTCTAGCTTCTGTGGCTGCCCGCCCTCCTTGGCATCCCTTGGCTTGTGGCCACATCATGCCCATTTCTGCTTCCTTCTTCTCTGTGCATCTCTGCCTCTGAAATCTCCCTCTTCTGTCTCTAACCGGGATACCAGTCACTGTATTTAGGGCCCACCCTAAATCCAGGAGGGTCTCATCTCAAGATCCTTGACTGAATGACATCTGCAGAGACCCTCTTTCCAAATGAGGTCCCATTCCCAAGATGCCAGGGCTTAGAACCTGGACATATGCAACCCCATAAGAGATATTATGGGGTCCCACTCTTGGTAACTGCCAAAAGAGTTTCTATACCCTCAAATGGTTTTCATAAAAGTCTTCCTGAAATAGATGATGATGCCGCACGTTTTACACCTCTTCTGGATGACCCAAGCTCATCATCCTGGTCAGATCTCTGTGTATCGAAGAGGCTCCCTGTGCTCTCAAAGGGAGCGCCTGGCTCTGTATCCCTGGGCCCTTCTTCACTTTCCTTCAGAGCATTGATCTGTGTTGACTGGTCTCCTGTCTGATCCCCGTTTGCTGTGAACTCAGGGATTCATTCACTGTCACAGCCTCAGTGACCTGAAACAGCACATTACTCAAGGTAGTCACTAGAAAGTTATGGGTTAAATAAAAAACTACTGGATGTCAGAGGCTGCTGAAATTTTGGAGATCGTTGCCCTCCCGTGGTAGCTTTGCTCTGAGTTGCTTCACTTCCAGCTCCTGTTTCTCCTTGGACATTACTTCGTGTTACGGCCCATTCTGACATGGTTCCACCACTCTTCTGCCCATTGATGCTTGCACTCTGTTACATCTTGGAAATTTCGCTAATATGGTACCCAAGGTAAGAGTAAGAAAAGCCCAAGAGGGGAGTGTATGTGGCACAGAGGGCCTGAGCTGAGCCAGCAGGCTGGTTGTAGCTGGGTATCCTGCTGGCCATGACATTCACAGCTGTGGAAACCATGCAGGGCCAACGGCTTCCTAAGAAAGTCATTGAACAGTCACCTGGAAAACCGCTTCCAATTTTGTTATTCTCGCCAATATCTTCCCTGAAGTAGCACTAGTTACTTTGGCCCTTCCAAGGTCTTTTTCTCTTATTTCTATGTCTTTGCTACTTTCCTTATCCTGGTGAAACTTTCCAAACAAAGCATTACCATATTTCTAAAAGGAAAGTTTAAGACTGTACCCATCAGGATTTAGCGAATATGAATTTTTAACTTTCACCATCAAATGTATTTCTTTGGGCCAGGGAGTAGGAGGTGGGTGGTGATGAGCTGATCAAGGCACCGCGGCTTCAAAGTCCATGGGCTCAGACTTCTGTCCTTTCACAGGTTCTCTCAAGAAGTACCCTCAGGGCAGAACCTCTTCTCTGGGTCATCTGGTCTCATTCCCTTTCTCTCTCTTATTCTATTTCTACAAGACACTGTCCAAAGACACATGCATCTTTATTTTCATAGTAAAACTGTAATTGAATACATTGATCATCTTGGTTATAAATGTCCCTGGTATAAAGCCTCAGGGAATACAATTCTCATTAAATCGTCTCCCTGGCAGAACTGATGTACTTCCTTCTTCCGGATGAAGAAGGCAGGTGAGCCTTCTTCAAGCTCCCCTTTCAGCCCCAGCTGCGAGGAAAACTGAGAGGCAAACTTAAGGCTCCATCTGCTCACGCATGCTTCTGCTTCCTTTGTTCTTTTTTACAACTTCTATTTCATTACTTTGATGTAAAATACTTCTAGTACAAACCATCTTAAATAATTTTTTTGGAAAAATATATTACTGAATTAAAGTTTACTTGAATGTTCTAGCACAGGCAAGAGTGAAATAAGCCTGGACAGTATTTTCTTCTTCTAGAAATTCAATTTATTGATGCCATCTCCCCAAGTGAAATTCTGAAATCGTGAATAAAAAGGGGTTCCCACCACCTTGAGAGTACAAGGGTAGAATGACATTTAACTCTTGGTCGTGTAAAGGGGACTGCTACTTATATTAAACTTATTGTCATCAGTTAAGTCTAATTTGGACTATAGAAAATTATTACTGCATTAGTCAGCCAAAGGGGTGCTGGCGCAAAATACCAGAAATCTATTGGGTTTTATAAAGGGTATTAATTTGGGGTAGAAGCTTACAGTCACAAGGCTTTAGAAAGTCCAACTCAAGATACCATAAGAGGTACTTTCTTGCCCAAAGCCATTTGCTACACATGGAAGCAAGATGGCAGGTGATCCCTGCCAGAGTTCCTCCTTCCTTTTTCTTCTTAAGGCTCCGTGGTCCCAGCTTCTCTACCTCTCAGCTGTAGGCTGGCACAAGGCTTGTCTCTCTTCCTGGGGCTCATTTCTTTCCAGGCTCAGCTGCTCTGGTCTCTTCACAAGAGCAGCTGTAAACTATCAGGCTCATCTCTGTTCCAGGCCACAGGATCCTCTGTGTGTCTTCTCTGGGCTTCTACTTCCCTGTGACAGTCTGTTTTATCAGCCCAAGGGGCTGGGACTCAACACTGAGTCACACTCTAATGACATGGTTGAATCAAAGCCCTAGTCTTAACATAACTTAATCAGACATCTCAGCTGAATCCAATATAATCAAAGGGTGTCATGCCCAGAGGAACAGACCAGTTTACAAACATAATCTATCTTTTTTGGAATTTATAAATAATATCAAGCTGCTACAGTTACCCCAATCAAAAGAGATCTTTTTGTTCATTTAAGGGATCAAGGAGGCAGGACCCCTGTAGGAAATTACTGATGTCATATTAAAACAGCAGCACACACCACCCTTCTCAGGGCTCATGACCAGGACTGTTAGGTGCCACTGTACCTGTGCTGGTACTAAAATAAGTTGTAAGCACCTACTAGCCTGGGGCATTGGCTCAAGAATGAGAAGTAATAGGCAATGAAAGAGGCACAGGAACCTAACTGGTATTCTGCCCCTGATATTATTATTTCCTGAATGGTCTACACAGTGCATTTCAACAGTCATTTCTCCCTCGTCCATCCACTAAAATACCAAGCAATAAGAATAAAAGAAACTATGAACTGTTTGTCTCATTTGACATTGTTACAATGGTAAATTTTAAGAGAAAAAAAATGACTTCACTATGTTTCTAAGTACTGGGAAATAACCCCAATACTTACAAACCATTATTGCCATTATTATCTTGCACTTTTACCGGGCCAGTGAACTGGATATCTGCATTAGAGTTTGCATCTTGTTCTAGATGATGGGGTTCTTTGTTTTCTCAGTCTTAAAGGCATATATACTTTTGCAGCATGTGTAAATATGTGAGTATAGCATGAAACCCATCTGCTGTAATACAAAAGACAATATTGCTCTGTGTGTAATGTAAAGTGAAGTACCGTTCTGTTGGTGTTCAGAATGAAGTATTAACCAAAATGTTTTCTAATTGTTTCTAATTGTTTCTATACTTAAATATTCTAATTTGGGGCTTGATCCATAAAGTTCTCAACTAAAAACATTTTACAAATGAAAATACACGGCATCTATACCTGCTTCTTTGGTGCCATATGTGGGCTCCTGTAGGTTTATGAAGTCACCTTTCCATTCTTTTTGTGGGTTCCAGCACCAGCCCTCAATATCCACTTGTCCGCTTTTACCCACAGACAAGGATGGTATGAAAGCAAGACATTCAAGCAGGCTAGAATCTGTTTACCTACAGCTGCCTTTGTGATACAGATGGGCTTCCCAGAAATACTTACATTTTGTCCCCATTCATTCCCTTATGTGATCTGATTTATAATGGATCATTGCATAGTCACTTTTGCACATCATTTCCTCTTTTTTCATATGGAATACAAAGATTACTTCACAAATTCATAGCCAGTAAAATTTGTGTAAATTACATTTCTTTAGATTTTTAAATTATGGCATCCACTTGGTTTTTTCTAACATGGATTTATAACAATAAATGTACTACTATATTAAGACAACTTTGATTATATTAAGAGTATATTAGATACATTTTTAAAATTCTTCCATTCTTTTTAGAAGTCACTGCAGGAAGAAAAACGAAGACCAAGGAAAGACAGGTAATTATTATTTCTCTATTTCAACAAGTCATTCTGTTCAAACCACTCTAAGTCCATCTGTTCAAATCATGATTTAGAAATTGCCTATTTTGTGTGGCTAGACTTGGAAAGCCACAGGCTCTCAGTTCATTTATATGATAAACACGTGGTTTACATGCAGTGCATGCTACACGGAGCTAGCACAGTGCTAGGCATTCATGAAGAACTCATATTTTTTTTGAACAAATTGTACTGCTTCAATACAGAATTTGCTTTTCTTGGGTCATCACTGTTTTAATGGGCAATGGGAACTTTCTTTCCCCAAACTCCTTCCTTTTTTTTTTTTTTTTTATTTCTTGTCCTTCAACACATGCTAAATCTTGCTTCTTACCATTTTTATGGATTTTTCAGGAAGACAAGATTTGTGTCACATCATTTCAAACTGTGAATCTTTGTGCCTGGGTGTGTAACACACTTAAATTTATAAAAGTGGCAAAATTCTCCCCCAACTTTAGATGCTGCTGTGGTCATACCTGGACTGGCTAAGAGAATGTTAATAATATTTTTATTATGAAGCCTTATAGAAAAGCATTTTAAATTGACGATGTTGTAGTAAAACCTTTAGAACAAGATTGTTTTACATATCCTCTTTTGTAACAAAATAGTTAAATTGCAAGAAAAATTTCTGATGTCACATCTTTATCCAAATAACTAGCATCCCATCTTTCTTGGGATCAAATCTGTGCATATTAAAACCCACCTCCTACACCACTTATACCTCTGCCAGGGTTTATTTATTATGAGAATTTGTACCAAGAATGACAACCTATTTTGGAAATTTTACATTACAGTAAAAATATGAATATAAGCAACTGGAAAGTAAAAAAGAGGTGACGAGCTGAGTGCCAAAGCTTAAATTCTTGCCCGAATTCCGAGAGCTGATGTGGTGGGGACAGAACACAGACTTTGGGCTCCACACCTAGCAGGTTTTATCACCTTCGACAAGTTCCCCACCGTCTCTCCAAGCTTTGGCTTCTCCATCTGCAAAAGAGCACAAATCAGAGATAAATTACACAACGTGGGGGAAAGCCCGCATTGCTCTGTCCCCAGTAGCTGTTGCTGCTACTACCAAAGCTTTCATCCTCTTCTTAGGGGAGGTTTCCAGTTTCTAGTTAATCAGATACCAGTGAATTCACACTCTTCCCCTTTTCCTGAGATATTTCAGTTCATCAGTGTTTTACTCCCCGAATGTTCCACCACGATGTTAATCAATGTTCTGTCAACCAGTTACTGGACAGCACAAACAACAATGAAGGTGTTTCTAGTAAGCACAAGTGGACTTACAGACGTCCCAATCTATGAATCGCTGGCTTTCCAAAGGTCCATTTATGAATTAGTATCTGTAACTTGAAACACGTTTTTCCCGCAAAGCACTGTAATACACACTGGTTTCCAGGCCTGACTGTTTACATCATATGAAGTCCCATCCAGCTACAGATACTAAGCACAGCAGCAACCAAAAGTGTAGGCTGTGTAGATTTCAAGAATTAAAAGTGGTAGAGGACATACCCTTGTGTATAAGGAATGCAGAGGAATTAAACTAAACACACACACACAAAAATTGTCCCCTTAAGACAAAGGTGGGAGCACAAAAGGTTACCCATGAAGGAGATTGGTTGAAAGCCTGAAATCTTGTGGGCATCAATGTGCCTACAGCTAACAGTACCTGAAAGTGTTGTGTGCCAGCACATAAAGGCAGACTTTTCTGATACTGGCCGCAGGGGTCAATTCTGAATCCTGGTAGAGACTGGCCAAGCTGGGACTCTGTAGCCACTGGCCGTCTGGTACTGACTCGTTGTAGCTAAGTTGAATGCCAAAGAACCAGCAGCGAATGCTCTCTTCAAGAGGAGGGCTTTGGTCTTCTTTTTAATGCACAGTACATCCTGTTTTTGTACATTTCAAAACTTCTTCCATTTCTGTCAACATGCATGTGTTACTCCTAAATTATAATAAATATTTTTAAAGAAAAAAAAAAAAGAAGTATCCCATAAGTTTAAGTGACGAGAAAATTAGATGGATGTGATGGTGTATTTCTGTGTTCCTTCGCAGTCAGGGGAAATTGTTAGATTTGGAAGATTTCTATTATAAGGAACTTTCACCCAATCATTCTGGACCAAAGGAATGTGACCCCAGTTTAAGAGAGCGAAGACCACAAAGAGAACTCCAGAATCAATGTTTTAAGGCTGAAGGAAGGTAATAAGCTACATTTTAAAGTATAATATTTTCAATTTTATACTCACAATTCCATTACTTAAGCAGTTTTATTTTCTGCATGGACTGATGGCAAAGCATTCTTACAGAATATTGCTTCTCATGATTGCAATATTGCTTAAAAAGTAAAATCGTAAGTATTATGGAAGGGTAACCAGACATCTCAATTTGTCCCAGTTTATACCTGCTTTTTGGTATAATTACTATTAACACCCCTTTTATTTTCAAAAGTACCTCAGTTTGGATAATAAATTATATGGTTATCCTAGACCATATCCAAAATCTTATGTTCAAGCCCTAGCCAATGTAATTTTAATCACTTATTAGTTTTTCATTGATATCGTTTCTCAGAATCAGTGATGCTAGACCAATAAATATTGGGAAGAAAGTTTCACATCGAAATAGGTATTTGGGATTTGATGTCTCACTTTGTCACAGACTCTGTTGGGCATTGAATAGGTAACGTAAATCATTTGAAGCTTACTACTTTGGAAAATTTTCCCCTAACAAATCTTTGTGAAGTTTTGAGAGTGTAGAGTAAGAGAGATGGTATACCAAAAAATGAGAGAAATGTCAGGCAGTGACGCTGGCTTTCCAAAATCCTAAGTAAACCCGCGGCCAGCCCGGGGCGCCATGGACCCCTCATCGGTCTTGTTTACAGGGCAACATGGTGCTTTAGCAAAAAGGCTTTAGGGTCAGACAGTTTTGGATTTGAATCCTGAGTCTGCCACTCAGTGTTTGAGTGACCTGCTCATGTTACTTGACCTCTCGAAGCCTCGGCTTCCACAAATGAAGAGGATTTAATAAGTGCCTCACCGTGTTGTGGTGAAGACTAACTGATACCATGTATGTGAAGCACTTCCACCACATGGCCTTAGCAGGCGTTCCATAAACGGCGGCCATTATCATCTGTATTTGCTTTTCCAGAATCTACCTGAACTGTGACTTCTGCTCCCTGAATCCCAAAAGATGATGGACTCTTCCATCTTGGGACCAAAATTGTACCATGGTGGAGCATAGTCTAGTCTTAACCTGAATTCTGTATATGAGAACACCAAGAACCAGAAGGATTAAATGACTTGCCCAAGGTCACACATTTAACGGACTAAAATTCGACATTTTTTCCACTCCCTGCTCGCATTGCTTTTCACTGACTTACCTGCTTTGCATTCTAACAGCTGAGACTGCCCTCTTCCCTGTACATTCTCCCCCCAGCAGACACAGGTCTGCTGGACTGCTGTAAAACATTCCATCCCTGAAACACCGCCTGCTCTTCCCGTGGAGCCTGTGGATGTGCTGTAAGAAGAATGCTACCAGTTCACGTTTCTGAGTCTTAACTTTGTGCCAGGCACTATGCTAACACCTCATTTAATCCTCACAGCAGTCTTCAGAGGCAGTTATGACCATTTTCCCCATTTTATTGATGAGGAAGCCAAGTCTACAAAGTTTGGTGCCTGAGTAGTCAGCTAGGTAGTAAGTAATGGAGCCAAAATTTGAACACAGGCCTTTCTGAGTTAAGAGTCCATAATCAAAAACTTCCGTATTGCCTCCCTGTACAAAGACTGTGCTAGGCACATAAGGAAAGGGGTGGCTGCCATGGTGCATAAGACATGGCCCTCCAGCCAAGGGGCTTGACTCTAGAAGGAAAGGGTATTGATAAAGCAAAGCAATCCTCTGCCTCATGGCCAATCTCTCTCTCTCCTTGGGTCTGCTCCTCTGATTTTTGGTGGGTTCTGGCTCCTACTGACTGGTTAGGTCAAAATTTCCTTTGCTTATGAGGTAAGACCCACCCTGATTCAATCTGGCTTCCTCTAAATAGGAACTTGGAAGATCTTTCTTATTCACAAATGAATCCACACCTTAACTAATAATAACATCTCCAAAGGCCTCATTTACAAATGAACTCACACCCACAGGAATGCGGATTAAGGCTTGAACATGTCTTTATGGGGTACCTAATTCAATCCCCTACACCCCATATTTAGTCAGTTCTACCTTCAGATATGACTGGAAGCTGACCGGCTTCACCTCCTTCTCTATAAGCCGAGTCCAAGGGTTATCAGCCTTGCTTGGACAATCACCACTTTCTCTTAACAGGCACCCACATCCTATTATGAGTAACTCTCTATTCAGAATCCTTCAATATTCCTCTCCCAACTCTGTGTAAAATTCAAGTTCTTGCCATGATCTCTAAGCCCTAAATTACCTGCCACTTTGTCCTCTCATTCCTCTCTGGTCTCTTCTCTCACTGTTGTCTGCAGTGCTCGCTCCATTCGAGCACACTGGCCTCCTTGCTGCTCCTGAAGATGGATGCAGCTTTAGATGGGTTGGTCCCACATCCTAGAATGACCGCCCTTCCCCAAGAGCGCTGCATGGCTCAAGTCCCTCTCCTCCACTGTTACTTTATCAGAGTAGCCTTTTTGACCACCCTCTGTGAGAGAGCTTACACGCACACACACATCATTCTTTCCCAGTGACCCTGCTTTAATTTTCTATAAAGCACCATTCACAGCCTGGTCCTCTCTCACACTAGACTAAACACCAGGAATGCAGGGGTGTTTGTTCCCCCATTCCCTAGACAGGTAGCTGGCACTTAGTAGGTACTCCATGAATCAATGAATGAATGAAACGAATGAATGAATCAATCTATGTGGCTGCATTTCAGGGAACACCCTGCCCCCTCCGCAGGCAAGACGAGAAAGTCAAGGTTAAACATCGGCCGGGTTTGCCGGCAGTGGAGCTCGGGAAAGGTGGCCCCGAAGCTCCGCTGAAAACGCCAGGGCCAGCAGCAACCGTGTCTCTGAAGGGTGGTTGGTCAGATTTGGGGGGAGCATTTTTAAGAAACGTCTCAACAGTTTTTATAAAGTCGAATGAGTTTTCCTGTTTGACCAAAACTGTAAAAAAAAAAAAAAAAGTGTTTTTTAAGAAGTATTTATTTATTGCCGGAATTATTTGAAGCCAAACGAAACTCACCTTTCTGAACCACGCCTGTGAGAGCTGACTTCGCTGTCATAACACAGCCCCCTGGCGAAATGCACACTGGGTCCCACCAGCCCCTCAGCTCGGAGGAGTTTTGAAAACCTGCTGGGAAGAAAGAGGCCCTGGGCGCTGGGCGCTGGGCGCGGGGCGGGCGGGGGCGCTGCGCGGGGGCGCGGCTGACGCGCGGTCTCGCCCGCAGGTGCCCGGCGGCGCAGAGCCCCGAGGAGGAGGAGGCCCGGACCGCAGCCAGCCCCTACGACTACAGGAGGCTCCTGCGCAAAACCTCCCAGCGCCGGCGCCTCGTCCCGCAGTTCTAGCCCCGCGGCTCGGCGGCCCCCGCCGCGGCCCGGGCCCGGCCGCCGGCGACTGTGCGCGAGCCGCGGGGCGCAGGCCCGAAGGAGCGCGGCCCCCGGGGACCCGGGCCTTCCTCGCTGACCCGAAAGAAGAGCGCGGGAGCCCTCGGGAAGGAAGCCTGCCCGCACTCCCGCATCCTCCTCTGCGAGCAGCCCGCCGCGGGGGCGCCCCTGTCCTCGACCCCGCGGCGCACCTCCGGGTTCTCTCGTTTGCGCCTTGTTCTCTGGCCCCGGCTGCGCCTGAGCCCTCGCCACCCCTCTCTCGTTTGGGGCGACCTCAAAGATTTGCTCCTTCTTGGAAACGGCTCTCCCAGGCCCGCGGGACACTCGCGGGCGGGTGATGTCTACGAGAACAAAGCCGGAGGTGGCGGGGGGAGGCTTTCTCTTCCCTTGATTATTCAATTTACTAAATAAAGGAGGTGCCTTGGAAAGTCTGCGGCCTGTGGGGCGCGTCCGCGGGGTCCCCTTTTGGGTCGGAACTCCTGCTGCCTGGCGGGGCTAGGTCGGCTCGCAGGGAGGGGGTGAGGGTTCCCTCCTTCCCCACCAGCGAACCCCCTCCCCGGCCACCCAAACCTGCCTTCTGAGTTCAAACCCCGTACTCGAGACACAAATGTGGCCTCCGGAAAACTCCAAGGCGCCCAGGGCCCCGGACCCCGCCCTCCGGAGCAGCGCCTCCCGCCCCTGGCCCGGGCGGTCAGGGCTTCATTGGCCTAGTTTGCAAATTGGGGCTCTCTCTGCCCCCCCCCCCCCGAATTCGTGTGTATTTAAATGGGAGGGCGGTGCATTCCTAAACTGACTACATCTTGTTTAAACACCCGAGTTAAACTCTTTTGTGAGCTCAGCCACCACCCCCACCCCCGGCGTCTACGCTGCCCCGAGGGGGTGAGGATGGGTGGCACGACTGTTCCGCGGACGACTGAACTGGGAGATGGCTTCTGGCTCGTCGCCCCTGCGGGTGCCTTGGGCTCCCCCAACCCTGGCCCGGGGCCAGGAGGCGCAGGGGCAGGGCTCCGGGAACGAGCCGAGCGCGGGCAGCCGTCTGTGGGGTGCCTTGTGCCGCTTGCCCCCCGCGCGCCACGTTTTCTCCCACCCGAAGCGTTGGCGCTGAAAGTCCCCCGGAGGTGACTCGTCCCACTCCTTCATTTTACAAACCAGGGCACGGGATCCCGCAGAACTGAGTCCGAGGGCGCCTTCCCTGGGTTCGGGGCTTGGGAGGGGGGCCCACCCGGCGGTGCGCACCGAGGCCGCCGGCTGCGGCGGGCGAGGGTGGGCCCCGCCACCGAAGATGCGGAAGGAGAAAGGTATCCGTAACCTTGGGGGGCCCGCCCGGCGCCCCGGCCCTACCCACCTGTCCCCCCACCGCCAGGCGGCCCTCGGGGGGAAAAGCCAAGCTCGGCTTCCTCTCCCAAGAACATTCTTCCACCAAGGCTACTGGGGTGGCAGCTGCGACCAGAGCCTGGCGACCAGGCCTCGTGCTGCTGCGTGGGCGAGCACCCGAGCCCCTCCCCGAACTCCGCGCCTTTTAGTGGGGCTGGAGGCGAGCCTGGCAAACGCTGGATGAAAGGAGCGATGTTTGGGATTGCCTTTCTTTCCTTTATTTGTGTTTTCTTTCTTTCCCTTGCCCTCTTCAACACTTATTTCTCTGTCTTTCCACACTTAAGCCCTGGAAAGACATAGGGAAAAACTCATAGCCACCCCCACCCCTTGGCGGGACCTGCGACGCTATCTCCCGGTAAACCACCGCCAAGCAGCGGTTCACCCGAGGACACCGTCACTGCTCGCGGCAGCGGCCGCTGCAGCCTGGGTCTCTCCCTTAACCGCGGACGAGCTTGGAAAGCTTTTCCCCAGCGCTGGCTCTCCCCGCGGGCCCAACCCAGGCTGCCTCCTTTGTGAACTAATGACTGTAATTATTACCTCCCCGAGCTCTTTTGTTGTCTCCAGCCGGGAGCCGGAGGGGGAAGGGGCGGCTAAAGCAAATTGCTGTCGAGGGAGGCACGGCGTTTTGGGGGGGACAAATCAGATCCCCATCTGCATCTGAAGTGGGATGTGTTTAAATAAAAAATGTAAATACCACCATTAGATACCAAGTTTTCCAGAGCTGCGGGATTTTGTGGCGTTTAAGCAACGGCATTTAAGTCCCAGCGCTAAAAAAATAAAAGTCCGGTGTCGGGGCTTTCCTTGTTTCAGTCAGTGTAGTGTCTTCCTTGGGGGGGGGGGGGGGGGGGTTGTGTGTTTTAAAACGCTCATTTTTAAGAACGTTTATCTTCTCGACCACTCATCCACAGCATAGCTGCAACCCCAGCCTGCAGGCTTGAGGCGAAATAGGACTTGGTGTGGATTGAAACAAAGAACAGCTCGCTGGGACTCGGGTCTGCGCGGTGGGAGCGAGCGCGGCGGGGCTGCCGTGCCCGGGGTGTAGACGCCTGAACCACGAAGTCCTCACAACCCTGGGGTTACTACCAGTGTCCACTGGAGCGTCGGGGGACGGGAAAGGGGGGCCGAACAGAGCCCCGGAGTTCCCAAGCGGAGTCCCCGCGGCGCCGCGCCTTCGACGGGGCCAGTCTCCCCGTCCCCCCACCCCATCCCACGACCGCCGCAGGGGGACCCCCCGCCTCTTTCGGGCTCCCCCACCTCCGACAGGTGGGAAGAAGACGACCCTTTGTGGAGAGAATTGACCAGGACCCCGCGTGCCCGGGGACACGGGACTTGGGCCCGCACACGACCACCCCGGGACCCGCGAGGCCTCTCACAAGCGAGGGTCGAGGGGTGCTCGCAGAGGCCAGGGGACCTGCGGGTCTCGGCTGCGGCACGGGGGCCGGGCTCAGGAGCCGGTGAAACCCCGGCTTGGCAACACCGCGCCGGGGGCAGGCGCTCGTCCTCGGCGCCGAAGGCTGGTGGCGGCCTCGTCCCGTCGGGCGCCAAGGTCATGCTCGCCTCCTCTCGGCGAGCCCCGGAGCCGCAGGGCCTGCTCGACGTTGGCCTCGAAACGCAGAAAGAAAACCAGGCGGACTCTGCGGGGCCCAGATTCTCGCGACGCCCTCCCTTTGTTGAAAGGGTTTTGAAGGAAGGGAATCAGAGGAGAGGTTCTGACGCTCTCCCCCTTTCCACCCGGCGGTCAGAAATGGGAGAAGCTCTGCCCCCTTCTCTGCCCTCCCTTACCGTGAGGGTTCTCCTGGGGAAGGGGGACAGTCACTGGGTTGAGGCCCCCTAAAGCGCGAGCCCTGCCGGCGATGCCTGCCTTCTGCCCGGGATGGGGAAAGTCCAGAGTGCTCAGTTGGAAACCCTGGGCGCGCCTCCCACCCTCCCACCGGCTCCCCGGCCCACGTAAGCAGCAGGCCCTTGCACGCCTCAGCGGGCCAAGGTCACCAAATGACCTCATCCCATCCCCCATCGGCTGTCAGTCCCACTGGCTCGCGCGGCTCTCCCCGCCCCCTTCCAAGAAGTTTCCGTTCTTTTCCTTTGTTCCCCCCAGCCTGGGGCCTCGGTGAGAGACCCCAGTGTGGGTTTTAATTGCCTCCATCAGCAGTGTGTCTCCCCAGCTGTCAGAGCCTGGACGGTGGGTCCGGCGCCCGCGCGCTCTGCTGCGCAGGAATGGCGCGCCCCCGGGGACGGCGCGGCGCGGGAGGCGCTACTAAGGAGCCCATCAGCGCCCTCGACTCCCTTCCCCCCATCGCGCCCTCCCCAGCCTCGCGAACGGCGCCCGGTTCCAGCCCAGCGGCCCGGGCGCTCGCGGTCGCGGCGACCTCGGCACCCGCCTGGAGGAAGGCGGCGCGGAACCCGCTGCCGGAGCCCGACAGCGAGAGCCAGACCTCAAGCAGGGAGCGAGTCGATGCCCGCGCGGAATCCGGCTCGCGCCCTCCCGCCTCGCCCAGGGCTCTGGGGTCTGGTGTCGGCCGAGGCCGAGCCGCGCGCGGCCCGCCGCGTTAGCACCCTGGACAGCGCCCGGGCGCGCGCGCTCAGGCTCCCAGCCGCCTGCCAGCCGCCCGCGCCCGGGCTCCGACTCGTGCTCGCCCGCACTGTCTGCCTCGCACCCTCACGATTCCGTCGCCTCCCACGCCTCTTTCTCCCCCCTCCTCCGCCCCCTCTTCCGTCCCTACGGGCTCCGTCTCCCTCCACATCCCTCCGACGCTCCGCGCATTCCCCTCTCCGACTTCGGCGATCCCGTGGCCCCCTTCCCCGTTGATCCCCCCACGCCTCCAGGGCTTCCAGAGCCGTGCCACGTCTCCAAACCCTAACCCCGCCACCCGCGCGCGCGCACACGCAGACACCACGTTTGCTGTCCCTGTGTGACACCCATCTTGTGCCGCGCGGTGCCCTCCTCCCGCCACACACGCGCACGCACGCGCAGGGCCGAGCCCGGGCAGCTCGTCGGCACTTCGCACTCGGAGGCGACCTGCTCCCGTCTCGCCGCGCCGATGGCATCGCCTGGCTCCGGCTTTTGGTCTTTCGGGACCGAGGATGGCTCCGGGGACCCTGAGAACCCCGGTACAGGTAGGAGCCCCGGGCGCTGCCGCAGCTGAGCTTTGCTTGGGGCACTGAGGTTGGCGGAGCTGAGGAGCAAACCCAGGAGGTTTTTGCACCTGCAGCAGGAAACTTCTTCGGACGCTTCCTCCTGCCCTCGGCAATGGTCCTTGACGGCCCAAGAGACCGAGGCCGCATAGCCCCTTGTCCCCTGGGAAGATGTCCAACGGGCCACTCGTTGCCGAATTCTGTGAAAGCCCCCCAAAGACGGCGGCGTCTCCCCGACCCCGACTTCCGTGGGCCTGGGGCGCTGCCACATTCCTGGTACCTGGACCTTGAGAAGGAAGTGGCGGTGGGGCGAGGAGAAACGGGGCAGGGGGGAGATGCGTGCTCTGGAAGGAGAGTGCGAGGACACGGGCAGCCTCGGGCGCTGGGAAAACGCCCGAGCGCGGCGGCGAGCGGAGTTGGCCGGGGCCCGTGGGCACCTGGAAGAAAAGCCCGAGGGGCCCGGGGTGGGCTTCCCGTGGGGAAGCAAATCCGCGAGCGGAGGACCGGGCTGGGCTGCGCGGCGGCGCCGAGCCGGGCCCCCCGCAGGGGAGGGCGGCCCCGCCGGGGACCCCGGCCTACTGACACAATCTCACGCGTCCGTCCGCGGTTCTCTTTCCGTCTCGCTGTTGCTCGCCTCTCCTCCAGCGAGAGCCTGGTGCCAGGTGGCGCAGAAGTTCACCGGCGGCCTCGGGAACAAGCTGTGCGGTGAGTGCCCGCGTCCGAGGGAAGGCGCCCGGTGCGGGCGGGAGGTCCCGGGGCGCGCGGGTCAGGCGACTTTTCACCTCCGGCAGATGCGCCCGCCATTCGGGGCCTCCGGGTGGGGGTCAGGCGGGGCGGGCGGCTGACGGGGGCCCGCGCCTTGTGTCCTTGCCCAGCCCTGCTCTACGGCGACGCCGAGAAGCCGGCGGGCAGCGGCGGGAGCGAGCCCCCGCGAGCCGGCGTGCGGAAGGCCGCCTGCGCCTGCGACCAGAAGCCCTGCAGCTGCCCCAAAGCCGAGGTCAACTACGCGTTCCTGCACGCAACAGGTAAGTGCGCCCGGCGCACCCAGTCCCCGGCCGCGCCCTCCGCGCACTGCCGACCCGGCGGGGACACCCAGGCCCGCGCCGAGGTGGCTCGCGGCGGCGGGCCCTGCGGGGTCAGGCTGTCTCCAGCAGCGCCGCCGGGCCACCCGCTCCTTCCCGGCCAGAGCCGGGCCTTGCGCGCTGGGACGCCCGCCTGCCCACGCTTCTTCCCGGGCACCCGCGCTGCGCCCCGAGCGCTTCCCGCAACCGCGGGGCCCCGGATGGTTTCCAGACGACCGACCCGGGGACGCAGGATTGTTGAGGCTTGGAGGCCTTCAGCTCGCGAGGGGCATTGATTTGTAGCCGTGATTTCTCAAGAGAAGGAATCTGGGCTTCCGAGACGCGCGCGCGAAGCTTCACCTCCGTGCGCTTGCACACCCGCCACGAGACACGCGCGCGTGCACACACACGCGCACACGGATTTTTGGAAACAGCGGGCCTTCGTAGCAGGCTGGAGCGCCTAACGTTGCATGCTCCATTTTGCTGGTTTTCCCAAAGGCATTCCGCAATTATTTCGGACAGGTAATGTTTCCGTTAATATTTAAGATGGTTTCCTAAGAATAACATTTAAGACGAACCCCGGTGAAATAGATGAATGGATGTGCACGCTCTTTAAAGAAAAAAAAACTGTGGATGAAATGCAAGAATTAATTTTGGGGGGGACAATCGTAATTGTTCTCGCTTATACCCTTCTTCTATTGAAAAATGCTTCCCCTTTAGAGAAAATCTCTCAGTTGCAAGAGAAATTGCCTGAAGAAGATCTTGTCCAAATATTTTCATAGTAAAATTAAAATGTATTTTAATCCCCTTCTTTAGACCTGCTGCCAGCTTGTGAGGGAGAAAGACCCACGTTGGCGTTTCTGCAAGATGTTATGGACATTTTGCTTCAGTATGTGGTGAAAAGTTTCGATAGATCAACCAAAGTGATTGATTTCCATTACCCAAATGAGCTTCTTCAAGAGTATAATTGGGAATTGGCAGACCAACCACAAAATTTGGAGGAAATTTTGATGAATTGCCGAACAACTCTAAAATATGCCATTAAAACAGGTATTGTCCCATCAGAAGTGAAAATAATGTTTTTTATTTTGTTTTTCTATATTTTATTTTATGTTTTTCTATAAAGTTTTCTATTTTTAGAGTTACTGATATTTTCAAAATTACAGTTATGTTTCATCATTTAAAAATAGTTCTTTTTAGGTTGATTTAAAAAAACAAGTCACCCTCTTCCATTGCTGTTGATGCCACTGAAATTGATAATATGAGATGCTAAGTATATGTATATGTGTCTACCTCTATGTAAATGACCATGGAGATTAATTACCGGTGTAAAAGCAACCATTTGTCAACTGGACCCTAAATCAAGAAAAGGGGAATATGGAAATGAAAGCTCCAAAAAGTGGAATTCAAACAAAAGCCCGAATCCCAGCGTGCTCGCTGGTGGTTTCCTTGGCATGGAAATGGCCAGAGCCTGGACTAAGCATCCCTGAATAATTATTAAGTCAGAGCATTGTGTGTTGTATCAAATGTCCATGACCTCAAATTAGAAATGCAGGTTTCCTCCTGTTTTTAAGGAAATGTACAGAAGAAAATACAAGATTCACGTAGACTAGCTTAGCACCCCAGCCACGTTATATGAAGATGTGTCCTTCACAGCCACTGTGGAGGTAAAATTAAAAAAAAAAAAAAAAAAAAAAGGATAAGATAGTTTTCCTGAGGGGCGTGCTTTCAAAAATGTATTTTGTGGTTTGAATCTTGGTTTTTCACAATACCCTCTCATACCCTCCCCATTTTGGAGCCCCAGGTGTAATATTTATCTGCACGTATTCTAAGCTTTCATTTTATCTACACAGAGTTCAGTTTTCATTTCTGCCCAGTTCCTCTTTACCGCTTCATTTTCTTCATTGTTTCTAATCATCTCTATACACAGTGGCTTGGCATTTCATTAAAGCAATAAAAATAAGGATGAGTGAAATTTTAAAAAGAGTTTGTGGATTTAAATTGATTTGTTGCCTTAAAAAGTTTGGCTAGCAAATAAAAATGTAAACTCCACCATGCACTTTAATTACTATAGTAACTTGATCTTTTATATGATAATTTTGTTGATGAATTATTAGCATCATTCTAATCAACAACTACTAACCTTTTAAGAATGTTTGCTGGGAGACTTTTAGTTGCTTTGCAAATGCTTTATGCCAACAGTGAGGAAAGGTATGCCTGGTAGAAGCCTTGAGAAAAAGATTTGCTGTGTTATTGAGGATCCATCTTTCTTTGACTACAGCCTTAGAACTAAGATACATAGAAAAAGGAATTTGCCTTAGTGAATTCCATCAAATTCAGTCTGCGGAGTATGATTTTCGAAGCTCGTTGGATATCACCTTTAATTTACTGGTTCATTAAGAGCCCAGGTGATGCAAACACCAGGCGAGAAAAATGGCCGCCCCCTTCACTCCAGCTTTTAATGTATCTATAGGTGCAAACCTGAAAACTGCCTTTAGTTCATTTTTGTTTGACCCATTCCCCTACCCTACTATTTAAATATGTTAATAGTAAATTGCTACTTATTATTTTTATTGCTACCAAACCAAAACATACTCCATAAAAAAGGTTTTAGACCCCCATTTTTAAAAGCTGGTGGTGTTTGAAAAGCAATTTAAAGAGTTAAGATAATAGAAATTGCAAGTCAATGAAAATGATAGTTCTGTCTATCAGCGTTTCATTTAGTGTCAGGAAAAGATTGGCCAATTCAATACTTAGATTTTACCATAATGCCTATGAAATTAAATACTACCATTTTATTTAAAGTTCAGATGAAAAATGATTAAGTTGGATTGCTAAGGAAGGCATACCAATATTAATTCAATCTCTCAATATTATTTATTTATGTCAATATTAGTCATAAAATATTGCCCCTGAATTGGCATTTAAAAGAATTAGCAGCAGTTACTTTCTCTTTTAGACTGGCATTTATTGATTTGTAGGGTGTGACAGCTAGTACTATTTAGGGTCTGTCAAAGTAGTTGCTGTCCCTGCTTCCATCAGGCATTTTAATGTTTCTTGGGAGATTCTTTGATAAGGTACATGTTATCCCTTGGTTTCTACTGAGAATTTCTAACCTGAATTTCACTTGTGCGCCAAGCTTGGAGGAGGAGGGGGCAGCGGAAGCAGTGGGAAAATACCTTAAAAGGGAGTCATCATACGTTGTTGAAATAGCCTCTGTATGAAATGTGACTGAAAACTGCCAGGAAAAGCGAATTCTGGCATAGTTAACATTTGCAGGGTCATTAGATTTGGTGATGGGGGGGATGGTGAGGTAGTTAATATTTTCTTGAATCTTTTAATTCAATCAGCAGACAACAGCAATTGGAATGCCAATAAGTGAATGAGACGTTCTTGTGGATGTGTTGCCAGTACATAAAGAGCAGTTGGGACCAAACGGTTGCCCCCCCCCAAGTGATTGTGGATGCGGGGAGCACAGGTTCCCGGGGCTGCTTTACTCTCAGTCTGAGCCTCCTTCCAGGCTCATTTGCTAAACCGCGGGGGGCCTTCAGGGCGGAGCGGCAGCCAGCACCATTATCCCACATCTCACACTCGCTGGGCGCGGTGGTCACGACTCCCTGGCGGCGCGGGGGCGGCAGCTGGGTGCCAGGGGTCCTGGGGCGGTGGCACAAGCTGGGAGGCAGGCCTCTCTCTCTCCCATCTCTTCTCTTCGCGGAGCCCTGCCTGGATCCGCTGGGCAACCTTATGAGAACGAGTGTGGGGTCAGAAGGAGAGCAGATGTCACTGGGGGAATATTTCTGCATAAATCGAGAGGGCAAGCTGTTCTGACCGGTTAAGTGATCTCCCTCCATTTGAGCAAATCATGATCAGTGAATGAAAATCTTGAGACAGGAGAGAGTCAAGTGAAATGGCAGAGCAAGGTCATAAAAACGTAGAGTAAGGGAGATCAAGCCATTGAAGCATTGGACTTGTCTTCACAGGCTACCAGAGTTAGGTGTCTCAGATCCTGAGCCATGCCACACGACTTGGAACCCATCCCTCTCAACCTTACGCAGTTTTTCCTACCAAAGTTTCCATAGAGTGTAACTGCGTGTGATGATAGACATCAGAGACAAGCAGAAATGCCCGTGGATTGGTTGAGGGGATTAATGGATAAATTTGCTAATCCTTACTAATTTCCTCACTTACAGGAAAAAAGCACAGGGGAAGAGAAAGGAAGGGGCATCTGGAGGGAGAAGATGGTCAGATTTAAGCTGTGAGCTGTAGCGGAATGGGGGTCAGTGAGGCAGAGAGGGGTGGCGGGCTGTGGCAGACAGCAGTAGCAAAAGAGGTCAGCACCAGAGGGCCTGGAGAAAGGCAAAAAGCTAGCAAGGCCCTCCCTGTGCGTGGCCAGAGGGCGGTAGGACAGTGCTGGAGACAGAATAAGATGATCAAATCCCAATCCCTTTACACTGCCCTGGATCCCAATTCCTATTTTCCCTCCAGATCTATTTCGCTAGCCACATGCCTGGGGCTGAGAAGAGGCCCCTGCAGCCCTGGAGATAAAAGCTGAGTGTTGACTTTTGTTCCACTTTTCCCCAGAGCCTTCCTTTATCTTGTTTGGTCCATGCTGGCAAGGAAAGACTATCACATCCCCAGGCTTCAGACCAGTGTCCTGTGGGTGGCAGATACCTCTTTATCAGATTCTACTCCCACGATTGCTCATCTTCCCCAATTTTTGCTGCTAAGCAAATCATCAGATTCAAGATAGGCTTTTATGGGACAAAGCAAGGAAATGGAATTCTAATGAGATATTTATAATCACATTTTAAATAATAGCCTCAGGAGTATTTGAATGCCAACTCCCTTGAGAGAGTTTTAGAAAAATCCAGAAGTTAATTAGAAAAGCCTTGCTAACGAACTGATCAGTCCATTCACTAAATCTTCATGTATCATGTTGACGAGACAGTGATGTTGACTGCATTCGGCTTTATTTTAAATCACCACCATGAGGGAGCTCTGTTGTTTATAATCAAATGCTCTGACAGAGAAGAACTGACAAGTATTAGCTTTGTCCATGCCATCTTTAGGCAATCATCACCTTTCAAATCCAGGGCAGATCACTCAGCAGAGTGTCCTATTTTCTCGTCTTTTCCCCTGTCTTTTGTAATCATCAGCCATTTGTCACTGTTATGATTATGAATGTTGGCAGGCTTCTCGATGGCTATGTACAACTGAGTCTCAGAACAGCTACCACAAACAAACAAATAAACAGATCTTTAGCAGCATGAGTATAAACAAGAAGTGGCCTATCTTTGAATTGCTTTGGACAGCACTAGGCTTTTTAGTCTGCAAATGTATCGAAGGGACGGTCGGAAATAAACTCGTGTCCAGATTGCCAACCACATTTGTTATTTTTTACAGGGTATGTTTGAAGGAATCTTTTTAGAGTGTGTTTTAAGAAATATCAAGACTCAAAGTAATCTCTCTAAAAGAAAGGAAATATTTATTTGGGGGTGAGTGTGTATGTGTTTCTAAATATGGATTTCCTGTTACTGAAAGACCCCCAAGGTTCTTAAACTAGAGAAATCATGTATTTGAGAGGGATTCGTTTTCACTGGATGCAATCCAGATTATAGTCTTATTCATTTTATTCAGGGCATCCCAGATATTTCAATCAACTTTCCACCGGGTTGGATATGGTTGGATTAGCAGCAGACTGGCTGACATCAACAGCAAACACTAACATGTAAGTAGCTGAATGTGTTTTGCTGTAATCCAGGACAATTATTTGTGAGACTCCATAGTCTTTACTCTGTTAGGTTAAAATCTCTTTTTACTAAGTAGCCCCTTAAATAGTGATATGCACTTCAAAGTATATGAGTGTTCACTCTTAACTCAATAAAAAACAGTTCTGAAATACCTTTCATGCAATCAAAGATGGATAAAAACTTTTAAACAGAAAAGGAATTTTTCTTTTGGCATTTTGGTTATATGATAACATATAATATAAAGAAGAAACGGGACCAGGTGTTATCTTTTAAATGGTGTTTCTCTGCAGTGTTCTTTATATTTGATATGATAATGCATTATGCCAATAATTTAAGCTCTTGACTTCAGGGATGTAGAAAAATAAGCAAATCTCTGGAAGACATTTTTTTTCTCTCTGCTGAACATAAAGATCATAACATTTGTGAACGTAGGGAGTGAGAAGGGAAATGGTTCTATAGATATTGATAAATGGTGAATTATTTCTTTGAGTTACATACATAAAATGTGGTCATTACTACATTTCAGGTTCACCTATGAAATTGCTCCAGTATTTGTGCTTTTGGAATATGTCACGCTAAAGAAAATGAGAGAAATCATTGGCTGGCCAGGGGGCTCTGGCGATGGGATATTTTCTCCTGGTATATGATATTTCAAACCTTCTTTGTGTTTTTTTTCTTCTGCTAATACAATGCCTCATGATGAATCCAGGGAAGATTAGTCTACATTTCTGCTTAGGTTAACTAGGTTGATGTTGATCAAAGAATGGGTGAGATTAAGTGCACGTGACCATTGAACTTCCCCTGCTTTAATATTAGGTGTTAGATGTTTATGTTCAAAGAGTATCCTCAGAGATGCCACTTACCCCTGTAGGTTCTTTTCCTGGGATCCCACATGCAGGATGGATGGCTCATGTGGAACAAAGGAATAAAGATTCCTAACAAGGGAGATTCACTCTGACGCTGTTCCCAGAATTAGCACAAGGAAGAGGGTGGCCTCCTCTGCTACACATCCTCTGTCTGAGGGTGCATACCTACAGCAGATCTGTTTAAGAGTCCTTATGTGCTGCTCTAGCCCTTTGAGATAACAAGCAGAGAAGCTGATTTACACTAATTTCTAGGAGGGCATCTAATGCCTCAGACAGCATTTCTTAGAGCTGAGAAAGAGGGCAGTGATTTCTGCAAGAGGTTTCTCATTCCTCCTCTTCTTTCTCATGCTATGTAATTGTTGCCATCCTGCCTTTTATCACCAGCCATTGCATTCTCAGCTCCATTATTTACACCTCTTCCAACCTAAATGAAAAGGCCCTGCCCTTGGTTCTGGGGTCTGTGTGTGACCTCAGCTTGATGTGAGAGGAAATAACGAGTTAATCACTGGCCTGTGGAAACGAAACCTGGTATGCAGACCCTCCCCCAGCTGGTGGCAAGAGAAGGCTCATCAGAATGGACACTGGGACCTGGAGGGAACTCAGCTGCGTTTTGCCATCGTGCCCACTTAGCAGAACTCAAGGCCCGATCTCTTTTCAGGAAAGCTACAAAAACCAAGAATGAAGGAGCGGGGAAAGAAATGATGAGCAGGCAGCAGTGGTCCCGTGGCCAGGCAGAAATGAAGCAGATGTGCCTATAAGCCCCAATCTGCTCTTTTATGTTATATTTTGTAAGATGTAGGCCACTTTTTCAGGTGCCAAAGGAAAAGTATTATTTAAATGGAAGGGAATATTAGTTTCTCTCTTTCTCTCTTTCTAAAGTTATTGAATACCAGCTGTGATCAATTTTAAGCTGGCCTTTATTTCATTGAGAGCTTAGTACCTTGTTTTCCTTTGGAAAATCAACGCTTGTGCAGAGGTCTTTGTCATCATTATTTGGACTGATGCTTCTAAGGTGTTTTTCATGAAGAATTAGATAGGGTTCAGAGTCTAGCACCATTTCTTCCTTTTTCCTTCTACCCTCTAAATGGTTGATGGGGAGATGGAGCTGCCCCTGAGAGAACTGGGAGCAGCCTAGGCTCTCTTTTGGGGCTTGGCAGAAGTTGGGATGGGGGTGGGCTGGCAGCAGGGATTTTACCTGGCTGGTCCTGGGATCCACATGCCCCAGAAGACATACACCCAGAGAAAGAACCCTCTAAGGCAGTCCTGCTAGGCTAGGTAGGGCTTTGGGGCTTTCCCCACCCTCATCGTTTTTGGGGAGTTGTCAGGTAGAGAGGACTCTAGCTTGATGATTGGGTTCCTTCCTTGGAGTCTACAAAGACCATAGGCCCTCATCCCAAGATGCAAACTGTGCGCAGGGAATGTAGAAACTGCACAGAGGGAAGGGGTGGGCAGGAAAGGCCATTGGCAACTTGCTTCTGCTCTCCTTTCTACAAGGCATCACAGAGGAGGCATGGCTCCTGGCACCGGTACTGGCTAATTGATGCTCTTCTAGGAAGCTTCTGGCTTGTTCCTGGAGTAAGAGGTCTTAAGATTTGAGGGATGGAGATAGGGGAGATCACATAGCTTATGTCCCCAGGGTCTAAAAGTCTAACACCCAGGGACTAAATGTTAAGAGTTAGGTCTGTGACCAACTTGAATCAACCGCTCAGCTGAGTTTACCTTACTCTCCCTTCTGTAACAACCAGTGGCTTCCTGCATACTAGAAAAATCCTCCGGGACACGTAGAAGAGATCAGATGACAGGAGAACAGAGAGGATTGGAACACTCCTCACTGCTCTGCAAGTCAGGAAGGACTTGGGGGAAAGAAGAGAAAGCCTGCCCGAGTCACAAGCCCTTGTCTGTGCAACAGCATTTTGAACATGTTTCAGGACTGATTTGTGCATCTTTCTCTGGAAGGTTCTGGGAAGTAAGAGCACGCAGGGCACACCTAGCTGTCCTCAAGCCTGTGTGGTGCAGAGCAGTCATCCTCTCAGCGCTGCCCAGCCTTTAGGCAGAGGATGCCTGGGCGAAAATGGGCCGAGGGCAGGCAGGCTGACTGCTGCGATGACAATGCAGTGGGAAGTGCAGGCTCTTGGTGAACATCTTCCCTGCTTCCTTCCACCCTCCTTCCTCTCCAAGCCTCTCTGAGAACACTACAGCAGTACTTCTCAACCAGGGGCACTCTTCCCCCCAGGGGACATTTGGCAGTGTCTGGAGACATTTTTGATGGTCACAGCTCAGGTGTGTGGGGGTGGGGGGTGGTGAGTGGTCCTGGCATCTAGAGGGTGGGGACTAGAGATGCTGCTAGACGTCCTGCAATGTGCAGGACAGGCCCCCAGAGGAAAGGGCTAGCCAGCCATAAATGCCAGGTGTGCCAAGATTGAGAAGCCAAGAGCTAGCGTGAAAGTCCCTTTAGAGCTGACCCTTATCTGCCGTCACCCTACACAGTCGTCCTCCCCTACGAGTTATCTGCTCAGAGCAGGCCTGCCCTGGGTTCTGCCTGCCCTGGATTCTGGGGGCCAGAAGAGAGAGGAATTGCCCTTGTCCTGCTTCATGGCTAAATGAGGAACTGGGTGGCTGCCGCTCTGTGCCAGGGGGCCTTCTTGGGTCATAGCCCAGGGTTGAAAGGGCAAAGGTCATAGTCTACACAGGCCATTTAGCTTGGCCCAGAGAACCCTTCTGTGCCCTGGCCCCCATAAGGGAAGGCCACTGAGCACTCTTTCTGATGGCAGGGCCTGGGGTGGGAGGCAGAGGCAGCATTTCACTCCTCCTCATGATCTCACGCCTTCCATGCCAGCATATTCATTTGCATTCACAGCAATATGGCTTTTTCCTGAATAACAAAAATCGGAAACTTCCCAACAACCAAGGGAAAGGCTTGCTTTTCTTTGCTTGCAAAGTGAAACCCTATTTATAAGATTCAAGTCTTATGATAGGAAATCTCTGGCAATCTTAGGACAACACAGGAAAAGTAATTCAGTACGTGCCCTTAATAAAATGT
Source organism: Dasypus novemcinctus (assembly GCF_030445035.2). Taxonomy (NCBI): domain Eukaryota; kingdom Metazoa; phylum Chordata; class Mammalia; order Cingulata; family Dasypodidae; genus Dasypus; species Dasypus novemcinctus. Next base: position 158,702,101 of record NC_080677.1, on the reverse strand, counting down.
CCTTAATTACATGTTTTCCTAATAATACAAAACGAAATTTCTTTAACTCTTACAACTTTATGTCAATGATGTCTTTGAGAGGGAAGAATTTGGGGAATTAACACGAGTATGACGAGATGGGTTTGGGTGTTTATGCAACATTCTATGTAGACTGTTGACTAAGAGTCCAAACATTTAATAGCAACTGATTTGTCTCAGGCCAAGTGCAAGGCATTTCAGGAGCTGACATGAAAAGAACTGAGTGTTCTCCAACAAGATATAAGCAGGATCGTCATAGACCTAATGCAGAATGACCATCCTCATGAGCTGGGAAGGAAGGCAAAAATTTCTCTGTTCCGAGAAGCCTCCTCAAATGGTTTCCAGCAAGGGCAGTCAATTGCATTTTCCCCAAGTGGCAGCGAGGAGGTTGGGGGAGGAGAGCAATCTGCTCCATGCTTGGACCCCGTTTGCCTTCTTTGACACTTAGTGTCCTGAACTCTTAAGTCCAAGGGTTCAATTCCAAGAATAGCTAGTGAGGAGGCCTTCTCCTGTGTCCAAGGAGGACCCTAACTGGTGGAAATAAGAATGTTGCTTGTCTGTGAAATGGTTTTGACAATGAACAGAAGATATGATTGTGTGTTGCTCTGTGCCGCAGGTGGAGCCATATCTAACATGTATGCCATGCTGACGGCACGTTTCAAGATGTTTCCTGAAGTCAAGGAGAAAGGAATGGCTGCGGTTCCCAGGCTCATCGCCTTTACATCTGAACATGTACGTGTTTCTGTTCTTTCCAAGGTTAAGGCTATATTCTGTAAATTCCAGCTTGAAGGAAAGATGTCTGGAAATGCCTTCTCCCCAGCGGCTCTCTTTCTGGAGCACCTTTTTTTGGGGGAGAACGAAGGTCGAGAATGGCTGAGGGAGAATGGGGTGTCTTCCTTGTCCTTGGAAATTCAGGAAGATAAAGCAGAATGTGTCTCCCACATCTGAAGTTCCCACCTGCCACTTCCCTGTATTGTGTGGAGTATGTGTGTGTTGTGGGAGGGGAGGAGGAGAGAAGCAGAGAATCTGTGAACTCTTCTGGGCCCCCCAAATATCCTGCTGATAGTCTTTCTGTTTGGAATTCAGTCAGCTGAGCAGCTAGTCTATCCTTAGAGGACCCGAACCATCCAACGTTGCTCTTTGGCTGACTTGACCAGAGGTTCATCCGCAGATGGAAAACAGCACCTGGGACCGTCACAGCTGCTCTCTGAGCCATGTCCTTCACAGCCAAGCCTGGGCTGTGGCCTGCTGGCAGGGTGCTGGCCCCTGGGAGCCTCCTATCTCTGGTCGTCCTGGTCGAGTCAGGGCAGGGGCCTTCGGTGACCTTCACAGGGTTGATGCAGCACCCCCTGCTACCTCCTGGGCATTTCTTGCTCATGGAAATTGAGCTAAGCAGCATTAGCCTTCCAGGTAGCCAGCTTTTTCCCGTGCCAGGGCAGAGCTGCAAACAAGCACAAAGCCCCAGGGCAGCTGTCAGAGCCATGCTGTGGGCCTGAACCGCTCATCACTAGGCCAGTAACAGAGGCCTATTCAGGAGTAGAGCAGCGACTCCTAAGATTGCTCCTTCGCTTGGCCTCCAAGCAGCCTGGGGTCTGCAGAGCAAGTCCTCCGAGAAAATCAAGGGGCCCTCTAATGGCTGGGGAAATAAAAAGGGAGGGAAAGAGGTGTCTACAGAAAGAGCAGGGACTCCTAGGAGGTGATGTCAGCCAGGAAAAGCAATGAGCCACAGTGGGACTCATTAGCCATGAAACTCTTCTTTTTCCTGTTTCATTTAGAGGGGAGGATATATCTCCTTGCCTTTTCCAGCTCCTTGGGGCCTCCCACACTCCTTGGTTTGTGGCCTCTTCTGCTTTCTTCTAGGCAACAATGCAGGATCTTGAAATCTCTCTCTGCTTCCCTCTCCCTCTTCCTGAGGTCTGCCTCCATCTTCACGCCTTCTCCTCTGACTCTCCTGCCTCCCTCTTTCCCTTCGAAGGGCCCCTGTGTCTACCCTGAGCCCACCTGGAGGTTCCCATCTCAAGGTCCTTAACTTACTCACATCTGCAAAGTCCCTTTTGCCATGTTAGGTAGCATAGCCGCAGGTTCTGGGCATCTTTGGGGGTCTAGCAGTCTGCCTACCACACCTGGTACCCCCACCCTCTTTTAACTTTCATCTCTCAGCTGAAATGCGTGATGTAAGTTCAATCTCTTTTCCAATGACCATTTCCTCGAAGTGAATTTGGATTCCAAAATAGTTCGATGCTAATGAATTCTCAGCCTTGAAGAGCCCAGATGATCTCATTTGGGGCCTCTTTTCCTTTCTGTTTCCATACTTGTTCCCTAACCAAACACCAGGTTGGTCCATCGGCAGGCTGCTCTGTACTTTCTGCCAGGTAGGTCTCTGATATCTGCATGAGCTTCTCAGGCTCAAGTTTGACACAGATTGACTTAGCCTTTACCCTGAAAGCCCAGGCCATGCAGCCTTAGAAAAATGTTTTGCATACCTTCTTTTTTGATGTTGCAAAACTTGGAGTCCACTTCTTTATTTCCAAGGGAAACAATGGCAGTTCCACTCCAGAACGACCATGGGATTCTCTGGCCACCTTCCTGTATCTCTCTCTGTGCAAATGATTATGGAAGAACATTTTGAGTTATGAACCTTTCCTAAAATATCCATTGCTTCTAACTGGAGGTTTATCACTTCTGACAGATGAACTGTGTTTCTAATGTCTACTGTCTTATATCTGATCACTGTTTGACAGTTTCCAAAATACTTCTGATCTATTTAAGCTCATTTGATTGTGGAACAGGCAGGAAGAGATTATCAGCTTTTAAAACTGAAGAAGGTGAAGCAAGCTAGGTTAAGTGCTTGTCAGAGACCTCACAATTAGGTAAGTAGAGGCAAGGTCCACCCCGGCTTCCTGGCTTTCACAGAAGTGCTGCTCTCCTCTCCAGCCACAACAATGTTAAACAATGTTAAAGCCCCAGCAATGAAGTTTTGCAAGCCACAGCTCATCCACTGATTGGATGTTTTATACCTTCTTGAACCAAATTTCTATCATTTGTTTTTTCTCTTCATGTGAAGGTGATGCTCAAATGTTAGCCACCCTCCCCTCCAAAGAAATACTCAGTAACTCATGTGGCTGGGGCTTTTGGAGCTCATTTAAAATGCTCTTCTGGCTCCTTGAAGACTTGATCCAAGCCTTTCTAGACATATGAGCTCTTAAAAGCAAGTCCTGCCCTTGAAGCTTTAGAATTAGAGATGGCATGGTCCTCATCTCTAGTTCCTTCTGGCTCTGAAACTTGGGGTCATTACATTCTGCTCATCCCTTACTGCAGGTTCTTCCTGCTCAGGCCAGGGCACTCACTCCCTTGGCCTTTTGGGATTTTGCAATCACTCCGTGTCTCCCAGCCCCAGAAAGAGATGAAGAAACCAAACCACAGTGAGGGGAAATGCTTGGCCCAAGGCTTCAACCCCCATCAGTGGCAGGGCCAGATCGAGAACCTCCGTTTCCCTACAGTCCCAGCACTGCTCTTTCACCTCCCAGGTTGGATGACCTGAAACGCTGCTCTCTAGCTGGCTCCTCTAAGTTCTTCTGAGAGCATGCTGATTCCTCATTTTCCATGCTGGTTATTCCTGAGCCATTGAACCAGGCCAGGTTATTACCATTGTTTCCTCAGTCCCTCCTGAGTTTTCAACTTGGTATATTTGGAGCCAAAGAAATGGAAATGACATGAAGAGACTCCACTAGTCTTCTGGCAACCAACCAGAAACTTCACAGATTCAATAAGGGAAGGCCACCTTTTGTTTTACAAATGACCCCTCACTCTCTTTCTGTTACATGCCATCTCCTTTTTGGCCACCTAGAACAGGCTAAAGCATTACTAAGCTGTTAAGGAGGGCAAGCTATTAAAGATTCCTGTTTGTTCAAATGAGCTCTTTCCTTATAAAACTTAAATAAGACTAACTTAAATGGTATTTCTCTGAATAGCATTAGAAGAAGTAAATAAATCAGTGAGTGGAAACTAGAGATGGCATTTAAGCTATGCGCATGGCGTTCCAAAGTTATCTTATGCCAAAGAAGCATAGAATCAGACTCTCACAATTGGAAGGGTCTTAAAGAATGTCTGGTCCAGCACCCGTGCTTTGCTGGAATCTCATCACCTTCCACCTATTCAGGGAAGGGGTCTTAAAGATCTGGTGGTTCAACACCCAATCCTCTGCCAGTGTCTCGCTGCCTTCTCCAAACCTTCAGAGCTAGAAAATCTTGGCCAAAATTAATCTGATGAGTTTTAGGTCCTTTCCTGAGAGTAGGTTTAGAGTGAGGCTAAGCTCTCAGATCAATAAGTCACATCTCAAGCTCTGAATCCTTCGAAATCCCAAGCCATGAGCTTCATTCAAGTTCCTCTCATTTCCTAGTGTGACCCAAGCTCTCCCAGAAATCACTTCAATAGAACAGACAAAATGTCGCTCAGTCAGTGTCGTAGCAGACACTGAGGTGCCCTCGGCACATCACCTTAACTTGTTCACTTCCCCTCTACACACCAGTCCAAGTCCATGGTCCCATCTCCCTGATGCCAGTCAGGAGGTTCTCCATGTCCTAGTCTCAGCCCCTTCCCTGGGGAGGTCACTGTCACAATTGCTTTAGGAGAAGAGCTTTCAGGTAACAACACTATTTGACAGAGCTTCAATTCCAAAAATTAATCTCCGTTATGCTAACAACATAAACAGTGACCCGAGCAGCATGGAGAAAGACAGCTCCCACGTAATAGAGGGCTTCCCGTTAGACAGAAGCTTAGCTCATTAGAACTGACAGTAAGTGCAGTTGCACCACAAATTCAGTTCGCCTTCAGCACCCTCTGCCTCCCTTCTGCAATCCTCTGTCCTTTTCATTTTGAGGCCCTCATCACCCCCATATAATTTTGTCCTCTACCCAGTCTCATCAAAACCTACTCTCAGGAGAGAACCTGAAAGCTTTGCTGGGGTGGAAGTCATTGGTAAAACTGAAGTGTTACTTCTCTTAGGATATTTGCATTGCAATAGGAGACAAAGGAATGAGGCAGTGAAGCACAACTCCGCTGACTGTGAGAAGTTTTCTTTATTCCTTCCTTCATTCGTTCAAAGCTGCTGCTGTGTGCCCGGCATTGTCCCAGGCACTAGGGAGGCAGCGGTGAACAGAATTGACCAGTGCCTACTCTCATGGGGCATGCATTGTACTGGGCAGGGCAAGGAAGAAGAATGGATCTGCCAGTCTTCCAAATACTCTGAGGTCACATTCCATGCCATGTGATTTACCCTCAAGTCAATCCCACTCCAAATGCCAGGTCAGGAAGGACTAGATGAACTGATTTTTCTTCAGGTTAGTGATCAAGCCCACAAGTTTTTGAGTTATTAGAAACTGTAACAGACCCTGCTGTACCACTTCCAGGGAGAGACTTCAAATTAGCTACTTCATTTTTCTTGTGTGTAAAATGAGGATTATGATTCCCAGCTCATATAGCACAGTGCCTGGCACTTGGTAAACTCTCCACAAATGGCAGCTAACTTTTCTATAATTATCAGCCACCCCTTTGACTCTCCCCAGTGTCCCTCATTGAGAAAAATCTGAATGGGCCCAAGACGCAAAGTGGAGGTAGCGTACATAGCTGGGAGTCAGGGGACATGTCTACTTTAGTTTGCTTCTGGTAAGTGAACACTACAGTCTAAAAGCAGATTGTTTCCATAAAATATATGTTTATCTCCACCAAATTACCAGAGCAATATTCACAGATCTGTAGGTTTAGAAGAGTTAAGATTCTCTATTGCTGCATGTATAATTTTGAGATTTCTCTGCATAGTTTATTTGGCATATATTTTAAGACATAAATTGAATTGACATTAATTTTGTTTGAAGATTTTAAATTTCCACCCAAGGGAACTGGGAAGACGTAAGGATGGTATCACAGGAGGTGGGTGGATGGGAGAATATGAAGGGCCATACTCTATCAGCACCTATTGAGTTTCTGGCAAGCTGTCAGCACTTCACATACATTATCTATACTTCTCACACCAACTCTGCCGAAAGAGGAATTTTTTCAACACACCTGAGCAAACAGCAGGTGAAACTAGAAAGTAACTTTTCTAAATAGAGCCAGGCATCAAACCCAGGTCGTTTTGTCTCAGATGATCTCTTCCCATTACACATTTTCATTTCACTCTTCTCAAGACCCTAAAATCATAAGCATAATTGCTTTCCATCAGAGTGGTCACTGTGACCGAATGCATGCTTTGTACCAATGTTTGTGTTTGTCACCAAATGTAATCCTTGTACCTCTTCATGTAAAATCTAAGTCTGGTAACACATAATTAGGGCACAAGCTCACAGTGGGGTGAGCTAAACTACTAGCTAGAATTGGGCGGGGATGATAATGCTGTAGCTTCACAGAGGTACCTTGTGTGTGGAGCCACAGCACAGAGTTTTGAAGGATACAGCCTTCCCTCCAAATCATAATGATTAGAAATCAAGGCAGCATTTTCACAGGGTACGAGCTTCTTGGTAAATCAGATGCTTTAGAAAGCAGAATTTTCTTTTTTAAATCACTTGATAAACAGAAGCAAGGATAAGGACTGATAGTCTAAGAGAGCTGGTCTAACTTTTTCCTCATATATTAGGATTTTTAGGAGGCAGATCAGTAAGTATGAGGGAGGGATGTGGGGAAGGAGGAGGTCAAGGGGAAAACTAGGGGGGTGGGTGATCTAAACCATCGGGAAGGGTCAAAGAAGCAGATACCAGCTCATTCATAAGTTGGTCTTCAAGATCTAGTAGTTGGAGATCCCTGAAATAGAATGATCTCCATCTCTCTTCAGTGTTCCTACATCCCATTCATTTCACCCACAAAGAGAAGTATTGGTACAAAGGATGCAGTCCAAGGATAATTGATAGACATGAGAGATAGAAGATAGAGCCTTCCAGCCTAGTGTGTCCTTCCTCTTTCTTTCTTAGAAATGTCTGGATTACTTCTATCTTCCCCTAAGCAGTTTGCCTGGTTAGAAGGGCATACAGTTGTTTCCTATTTGGGAAGAGCTCTTTCTAGAGCCTCTAGGGTGAGTGCAAGGAGACCTCTAGATTTGCTTTTAGAATGGGTCTTAGACTAGAGGGAGTGGGATCCATTTAGCCCCAAATCACCTGGCACCAACACCAGTGCCACACATCAACACTGAGATTTGGGGTCAAAGATTTATGGCAATAAATAGTGGGCAGCAAATTCAACAAATATTTATTAACTATATACTATTTGACAAAGTCCATGCTCTCATACAGCTGCTATTCTAGTAGGGGAGAGTGAACCAATAAGTGTATGCTGTATTATCAGGTGGTAGCAGAAGAGTGAGGAGGGAGTGGTCTATTTTATAGGGTGGTTATAAAAGTCTCTCCAAGGATGTGATCAGTGAGCAAACACCTGAATCAAATAAGGGAGGGAGCCACCTAGTATCTGAGGAAAGAGTTTTCTGGGAAAATGGAATCACAAGTACAGAGGCCCAGGGGCCCGGACAAGTTAGCAATCTCAAGGAAGTCCAGGAGGGTGGGTACCAGCAGGGAGAGTGGGCGAGGGGAGTGGAGGGGTCAGGAGGTAGGAGATGAGGGGGAGGCGGCCTTGTGATCTTCGTGTCCGTGAACCCAGCCCGGGCCTCTCCCTGACTTCCCGGGTCTACCAGGCAGCTGAGTCTCCATCTCAGCTAAATATCTGGATGTGACTAACAAAGACTTGGAAGAATTAATTAAAAGAATGCCACTTTCCAAACTGCTTGCCTCAATTCTAAGAGGAAGAGAACCCAACATGGCAAGAGACTGAAATGGTGTGTTTCCGAGTTTTCTGCCATCCCCCTACTTTCCTACCATCCCTAAAGGGAGCTAAGACTTAGGGTTCCCACTGAAGAGCCCGGGACTGGATGCTGCAGCCTCAGCAGGCAGAGCTCATCCCCCTTCCCAGCCTCATCGTCTCATCCCACCAAATCGCATAAATCCTGCTTTTTTATTTTAAAAAAATTACAATTGCTTTGTAACTATAAAATCTCATCCTTGCATATATTTTACATAAACCAAACCATGTAGCCTATGTCTAGATTGACTATGATCATTTTTTTAATGAAATTAATCTTCCAACCTTGAATTTTTCATTTAGAATAGATTGAAAATCTTATGAGTTGTAGTATCAATTACCCTTAGATAGAAATATGATTGGGTTATAAATAAGCATTGGATTCTATCAGGTATCTATTTTTATTTTTCCCTTATAGAGTGAGGGAGGCAGAGGGGTGCTCATTAGCTCATTTCCTGGCCATTCTGTTGATGGACAACTGGTAATGGAACCCCATTATTTCAGGACAAATCTGAATCTTTGTAGCTTTCAACTTATGTGCATAGTTTTGCCTTCAGAAGCTGCCCAGAGCAAAGCGGTCCCACCCCCACCCCACCTGCGGACAGCCCTTCAGAAATGAAGGCCACCAGGTCTTGTGACCCTAATCCCTCCCCATGTGCCCGGGTATCCCCGAATTGTCCCTACACCTGGTTTCCAGCTCCTCAGCCTTTGGGGGCAGTTCCTTGAATGCCACTCATCAACAAGTGGCTCCACTAAACCGGGTGCCAGGATGAAAAACGACTTGCCATGTGTCATCTCCAAATGCAGGGAGACGGGCTATTTAAGCTGTCTTCACTATTTCCTCCTCACTTCGATTTGTGTCTTTTTTTCCCCCTCTCAAGTTCCTTCCTCTCCATGGGTCTCTTGCTATTTGGCGATAGCATTTAGCTATTTCTCCGCTCCCTCTCTTGAAAAATGTCATCAGACTCAGTGCTTGGTACCTAATTTTCTTTTTCCTGCCTCAAATCACCTTTGTTCCCCGTCTTTAAGCTTTCCATTGGGGCATGTGTTCTTCTGCAAATGTGTGGCTTTTGGCACAGTAATCAATTATCCTGGGTAATTGCTCTTCATTTGAGAATCCTGATTCTTTCTCATTAAAGACCAGACAAGAAGACTCGCTCTTGTTGGCTAGCCATGCCAGATCTCTCACTTATCCCCAATTTGCCATTTTGCAGCGTAGCAGGGAGGGGCCCATTCACTGAGGGGCATCATTTGCATATCTTGTGCTTGCTGGAGTGGGGGCAGCTGGCTCCCCATTCTGTGCACCCCCGGCAGCGAGAGACACAGTGCCCTGTTCCTCTGAGCGCCCTCTCTTCCAGGTGGCCCAGTGCTCTGCTACATCCGAAGGAAGCCAGTAAATGGGAACAAGAGGGGCACTTGGCGGGAGGGGGAGGAGTCATGCATCTTTACAAACCCTAAGCCAATTAAGCTTTCTGCCCTCATTCCCAGGCATCTGGCAATGACGGTCCGCTTGGTTCTCTGATGTTGTAAAGTGAGGCTAATGGCCCTCTCTCACTACCTCCATCCACACCGGGCCTTTGGCACGTGTCTCTTCAGTGGTACCTCGTTGCCTGGCTTCCATTATTTGCTGCCGTGATAAATGTGCTCTCTTTTTGCTCATTAGATTCACCCCCGCCCAAAATATGTGTCAGTAGTTCCTATGCTGCATGTTTAAGAGTTCAGACGAGTCCAAAGTGGGCCTTGGAAGGCAGTGTGCACTCTCTGGAACCACAGCTTAAAATTCCAGTCAGCAAGCCTTTGGAGATGCAAATGGAGGGAGCAGCTCTGCTTTTGGACAGCTTAATGATGTGTAGTTAATAGTAAGAGGCTGATGGGCAGATGCAGTACAGCTGGGCTTAGGTTAGCCTTTCTTAGCGCTCCAAATTGCTCTGATTACAGCCATTGAGATGCCAAATCCTACCCTGAATCAATAACTGAAAGCACAAAGATGTGGCCTCTCCCGCTGGTGGCTTGTCAGCGTGGCCTGCTCGCCTCGCACAAACAAGTCATTCTGCCACAGTGAATAACCTGTGCTTCTTTCCAGAGCTTTCCGCAGCCTGGTGAGAGGTCTCTCTATCGGTCACCTGCATAATAGCCCCAGCCAGCCACTCTGCGATGAAGCGCGCTGGATTTAGGGCCAACTTCCCCTCTTCGTTGAGTGCACACAATTTCACGGCACTTTGGAGAAACTGAGTCTAATCTCCTGGTAGCAAAACATAGTTCTGGGAGCCACAGGCCACGGCTGCTGGAGGCAGCTAATGAGTTCTTGTGCCATGTATGTGCAAATGTCTTGGAGTAATTGTGTATTGGGATATTGGGCCCACTTAGAACTTCCAGTGTCTTGTAATCCTCCCCTAAAAAGCCCAAGTGAAAGATGCCATCTTCTCTCAGCATCCCCAGCTTTGGCGGGTCAGATTAGAAATAGAAGGAGAAAAATATCAAAGAGAAAACAGGCCAGGGAGTGCACCTGGACTGTATACGCAGCTCATCAAAAAAATCTCTTTTTTACAGAGTCATTTTTCTCTCAAGAAGGGAGCTGCAGCCTTGGGGATCGGAACGGACAGCGTGATTCTGATCAAATGTGATGAGAGGTGAGCCTCGATATGCAACCCTGGTGGGTTAGAAATTGGAAAATTCAACTTGAATATTTGTAGGTCAGAAAAAAGGCGGCAAGCCTGCCCCATCCTCGCTGCTGCTATGAGCTGCTCTCTCTGAGCACGTACTGGCCGTGTCTGGGGTCCCCAGGGCCAACTCGAGGCTCACAGCCTTTGGCTGATTAACCTTTCTTATCAATCAAAGTCTTCTGCATCAAGAGGATGCAGAGGGCCACACATCACCTGGGCACTAGAGCCACACCAGGCAATCTGATCCCTGATTTATGGAGGTACCCTCCCTCCAGGTACTAAGGAGGGTGTAAACTTGATGGGGTGATTATGGAAAAGGGGGACAATTTAGTGAGCGAGGACTAAATGATGCCCCAGCAACTCTGCTCCCTTGAGGAAAACCTCTTTCTCAACCAGCTCCTGAACTTCACAGCTGCTCCGGAAACAAGGAGGCTGGGAACGAGGTTTAAAAACATTTTCAGGGTATCCATTTAAATTATCACTGGCCAATACGCTGGGGCATATACAAACTTAGATTCGGTCTTCAAAAGAATCGAGTAAGAACTTTCACTGTGTTAAAAGGCTGCGGTGCAATGACCCATGTATTGCCCGTATGCCTGAATTAGACAAACACCCACCGATTGGCCCCAGGCTCTGGAAGCCTAAAGCACCTCCCCAGGTCCCTGACCGTGGGTGGTCTAGATGGGGGCACAGTAACGTCCACAGGAGACATTCTGGAGCTGAATCGCCTGCCGGAGATTGGTGAGCCCTGGAAGGCTTCCTACAGCAGGCAGGGCTCGAGTCGGACTTTTAAAGTGAGGGAGGGGTGGAGGGAAAGGCTGGGGCCATCACAGGTGACGGAGTACCGTGAGCAAAGCCACAGAAAGAGGCAGGAGCCTCTTGGGGGCTCGGGGTGCTGGGCCTGACCGGAGGTGGTGGGGCAGGGAGGCGGCCGAGGCGATGAGGCTGGACACGTGGGGTCTCGAAAGCTTTAAAACCAAGGGGCTCAATAACCACGTTCACCTCTTGGGGTGACATTACAGGGGACTGCCACTTTCTTTGGGTATTACCCAGTTTCCCTCGTTCGCTAGCAATGAACACACATGACTTTTACAACTAGATTTTTTAAATGAATTCTATTCATAATATTGTACTACCATCACCAACCTCCATTACCTCAAGTTTTCATCACCTCCAGCAGAAACCCTGTGCCTATTCAACAGAACGTCCCCTTCCCCACCCCTTGGCTGAACCTTCAGTCTGTTTCTGGCTCTATGAATTTGCATATTCCTATGGGGGATTTCTAGGAGGAATGTGGGTGGGAGCAGACAACACCATGAAGGCTTTAAGGAAATAAAGTACATTGCTTTTCTTTTAAAAAAACAATACGTGCCTACTTTTAAAACTGGAAAAAATAGGGAGAAGTCACCATCCCACCACCCGAGGTTCCTCACGAGTGTCAGAAGTGGTGTCGAAACCTTTGGATCTCCTTTCGGAGCCCAGGAGTTTGTTCCTTTTACATGTTCGTGGTCATGTTTCTTTATCTAACTAGATAAGATAGCATGTTTTCCCACATTATGACAGATGCCGATAAACACCCTTACCTATGCAACGCCGATTGTGTGCCTAAGTCAGACAGTACGTGGTCTTGGGAGCTCTGGATTCAGAGCTCAGCTGAGGCTTCAGCTCGGGTCAAATTTATCTAAAGCAAGCACAGGGAGTGGCACCTGCCGCCTAGGGTTGGTATGAAGATTAAATGTGCTAACAAATATAAGCTGCTAAGAACAATACCTAGCACAGAGCAAAATACGAGTCCCCTAGTGTACATTTCCCTATTTCTGGCATTGCTATTATAGATGCCCTTGCCAGCCCCCAAAGGATATCTTTATGCCTCCAGTGCTGCTCCGTTCACGGTTATTTCTTAGTATAATTCCCAACTTAAATTATTTGAACTTTCTTAAAGAATGTGATTTAAAGAAGCCCAGATTGCCTCCAAAGGGGCTCAGAAAGTTATTCTCCTAGCAGGATCAGACAAGAGCTTGTTGAAACATGTCAAAGCTGGCCAGGCGCTGCACGTATGTAGGCTCTAGTTCTATGATGATAATACAGGTCATCTGTGGAGCCTGGGTTCAGGAATGAGAGCCCGGCCTTTGTGGATATAAGTGGAATCAAAATGTTTGGGGTCACAGCCACGGGGATCTACTTGGAGAGTAGTTTGTAGCCACCTTGCCGGTCGGAATCTGTCAAAATCCTCTTGGCAGCCACGGTGTTTTCATTATTGCACCCTTGTGACAGTAGATTGTGGGGTTCAGAAAATCCTTTAAGCCTGGTGAGCGGTGGACCGACACATTTGTTTCTCCTAATGTGCTTTGTGGGGTTCGTCCAGGCCCCCCAAAACATGGCCCTGCACTGCTCTCGAAGGCCTTCATTTCCTGGAGTTACTCTTTCGTTCTACACGCATTAGCCCACCTGGGGCCGGGGTGGTGAGTTTTATCTTGCCCTGCAGACAGTGGGCCTCTTAGAAGGCTCACAATGGAAGGAAAGTGTCCTAAGGAAAGAGCTCCATCTGCACCTTTCTAGTCCAAAACCACATGTGAAGGAAGGTCCTGCGAGGTGACTCCTCCTTAATTAGCAATCTCAGGGGCTTTCTTTGGTGACCTGCTCAAAGGGAAATTTGGGTCTCAGTTAAAATGAAGAAGAGAAATGTATTGTAAATCTTCATTTGTTTGGAATAGGTTCTCTCAAAATTAAAAGTCAAGAAACCTTTTTTTATACTATATTAAGCTGAACAAGATAAAGTAGTGGGAACCCTCAGTACACCGTGGTTTACATCATAACTGAAGAGTATTCTATTAGGCAAAATCAATCATGAAATTCAAAATAGAAAAATGTGTTAACTGAATCCTGGATTTCATAAGTTCTAGCTTGAGTTCTCTTCACTTGTTTGCAAAAAATTAAATATTAGCAGTGATGAGGTGAATGGATTTTTATTCAAGCATCATTGTGTCTAATATTTGCAAAAATTTAGATTAGTGGAATTCAAATGAATGATGCATCGGTGAGCTAAAGAACAGAGAAGTCTGAGTTAATATATAGAGGTAAGTAAATATTTGTGAAAGAAAACTGATTGATATTTCAGAATGAGATTAGACCAAAAAGGTGTTTCCCAACGGTTAAAGAAGGAGAGAAATTTCTATTATTTGGATGGTAATCTGGAGGAATACAAAGTGCACATAGGAGGGAAGCAGGAGCGCTGTGAGCTTCTTCTCTTAGCTGCAGGCAGTGGCCTTGGGTGGGAGCACAGAGGTAAACAGGATGGACTCAGGCACAGGCCCTAGAGCTTAGCCTAGTGTGGAAGGCAGATTTCTGTTGATTCTTGGAGACAAGTGCTGTGGTGGGGAAGTACAGGTGGCTGTTGATGCACATCTGATCCTACCTCCCGAGGAGGGACGGAGGAGTTAGCCAGGTGAGAAGGAAGGGAGAGAATGTTCAAGGCAGAGGTCATGGCACATTATAAGCCGTGGAAGTGAGAGGGAACCTGGTGTGTTCAAAGATCTGAGCCGAGTTCCGGGGGAAGTGAAGAGGATGTGCCTTATGAGCCATACTAAGCGGTTTGGACTTTATGCTGAAGACAGTGGGACATCCCTGAAGGGAATCTCTGAAGTGGGAGAGCAACGCCCTATTTTTATGTTGGAAAGATCATTTTAAGTGCAGGCAAAGTATGGGCTGAAGATTGGAAGTCTCACGGCCATTGCAGTCTTGTGAATGGGAGATGATGAGGAGTGGGCTGACGGGAAGTAAAGCAGTGGAGATGGAGCACAGGGGTTCACAGGAATCACTGGGTGACTGGTGTGCAGGTTAAGAGAGGAGTCTAGGATAGTGCCAGGTTTCTGGCTTGCCAGCCAAGTCAATGTGATGCTTTCCTCCGAGATAGCCCTGGCCAAGAAACCGATTAGAAAGGAAGCTGAAAAGATTTGGACATGTTGAGTTTAAAGAGCTTATGAGACAATCAATGGACAGTGTCAAGGTGGCAGTTGGAAATATGAGTCTGGAGCTTAGAGCATGTTACAATTGAATCCTTGTAGAAGTGAGTCTAGGAAAGAACTCCGAGGGACATCCACATTTCAGGGACAGGCAGGGTAAGAAGGGCCCATGGAGGAGACTGAAAAGGAGTGGAAGGAAAACCAGGAGATGGGTCATGAATGACCAAGGGAAGAGTGTGTCTCAAGAAGCAGTGGCCAATGGTATCAGAGGCAGCCAGTGGGTAAAATGAGGTCCAGAAAAGGCCCATTGGAAGAGGCTGGTGAGTTTGGCAAGAGCAGTTTCAATGGAGGGGTGAGAGGAGAAGGTATTCTACTGTGGGTTAAAGGTAAGGGGAGAAGAGGAAAGAGAGAGAAAGTACAGACAACTTTTCCAGGATGCTCAACTGTGAAGGGAAAGAGATGCGGCTGAAGCCCAAGGGAGTGTTGAGCCCAGGATGGTTTTTGGTTTTAAGGGGTGGGACTTAAGGCAGGTTTAACCATGCTAGACCTGCTCGAGAAAAAATGTGAATTACATGAGAAATAGAAGGGTGTTCAATGGCAGAGGTTTCATTTCCCTTGTTAAGCACCTTATTCTTTTGGTCAAAGTTGAGTAGGGTCTTTCTCTGAGGCACTCTAAAAAACTATTGAAATTAATATAATAGGAAATAAAGGGGTTTTAAATGTTCAATGGTCAAATGATAAATGTTGATGGAAGAGCAGGGGGAAGGCTTGGGGAGGGTGGGGGAGGTGGGGCGGGACAAAGTTCTCATTTTAATGTCTGTTGACAAGCTGCTGATGATTTCAAATCAGAAACCCTTAGATTTAGGATGCTTCTTAGATATCAACCATCCAACTTTTTAGATTTTATTTTAAAATAATTTCAAACAAGGAAAAATGGGGAGACTATCCACAAGGATTCCCATATACCCTACACCCAAATGCCCCTTCACCCCTTAAAGCTTCAGGATGTATTTTCTACGAACAAGGATATTCACTTATATAATCAGTATAAATACCAAAATCAGGAAATTTAACATTGACATAATACTTTCAGTTAATCTACAATCAGATTTTTCTTCAGTTTCAATTGTTCCAGTAATGTCCTTTACAGCTAATTTTATCCAGGCCAGGATCATGCATTGCATTTAGTTGCCCTGTCTCTTCAGTTTCCTTTAATGTGCAACATTTCTTCAGTCTTTCTTTGTCTTTCACAACATTGACGTCTTTGAAGAGTACAGACATTGTGTTTAGCACGGGAGTTCTCAGTTTGGTTTGTCTGATATTTCCTCTTGACTAGATTCAGGTGATGCATCCTTTGGCAGGAATTCCAGAGAGGTGATGGTTTGTCTTTCTCAAGTGCATCTAATCATTTCGTCCTCAATGAAGGTTCTCTATGTTAATGTGGACTACTTAGTTATGGTGCTATTTGCCAGGTTTTCCCCTGTAAAATGTCTACTTTTCTGGTGTTTAATTAATATGTAGTGGATGCTTTGAAGCTATATATGATTAGAAATTTGTTTTTTACTTAACAAAATGCTATGAACAACTTCAATGTCATTAGACAGTTTCAATATAATTTGCAATCACTACATAATAATCCATTGCTTAGAATTCATATTATTTAGTAAGTCTCCTGTTGTTAAACATCAAAGTTGCTTTGAATTTCCACTTTTTGAAAAAGCTGCTAATATAAACATCATTGTGGTTAAATATTTGCATGCATCCTTCTGTAATTTTCTCAGGATAAATTCCTAGAAGCAGAATTTCTGAGCCCAAGACTGTGCCTGTTCTAAGAGCTATGAAATTTGCTGGTATGTTGCCTTCCAGAAAAGACCCAGTCAAATTATTCTCCCCACACAGTGTATGGGATGCTTACCATGTCCTCACTAATCCTGAATTAGAATCTTGAGTGCCCTATGTCAATTTGATGGATGGAAACATTTGTATCACTGATATTTTCATTTACAGTTTTTGTAATTACCTGTTGATCTTTATATGTTTATCATTTAGAGTCCAAAAAGAAAAGGAAAACAAAACCTTCTTATGATACAAATGTTCCAGATGTTTTCCCAATATATATAATTTGCTTTTTAACTTCATTTTTCTGTAGTCCAAACTATCAATTTTCCCATTTTAATTCACTTATTGTTTCCTTAGAAAGTCTTGTCCATTCTTAGTAATATTAATATTCATTTGTGGGGTTTTTTTTCACTAAAATCTTTACATTATTATTTAGATAGTTGACTTAACTGAAATGTATTTTGCTTCTATGGTGGTTTGGAGGAATGTAACTTTGGGGGGACACAAATATTATCCCAAAACCATTTAAGATTAAAAAAAATTACTTTAGTTATTGTTCTAAACATACTAAATTCATCTTGGACCTGTTTCTAGTCTTTCATTTTTCTTCTAATGATTTGCCTATTTGGTTCCATTACCAAGTTTTTTAGTAACTATAATTTTACAATGCTCTACTATCTGGTGGAGGAAAATCGGCCCATTTAGTTTTGTTTTCTTGTACTTTAAAAAAAAAATTTATATTCTGACTGTTTTTCATCCAGTTGCACTTTATAATTATTTCCCCAGGTTCCCACTCCCCTATTAGAATGTCTTCTCCTCCTTTCCCTTCCTCCTCTTTCCCTTCTCCTCCTCCCTTTTCTTGGGAAGTGTTGTCAACTTTTGTAAATTGCCTTTTACACATCTATTGCAATGACATTACAATGTATTACTTTGACCAATTAATAAGATGACTTGTGTAAAAAGATTTCCTAACAGTTCTTTCCTTGGCTTTATTGCAATAAATGCTACTTCACTATGTGATATTCTTTAATTTCCTTCTGCATTATATTTTCTAATAATTATATTTGGATTTTTGTAAACTACATTTTGACAGCGTATCCATAGCTGACAGATTTTGCTTTCAGAGTTATCTAGTTTCAGAAAATGAATTCAGCAGCTTTCCTTGTCTTCCCAATAAGAATTTAAAGAGTGTTGTCTGCTAATAGTAGACTGATTAAAATTCACTACTAAAACATCTGGGCCTGGCATTTGGGGGCCTGGCATTTCCCCACATTATTTCATGGTTGTTAGTTCTTTTCAACCTTTTAATATATTCTTGAATTTCCTAGGGGAGAAGAAATTATCTATTTCCTCAAAATTTTCAAGACTACCATAAAGCTCTGAATAAAATCATTTTATGATATTAAAATACCTTTATCTATAACCTCCCCTCTCATTTAAAATGCTGTTTTTTTCTGTTTTGATTGGATTAATCATAAATTTGTATATACATTCATCTTTTCAGTGTACCAGCTCTTGAACTTATTAAGCCCACTTTATTGTTTTCAATTAATTAAAAAATTATTTCATCCTTTCTGCCTAGATTATTACTTTCCTACCTTCCTGAATGAACTAACTTATTTTTATTCTTTCTTATTTAATTTCAAAAGCATTTAAGGCTATGTATTTTCCTCTTTGGATGGCTTAGGGTGTTTCTCATATTTTTATATGTAGTCTTCTCATGTCACTAATTTTTAAAAAAATTTATTAGAGCAGTTGTTAATTTACAGAAACATAATGCAGAACGTAGAGTTCCCATAAGCCACCACCACACTCATACAGTTTCCCCTACTATTAACATTTTGCATTAATGTGGTATCTTTGTTACAACTGATGAAACAATATTATTACAATTATTTTATTAATGATAGTCTATAGATTACTTTAGGGTTCACTCTGTGTTGCAAAGTTCTATGGGTTTTTAAAATCTGTTTTCTGGTTACACATGTTTACAACCTCAGATTTCCCCTTTCAACCACTTTCAAGTATTACATCCACAATATTGTTCTCCCATCACCACGGAATATGGTGATGTTTCCATCACCCCAAACAGAAACTCTGTACCCGTTAAGCATTAACTGCCCATTCCCTACCCCATCCCTGCCCACAATGTGTATTTTAACTTTGGACTCTATGAATTTGCACATACTATTTCTTGTAAGCAAGATCTTACAATATTTGTCCTTTTGTGTCTGGCTTATTTCATTTATCATGATGTATTCAGAGTTCGTCCAAGTTGTAGCATGTTTCAAAGCTTCATTCCTTTTTACAGCTGAAAAATACTCCAGTGTATGTATATGCCACATTTTGTTTACCCTTCTTCTGCTGATGGACATTTGTGTTGCTTCCACTGTTTGACAGTTGTGAATAATGCCATTATGAAAACCAGTGTGCAAATATCTGTTTGATTCCCTGCTTTCAAGTTATATACCTAGAAATCAATTATTAGCTCATATGGTAATTCTATGTATCACTTTTTGAGGACCCACCAAACTGTTTTCTACTGTGGCTACACCACTTTACATTCCCATCAACAATGTATGAGTGCTCCTAATTCTCTAAATCCTCACCAACACTTGTTTTTTGTTTTTTGTTATTTTTTAAATAGTAGTCATTTTAGTGGATGTGAAATGGCATCTCTTTGTGGTTTGGATTCACGTTTCCCTCATGCTTAATGATATTGAGCATTTGTCATTTTTTTCATGTGCTCATCTTCCACTTGTATATCTTCTTTGGAGAAATGTCTATTTAAGTTCTCTGCCCATGTTTTATTTGAGTTGTTTGTCTTTTGTTGATGAGCTGTCAGAGTTCTTTAAATATCCTGGATATTAAACCCTTATCACATATGTGATTTCCAAATATTTTCTCCCACTGAGTAGATTGTCTTTTCACTTTCTTTATAATATACTTTGATGCATAAAAATTTTTAATTTTGGTTAAATCCCATCTATTTTTTTTCTTTTGTTGCTTGTGCTTTTGGTGTAAAGTTCAAGAAACCCTTTCCTAACACAAGGACCTAACAGTGTTTTCTTCTAGGAGTTTTATAGTTTTAGTTTTTATATTTAGGTCTTTGTCTATTTTGAGTTTATTTTTTATATGGTATGAGGTAAGGGGCTATTTTTATTCTTCTGCAGGTGAATATCCAGTTTTCCCAGCACCATTTTTTTGAGACTGTTCTTTCCCATTGAATGGACTTGGCAACATTGTCAAAAATCAATCAGCCTCATAGATGTGAATGTTTATTTTTAAACTTTCCATTTGATTTCACTGGCTTATATATCTGTCCTTGTACAAGTACTATGTCATTTTGATTACTGTACCTTTGTAAAAAGTTTCAAAATGGGAAGTTTGAGTCCTCAACTTCATTCTTCTTTTTCAAAATGGTTTGGCTATTCAGGGCCCCTTACACTTCCATGTAAATGTGATGATTGGCTTTTTCACTTCTGCAAAGAAGGCTGTTGGAATTTTAACTGGGATTGTGTTGAATCTAAACTGCTTCAGGAAGAATTTACATCTTAAACAATAGTTAGTCTTCCAATCCATGAACACAGAAAGTCCTTCCATTTATTTAGGTCTTTTCTAATTTCTTTCAGCAAGATTTCATACTTTTCTGCATACAAATTCTTTACATCCTTGGTTACATTTATTCCTAGATATTTGATTCTTTCCGTTACTATTGCAAATATAATATTTTTCTTGATCTCCTTTTTAGATTATTCATTACCAGTGTCTAGAATCACCACTGATTTTTGCATGTTGATCTTGTACCTACCATTTTGCTGAATTTATTAGTTCCAGAAGTTTTGTTGCATACTTTTCAGAATTTTCTGTCATCTGCAAATAATAAACATTTTACTTTTTCCCTTACAATTTGGATGCTTTTTATTTCTTTTTCTTGCTTGATTCTCTGGCTAGAATCTTCCAGTACAATGTTGCATAACACTTGGTGACAGCAGGCATGTTTCTGATCTTAGGGGGAAAGCTTTCAATCTTTCACCATTGAGTATAATGTTAGCTGTATAATGTTGACTATATATGTTCTTTATCAGATTGAGAACGTTTCCTGCTATTCCTAGTTTTCTAAGTGCTTTAATAAAGAAATGGTGCTGGATTTTGTCATATGCCACTTTTGTGTCAAACGAGATGATCATGTAGTTTTTTGCCTTTGTTCTAATTAATGTGTTGTATTATTTTAGATATTTTCTTATGTTGAACCTGGGATAAATCCCATTTGATTACGGTCTATAATTCCTTCAATACACTGTTGGATTTGGTTTGCTGGTATTTTGTTGAAAAATTTTCCATCTATATTCTTGAGGGATATTGGTCTATAATTTTCTTATGATATCCTTATCTGGTTTTGGTATTAGAGTGATGCTGGCCTCATTGAATGAGATAGGAAGTGTTATCTGCTCTACAAATTTTTGGAAGAGTTTGAGCAAGACTGGTATGAATTCTTGTTGGAATGTTTGGTAAAGTTCACCAGTGAAGTCATCTGGTCCTGGGCTTCTCTTTGTTGAGAGGTTTTTTGATGATTAATTCAATCTCTTTGTTACTGGTTTGTTAATATCTTCAATTTCTGCTTGCATCAGTGTAGGTAGTTTGTGTGTTTCTAGGAATTTCTCTGTTTTATCTAGGTTATCTAGTTTGTTGGTATACAACTGCTCATAGCATCCTCTTATATGACTTTGCATTTCTGTGGAGTTGGTAGTAGTATCCCCCCTTTCATTTATAATTTAGTTGTTTGTATCCTCTCTCTATTTTCTTTGTCAGTCTAGCTAAAGGTTTGTCACTTTTATTGATTCTTTCAAAGAACAACTTTTGGTTCCACTAATTCCCTTCAATGTGTTTTTCTTTCTTTCATTTATCTTCACTCTAATTTTTATAATTTCTTTCCTTCTGCTTGCTTTGCTCTTCTTCTTCTAGATCCTCCAGTTATAAGGTTAGGTCTCTGACATGAGATCATTCTTCCTTTTTAATGTAAGCATTTAGAGCTATAAATCACCCTCTCAGCACTGCCTTTACTGCATCCCCTAAGTGTTGGTACATTGTATCATTTTCATGTGTCTCAAGATATTGCTTAATTGCCCTTGTGATTTCTTCTTTGACCCACTGGTTATTTGAGTGTGTTGCTTAGTTTCCACATATTTGTGAGTCCTTTAGCTCTCCTTCTGTTATTGATTTCTAGTATCATTCCATTGTGGTCAGAGAAGATACACTGTATGATTTCAGTATTTTTAAGTATATTGAGACTTGTTTTGTGACCTAGCATATGATTTGTCCTGGTGAATGACCCATGTGTGCTAGAGAACAATGTGTGTTCTGCTGCTTTGGGATAAAGGGTTCTATATATGTCCATTAGGTCTATTTGCTTTATAGTAGTGTTCCAGTCTTCAAGTTCCTCATTGATCTTCTGACAAGATGCTCTATCCATTATTAAAAGTGGTGTATTGAAGTCTCCTATTCTTAATGTAGAACCACCTATTTTTCCCTTCAATATTTGCTTCATATATTTTGGGACTCTGCTGTTAGGTGCATATGTATTTATTATTGTTATATCTTCTTATTGAATTGACCCTTTTATCAGTATATATTGTCCTTTGTCCCTTATAGCAGTTTTTGATCTTACAGTCTATTTTATCTGACATTAGTATAGTCACCCCAGCTCTCTTCTGGTTACTATTTGCAAGGAATATTTTTTTTAACATCCTTTCACTTTCAAACTACTTGTATTTTTGCATTTCAACTGGGTCCCTAGTAAATAGAATATAGTTGGGTCATGCTTTTTTATTCATTCCGCCAGTTTCTGCCTTTTGATTGGAAAATTTAATCCATTTACATTTGAAGTAACCATTGCTAATACAGGACTTTCTTCTGTTATTTTGCTGTTTGGTCTTTATTAGTCTTATACTTTTTTGTCCTTCAATTCTTCCATTGCTGCCTACTTTCATATTTATTTGATTTTTTTTTTGTACTAAATCATTTTAAGTACCATATCATTTCCTTCTATAAATATTTTTAAATACACTAGAATCATAGGGAAAGCCACAAATGTTCTGTTGAGCCAGTGACTCAAATACCAGTAGTCCTGCCCATGAAATGGCAGTAACATCCCCAGTCATTCATTGAGTCAGTCTTCTTCCCCTTTTGAAAAGTTCGATCAATGACTCTGATGTTAAAAAGTTTAGCCAGTTTAGCAATCTCAAGAGAACTATTTTGGTTTAGACTTTCACTGCTTCCCCTACCATGCGTCTACTTCTGTGCCTGGTTTTTCCCAGAATCTTGGGATGGGAATGTCACAATGCATAATAAAAATTCTACAGTAGAACGTTAACATTGATGACTGTATACTGCACACTTTTGAAAGCATTTTGTATTTATTAACTAACTCATCTAATCATCATACTAACTTTAGAAGTACTGCTGTTATCCCTATTTTGCAGGGATAATTAACTCAGATCACAGATCCAGCAATATCTAGTAGTGTGTTGTACAAATCAACTCCTCTGATTATTATAACAGGGGGTTTATGGTAAGCAAAGCACTATCTGAGTTTTTTGTTTTAGGAAAGAAACATTTTGGGAATGAAAGAATGCTTCTTTCTCCCATGCTTGTCTTTGTAACTGTTTGAAGTTTGGGCTTGGAGTTCTTGGTCCACTCTTTGGTCTTAGCCTTTGGAATGTAATTAGGTAGCTTTTTTCCTTAATATTTTCATTCAGATCAAGATCAAGATCTTGGTGGCAGAATGGATTTTTTCTCTTGGCATTTTGTTTACATGGAAATTGCAAGTCCAGGTTCATCCATGAGAAGATCTGAAATACAAATGTATTTCGGCATTGTCCCTCTCATTGTCAAATGCCTTCCTGCAGAATTAGGTGGATGACTTCAAAAGCAGGCCTCAGGCAGGTAAGAGGAGTATTGTGGTTGTGTCCAGTAGCCGCATCAGTGTGCTATAAACTATAGGTATGCAGCATTCAGCAGGGGAAATAGCCGAGCAGTAGTTATAACTGATCTGTATTACCAAGAAGAGTTCAGGGCTGGACTTTTACCCTTACATTGCTGCTAATTTTGGAAAAGCAACAAAGTGAAACAGTCAAAGCTGACCTATGGTTTGTTTTTCCTTTTAGGGGGAAAATGATCCCAGCTGATCTTGAAAGAAGGATCCTTGAAGCCAAACAAAAGGTAAGTTTGTATGGAGAGTTTTATCCAGCCCATAACAAGCTGGAAGAGCATGATTCTATTTTTATCCAGACGAGACACACACCTTGATTTATTTAAAAAATAAGATCCAGCTCTCAATCTCGCACCTTTCAAGAGATGAATGTCACATCTAGTCATTATTTATTTCCCTGAGTTATAGACTGCTTTGGAAAGGTCTAAGTTGCTGAATAAAGAATATATACAGAGATATTGTAAGAGTTTTCCAAGCATTTGTCTTTCCCTCTGTGCTGAGGATTTGCATTAAATAGACACATGTTTGAAAGATTATTTCAACCAGTGGAAATTATCAGAACATAAGTGCAGTGTGTGTTACTGTGTCACATTTCTTTGAAAGGGCCAAATTTTCCTGCCCAGACACATGCTCATAGAGTTGGCTCATAGAGTTGGCCCTCATTTTGCAGGAAACAATTTATAGCTCTTTTTAGAAGTAACAACTTCTGAAGACCTGCCAAAGATTCCACAATGCTATAGGAAGACATTTATATACCTGAATGGTTCAAAGGCAAGAGAACTTGATTTTAGAAATCACTTTAACTTTTAGGTGATACAGCTTACAACTCCTGATTCAACAACATAACATATGCATCTTATCATTATGCTCTCAGGAATAATTATTTATTTTCATGTCTTTTTTTTTCCCTACGAAAGTGGCAGCAGGCGGTTGTTTTCCCTCGTTCTTGTTCTAGAATGCCTTAGTAAAATAAACACAAGATTAAACCTTTGCTGCCACCTAAAGACGGATGTTATACCATCAGTTTCTATAAACCAACAAAAAACCTGAAGACGAGAGGGGTTCTCCGGAGAGCCGTTAGGGAGTAACTATATCCATCCTATTTGTGGAAGTCTGCCTGTTCTCAACAGAATGAAAATTTCATTCAATTTTCATTTAACCACAGCCAGACAGAGGACTGCTTAAATGGATAAAAGCCAGGGCTAATTGTTGAGCCACGTGCGACTCTTCCCCTCGAAGGCTCAAATATATTATCAGAGGATTTTTCAAATATAGGATAATGCACTAGCCAGAATTGCTTCTCTTTGTTCTCTTGCCCACTCATTCTAGTGTGTTTGTTAAGCCCAGAGCTTCTGTTATGAAAAGGGAAGAATAGAAAGTGATCAAAGAGAAAAGGAGAGGGGCAGAAAATCTACCCAGAAGGTGGGACAACATATGTAACTCTCCTTTGGGCGCCAAATAACCTCTTCCCAGAACCAGAATGTCTCTTTTCATAAGGCAACTGGCAGGTTCAGCAGAAAGGGCTGGAGAATTCAGACCCTGGAGAGAGAACCCAGATGCTTCTGAAGGCTCCAGAAATGCAGATACGTGTGGTAGGGGGAGAATGTCCGTAGTTTCCATGAGGTTTCCTGAGGAACTCTGGAAGCATGGTTTTATGTTACTTGGGGGGTCTCGTTTGTGCAGGGCTTCGTCCCCTTCCTTGTGAGTGCCACTGCTGGGACCACCGTGTATGGAGCGTTTGACCCCCTCTTAGCTGTTGCTGACATTTGCAAAAAATATAAGATCTGGATGCACGTGGATGTAAGTACCCCACTGGGGCCTGGCCAGGAAAGTGTTTTTGCATCTTTTTTTCATCTGAGCCTCACTGAACGAAATTTGTTTTTTCTTTTGTGTTCTGTAAGCTTATTTTCAGAATGGCAATACTTATGCTTTTAAAGATTGCAAATCTGAGGTAGCTCACACCTCACCTACTACACAGCAGTCTCAGGAAGCAGCCTGAGGCTGATTATGGCTTATTGTCCCCATCATGTTGATATTCTTAATTCTATTACCAGAACCCGAGCTGTGTGCTTAGTTCTCAATTCACTGAGCTTTAAACATCCATGGGGGAATAAAGCCCACATACATATGGACACACGCACACACACCATACACACATATGCAGAGCTTGCTTTCCTTTAAAATGTTCATCAAGGTAAGACAGAGAAAACTCAAGCTCAAGGCAGGTGTTCGTGTATTTGGAGAGGAAAGCAGGCTTGCCAACTTGCTAGGAAATCTGGACCAAATGTCCAGTAATTAACGAGCTTGATCAGCTAAGAAGATAAACTCTATTTGAGATGTTTTGATTCCCGACCTGGTCACATTAAAAAGTAGAGCTGTGCCCACCAAAACATTGTCAAATGAAAAAATAGTCCATATTTAGAAGGATGCATTGAAATTAAATCAGCACTACTCAAAGTGCAGTTCAAAGACCAGATACCATCAGCAGACTGTCGATGATCTGTGTTGAGATAAGGTGCTTGTGCCAAACCATCCCAAAGCACAGTGTTTAGTTCAGCTGACGTGTTTTTCATTGCAAGACCCTCTGAATGAAGGAAGCCATTGATTTGCATTCTAGTGCAAAATCCTATGTGGTCACAGGCCAAATTAATTCCCCTCTCCCTAGAAACAGAAAACTTGCACAGCCCGAGCTAGGTCAAGTATCATTATTTCAGCATATTCCTGCATAGCAATCCTGCATAGCAATCACCAAACTTCTTTTCCTTCCCTGATTCACAGTGTGACCCTGATTCATAGTGTGAATGTTCGTTAGGCTACTAGAAAACCCCACAATTTACATATGAAGACACTAAGGATCCAAAATGTTGAACAATCAAGTGCCATCAGTGGCCTGGGTCTCAGAACCAGACACCTTGTTCTCTGGTTCTGATTCCCTGACAACTTTAAACACAAGACCATCTCTGTGTCCTGAGCCAGCAGCTGCTGTAATCTCTCCCCCAGGCTTTCTACTTAAGTAAGAGCTGGGACCTTTTAACCCAGGGCATTAGCTGTTGTTTGAAGCATATCACATTTACCATTTATTCTTTTTAGGTTTCATGTTATGCATTCTATAGTTAAACTGGAAAAAATCTGAAAATATTACACACTTTAAAAATTAGATAGTTTCAAAGTTATTAAAGAATTGAAATTACAACAAAGAGTAAAAAAATACAACTATACCTTAAGAGTTAATTATTTTTCTTTAAAAATACCCCAGGACTGTTTTCTCACACAGAGCAAGGAGTGCTAACATTTTCAAATTAATCTCCGTGTTGACATCCTATTTTCCAAGGGGATTACGACACCAATTCCAATCTTCAAACTTGAATACACATTTTTAAGGGACATGTTCTAATTGCTTGGCTAATTGGTATGCATTGTTCCCATTTGGGGTTTTTTTGGACAGAAAACTTATCTTGTCCAAAATTACACATCAGAGTTGTTAAGTTTCCTCCCACTGGAATTACTTAAGCTTCTCACCAGAGTTGTCCTTGAAACTTGAAAGTCATGGAGTGGGCTCCCAGCCCACCTTCTGTACCCTTACCTGTGAAGACTCTGGGGTTCCTCATCCTGAGAACAGGAGCTTCGGGTGGGACTAATGGGGTGGAGGTGGGATGGAGCGAGGCTCTTTCCTCTCTGGGGCAGACTGAGGAAATGAGCCTCAGAGTCAGCCCCTTCCACCCATGCCCTTGTGGGAGGAGCTGAAGGCGAGCCCTCCGCCTCCACTGGAGGTGCAGTGCCAGAAGAAGGCGGGCCTCCTCCTACGTGGCCGGGGTCAAGGAGGTGATTTCACCTGGCAAGGCAGTCTCTGTTCGAGAAGACCCCAAACCCTAGACATTGAAGCCACAAAAACAACTAGCTTTTCTTGTATCATCTTTCTTTTCCAGGCAGCATGGGGTGGTGGGTTGCTGATGTCCCGAAAGCACAAGTGGAAGCTGAGCGGCGTGGAGAGGTACGCTCATTTTTCTTGTGAATGATGCAAATGGGAAAGCTGCGTAGGAAAAGCAAATTACCAGTGAATTGCTGGGGACATTTGGAGCAGAGGGGAGCCCCTCTCAGTGGCGGGCTTGTGAGCCTTACCTACTGGCGACACTACCCTCGTGACGATTCTGTGTAAACAAGCAGACCAACAGCTCATAAATCGAACCCCTTCTCGGCTCTCAAACAGAGAGCTTCCCAACGGAGGCCCACGGTTCATGAGGCCTTCCCGGAGCCCCCGAACCAACCACCAGGAGTCTTTAAACCTTGCAGGCAGCCCAAGTTTATCTAGGGAGAAGACCCATAGTGTTCATGTTTCATAAGCGAATAATATCCGCTGCTTCAGAGAAGCCAGTAAACAGTCTTGCAAAGTAAATAAGCCCTCCCGTAATTCTTCACTTGGAAAGTCCAGGTTTGGGGGTTCATATGGCCGGTTTACTTACACAAGATACACCTGTGCTAACCTGTCCATGGCTGCTTTCCCGTAATCGCTTTTTTCCTGACAGTTCTGTGGAATGCGCAAAGCACTTTGATTCCAAGACCAAGTAATAGACTGTTAAGAAAAGCTGCAAAGCGCAAAGCCTAACGCATTTTCAGATCCAAAGAGGGAAAAAGGTGCAGGCTGCAACCTCAGCCCCAGGCTGTGGTTCAAGGACCCGCGCAAGAGGGGCAGGCGCGTCACAGAGCGGCAGCTCAGCTCCAGCTGGGAGCCCGCCGTCTCAGGCGGCCAGGAGCCCTGCCTGCATCCAAGGCTGCCAAGTGCCCAGCCTGCCCTGCCACTGGCCAGGTGCCGCCCCGGAGGTTTTCCCATTGGCTCTGCCTACAGGTACCCCACTACACGTGGGGGGATGAGGGTTCCAGGCAGGGATGTAAGCAGAAGTTTACAGAGGGGGCAATTGCTCAACAGGGGGAGGCAATGACAAGACAAGCACTCAGAAAATGCCATCTCAGGTCATCAGAACAAGAGTGAAATTCAGGAGCTTTGGCGAGTGGTGGCCTGTCCACAGTGCATCCTCTCTGAGTTTCCTTCTGACCGGCAAGGAAAGGAGTACCTCTTATTCTACATTTAATGCCACTTGAGACTCCAAGGGCTGAAAGCTCCCGAGCATCCCCTACCCATCGCTCTTGAAAGCTCTCAAAACCACCTACGCTGCGTCTTGGAATATCGAACACCCCTGTGCTTCTGTACCAAAGACTCTTAGTTGAGAGCAAAGCTTTGGAACGTGGAGGTCCCTCTTACTGGCATGATTCTTGAACCCGTATTATAATTAAGTCTACCAACTGGAAGAGCCAAATACGAAGCCACCCTTCCCCACCCTGTACCCAGGAACACCCACCTTGCTGGCTCATTAGCAGGCTAATTAGCTGGCTCTTTTGTGAATAGGGTTGTAGGACAAACAGAAACCCCGGGGACGTAGGTGCCCGAGCACAAGTTTAGGAAGGAAACTTGCCTCCCTTGAGGGTACCACATTTTTCCAAGCATGGCAAACCAGAGTTAAGAGTGACTCTCAAGGTGGAGGGAATCCATGGCCCATTCTTGTCCCCCAATCCAGAGGTTCCCAGGGTGCCAGGGGGTCCCCAGGCTGCCATCTTCTAGACCAAATGGCACAAGCATGCAGAGTGTTGCTCACCGTCCCCTGGGAGAACCCACCAAGTGCTCCTCACTGACATTGCCCACATTTCTGGATATGGCACAGCTGCAAGGGGCTGGCAAGAACCCCCATACACCCAAGTTTGTTTCCATGCATTGCAAATGGACCCTTCTCGATGGCTCCTCATAGCAGCCTGGAACCATCTGTTGCTGTCCCCTGTCAAGGCTTTAGGGCCCAGCTGAAGGTGCCAGTGACTTCGGCTGCATCTCCAATTGCCCTTGCTCTGCCCTGACCGCCAGGAGCTCAGGACTTCACTTGGGCCAGGATCTACTCTTCACAGGCCACTGCCCTGCACATGGTGAGGCCACATGGAGAAACTGTCTTTCTGCAAGGAGCTCAGAATCCATTGGGGAAGACAGTTGACAATGGATTAACAGACAAGGCAGGAGGAAGTCAGAACTCAGAAGACAGACGAGCAGGCAGCCTGCAGAGCACAAGGAAGGGAAGAATGTTCTAAACGGGGCTATTAAGGAAGGCTTGCCTGTGGGTCGACCTTGGAGCTGAGCACCAACGGACAAGGTCTGATGGCACACGGTCCTTGGAGAAAGCCCGGACTGGCTGGACTGGACAGTGACATGGGGGCAGGGATGGTGGGCAGATGGCGCTAGAACGTGAGTGGAAAGCCCAGCAGCCCTGTCCAGGGGATCTCAGCCAAGGGCACAGCCACATCCGGATCCCCTGGAGAAGACTTGGCATTTGACGTCAGTCCCACTTGGGCATCACACAGAGTGGAGAGCGTGGTACTTCTCAGGGGCTTTGGGACAAAGAAGGTTGGAAACCCCTTGCCATAGGGCCATGGTGAGGCTTTGAGACCAGAAGCGATGTTCTCACCTGCGTTTGCAAAGGTAACTCTGGGTTAGAGGTGAGGAGGCAGGCACTAGGAGAAGGTTACTGGGTGAGAGGAGGCAGGCGCTAGGAGAAGGTAACTCTGGGTTAGAGATGAGGAAACGGGCACTAGGAGAAGGTAACTGGGTTAGAGGCGAGGAGGCAGGCACTAGGAGAAGGTTACTGGGTGAGAGGAGGCGGGCGCTAGGAGAAGGTAACTCTGTGTTAGAGATGAGGAAACGGGCACTAGGAGAAGGTAACTGGGTTAGAGGTGAGGAGGCAGGCACTAGGAGAAGGTAACTCTGGGCTAGAGTTGAGGAAGCGGCCCTAGAAGAAGCTCCTACCCATGTCCTGATGGGGGAGGCAGCGAGCGGAGGAGCGCAGGCGAGTGGGGGAAGCAGGCGTGGAAGGGGCACTGGCTGGGAGGGGGCAGATGAGAAAGAGACCAAAGAGGCCTCTGAGGTTTGGGGCGGCCCCTGGGAAGCAGATGCCAGCAGAGCTGAGGCACAGCGTGGAGACGGAATCGAGGTGGAAGGCTGAGGAGTGAGCACGCAAGGAATTGGTTTGGGGTCGGCTGCGTTTGGGGTGCCAACGAGGACACTGGGAGACTCTTCCAGCCTGGGGGTTCAGGTCTCTCCAACTTCCCGAAAGCCACAGAAGCCGCGCGGTTGAATCCCACGGTGAAACAGCCTGAAATGAACCTGAGGCTGTTTTTTCAAGAAATTGCCAACCCTTCTCAGGCAAACCAGGCCGCCTCGTGGCAGGCCAGCGACACGAGAAGAGAGCTGTCTGAGAACAGGAAGGCGTCTGTGTGAGGAAACTGGGGCGAGAAGACGAAGCTGGCGCGGAGCTGCGGGCAGGGCTCCTGGCGCGGCCCCCTGCGGTGAGGCGTGGAGGCTGCAGGCCCAGCGAGCCCTGGGGCCCCGCAGCGCGGCGGGGACAAGGGACAGGAGAAGCTGGGGACCGCGGGCAGTTCAGCCACGGCCACTCTATCCAGATAAAACACGCTGCCACTGCCACTGCTGCTATTACTACTGCCACCACTGCTGCTACTGTCACCTCTGCTGCCGCTATCACTTCTACCACTGCTGTTACTATTAGTAGTCCTAGTACTACTATTACTATCACCACCGCTGCTGTCACCTCTGCTATTATTACTACTACTACTATTACCACCACCAATACTGTTGTTACTACTAATACTATTACCACCACTGCTCCTACCACCACCACTGCTGCTGCTACCACAGCTGGCAGTACTAGTACTACCCTCACTACTGCCACCTCTACTACTTCTATTACTACCACCGCCACTGCTACTATTACCTCTGCAACTACTGCTAATAGTAATTCCAGGCACCAGGGCTGTGGGTACGGACGACCTGTGAGAAGTCCGGGAATCATTAAGTAGGAAGCAGGAGACCCGGGCGAGGACAGCCGCAGCTGCGGGCACGTGCCAGCCCTGGGAAGGCCTGGTGGCCTGCGAGGCAGGCGCCGCGGGCTCCGGGCGGGACGCGGGCTGGCGACCCTGCCCCTCCTGGGTCTTCTACGCCCGAAGGGCCCCCGGGCCAGCTTCAGGCAGAACGAGGCTCCCCAGAGCGCGGTGGCCGTGGCCCGCACCTGCTGTCGCTGGGGACCTAGAGGCGCTGCGGGTGCTGGGATCTGCCCCTGGCTTCGTAGACGAGGTGCTGTCCCCAGCCGCGTGCTTGAGCCCGCCCCCGCCCCCGCCTCACGTCTCCTGCGCGATGTCCTTTCTTCCAGGGCCAACTCCGTGACGTGGAATCCTCACAAGATGATGGGTGTCCCCCTGCAGTGCTCGGCCCTCCTGGTGCGGGAGGAGGTAGGTCCCTCGTGGGCGTGGCTGGCTGCTGTCCACCGCGGACTCTGCGCCTCGACAGCCCCTGGCCGAGGTCCCTGCTGCGAGGGGACGGGGTGCTGGTGCCCGGAGGGGGGGGGCGTCAAAAGGCTTGGGGGGGGTCTCAACTTGTAGGGCATCAACTTTGACCCAAGCTCCTTGTTTTCCGTGTGATACAATCTTCCCCAGCTGGACCTGGCATCCCCTCATTCAGGGCCTACTTTCGTCTCTCAAGAAATTAAATTTCCATTTTTTCCCATGGATTTGAGAAGGAGAGTTTTTACCAGAAGAAAAAACATGCATGTTGTAGGATTAAGGTTAGAATCAGCTTGGGGGTTAGACTTCTCTATGCATACGGCTACGTGTGTGTATTAGAGCTCCCGTAATGACATCACATTTATGATTTAACACCATGTGCAGAATGTAAGGTGTCTGGACATGTGCTAACCAGCAAGAGACTTGTGCTCACAAGGTCTGAGGTCACTCTCTCGCGCATGCCCCTGTCATTTAAAGCCCTTCCCCCTGTCTTCCCAGACCCCGGGTCTGACTCGCATCTCCTTAGCCCTACACTTGTTTAGTTCATGGGACGCAGTTAAGGAGCTTCAGTTTATCCCTCTCATCTCATCAGCATTGAGAATCCATCCCCAGACTATCGGGGGTTTTATATATTTATCTTTATTTAATTTAAAAATATTTTGCTTTTGCTGAATTCTAAAATCGACGTAGAATTATTTTAGAAAAGTTGGGTGGTAAAGCAGGTAAAAATAAATTTGATGTCACACAAAATCCCATCACTTGGAAATAAACATTATTACTGCTTTAAAATATTTCCTCCCACAAGTTTTCTAGAAATATAGGCAATGAATAAAATTGCTATCACATATATCCTATGTACATGTTCATCCTTTTTCCATATTTAATGTTTTATCAAGAGTGATCTTCAAAATATGATTTTCCCCATAATATTCTATTATATAATTTAATTAATCATACCCCATGTGGTTAAAATATTAACATATTTTACACAGTGGCTTGATAAAAGTCCTTTGACAGATACATCTGATCACATTTCTGACTATTTTCTTAACGTAGATTCCTCAAAATGGGATTGCTGGTTACAGGGTGTTATTATTTCATGGTTCTTACTATGTCCTGTTGTTGACCACAAGTTTAATGTCTTCCACGTCCTCATCAAAATAATTCATAAAAAGAATGACCCAGGATAGAAGGCAGAATGAGATGAATACATTGAAAAAATATCCTTTCAGATTGGTTTTCCATCAGCTAAAATCCAGTTCAATTAATTATATTCTGCCTATCTCAGCTATATCACTTGAAAGGAGAAATGCTGAAAGAGTTTTGGTTATTGAGATCTTAGCCAGATATTAGATAATAGCTCCCATCATGTCCTGACAGAGAGAAGGGAAGAGCAGGTCAGATGAAAATAGAGTTAAACAAATTTGGAACTGATTAACTGTTGATTGGTAATTTGGTATCATGCAGGATAAAACCTTGTGGCTGGGTTCCTAACTCTGGGTCACTTAAAATATTCATGGATGGTTGGGAGCAAAAACCTAGAAGCCTCTGAATGTTTCAGATGAGACATTTGGGTAGAGTGGATTTGTGTAATGACAGGATCAATATACAGGATGATTTTTACAGGCTGGAACGGTGAGTCATATTTTAAAAAGGGAAGTTGTTAGTGGGGATACGTATAAGGTCAGGCTCCAGGTACGGGATGGTGATATTTTGACTGGGGGCAGACTTGTTTACACATGGCCAAATAGCTGCAGTTATGTAGAAGGTGCAGGACTTTAGGTTGAATTCTGCATGGTCAGCAACGAGTCAAAAGCAGAAAAATATATATAGCATTCAAAAAAAGGGAGTGGGTAAAAGAAGTGGAGGGTGAGGGAGGTGATAATCTCCTATTCCCATCTCCTCTGTTAAACCACACCAGAGTGGTTTGCTTAGTTAGTTGCCAAGTCTTAGATGGGACCCCATCAAGCGAGAGCTCGAAGAACAGAGAACAATTGGTAAAAATGTGATAGGAATGGTTGAAAGAACTCAGGTTGTTTAACCTAGAAAAAAGAGAAAATAAAGGGCTGAGAAGAGGACGGTGGCCAGCACAGCTTCAATGATTCTCAGTTTTTGTCCTTGAGGCTTTGGGGACAGTGTATCAGTGATACTCGGTGGTACAGACTTGATGTAAAAATCAGAATACCCAATGGCTTTAGGCATGTCTCAAGGTCAACAAGAGGAATACTTTATCTAAAAATTAAGTGGCCCAACAAAGGTAATGGATGCTTTGTGTAGAAATAAATTCATCATTGGAAGAAATGATTAAATAGAGATTGGACAATCACTCATTAGTAAGGGTATAGAAAGAATTCCTTCACTGGGTAGGAATAGATTAAATGAGCTATAAGGTCTATTCCAACTCCAAGAGTTTATGAGGCTCTGACAGCACCTTTCTTATGGGGTCCAAGGAATAAGGCTGTCTGCATGAAAACCCACATTGCTTTGTCTTTGGCTTTTGTACCATCATGATACTGGTGCTGACTGACCTTTTAGGGGTCATGGGCGTTGAGTTGTTTTTCTACTGGCCTGGTCCACAAGTCTGCACTCTGAGGTGGTCTCCCCTAGGCTTGGTGGCACCTGTTTGGGATCTCTGTGGCTAGAGGAGGAAGGGTA
This sequence comes from Dasypus novemcinctus, assembly GCF_030445035.2. Taxonomy (NCBI): domain Eukaryota; kingdom Metazoa; phylum Chordata; class Mammalia; order Cingulata; family Dasypodidae; genus Dasypus; species Dasypus novemcinctus. The sequence goes on along the minus strand of NC_080677.1, from coordinate 158,667,749 downwards.
ACCAAATTTCTGTGCCTGTGAAGCAAAATAGAAGCACTTACTGCAATTTTCACATTTTCATATTTGGCTTAAAGTTAGTTTTCTTTTTCAAATTCAAAGTCTCCCTACATACAAATTCCTAAGACAAATGCCTTGCATTTATTTTTTTCTTAGTCTCAAAAACATCTTAATGGATTCCAATGAGTATGAAACTTGAAGTACAAAGCTGTTTGGATAATGTTTCAAAAGGGTTTTCACTTCTAACTTCTTCAACTAAATGGTCACGTTTTTGTCTTTTCTTTCCTTGCCATGAGTCACTACACAAATACCAAATGCCAAGGCTTTGAAAAAGCACAATTATCCTGCAAGTGTCAAAGCCTTCCTGTGGTTTCTGACAAATTGAAACGTGGTGGGGTTCCTAGGAGGTGACTGCGGTGCTGTTTAATCGGATAGCATGATTCATTTGCTGTTCTCTGGAATAGTTCCATCACCCAGCCTCCCATTTTCCATAGTAGGGCTATGCTGCTGGGGCACATTAGTGGTCATTGTTCCATTGCAGAACAATGAAAATTTCCATTCTAACGACCATAAACAATTGAGTATAAAGATGCACTACTGATGCAGTACGGGTTTAGGTCAGTGGTTAAGTAAGCACCTGCTTCACATGATGAGGTCCTGGGTTCAATCCCCAGTACTTCCCCCCAAAATTTAAATGCAGTACTGAAACTCTGACCACTCTTGAAATAGGCACATGGCATCTGAAAGATTGGTTATTTCAACAATCTCAGAATAGCAGTGTCTTTACTGTTTTCGATTTTAGCCTTTAAGAAGGATAGCAATGAGCTGTCTTGAAAGCGATTTCCAATGAGAGCTCAAACTCTGACAACATAATATTTGACAGAACCAACATGTTTCCAAAAACATTTTAATTACAACAAAACCAGAAAATCAAGTCAACCTCCCGAAGATTAAACATGACACTCGGATTGGTTTTGTTTGTTTTCTTTTGTTCTAATATTAATACCTGCTCTTAAAAGGGAAAGTAAGCATATACTTTAACCTTGTTAACCTCTGGTGACATATGAAACCCAGAGCCATTTATCCCACAGAGCTGACCTATCAAAAAAACTTTTTCTCTCCAGATATTGCCCCCACACACACTTTTTTTTTCATTTGAGTCTTCCTGTTTTCTTTTTCCAGGATGTACACTGTCTCCTTCTGTTTACTTCCCTTAATATTTTATACCACAGCGCAAATAGAAGGTTTGCTAAAATCTGTGGAGTTTCCTAAGTTTTCTCTTCTCACTTCTAGGGACTGATGCAGCGTTGCAATCAGATGCATGCCTCCTACCTCTTTCAGCAAGACAAACACTACGACCTGTCCTATGACACCGGAGACAAAGCCTTACAGTGCGGGCGCCACGTGGATGTCTTTAAACTATGGCTAATGTGGAAGGCAAAGGTGAGCAAGTGTGGGTCGGCTTCATGGAGCCCAAAAGCAGAAACCGGGTGCCCTGATCTGCTACGTGACGTCAAAACATTGATTTCCACATTGAAAATGACTCACCCAAGATTGTCTTTCTTTAATCCTATATCTAAATAGCTGCACTCTACATAGGCAATAATATATTTTTAAAAACCTCTTTTTTTCCATTTAAGCCAAATTGCTTGTCCTGCTCACTCATCTAGAAAACAAATCCATTCTGCTTTATAGGGCAGAACTCCTTAATTCTTAAGAGTTTGGTTTTGTCCTTGCTGTTTTCTGTTTTATTTTGGTCTTTACCCAGTGTTTGATCACTTGGATTGAATAATGCAAAGCTGTAAAGTATTTGTTTCTAGAAGAAAGAGGATAAATAAGGAATCCATGACGATAGTTTATTTTTAACATTTAAAAAACAAAAAAACCTAAAGCGCCTAATCATCTCCTTTTCTGTGGTTTCTCTGTTAACTCAGAATTTAACTGTAGGTGAGCACTCCCCTCTTGGAAAAGTAAATTCTGTTCAAATGATGTGCAGCTCTGACTGACCTAATTGTACCCTTCAAAGAGCACAAAGATTACGTTTCATGGAAGCAGGCTGGAAAGGCCAATTTAAAAAAAAAAAATTTTTGACCAGGCTTTGAATTCAAATATCTCAACTCAGTCCCCGCCCACCTGGTTCATTCTCTCCCACAGGCCCCAGCGGTCGAAGCCAGCCGTGCAGGCTGTAAACGAGCCAGTGGCAGGGTCCATCAGGGGAACGTGACATAAGAAAAGGAGGAAGGAAGCTAGCGAGGCCTGAGACCCTGTGGCTTTGCTGGAGGGGCCACACGCTTGCCTCTAAGCTTTGTGAGTGGCCACCACTAACAGCCTGGCAGGCTCGGTCCCGTAGGAACAAGCAAAATCATGGGGCCGGCAGGTGTGGCCCATTCCAGTGCTGAGATGATGATGTGACTTCTCTCTCGGACCTGGGTAAGGGGTGACAAATCATGTCCACAGCAATGAGTTCTATGTAGACTGCTGTTTAGGAACATTCTCAAAGCACCTTGCCTTGCCAGGGCATTTTAGAGAGGGGGCAGTGAACAAGAAAAAGAGGGGGCTTGGGATGGAAGCACTGCAATCCCTCAGCCCTGGATGGAATCTTCTTTAAACCTGTCCTGGGACTAGAGGCAGTTCAAATGGAATGACGATCCGGTGTCACACAGAGACAGCCCTTCCTTGGTTTCTGGCGATGGCTAGACTTGATATCCTCCAGGCAGTCTGCCCCAGCAGAGCTCGCCCCAGCCGGGTTTGCTGTGTGTGGCAGTGTGGGTGGCTGTCTCGAGGGGAAGAGGGCTGAGTTCCGCCTTTGAAAGCTGAGAGCCTGACAAGGATGCGTGCGCCAAGACAAGACACCTTCTGTTAGCAGCGATACTTCCGTTGAGAGAGAATGAAGAAGGTAGATTAATGACGTCCTCCCAAGCATTTCAAAATGCGGACATTTCTCACTTTGTTGGTCGATGGTCACTACGAAGTGATAAAGGTAAACGTCAGGCACTGGGGTGAGGAAAGCGTGATCTCTAAACGTGGTGCAAGAGCCCCCTTCCTCCAAGAGCCCTTCTTTTCCTCTTTTTCCCCTGTGGTGATTCTATCAAGAGGATGATTCTTAGCTGTATTTACACAAAAATGTTTCTCTCCCCGCTCACCGATTCGTTTCCATCGGAAGCCTACTCTCCAGCTTGGCACGGCCTGCTGAGCACCTGGAGAAACGACCCAGACGCCAGCAGGTGGGAATGAAACAGCAGGGCCAGATGAAGCCTGAAATAAAGGATCTAGTTGCTGCACTAAAAGCACCAGGAGAGGAGATAGAGAAAAAGAAAGATCACAGCCGCTTTTGGACACATATATTTCTTTAATTCTTTATGCCAAACCTCGAGGATCTAGGCATCTAAATTACTGATACTTCCATTTGGTCTTCAGCCTAAAGCACATATTGCAACATGAAGTGATCGCAATAATTACAGTGACAGGTTCGTTCCTTCCCCTGGAGTGGAGGTGAGGATAATTACACTCTCGGAACCTAAGGTGCTCCGGGAATGTCAGGCAGGGACGAGAAGCCCTCCTCTCCCCTCAAAGGAAAAGAACCCGAGATCCCCTTCTCCTGGATCCTGTTCTCTTGCATCCCCAAGGAACGAGGAAACCATCAGAAAAACGATAGTGATCGTGAGAGGAGGAGGACAGCATTAATCCAGCAAACCATCCTTTATCAAATGTGGCTAGAGGACACAATGTTCAAACTCATCCAGATGTTCTCCTTAGTAAGATAAGCCACACGGAAAGTAGTATCAATTACTGTTCTTCAAACCAATCTGCTAATGACTAATGGAATTAAATGCCCTGATGTCGGCTACGGTGCTAGGTCCAGGATAACTTGATTAGGGCAGATGTGTGCAAAAAGTGAGCCTACGGGTGTGAGCTGCACGAGGCGTCCTGCCTGGCAGTAAGATACGTCAGCCCGTCATTAGCGGAGGCACCCTGCCTGCCCTCAGCCCTGTTCTTACTTAGTAACCTTTCATTTTGTCTGCTTCGTGTTAGAGAATCCTAGGACTTGACGGGTATTTTCCACATGGACAGATTTCTTCCTCAGTGACTAAAACTCAGTGGTAGCAAAAAACAAACTTAAAGCGAGCCCCCCTCTCCTGGCCTGCAGGGGTGGCTCAGAACACCACGAGCTGGGCTGCACAGCCGAGCTGGGCACGCGTGTGGTTGTACAATCGGCAGGTCCCCTTGCAGTTTTCTGAGACTGGTCTCCCTCATCAGACATGGGGGTGGTGGAGGGACCGGCAAACGGCTGGGGAAAAAAAGAAGAGGAGAACCCTATGAAAGGGAAATCGATGGCCCCGCATCCTTGGCTGAGTAACGATGTTCACTTTCTCTCTCAAATACTAATTTATTTTCCTAAATGGTTATTGAGCATCTGTGGTTGTACCTGGTGCAGAGTGGGATAAGGAGGCTACGACTTTGCAGACGTACAGATAACTATCACATTAGAGAATTTAGCAAGCCGTATAAAAACCAGCTGCACCCGGGGAATGTGAAGGATGCGGAGCTGGTTCCTGTTTGAATCATGCATGGTTTATCAAGAGACGGCATTTGCGATGGATCTTGAGCAGGACAGGTGGAATAAGAAGGAGGGTTTAACCAGTGGAGGCGGGAGAAGGACAGTCCAGGAAGAAGGCACGGCATGAGCTAAGGGGCACAGTGGCATGTGTGAATTGGCAGATTGCTGGGAGCTGTGGCCCAGGTGAGAATCAGAGAGCCCGAAGCAAGGAGACAGCGGCAAAAATAGATGGCAGCCAGGGAGCCAGGGGCCGGCTCAGCAGCAGCAGCACGGGGCCTGGAGGGTTAAAGTAGGCTTTTAAGGAGAGGAGAATCAAGGCCAGCTCGCAGGGGACGTCGGGATCAGAACTGACACCGGCAGTGGCTGAGTTCTGGGCAGACAGGGAGAGCACTGAAGAAGAGAGCGAGAGCGTTGTTCCTCTTCCTGAAATTCTGGTTCAAGGGCCAGGGGTGGAGCCTGAGAATCTGCGTTTCATTCATCTGGTTTGGATCCTGATGGTTCCAGGGAGCCTACTTCGTAAAAACGCTGCCCCAGGGCTCAACAGCTACGCTTTCATTCATTCGTTCCACAAATGCACATTGAGCATCTAAATCGTGCCTGGTACTGCGCCGGCTGTGGGAGACACTGCAGGGAACAAGAAAAACAAAAATCTGAGCCCCCGTGGCGGGTCCAGCGAAGAGCACGAGGGCTGCGCAGGCGAGAGCAGCTCCCTCGGCTTGAGGCTGGCGCCGCGTGTCCAGCCTGCCACCAGGGAGGCCCGTCTCCACCCTTAGCCTCCTTCCCAGTGATTGGGTCAGGCTGGGGCCATGGGACCAAGTTTTAATGGCCTCTTTGTCATTACTTTCACTGTAAGAGCCAGGTGGTATATACGAGCTACTCGGTAGTATTTAATGAATACCTGTGTTTTGAAGAACTCCTAAAAGCCTTCAAAAACATGAGCGTGACACCCGGCCCTAATTCCCGTACATCTCCACCATGAAAAGGAGCAGCGTCGGCTGCTCAGAGCACACTAGGGTTTCCTACGTCACTCTGCGTGTGCCTCCTTAACCCCAACTACAGAGGCGGTCAGTCTGCGCCTGGCCCCGCAGAGCAGTCCTGGACTGGGGAGGGCCTGGGGACACCACTCAGGCCTCTCGTCCCACTGCTTTGCCTTGCAGTCCAATGCTTTATGGAGCATCCACTCTCATCTGACTATATCCCTGTGCAGGAAACCAGGCAGGTGTCCTCATCCCCCTGTGGCCAGAGAGAGTGGCCAAGGCTGCACAGCTGGAGCGACCGAAAGTTGCAGTCCAACTCATCTAAAGGATCCGGTTTGGGGAAGAACAATTCATTTCCTCGTTCCCTCCCACCTATGGTCTATTCTAAGTGACCCCACCTGCCAGGCCTGCCCAAAGCAATCCTCATTATCTTGCACCCAAGACTCATGGAACATCCAAGCATCAGCCCAGGCCTCGCCTGGGGTTGTCAGAAACCAGCTGGCCCCCTGGAGCCAATCAGCGGGGGCAGCAGGCTCTAAAGCACTGAATTTCTGAATCCATCAGCTTTCCTGAAAGCACCTGCTCCTTTTTCTTTTTTTAAGACTTATTTTTATTTATTTCTCTCCCCTTCCCCCCACTGTCTGCTCTGTGTCCATTCCCTGTGTGTTCTTCTGCATCCACTTGCATTGTCAGTCACACGGGAATCTGGGTCTCTTTTTGTTGCATCATTTTGCTGCTTCAGTTCTCCGTGTGTGTGGCACCACTCCTGGGCAGGCTGTGCTTTTTTCACGTGGGGCAGCTCTCCTTCCAGGGTACACTCCTTGCACATGGGGCATCCCTATGCAAGGACGCCCCTGCATAGCACAGCACTCCTTGCTGTGTAGCAGCACTGTGCATGGGCCAGCTCCACACAGGTCAGGAGGCCCTGGGTATTGAACCCTGTACCTCCATATGGTAGGCAGACACTCTATCAGTTGAGCCACATCCGCTTCCCAGCACCTGCTCTTAAACATGTGTCAGAGGTTAAAAGTCACTGGCTCTGTCCTGCTTTAGCTGAGATGATGAGTCCAGGTGAGTCCAGGAGAGCAGAACCACTTTGTCTCCATTGCAATCGCTTCCTCTGGTTTCTGGGTTGGATTAGCTCATAGGCCAGTTCTGAGGGCTCCTGGGGTGAGCATTACCTGATGGCCTAAGCTTTCCATTAGCACTGCTGGCCGTAGCAGGAAAGCCATTTTGAAAAGTAATTCCCCGGTGGGTCCTGACTGCAATTAAACAGCTCCAGTCCAAGGCTGTTCTGCTGTTTTTTGTAAGTCCAGAGCCAGGGTTTCTAAAGTTGGAGACTAACAACCTCTTTGATGTTCACCCATTACAAACCTGTGAGTCATCTGTCCACAAAGGAGCACTCTCATGAGCTCCGCGGAATGGCAGGCCACCCCGAGAAAAGCACCGGCAGGCTCCCTAAGGGTCATTCATTCGTTCCGTCGTTCCTTCTGCAAACGTTCATTGAGCACTCTGTTCTGTAAGAGGCAAGCATTGGCCAACGAAGATGGGCTGTGGGGGTGGGAAATTGACATGATGGGTGGGGAAGGGTCACCAAGGATGCTCCTTCTCGCAGGAAGGGAATCGCCCAGCCTGCCCGCTGGTAATGACTTCCATGATTGCCCATGAAAGGCGGAGGCAAATTTTCCCCTTGAGTAATCAAAATAATTGCCTTGGGAATGGAGGCTCGGGAAGCAGAGGTGCCACCAAGTAGTAATGAAATGGACAGGAACAAAAGCCCCTGAGGGGGAGAGCATGACAGGGGGAAATCCTAGCCAGGAAAGCCGCTAGAAACTCCAGCTGGGGTGGGGACAGGGCCACAGCAGGGCTGAGACAAAATGGCAGGGGGATCATTGCCCAACCCCCCTTCCCAGCCCACCTCACAGGCTTTGTTCTTCTCTTACTTAGGGGACGACTGGGTTTGAAGCACAGATTGATAAGTGTTTGGAACTGGCCGAGTACTTATACAATATCATAAAAAACCGAGAAGGATATGAAATGGTATTTGATGGAAAGGTATGTGCCCTGATTTCTACCATCCCAAAAGTTTACTCAATTCCAATTCTTTTTTAAAAATTAATTAATTTTTATTTTTATTTAAGAAGCTTTAGATTACATAAAAAATATAGGGGATTCTCATTTGCTCCCCCGTCCCCCTCCCACACTTCCCCACATTAACAATGTCTTTCGTTAGTGTGGTACATCTGCTGCAATTGAGGAACAATTGCAACTAATCATGGATTATAACTGACGTAATAGCTTACACTCAGTCCTGCACAATTTTGTAGGTTATGACAAAATATATAATGGCCTGTATCTGTCATTGCAATGTCATGCAGGACAATTCCAATGTCCCCAAAATGCCCCCATATTAAACCTATTCTTCCCTCTCCCTACTTTCAGTTCTTATCATTGCTACTTTTCAGGTGTAAATGATGTGCTTCCTGGGTAGGTGGGACAATTACAAAGGTCAAAACAAGGTAGCTTTTCGGGGCGCTGGAGCAAAAATCAAATACAATAATGATGGTACAAGGTGAAAGTCAGGCACCCCGAAGGCAATTACTGATTTGAAAATAGGAATTGTATTCCGAATCTGCCAAGTAAATAGATTTCAAATGTCCTTGGGATTTTCAAAATTGCCAGTGCGGGCTATCTGTGAGTCTCACTTCCATCTCTGTAGCCCCAGCACACCAACGTCTGCTTCTGGTATGTGCCGCCGAGTTTGCGGACCCTGGAGGACAACGAAGAAAGAATGAGTCGCCTCTCAAAGGTAAGCGACACAAGACCCTTCCGTCTGTGCACCGGGTGTCTGGTGGGCTTTTCCCACGATACGGCCCGGGGTGGGGCGGTCAGATGGTGCAGCGGCCCCTTTCCCTTCCGTGGGCTTTTGCAGAGCCAGGAGGTCCAGGACCAGTATATCAGAACTTACAGCAACCCCATTTGCTCTGCCACTTTCTGAGAGCGGGTTGATGATGCCTTAAAATCAATAATTAGGTGATAACCTTGACCAGCATCACAGAGCTGCAAGAATGGTTACCAGAGTTGCCTCATTCCCCAAGGGAAGCTGGTGCTCAGTCACAAGCACAGAAGGGAGCCGTAGAGGCTTCGGATGCCCAAAACAGGTTTCTAATCAGGAGCATGGCTGGGGCAGACTCTGTTGAGGTCTTTAAATGGAGACTTCCAATTAGCGCTGGAGGTTTGCAACCCAGGCTGCTCAGCAGAAGCATCCCTGACTTTTTTAAAAAGTACTGGTGACCAGATCATAACCCTGGAGAATTTAATTCATGTGTTTTGGGAGGGGTCGGCAAATTGTTCTGAAAGTTCTCCAGGGGACTCCAGTGCAAAGCCAAGGTTGAAAACCACTGATGTAGAAAAACAAATAGGAGGAAGCGTCTAGAACTGGGATCCATGGGGACAGCTATTTGGGGTATTTGCAGTCTTAGTGAAGATGGTTCATTCCAGAAAACCCAGCTCAAGAGATGGGAGGGAACATGCAGAGGATAATGGGTACGGGCAAAAAATGGGTCTGCTAGCATTTGAGAGGCGAGGAATTCATATTTTTCCAGGAAATTTTGTGATGTGTAAATTATCTTAACAGTGACTTTTTCTGTAGTAAGTTAGTTAGAAATTAGTCATTACCATTTTTAATGTCTTTTACATCTTTCGTGAACCCACTGACCCAACAGAGAATCCACTGAGTAGTTTAACTAATTTCATTTGTTGAGTCCATTTTTTTTCACTGTGCAAAGGAGTTGGTGCAAATGGGAATATGGAACTGAAAGGATTTCTTTTTGTAATTTTCTAAGCAAATGTCAACTCTGAAGTTCTCTCAGAGATCTCTCCAAATGCCTCTTAGATTTTAGCACATCATATAACCTGAGATGTCGATGGAGATTATTTCCTGGGGATAGCTATCAAAATAATAGTAAACTGTTTTTATACCATTGACAAAGTAAAGCCTTTAAAGTGTTATTTCCAGTGACTGGAAAATCTTCACACACATACATGCACACACAATCCCAGAAGGAAAAGAGCTGGGTCAAAATAAATCGTCTGTGCTGTTGAATATGGGAGTCATAGCTATATAAATTTAAATTGAGTAAACTGAAACTTGAGTTCTTCTTCCCATGTCAAGTGCTCAGTAGCCACTTGTGGCTTGTGGCTAGGTGTCAGGCAGGCAGAGACACATACTCCCATCATCGCCTGAAGTTCCATTCTTCAGCACTAACATAGAACCAAAATGGGGGAAAAGATGTGCAGAGTGTGGGAAACGAGAACAAAAGTTAAATTCAGGACTGGACAAGGCAGAGGAATTTCTCTGTGTACCCTTTCCTGGTACATGGCTTCGCACACACAAGGTGCTTAAAAAATGTTTTCTAGTGAACTTATCTTTTGCATATTCCAGAAAAGTGAAGAGAAACAACATTTAGGAAACCATAAGAGGGCCATAGGCCTTCCCCCACATTGCACTGGTTTAGAGACCGAGATCTACATAAGAAATGGTTGTTAAAACGAGCATGATCAAATCTTCAGGAGGGTGTGAATCCACTGGTGGAGTTGCCTAGCGCCCAAGAACTGAGCGTGCATGTGGCACCTCATCCCTGAGACAAAGTCAGTGAGACAAAGTCAATGAAGAAGTCAGTGAAGAAGTCAAAGTCAATGAAGAAGTCAATGAAGAAGTCAAATTCAATGAAGAAGTCAATGAAGAAGTCAAAGTCAATGAAGAAGGACCAGGGTCCTGTGTACAAATCTGAGAGGCAGGCAGAGGGCAGCAAGTGGGTGCCAGGCAGAAGCTTATCAGACTAGAGTCAACAGACAGTCATCTTCTTCTTCTTTATACTTGGCCATTAGCTGCAGCTCTTCCATCAGCTTTTGTAGTCCTTTCCTGACTTTAATAAGGTCAATAGTGGATTTAACCAGAAATCGGGAAAGATGTAGTTGGGCCTCATATTTAAGATGACTCTTTTAAAGTCTATGATGTTCAGTGTAGTGGAGATTTTAATGGGTGCA